>NC_061523.1:9712500-10373750 GCF_022379125.1 Scophthalmus maximus
TGTTAAAGATCAAAAACTGAAAATTCATATTTATAAAGATTTTCAGACCCTTTGCTTTGAAACTCTGAATTGCCTCACATGTTCTTCCATCAGCCCTGTGAGGTGTCTCCAACTTGATCGGAGTTCAATCAAATTGCACTGATTGGACATATAGTACATGAAGACATCCACCTGTCTGTATAAGGTCCCACAATTCACACTGCATGTCAGGACGAGAACCAAGTCATGAAATTCGAGCAGCTCTCTGTAGACCTCCATCATAAAACTGTGGTGAGGAATAGATCAGGTCAAAAGTCGGACACAGTTTCTAAAGTTTTGAGTGTTTTTCAGCAGCACAGTGGTCTCAACGATTGTGAAATGGAAGGAGTTTGGAAACACCAGGCCTCCGAGAGTCTTCCCAGAGTCGGCTATCAGGTCAAACTCTGTAACTGGGAGAGAAGAGCCTTGATCAGCAACCCAACAGTCACTGTAGCGTCAGTCGCCTCCACAGAGGTGGGCGAATCTGCCCGACAGACGGCCGTCTCAGCAGCCCTCCATCGATCAGGCCTTTATGGTCAAGCAGCATGAAGGAAGCCACGCTGAGTTAAAGACATTTGACTTGGTGTTTGCCTAACAGGATGAGGAATAAGATTATTTGCGTTGACAGGACAAAGACTGAACTCCAGGAGCAGAACTACAAACACCAGGCACTGCATCACCTGGATAGAACCATCACTACAGTAAACCACGACAGCAGCATTGGGGCTTCTCTGAGTCAAGGGCACGTACAGTTGACCGTTCACGATGGAGGAAAAGGATGAATGCAGCAAAAAACAAAGAGGTGCTCGATGGACAAAGACAAAAAAAAGCGCACAAATCTACTCTTGTGTAAAAGTAACGGAACCACGTGTCTTGAAGTTTATGCAGTGAAAGTTTAAAAAACTTTTAAAGTAAAGATTCGATTTAGTCTTACTGATTCTGACATTTTATTGACTTTCTTATCGTAAAGTTTGAAAGCAGTTTTCAACTTTGTACTTATCGCACAGCTGCCATTTATTTATGAAAGTATAAAATTAAAATGAAGCAGATTGCAAATGTGGTTTAGAGGATGGTTAATACACTGTAGTGTACTGCTAAAGGACAGTACAGATGTACACATGGCTCCTCTTTTCTCAGTTTACCCCCGAGGGGGTGGGGGTCTACTTTCATTATTATGACACGGCAGATGATCTTTGAAGGGAGGGAGCTACTGTCCGCTGAGGCGCACACTCTGTCAAAGCGCACAGCAGAGGCGCGCACCGTGAATTGTCTGCCACAGTTTTTGGCTCCAGATAAATTCTTTCAGAGACCGTCGCTGCCTAAATAGTCAGATTTGATAGCAGTCTGCACGCTCGTGTCTGAGAACGTCGTTTGTCAGTGGGGACAACGCGCCGGGGCGAACCCAAGGAAAGAACACGCGCGCTCGGAGAGTGCGTAAGTGTGCCACCTCAGCCTTGGAGACGGTGCGCGCGGAGCCAGCGCAGCGCCTGCCCCGAACTCCATCCAGCCGAGGTGATTATCAAGAGGTCGTGAAGATGAACGTCACGGCCATACTCTGCCGACACAACCAGACGGACAACTTGACAGACGCGGCGTGTCTGAACGCCACTCGCCCGTCGTACGGACACACCGACATCACCACGTTCATGCACATCTTCCCGTCCATCTACGGCATCCTGTGCTCGGTCGGCGTCATCGCCAACGGACTGGTCATCTACGCGGTGGCGGCCTGCAAGAAGAAGATGGTGTCCGACATCTACGTGCTGAACCTGGCGATAGCGGACATGCTCTTCCTGCTCGTGATGCCCTTCAACATCCACCAGCTGGTCAGGGACCGACAGTGGGTCTTCGGCAACTTCATGTGCAAGGCGGTTGTGGTGGTGGACGTGAGCAACCAGTTCACCACGGTGGGGATCGTCACTGTGCTGTGCATCGACCGGTGAGTGGCACGTCCACCAGTCCTACACATCGGCGACTTGTTTAGAGGGTGATGACAAATGACAATATTCATATGGAACTCACTCATAAAAGGCAAACAACAACAACAACAACAACAATAATGATGATAATAATAATAGTTATAGATATTTAATGTGCCTTTGTCCTGATACCCAAATCACTGAACGGTGGACTCGTCATCTGCAACAGCCCATGTGTCATGTTTATGATCTCCACAGAATACAATCTCTTTCAAAAGGGTAAAATGAAATCAAAAAGTCGCTCTGGTTCCATTCAACTGCCAGTTATGACGTGGATCGAAACATAAGCGGGTTTGTTGGTCTCCTGTGTGTCACTTGTGTGCACGTGTCCGTTTTGTGTGAGCGCGAGAATGAGAATGAGAATGAGAGAGAGATAAAGATGCATTGATTTCAAGGCTGGTCATAATTGTTGGCCTCTGGAGGCCTGCGAGCTAATAAACTGGGGCGAGACTTCGAGGCTGCAGATACGAGAGGAAGCTTTTTCCACGCAAAAAAAGAAGGTGCAGGCGAGGCCGGAGGAGGAGGAAGCGGAGGACGAGTGACCTCCTGTCGCTGCAGCAGGAGGTGCCCCAGGACCACGGCCAGGACTGAAGAGAGCCTGAAGTGCCATTTGGCTGGTGAAGGAGAGGGATCGTCCGCCAGATAGTCTGACTCTGTTGTCCTCAGACGCACGGCAGTAACGATAACAAGGGCACGCTTTCACATGTGATAACAGCTACAGCATGTAAACCCTCATAAATAAAGAAGATCAGTGGGGAACGGATTTGGTCACATCTTGTTTTTGTCACATGCTCACGGCATCTCCTTGTAGGAGCGGGTCGGGAGAGAGCAGGGGAGACGAGGAGACACACAGAGAGAGCCGCTGGAGAGGTGAAGAAGAAGAAGAGGAGAGTTCACACACGTGGTTCAGATAACCAGACCTCGTTTAGCAGCAGAAGAAGAAGCTATGAGAACTGGGTCGGCCACTTTTTTATCAACATTGAACAGAGCATTGGCAGCAAACAGTCGAGATACTGTCTCGCATGTGACTGCTTCATCAAGGCTCCAGCTGTTTTCTTAGGGTCTTACTCCTGCACACGTAAGCAGGTTGAACGTGAACTCAGGTTGGTCCCCCTGCGTCCATGATGTGACAGTCAGCCCACACACCCGACCGCTCGTCTTGCTCATGTCCTATATTCGGGTCATTGCTGAAGAAAGGTGAAATTATTTGTAGAAAATGTAAATCTTCCTCGACCGCCCCCTCTAACTCGAGACAGCGCTTCTGACCACAGCCCGACATCCCACATAATCAAAATCACATTTGTTGTTGTTGGCCTGTCCTCGGGAGACACCGAGTGCAGACTAGTCCAAGTGGAAATAATATCACCAGGTTCCAACTTTTAAAGTCAACAACAAAAATGCAACGGTAGTCTTTTGTTTCATTTTTGTGCCTGATAGTGCCAACAGAGTAATGTTTTAATGGAAAAAGTTGTGTACTCTATCTCAGTGTGCGGTGTCACTTCATTTCACGGCAGTTAAATGGACATAAACAGGATCCTGTTTCCAAATCATACCAGCGTTAAAGTTACCAGTTAACATTTGGTGAATAACATCTTTACATGTTCGGCGTCATAATTTAAAGAGTGTATAGTTTGGTTTTTTCTAGGGTTTTGGCCAAAAGAAGTCCATCCATCCATCCATCCATTATCTGTGCAGCTTTATCACTTAAGGGTCACGGGGGTCGGAGCCAATCCCAGCTGAAATTGGGCGAGAGGACGGGGGGGGCGGACACATCAGTGGGTCAGAGGCTGAATATGGATCTGCACTTATTGATTTGACTGTCAGACTAAAAGTACATTTATTGAACATCGACTCGGGGACGGCAGCCTCCTTTTCCTATACGGTTTGTCAAAACTATTATGGACCGGGGTAATTGCAGTTTAGCAGGATTGTCCGGGAGAAAATTGCAAGAATGACGACACCTTAATGATTCACGACCACGTTGAATCTCACCAGAGAGGTCAGGGACGAACACAGAGTCACTTGTAACATTTGGACAGCGACAGAGAAAATGTCATTTGTTCCACTTCAGTCACAGCGTTCGTTAATTCCCTTGCAAATGTCCTAAAGCCTGAGATGATTTGTGCCCAAAGTCGCTGAGCAGCTCCTCAAACTGAAATTCAGTTTGAAATGAACTGTATTCGTTTCCCACTGCTTAGTCCCCCTGTCGAGATCAAACTTATTCATGTACAATATATCGAGAGAGTGTATCTTCGACACGGTGTTGTGCGTAGTCCGACTCTAAACAGTGACTTCTTCCTTCTAGGTACATAGCCATCGTCCACCCCACCTCGGAGAAGAGGACCATCCACTGGACCATCATGATCAACACGTTGGTGTGGCTGGGCAGCTTCCTCCTCACCATCCCGGTCATCATGTACGCCAAGGTTGAGCGCCGGCAGCGAATGGAGGTCTGCATGATGTACCTGGACGGGCCTGAAGACATGTACTGGTACACTTTCTACCAGTCCATCCTGGGCTACATCATCCCTCTCATCATCATCAGCACCTTCTACTCACTCACCCTCTACCACGTCTTCAGCTCCATCCGCCGGGTGAAGCGCAAGCAGTCGGTTTGGGCGAAAAGAGCCACCAAGATGGTCCTGATGGTCATCGCGCTGTTCCTGATCTGCTGGTCGCCGTACCACGTCATTCAGGTGATCAACCTGAGCAACAGCACGCCCACGATCGCCTTCGACTACGCCTACCACATCAGCATCTGCCTGAGCTACTCGCACAGCTGCATCAACCCGCTCATGCTGCTCATCTTCGCCCAGAACTACCGCGACCGGCTTCGCCGCAGGAACGCGCTGAACAGCTCCCAGCACTCGTCCAAGCTCACGGTGGTCAAAACAGATGGTTCCAGTATCAGCAACAATCCCAACTACCGCCTCACCGTCGTATAAGCACAGAGATGTGTCACTTTGTAGATACACAATATACATGTTTTGCTGCTCACGTCAGGAGGAAGTAGCTCGGTGAACGGTGTTGCCGGTGAAATAATATTCCCCAGCATTTCTCACAATTGGAAATGGATACCATACAAAAAAACTGGGCGTGAAGAACGAGCAGCCACATCAGCCATGACTGAAAGAAGTGAAATACAGGTCATCTCAAAGGTTTTCAACAGATAATGCAAGGAAAAAGAAACAGATCTCCCGCTCAGAGGAAACCAAGCCCGCCTTTTTAAAAAAAAGGGACGCAATCGTCCCTGAGAAGGGGAACTTCATCACTGACTTCAAAGATGCACAGCAGAGGAGGGGACGCCGCGGAGCCACTCAGGTGGGGCTCTTTTCTCTCTCTCTTCGGCACCTGGGCGCTTTTCCGTCAACCACAGGCGACAGTACGATGTCATGCTGGTCAGTCGCAACACTGAAGGGCAGCTCTGTGAGATCTGTCACCGGCAAACATTTGCACATTCCTGTCCGTGATACTTCCCTCGGAGTACGAGCCAGCGGCCCCAGAGCTCGTGAGGACGTTTAACTCCAGTTCATAACTGCAAGAGTTTGATGGAAAGACTCAGTGTCCACAAATTGTGACACCTTCCATCGGAACAGATGACCTGCATCAAAAATTATTGTTGGAGCCACTTCCGAATAAGGAACCCACTGAAGGGCTATTTAATCTGAAACAATGACTTTGGTATGCCAATATAGCAATTATTGACAAAGCAGTAATCAGCAATTAATAATCATAAATTAGGGACTTTAAATGGTTTCAAATCTAATTAGCAGATGTTTATCCTTTCTATATTGTAATAATGTCATCATATAACTGTTGGCAGTCCACTTCAAGTCTGCAGTTACACTGTAAATGGTATAAATGACCATTAAGTTTGATTTTAGAGGTTTAGTGTTGTTAATATATAGATTATGGTCAAGATCATCTGCCTCATTACTGAGATATAGTTTTGACAATCTGGCAGCCCAAAATGTATTCATATTATCGGCTCATAATCAATATTAAAATCATTGGTATGTGATTTGTTGACTAATAATTACAACTTACCTATTAGAGAGTTGTACCCAGTCATCGATCGTAAGAGTTGAAAAACGATAAGACAAACATTTCACAGTGGATCCAAATAACCACAAACACGTCCGTTCGACTCGTTTCGTGGATCTATTGACAAACATACAATATTCTGACTGTTTCCTTTGTACAGTACTGTTTCTCGTGAGGTTCTGCTCATGACTGGCAAATTTGTCACCTAATACAGGAGCAGAAAGGTTAGCACAATGTTTGAACAGACTCTCTTCTATGAATACAGTTGCTCATCATTAACAGTGTCAATGTCAGAGTCTAATCGCTGGAAAATGTGGCTTTAAGCACCAGTGACTGCTTCAAACCTAATGTCTCACCAAAGAAAATCAAGAATCTTTTAGATTTTTGCGATAGGCCTGCGGGAGTGCAGTTGATCCCAGGATGTGGCTCTGTAGACTGCTTACAAAATGACAAATACTGTATGAAAGTGTTGCACTCGAGAAAAACCTAAACCGAGACCAAGACGTTACCAAGAACGGAGTGTACCGACACTGGTTATTTCGGTGGACACTTGGTGAAAGTGGAAATAAAACCGCTATAAAAACTTATACTCCACATATTGGGTTGTTTAATTTGCAAAATACGGAGGTGGTTGTCTATTGTCATCCTATTTAATATACAATGTTCTTCCGATTGTGACTGTCGTTGTTTGTAGTTGCTATTTTCAATGTGAGAACAAACATTATTCACTTTTATTCACTTTTTTTTCATAATGGACTTAATGTAGTGATCTTGCAAAGAGACAACAAAGACATCATGAAGGACAGGTAATGCTCTCGCGTTGAAATCACGTCATTTGCCTGATTGTTCATTTTGCATAATGAATAGCATGAGGCAATGTACAGGAGAATTATATTTGCATTACCTTTCGTCATCACGGTTGTATGTTGCCGGTGACGCCGGAGCACTGAATGTGATACACTGTGAGTCCTGTGCACTTATCACTTGTCCATATGCTCAATGTGCAGATGTGCAGCACAATGTCAAACTGTATGTGGGCTCTTCTGTGTGCTATGTGCAAAGGTTGTTGCCATTGTTTTACTTTTAGCGGGCAAAGCAAAGAACTGGGGGCTTGTAGGTTCACTTGGTGGAAATGACTGAGGCTGTGATTTTTCTTGGATTGGACTGATAACTGGGAAAATTAGAAAATTGGTGGACTTCCCCTTTTAAAATTCCGGCAGATGTTATGCTTACATGATGAAAAATTCCGTGTCAAATGAATACAAACTGTCCTGGGGAAACGGGTCGGCCCGCAGCAGAGGGGCTTTGAGAGCGTCTGAGTCACTGTTTGGTATTGTTGAGTAGTTGTCACCCATTTTTTCTGATGTTGCAGTTATGGTTACTGTACCACTGGCCCAATAAAATCACTCAAAGTTCACGTGGTGATTGTAGTCTGTTGGTATAACGTGGTATAATTAACCACTACATGAGTTATATCTGAATGGTATTGTTTGTAAAGATTTGTGCTGATATTGTAAATGAAAACTGCAGAAGACTCGCACACACCGTTGTCCAGAGACGTCACTTTCATTTCTAATTAATTCATCACTGCTTGTGTTCTATTTATTGTAACAACCTTAAAGATTCCCTGGATGAGATTCAGACTTTTAATCGACGATTGGTGCGGTGGTGATATTCGAGATTTGATCTTTGATCGTCCTAGCCCACACCAGACAACTCATGAGCTCTTGGTTATACATGACTGCAGGAGGCTGCTGGCGGACGCCAAGTGAAGCAGTAGAAAGTGCTGCATGGAAACTACTGCCATCGTAAAAGACACTGTAGGAATTCTTTTTCATTTCTTCATTCTTAGTATAATTTGTTCTGAAAGCTGTGGACCCGGTGGAGCAAAATTATCACCGTGGCATGAAATGCAGCTTCGCAAATTCCCCCCCCCCTTTAGGGAGATTGCTGAGAGTAATCTTTTGACAGTCTTGGGTTTCAGACTGGCGAACGCTGACAGTCAGTATGTGATGCTTCGAGATACACGAAACACAGGCCCAACAGCAAATATAGAACATTCCTGAACAGCTGGAAGGAAGCGTTTTGTGGCGCGATGACCTTATTGCTGTTATAAACAAGAAAGCGTTTGTATGCAGAGGAAGTGTGACTTAAAGGAATTCCAGCAGTAAACCGCCAGCAAGGCTCCATTCAACGGTTGAAAATACCATGTGTGGTGAAATAATATCCATGAAACATTTGCATCTCGTTTGTTTGAACTGTAGTCGACCAGCAGAGCCTCCTGGGAATCACTGCGAGTCTGCTTGTGGATGGAAAGGTAAAACACAGTCACGTAATGAACAGAGTCGGGCAGGTCAAGGTGTCTCAATCTCGTCATTAAACTCTCAGCAACTGTTAAGGGAATAAAATGAATGCTCAATTTTTGAAAATAAATGTTTTCCCCCAACTCTACTCTACCTGCAAAAAGAGCAGCAGATGCAAGAGAAGCCAGGCAGCAGAAAGTCTTTTCACTGTATATACATCAATGTGTAAATTCCACCTTGAATGAGAACTGCTTTTATTCTTGAGCATGGGAATTTGCCCAGTCAACCTCTCGGGGGGTGATTTTCAAACCGTCTGTTTGAGGTGAGTTGTCTCGGCGGTCGTGTTGACAGGTGAACATGTCCTCTTGCCCTCCCCTTCACAGCCACTGTGAACACGCAGCACCTGCTCGGCACCAGGAAACACAACACGATTCAATAAATGGTTGGACAGCGGCCGCCTTTTGTGATCCGCGCAAACACATACATCACATGGGTTCCGCCCTCACTTTCCCCTGCCGCACTCCCTTCTCTCTCCTATCTCGCTGGAGCAGATCTCTCCGAGTCCCGCTGGAGACGACATGAATCAAACTATGGATTCTTTACACTCGCGTCTCAGGCCTTGAGAGAAGATGTGACAAATTGTCCACGCTGCTGCCGAAACATTTGACAAGATCACTGCAAGCCGTGTTGGTGGGACGCTCACCGTCTTTCTGACCATCCGACTGCTATAATACTGCTATGTTTGGTCACAAAATGTCTGGGTCTGCACCTTCCTGCTTGAACTCCATCAGACGAGGGCTTGCACTCCTGAGCGGCCACTCTGTTCCTCCAAGGAAAAGCATCAGGAACGGCGTCGTCATTCCTGCGTACGCGACAGTCACACTCGTTTTTGGTTCCTCGATGGTGCCGAACGCGATCAGGGCCGAGGCGTCCCGCTCTGTTTTTCAAGAGCCTCTTGCAGACCGAGTGGCAGCCCGCCGTGACATTGGTTCGTGAGCTACCGCACTGAAGCCTGGGGTTTAAAGACCCGCTCCGGTCACGTTGTAAAGTATACCAAAGAATAATATGCTGTGCCTAATATTTTTTGTTTAACATTGTTTACCACCCTAAGAAGTAAAAAAACCGGAACATTTGCATATTCGTATGGTTTTTCTGCATTTGTGACGTACCAAATCTAGCTCGGCCAGGACTCGTTGGAACTTCAAATCTTCCGAGAAGTGAAAACACCTCTATGGCGACCAAATGTGCTCAGACACAAGTCCCTATAGTGGATGTCAGACATTTTAGAGGACAGGAACAGAAGAAGCGCACTTTTCTTGAGCGGAGGGGGACTTTAACATTTTAGGTCAGTGCCATCTTGTTTTTAAAAAAATCATTTTAGCAGTTGCATGTTATGAGTGGAGGCTCAATGTGCATTATATAGTCATAGCAGAAACCAAATGTATTTTAGAATTATATAAGGTGAATATTTTTAGTCAAAATAAGCTGTCAGGTGAGGAATTAAGGCTCCACGCCGACTATAAAAACACGTTTTAACACCAACATGCTGCAGGAGCACAGAGTTGTCACGATTGCGTTAATATACCACTGGAACACCATCGTATAAATTTTGAGCTCATCCAATGTCCACACCCATGATCCTCCACAGCAGTGCTGTCTCGGTGCTGGCAGACAGTGCAGTCGCAGATGACTAAAAGGCTGTGATAAACATTATGGGTTGAGCTTTGTGAGTCCCTCATGAACCATCCTGCTGTAACCACTCACCAGGGATACAAAGGTGAATTAATCCACAGCAAAAATTGGGCCCTCGAAACAGCACAATTTACTCCTGTTTGAACAAGTACTAAAAGTACAGTTTTCCCAGAATTCTTTTAAGCCTATTTAAAAAAATGAAACTGTATATTTGATTTGCTGCTTCAGGGTGAACCAATGGACTAAAGGGCGGCTTTTCCACAGACAGGGCAGAGAAATCAGGACGTATTGAGAGAAAGATCGTTGGAGTCAGTTGGAGTTTGTCAGGAATTAAAAAGAAAATACAAAATATGGAAAGACACCAGCCTCGTCCTTCAACCCAAACGGTAGAACGTCAGAAGGCATGAAAGTGCCCTACCTGAAACCCACAGGGCGGAGCTCCGCTCAGCACAAGAATGAACTCCCAAAACACGTCTCTCGTTACTGCATTTCAGACATCCAAGGCCAAAAGAATAGATTATTACGCGAGGCGCCCGCGCACTGGCTGAGGCAGACCCGGAGCCTGCGGGTGGATGCTGGGATAGAGCTGGAGCAGCAGTTGACAGCACGGCCTCCGGATGAGCGAGGAGAGAGCACCAGCTCATCACCGCGGTCAAGAGCGCGTGTCGTCGAACGGCGTGTTTGTGTTTCGGCAGCCTTCATCTGAATGTGCCTGCAAGACCTGAGATTTCCGTGGCCGCAGGGGCAGAGATGGAAATTTTCCGTCGGTGGAGGGGGGCTGCACACAAGGGTCGGGGCTGATTCTCAAGAGCTCGAAAACAAATCAAACGTAAGGGCACTCCGAGGCCTGAGGAGCATGCGCTTTGATCGGTGTGTAGTGTGTCAAACAGGGGTTTGGCGTGGAGAGGAGAGGCCTCAACGAGGAGAGAAAGGTGCTCTCAGGTTTGTCTCCGTCAGTGTGGACACTGACCAGGATCTCACACTGTTTGTCACTTTTCAGATGTCTCCTCTGTCGCCTCTGCCTCAATCTGGGTCTTCTACAAAAACAGTTTTTTTCCGCCTCACAGCTCACACTCGGACATTTGTTCTACGAAGCCTCCAGAATTTGGAAACACACATTCCAGCTCCCTTGCGGAGCGTCCTGGCGACTGTCTTGTGATGTTGTTAGAAATTTCTCCCCTCAAATGTTCCCAAAGATGCTCACTGGGGTTGAGGTCTTGTGACTGCTGACGGAGAGCCGTGCAAGCGAACAGTTACGACTGTTGCCCGGACTGCGAATAGGCCCCGGCAGAGCTCTGCTGCATGTTTGGGGCTTCTTATCTTCTCTCCGCACTATTTCAAGTCAGGGGTGGTTTTACAGCATGTCTCTGCAGGAGCGAGCGCTTCTTCTCTTTCATCAGCGGGGAGATGATGCTCTGCACGTCACTAATTTCGACAGAGAAAGCAGTTGATTGTGGGACATAAGTGCTGTCACACTGACAGAGCATGTGGTGGTTTTTCTTCAAATGCGCTGCACGCACGTGGCTTCAAAAGTTGTTTCTTTGTCACCGACTTGAAAAATGCATTTCTTTGGTGGACTGGCTTTGTACCTCTTTATATCTGGGATGCAGAGGTTCCTGCTCGTAAAGACATCACGTGGACATTTGTCTTAAATGGTATGCTGACCTTACCTCTTCTACAGGTTTGATTATAGTTGACAAGAAAAGCCCTTTATATATACACTCACCGGCCACTTTATTAGGTACAGCTTGCTAGTAAAAGGTTGGACCCCCTTTTGCCTTCAGTTCTGCCTTAATTATCCGTGGCGTACTTTCAACAAGGCATTGTCGTCCACACAACTGCCGCTCACTGGATATTTTCTCTTTTCCCGACCATTCTCTGTAAACCCTAGAGATGGTTGTGCGTGACAATCCCAGTAGATCAACAGTTTCTGAAATACTCAGACCAGCCCGTCTGGCACCAACAACCATACCACGTTCAAAGTCACTTAAATCCCCTTTCTTCCCCATTCTGATGCTCGGTTTGAACTTCAGCAAGTCGTCTTGACCACCTCTACATGCCTACATGCATTGAATTGCAGCCATGTGATTGGCTGATGAGCTATTTGTGTTAACAAGCAATTGAACAGGTGTACCTAAGAAAGTGGCCGGTGAGTGTATATTTCATCTTTTTGTAGCACTCAAGAAAACAACTTCAACTCCCGATGACAAGATGTCCGTGACAATGCTACAACCAGCAGGATACGGTAGTTGCGGTGGAAATCCCAAATCAAATGAAAGCACCATGAGTGGCAACAATGATGTGAAACAAAACGTACAACCTTCATTTTCCTCCCTTGCTTTCCCTCCTCTTCCTCCTCCTCCTACGTTCATCTCTGCGTGTCAGACCATTGCACGAATCCATCACATTAGATGAGATTAGACAAGACAACTTTATTAATGCTCAGAAGCGAAAAGCAGTTTTGTCACTCGCGCACTCGTCCCGGCAGATTGTTTTTCCTTTTTACGCTTTTCAGTTTACATCTTAATATGACAACTTACAGCTGCAGCTGTCAAAGCCATTTTGTACGATGGTCAGTTGAAATACAGCATGCGGCGCCGCTCCCCGTGAACTACCAAGCGTACAATGGCTGAATTTGATACCGTTCATATTATCATCAATATAAACAACAGTGACTTACTGTACCTTCACTTGTATTAAACTCACAGAACGTTTACAGCATGCTGAGTGAGCTGAGTAAACTCTCACAGTTCAGTCATCCAAGTCAATGTCGGACCTCGAGTTAGAACTCAAGAGGTCTGAGAAAAATAGAACTACTGTAGACATTCGGACTTGAATTAACTTGAAATGAACAAAGCTTACTCAGAAGTTCGAAAATATCTATTTGCCTGGTTCCAGGAAATTGTGTCTCAACTCACGGCTGCAACAAAACAAAGTGTGGCTGAGAGAATGGGTGGGACAAATTCAATGCTGTGAACCAGATGGTGACGCTGAGCTGTTGCTGTTCACAAATGTAACTGTTTAAACATTTAGTCCGCAATTGGAATTGCCACGGGCAGGTTTGTCACGTTAGACAACCAGCGGGGCTGATAAGTCGGAGAACTAATGTGCAAAGGCCAACAATCACATCTGTCTGAAACCACAAAGTTGTGTGAAATTGAGACGGAAACGATCGATTTGTGACGGAAAGATTGACCTGAGCGCCGTCGCCAAGGTGGTCAGAGATTTTCTGGGTGACCGTCGGTCGCGGGGGCTCGGAGAAGCCAGTCCGCTCGCCTCCAGCGTCAGACTCATTCATCAGGGTTTGTAAATATTGCCTGGGACGGCTCGGCTCTCCTCCCTCGCTCAGCAGCAGCGTCAGCAGCAGAAGAAGATTTCCTATCAACCAGTGAGTTTGTGTTTTCAATATGGTTCCAATTACACGAGCAGAAGAGTAACTGAAATGTCCAATATCCTCTCCATCAAGGCGCAAATTACAAATTCCCCCCGGCCTCTACTGTAAGTGCACATGCATCTTCATCTACATCTATACGCAGCGACTTTAGGACAAACAATATCAATGTCAGATGATGAAGTTTTTTTTGTTTGTTTCATTTGTTTCCATGTCTTTCATCGTGTCTGTTATCCAATACTCACAACTCAGAGCCAGCTAATGCATCACACCCCTACTCACCGGAGGTATATCAATATGCCATTCTGCATCGGAGGCTCAACGCAATACAGCAACTGCTTTAAACACATTGGCTAACATGCACCTATTGACACCTGTGAATCTAGTTTCTGTCTCTGATGAAGCGGTCCTCGGTCTCAGCGAGCGGCGGCGGCGGCGGCGGGCCCCTCCAGTCATCGAGCAGCCCCGTGTGGGATGGTAACGTGGGGTGAAATAACTGAGATTGACTATTGATCAGGTGCCTGTGTACGGCCCCGAGGCGGCTCAATATAATCACTTCCACACTTGTTCCGTCTCCCTCGGAGCCCGGCTGACGGAGTGATGACAGAGGATGCAACCACACAGCGCAAAAGATTTGTCGTACTCCGAAGCGCGCAAGCAGCCACACGCGCACGCGCGTCTCTCCGAGCGCCAGCCATGAGCGGGGACATCAGGTTCCATTTGCTGATCCAGACGCATCGCAGCGTAATTGTTTTGATCATCTGCATTAGGGAAGGTGCGAGATGTAGATTAAATAGCAGGAAAAATGCTTGAGTGCGCTGAAATTGAAAATGAGACTCAGTTCCATCCACTGAATCCCGAAGCCCTTTTTTTTTCTCTCTCTGCAGCACAAGTTTAATTGAACTGTGTCAGCAGTGTTAAAAAAAAAAAGGGAAAAAAAAGTGGTGCTCTGGCTGAAAAAGAGAGTGTCAGAGAGGCATATTGATTAGCTGCTCCGGGAGGGAAGGATCCTCCTCATCACACTACCGGGCAACACCTCCCAAAGGGCATCCATCTTAATGTGATATGACAACCCTCAGCCATATCAAAACTAAATCTGGACATCGATTTCGACGCTCAGCGGCGGCGGTGCAAAAAAACCACTATTCCGCATCCATACGCACAGCCGGACGCAGGGGTGTTTGCCTTGGTGAGAGGGACTCCCGCCGGGGCCCCGCGCCGTGCGAGCCGGATGCCGAGGCCCGTCGCCAACAAAGACACATTTCGCAAAGTTCCTTGCTTGTGTTCGTTCGATCCTCCTCTTCTGCCGCGTTGAACCGCCCGACCGCCCGGTCGGCGACCAGTTTCGAAGAAAGAGGTGCAAAAGTAAAAAAGGTCCGTTCCTGTTTATCCCCAGCAGCTACGGAAGAGTAGTCGCATGTCACGTTTACAGTTTATAATTAACAATGACCTCAGACGACAAACCAATCCACATAGAGAGTCCCACCGCAGCCCTCGCTCTTGCAGTGCACTTGCAAAAGGAACGTAGTGTTCGAGCCGTGATGCTCGGAGGCGAGAAACAAACTTTCAGCTGTTGAGAGTTTTGGCAGACCCGTTTAAAAGGTGCAGACACTCGCAGCACAAATCCCCTCTGAAGTTACGTAATGTGTGCAACGACACAACCAATGCCGATGTGCTCATGCACAGTTGAGTGCATCACACAGATGAGGAGACATCGTTCAAACATCCTCAGAAGGCCTGAGTGTCGGTTCAAGTGGTGTTGAATATATGCTGCACTCAACGCTTCGTGTCTGTAATCTGTGTATTACTCGTGTAGTGTTTTTTGTGACTCAGAAGTGTGTGCAGTGTAAACGTGCATTCTACAAAAATGTCACCGTTTTGGACAATTGTTATGAAATTGCAGGAGGAAAAAATGGGGTGTTTTTCGATGCTACGATTGGATTTAAACAACATGTAACACGTTCGTCCAGTCAGAGACCTTTTTTTTCCTCAGTCTATGACATTAGAGATGCCGTGAGAGGCTCAGGACTATTTGGAGAAAACACTTTGAAGGATTCACAGATTTACAGTTGTATTTGACACATACAAAAACAAGGTATATTCATAAGGCTGTGCTAAAAAAACAAAACAAGTGCGCAATAAATAATAACTAGAATCGGAATAAAAAAAAAAATATTAGAAAACGATCCATCCACCCTAACAATAGTAAAATATTATAAACATTCAAATGCTTTGCTTTTGGCCTGGTACGTGGGTGGGCCGTGCAATCTTTCACGGGGAACTATTCATGTCTGTCATTGAAACATCCTTGACCTTGGGAACAGCATTTGAGAAAACAGGCTCCACGGCTCCTTTTACGGTCCGGAGCCCAGTTCACATCTGGCTTGTTCCGGGAGCCGTCTGCTTCACGACAGGTTTAAGAACCGACCGTTACATCGGCCTGATTTGTGGTCCGACAACCGGCAATAAAACCTCAAAAGAAGAAACAGGTTAAGGTCGGTGTAATTTTGGTCGGAAACGAGTCATGGCTGACAAAATGCGATTGCTCGCTGTTAATGAATTTACTTTTAAAGTCATTACAGTTCGCGCCTGCTTTCCCACACGTTTTCCCCAAAAGGAAAACCATAGCCTGTGACAACGTTCGGACCAGAGTTAGCCGGTTTGTCCCAGTGTCAACTTTTTTGCAGACATTGTTACTGTGAAAAAGAGCGGACTTCATTTTAAGATGGGCACGGACACTGCATTGGTGGACAGGGGCTATTAGTAGCTGATTTTTGGAACTATTGATGATATCACATGGTCTTCAACGTCACATGGAGTTTTTCATGGACTGTAACTACCAAAATTCCCATTTGTTCAAAAATCTAATCAAGATCTTTTGGTTCCTTTTGGTTTAAAAAACAAAGATAACTTTGTACACTCAATCCGCTGGTGACGGGGTTGAACGCTTCGGAATGCCCAGCAACCGGCCTCGCACTGTTTTGTCAAATGATGACTGAGAGATGGTGATGGTGCCTTAACATTTCTTCAATGATGATCATCACTGTTGTCGTCTGACTGGGTGTGCGTCCGTGTTCGTGTGAGAATCTTCCTGCAGTGCCACAAAGATCCCTTTCAACAAGGTTGCCACAGAGTTCGGGGGTACGTCACACACACACACACACACACACACACACACACACACACACACACACAAACAGTGACTCAGTTTATGAAGCTCTTTGCGGCACAAGCTATCAGTCCTTGGCTTCACTAGAATGGAACTCAAAAGGAGGTTAAATGGCCTTGTAGTAACACGCATTAATGCGGGAGATTAACAAATCTACAGCACTGAAGCGGATGAGGAAGAAATCAGAGGTACTGAAGAAACCTGTTTCTCACTAATATGATTAAAAAGGAAATTTGGCAGCTGCATAAGCTTGCCTTGACGATATATAGAGGAATTATGTAAATACGAGCATACGGCTGTGTAGATATGATTCCATATTTCATGCCGAATAAAGCTTAAGCTCATTGGTACATGAAGTGTGTGAGGAACTCTTCCTGCACTCCACTTCTAGCCAGGGTTTTTTTTTTTGGGGTGCCACTGGTTGATCCTCTCATGCTGGGGCTGGACATCATCAATAGTCTGGACACGTGGCTGTTAACTTGTTAATTAACTTTCACAGTTGGATTCTTCAGTGTTTCTGAAATAGCACTCTATTTTTTTGAAAGTGCTCAGAGGGAACATCTTAATTTGTGTAAAAGAAAAAAAGAAAGAACATTATATAGATTTGACCTGATAAGGACAGAAAAATATTTAGTGTGTTGCATATTAAATCGGGCTCAAACCTGATCTGCTCTCTAGGGTTAGTATCAGTTCAGTTGCTTTTAAAGGAATAATTTGTGTTTTTTTGGAAATGGGCTTATTCCCTTTCTTGACGATTACTGCCGCTCTAATTTCTATAGGCTAAATATGAAGCTATGAGCTGTGTACGGTTGATTTATCTTAGCACAAAGAACGATGATGTAGGTTACAGAAAACGGCCTCCGTCCAAAGTTTCAACAAAGTTCCTCGTGCACAGTGACAGCTGAGGCTCGTGGGGGAGCTGATACTTCAGTTTTGACCGGCTGGTCCCTTTGATGATCCCTTCAATTCATCCTGAGGGAACCATCATTATCATCGTCATGTGTACCACAATTCAACACTTCATTCATTTGTCTTGTGCGATTTGTCCGGAGTGGGACCAAAGCAGCGGACCGATCAACCGATGGACCACAAGAACTGCTCAAAGCCCGACAAGCAGCAGCTCTGAAGCTCCCTATTATGCATATTTCCATAAATGTTGAACTCTTCTTTGAATGACTCCTCGTCGTCTTCGTCAGACCTGATTCTCCGGCAGCCCTTAACCCTGACTAGTAATACTAATGTCCAATCTAACGAAACCAGTTAATAGGCCTAACCCTAGCTCTAACTGTAGCCATGAACAATTCATGTCTCATCCTAACCCTTATAGCCCCATGAGGACGGGCTCTGTTCCAATGAGGCCACGGACGACATTTATACCGGAAAAGGTGCCAAAGAGGAAAACAAACACATCCTCATGCACGCACACACGTGCCAACACTCCTCCTCTTGTCGAGCACCTTGTACGCCCTGTGAGTACTGTATGTAGCACAGATAAATATCCCCGCTAAAAATGGGTGACATGCAATTAGCCCTCGGGTGATTCTGTCTTTGAAGCCGAGCCGCTTGGGTGAAATATGGCGGGCGCGAGGAGCTCTCGCCTTTATTTTAATCCCGTGGCACGCTCCTGTGGCTGAGGTGCCAGCAGATCAACAGCAGTGCTGTGAGTTTTGTGCCTTGGCTGGGATCCTTCTCGACATTAATTAAATTGCTCTCTGATTCAATAACTGTTTTTCAGGTAATTGCAGAAGCTCATGGAATTACACCATCAACCCATCGGGTGTGTTAGACCCCAACCGACGCCACGGACGCTCGGACACCGTGACATCATCCGATGTCCTGCCCAGGGGGCCTGCTGGTGTACACTCGTGGATCATGTGGAGACAACACTCACGAATGAAGGACCGACAATCCTCCATCTTCATCGTCAAAATGAGATAGGACAAACGATAAAGGTGCTCTTGTTCTCGAGCACATTCACGTCTTCTTCCCCAAACACTTCAAAGACTATTATTTCAAGCGGCTGCAGTAAATGTCAATAATTTTTCCTCCTGCTCCGGCATCCCTGCCCTGGCTTCTATGAAAGAATGCCTTTGACACACCACATGAAGCGGCGAGGAGCTGAGTGCTGTCATGTGATGTCTGCTCCGCCAAGTTAGCTGACGCAGATGTGACGTCACCTGCTACTGAATGGGCGCCTTTGAGAGTTCACTCCGCAGAAAGTATCAATAAAATCAATTGCTGGCCATGCCAGTGGGACTAACAGGCCTATCAGGAGGCTGCCATGGTTCTTCCCCTCCCGGAGAACCACAGGGACTTTTCCCACTGCCTCTGGGTTCCTTGATGGCAGTTGCTTGTTTAGATCAATCGGCGTGTCTGCAGTGGGTTTCAGAGCTTTCCGCCGATTACTCCACAGTTACGGGTTTCATTCCCACGTGAACCACAGCAAAGAATTCCTATGCCTGTTGAGAGACCATATCCATATTTGTGTTGTGATTTGTCTGCCAAATTTTTGCGTTTTTGCTGATAAATGGAAAAGGAAGGATTTAGCCGTTGCGCACGAGATTCGGCATGGGTTGCATTTGTATCGCGCCGACTTCAATTTGCCATGTGACGAGCTGACGTGCTGCAGTGCTTTGAAAGGGAAAAGGATAATTGTTTCATCGAACTTGGATTTTCCCCATCTAAATTCAGTCAATCCGGTTTAAGCTTGGGGTGAGGCTCCTCCCCCCCGAGTGTCCAGAGGAGGCCAATCAGCTCCTTAAGATTCCCGCCGGTGGGCCCGCCGTGCTCTGTAATTGGCTAATTACAAACTGTCAGGATCTGACTCAGTTGCTCAGGCAGGGATTACAGCAGCGCTAGGTGGAATCCTGAAGAAGATATTGTCAGACCCTGCAGGACGTAACGGGGGCCTACATCCCCCGCTGCCATTCGCTTGATCATGTCTACAGCGAAATGAAGTGTGGGAAATCTCACTCATAAATTTTGCATAGTAGAGAACTCAACAGACTTTATAAATGTTGAAAAGGGCACAAGGCTCACGCCCTCTTTGGCAGAGCAACACAAAGTCTGCTGGCCAGGGGAACCCCAGTCTGTCATAAATGGACAAAACAGCCAAAGGAAGTGTCATTATTCCACTGGACAGCAGCGTATATATATATATATATATATATATATATATATATATATATATATATATATATATATATATATATATATTTGTTTAAGGGATAATCAATAAAGAAAGAAAATAAAATCACTAAACTTCTTTCTCGGCTAATGTCCCATCCTTCCACGTCACCAAGTTCCATGGAAATACATTCTGTAACTTTTGCATAATCATGCAGACAGAGACAAACAAAGAAACTAAGAAACTTATTTTTGATGGTTTACGATTTAAAATGCAACACAGATACATCGATACATTACTTTCCTTGCGCCCCGTCCCAGGATGCAGTTTAAAGTCCTAGTGCTAAACTATGAAGTCAGATGATATTGGCTGGGACTGATGTTAGGTGCTTTGTACTGTTTCATGACTCCTGCCTGTCCTTTTTCAGACATAAACTGAATTATGATTTATCAGCATGTAGCCTGCAGTTAGTTTCTAGTCATCATATATACAATTCTAGCTTTATTCATAAATTTATGGCATCTGCTCACATAAAACATATGGCTGGGTAGTGATCCTTTCACTGAACAGGGAAAAAGTATTCTGCAATTGCCCGAGGAGGTCATCCAGACATTGGTGTCACGAGAGTTCGGAGGCTCTGATGCACGAACGCTTAACCGTAACAGTTTGTGCAATTATGATTCAGGGTTCAAGGTTGACTTTATTGGTCCACTCGCAGAGAAAATGATTTGCAGTCGGTGGTACACATCGAAAAAATATAGAAGACAATGTCGACAGCAACAACAACACACGAAAAACATCCAGGGCTTTGGGAATGGAAGTTTACGCCAAGTACAAAAGTGCCGGTGCGCTTAGGTACAAATGTACGAGGGAAAGAAAAATTCAATGCCAATTTGCAGATGTGCAAATGTACAATTTCGTGCAAAGAACGCATCCAAAATGTACCCTTAAGCATGTCAATAGTCCGAGGGGAAAAAGGAGACATTTGATGTCTTTTACATCTTGAAACGCTGACCTGAGGGTGAGACGATCCTGACAGTCCTCAGGACCTGCCCACTTTCACTCCATTCACATATAACATTTTCAAAAGTCATTTCTGCAAAAAGAAATCTGAATATACCTTATATATTCTACAATAAAAACTGTGTTATGGATGGTACTAAAGCAGTCTGTTGCATTTGTTTTTTGTATAGTGTTTTTTATATATATATATATATATATATATATATATACATACTGTATATACACACACATTATATGTATGTGTTTTCATGACATACATTTGCCCACGTTCATTTAATTTTGGCTTTTTTTGCCATAATATGTTGACGGATTACATCTTTATTTATTTACAGGAGCATTTACTAATTTGATTAGTGGGTTGGGGGTCAGGGTCTGATGTGATGAAGGATGGGCAATTGTCTTCGAAAAAAACCCAAAAAGAAGACAAAAGAACAATTCGATGGATGAGTTTAAAAAAAGATAAACACAGCTTTTTTTAATGATAGTACATTACAGATTACTTGTTGAGCCAAATGCTGCTCACACGAAGGTCATGCGTCAATGTGCTCGGTCAACCAGAGAAGAAAAGATCACCGAGTGATGAAATTAAATCATGTCCAGGGCCGTCGTTACGCCCTCAAGACATTAGACGCACAAATCTGTCTCAACCGTCCCCACGGTCTCACATACGTACAGAAACCACCACCACATGGATGTGGAACGCTGGAAGTCAAGCCACCGGTAAAGTGAGCACATGGTCAAGGTCACAAGGTCACATGTGGAACAATATCTACTGTATGCACGTGAAGGTCGGGGGGGGGGGGGTGGGTCTGTGCTTCACTACAGTGCGGTGCAGGACACGCCACGAAAGCTGCAGCGGTTTACGAGAGGCAGCGGCGCCTGGTGAGGCCTTGCAGATGTACGATTACATTTCAAAATTCGCACTCAAGAAGGAAATAGTACGCATATCTAGTAGTGATATCACAAAACTGCATCCTTGTAACAATATTAAAACGGTCTGGTTTTGTGTCACCAACTACTGGAAGGAAGCACGTTGCTGCTGCTGCTGCTGCTGCTGCTTCTGCTGGTGCTGGTGCCCTCTGTACATCGTGCTTCCTGTGCAGATAAAAATACACCAGTCATATGGACAGATAAAACTCATGGTAGCAGCTACAGTACTTAAAATCTAATCACAAGGGAGGAATGTCAGTCGCAGCTGGTAGCTGGCGTCCTCCCGGCAACGAAGCTGCAATGATTCATGTAAACGTCCATGGCATTAAACATAAATATAATAAATTTATATAAATATAAATATATATTTAGATATACTGGGTTTTTTTTAAGATTTACAAATGATCATTCGCTGCCGTTGCCTGCAGCCAGAGACTGTAACAAAAAGAGTCCACGAGAACAACGGCGCTCGTGTTCACCACGCCATTCGCTCACTGTCAAGGAAACAGCCCCACTCGACGGGAGCTGTGTTTTATCTTCAAGGTGCACACGAGAAATAAAACCGCCAAAAAGCTACGAAGTTGACGGACTAATTTTTCTCAGTTATTCTCTTTGATGTCAACATCTGAAGGCAGACCTGAAGCAGGTAAGTGAGACGCGAGATGGAAGATTTGTGTAGCTGCTCGACAAAAGAGCCACTAATGACAGGAACATGGCGCTCACTCTGCTGCGTCTGCTTTGGTTATTATCATTTATTTACAATGTTTTTGTTGAGCAGTTTCCTGCACCGCACAAGTGTTAGTGTGAGTGAGTGTGTGTGTGTGTCACTGTCTGAGCTCACAGACACCGTTTGTCTCCCTCTATTGGCTGACTCATCCATCATGCGATAAATTAAAACATCTCCTTATCGCAGACCTGCGGATAAAAAAATAATAAAATAAAATAAAAACTTCCAGTGCAAGTAGGACAATTACGGCGGCATTCATCCTTAAATCCTAATGACTATCTGACAGTGCTTCAGTAGTGGAAGACATAAAAAGAGTAAGAAACCCTGTTACAATTCAAAGTTGCGCATTCAATTATAAAAGAACTGTTATCAAGCAACATTTTAATGTTGTAGCTGATCGAGGTAGAGCTCATTTTGTCAAACTAGTATACAATAGTTTGTATGCGTGTGTATTGCTGGGTAGTTTTTAGTCTAATAAATCGTTTAATTTTATAAACTGGTCATATGTTGCGTCTCTAACTGTAATCTGTTCAACAATCTGTAACCACACTTCACACAAATGTAGTTGAGTAGAAAAATAATATCCGTCACGAAGGAATATTAAAGGGAAGTACAATGAAGAAAATTGTAAACTACCGCGCTTTGAGTAAATTAACTTACGGTCCATGATTGATAGTTAAACAAAAAAAACAAAAAACAAAAACACAGCTGTTATCGTAAATCCTTTAATATATGAAAGAGGCATATTTTAACACAATATACAGTGTAACAGACCATGTCCCACAGTTTTCATTTACATTTCTTTACAAGGCTGCCCGTCAGAGAGGAGAGGACGGGTCTGAACTGAAAGGAGAGATCGACAGTGTGGTTTTGTTGGTTGTGTTCTGCTGCGTTCGAGACACAACTGGGAAAGGACAAAAATGTTTGTTAAAATAAGAAAAGAAGAAAATGTTTTTGTTGCCCAGCTGAACAAATATGTATCATTGTCTTAAGAGATCACTATCTACTGTATCCATATTGTTCAACTGGGAGCCAATGTGTACCTGTCGACAAACTTAATATGCTCACAAACAAATCAATTAAGTTGCTTCTTTGTGCTCCGACGTGACCTGGCGTCTGCGAATGCGCTGATGTGCTGCTGCTCACCTTCAAGAGAAATATCAACGGAAGTGTCTCGAGACATCAGCAGACGAAGAACGGATCACAGAGTCACAAAGACAGTCACTTTGTGTAACATGAAAAAAAGGAAAAGTCCTTCATAAATGCATACGTAGAAAAAGAAGTTTTATATATAAAAAAGGATTATTAAATTTCAGAAGTGATGATTTTTTTAATGATTTAAGAAATCATCCACAGCTACTGAAACGACATTAAAAGCCAAACCTTTGTGTAACTGCTGCTTTGCAATTGCATATAAAACGTAGGTCTGCACCCACGCCTGGAAATGGGAGAAATGGAATGCTCATTTGCTTTCATGCTCACGAAAACCACTTAAAAAAATAAAAATAATAATGTAAAAACCAGAACAATGAAAAAACTTAAGACAACTCTGAATTCACATTCCTATACTTCACTTGTTTTGTGCATTGCTCCTGCATAAGGGTAAAGAAGGTCGTTTCTTGACTGAGTGTGGAGCAGTAGGTCCATGCTGATGCAGACTTACACATTCATGGGATGCATAAGGCTTCTCCTCAGGAATGATTCAACTGCCCAGAGGGACAGCGGGAAAACATATTAAGATGCTGTTTCATGATGCAAGGCTGTTATGATAAAGGATAAAGCACAATTAGCATTGTTCTCTCCCTCCCCCTTCACCCCCACGTTCAAAACGAATACGAAACCAGAACTAGCCAAAGCAGGGGAACCCGACATACTCCGGGGAGTCTCTGCCTTTACGAGTCCTGCCGTGCTGCTACTAGAGATCTTCACGGCACATTAGTCCTCATTACCAAGGTGACTTGCTGTTTACTGGCAGATCCCTCCGGACACGGCCGTGGCTGCGGAGAGTGGCAGAAGCACAAGTGATGCCCGCGGCCTCCGTCTGCCTCCAGCCGAACCCTCAGCATCACTCAGAAGGCAGCGGCCTCTCTGTGCCGTCACCTGCAGCAACGAGTCTCCTGGCATGCATGACCCCCCGGGGGTGTTTTGTTTCATGGGGGGAAGGGGGCGTTTTAAGACCCTGAGAAATAATTTTCACTTAAAAGTGAAGACGGGAAAACGTACTAATCAAATAATTCATTAAAATTAGAAAAAGAAAGTCATGGATGAAATAAAAGAAGAAAAAAAGCACCACAGGTTTCATCCTGATCTTGTGGGAGGGGCTGATTAACACTAGTTAGTGGAATAGAAGAAGCCCACACACATTTAGAGTGAAAGGATGATGGACAAGAGAAATAATAATAATAATAATAATTATAATAATAATGATAATGTTGCGTCAGGCAAATGTCGCAATTTTGGGAGAGGATTCACTGGAGCCGCTAGTTGCGTTTTATCATGTAAATGTTTCTACATTTGATCTGAAGGAAGAAGAAGAAAAGAAAAAAAGGAAAACGTGTCCTCTCAGTTTGCTGCATGCACCGTGTTTAAAAATACATCCAACAGACGGGCTCTGAACCATGTGCCGTCGGATCGGGTAGTGTTTTGAAGAGGGAGCGAAACGCAACATGTGACATGTGACGTGCTACACGCAGCCGGCGATCAGAAGGTGCTGAATGAACTCCTACACGTCCCGCAGACGGACGCGTGGGGGCAGGAAATGTTCGGGTGTAGTGTTCACAGACTATCAATGTTACTCATCTTTCAACGTGTGCGCGCTCCCTTTCAAAACACTTTTTCCTTTGTGTACGTATGGTATTTGTGTTTGAGTATATCTCGCCCCAACGCCTGCCTTCGCTGTATAATAATGATGGAGATGTATAAAGTTATCGAGTGAACCCAGTTCTACCTACATTCTGCGAGCATGGCGGATGAGATGAAGAGCTTTGAGGGTAACTCAGTGCAGTGTGAGCCGGGAGTTTGGTTTTTATATGAAGAACGACAACAAAAGGGAAACGGAAGCCGAGAACAATGTGTAAACTTGGAGAAAGAACAAATAATGTGAAGATTTGCAGATGACAACATGGCAGATTGTTCACATGCCAAATCCGGCGAGACTCGTTATTAGCTCGGTTACTGCATATCAATTATCTAGTCAAAGTTAAAGCAGCATTCATGTTATATTGACACCGTTGCTAACATCAAAAGGTAACAGCATGTGTTTACTATTCTATTCAAGAAGAAAATAGTCCAAACAAAAGACACAACAATGAATTAAAGATAAAAGCGCTGCTTGATTCCTCATTTCAACTGGCATTTCCCACAAGAAAAATTCACATTTCACACTTCACATAGAGACGTAACTCGTTATCGTTGGCATTCCTAATAAAATCTGAATTGTTGCCAGATACAAAGGTTGGCAGTTGGCTTGTGGCCAGCTGATAATATTTGGTCTCCATTGGGACTGCTAACCACATCAACAACAACAACATATTCTGAAGTTGACTGATGGACGTAAAGCAGGTGCCTGTTGAAGTCAAACAAGGATATAATAAGGAAAGGAAATAAAGGACAAATAAAGGACAACTTTAAGAAAAAAAGTGTTTTCATAATGCAGAGGACAAAATACAAGAGTAAGACAAGTGTGGTTATTTAAGTCAAGTAAAAAGGCCCCAAACCAGCAATCCCATGTGCTGAGGGATGCTTCAGAGATAAACTACAAACTCTGTCACTAAGTCCTACACTCCTAACCACACCAGGCCATCCGTATAATACAATCTAATATTCCTTCAGTAAATTAACAGATAATACAGTTACTGCAGGGAAAACAGGGTGACTTCCAAGGAACTCTCAATATTTTTCTGCGTTCAGTTAGTGTAATTTAAGCAGGCATGGATGGAAGGAAAAAAGAAAAAGAGATCTGCTTTTACCGGTGGCAGAAAGCACAATACAGTCGAGGCCTGAAGTTTTTATACAAGTCACACGTCGCTTTTGCTCTTCAGCCTCTGAGCTTCGGCACATTCAGTTTGGAACAGAATAATGTAGTGTCAGCTTTAATAATCAGAAGGTGTGCGTTGTTAAGGGAACCACGTGGGAGATCAAAACATTTCAGCAGCAGCATCGTCCCCACAGTTCGAGGTTCAATAGTAATTTGACGGATAAAACATCAAACCATCATCAAGAATTTTATCCAGGAAGTAGCCACTTGTGTTTTCTTGAGTAGACTTCATGGCCACCGCCTCAGCGGATTCAGCACCAAGGTATCAACCTCAAAAATATAAACGCCAGGCTGCGGTTCACAAAAACACATCAAAAAGAAACCAGTAGACTTCTGGAACAAAGTCCTTGGAATTGATGGGAAAATGTGTTTATAACGGAATGAGGAAATAGTGGATTAAAGAGGAATGGCTCATGACCACACATCAACCTCGTCCGTCAGACACGGAGCTGCTTCTGCTCTGGCTGCCAAGGGAACTGGCTCACTGGCATCTATCAATGATTTCACTGCTGACAGACAACAGGATGACTGAGGAGACACAGGAGCATCCCGTTAAACACGTTCAACCTCATTGGACCACATTATACAACAGGACAAAGATACTCAACGTGCAACCAAAGAACTGTTTAAGGTGAAGAGGTGAACATACAGTAAGTTGACAGGCGGAGTCAGTCGCATGATCTCAGTCCGACGGAGCAGCAGTCGACTGGCGAGTGGACCAGCCTAAAGGCAGTGGAGAGAATCCCCAGGGACGAAACTAAGTGCCTGCTGAGGTCTGAGAGTCCAAGACTTCAGACGGTCGTCGCCTGCCAAGGACTTTCCACGAAATATTAAATTCTATTTTGTTTGACGTCACGCAAACTCTCCCACAGAGTTCTTTCTAAACTGATATAAACCGACTGCACTTAAAGCTGAGACTTGGCTCTCTATTGTAGTGTCCATCGTTTCATTTCAAATCCAATGTGCTGAAGCTGAGAGCCTGAAGAACAAAAAATGTGTAACTGTACAAATACTTTGAGTCTTGTCTTGTGTCTTGTGTTTTTTCGGCCGGACCCTGAGGTATTGTGGGGCGGGTTGCAAGGAATCATAAAAAGAACAGAAAGGACACAAAATATCATTGGAACTTAATGGCACTTTTTTTTTGTACATTGTGAGTTAGAATTTGAATCTCCTGAAATGGTTTAATGTTGTAGACTTGACCAGACAGTGTTCAGAGTCTAGTGGTCATATAAGGTCATGATCGAGAGAAATGGTGCGGAAAATAATCCATGTGTTTTTTGGCCGGCTGGCCGGCCGCCGCCCCCTCCAGCAGGCAGTGGGGTACACACATTAAAAACAAAGAGATATTCAACCTGTCACTGAGTGGGACAGAGGCTCAAAGTAACTCTTTATCTAAAAAAAACTAGACTTGTTGTCCCTTTTCCTTTGTTTTTGTTGCTGTCTCTCGCTTAAAATCCATGGCTTTCAATCTCCCATCTGACAGGAGTCCTTGTGCAACTGCGCCCCATAAATACACTGGTCTAAAGAACAAAATCAGAGGAAACAAGAAAACAAAACAAAAAAAAAAACTGAATATAACTCTGAAGTAGGCAAGGCTGTTCTCTGTATATTTGGGTTGAAATCCCTGCTGAGTGGTAAACAAAGTGTTGACGGTTTGGTTTGCGTGGGATATTTTCTCGTCCCACCATTCAAGTGTCACCGACAAACAGGGGAGTAAACGCTTTGTGTCTGTTCGCGAAGTGTGTATGTTCTGCTCAGCTCTGTGGCAAAGTGGACACGGCTGAATGCTCACGGCTCTCTGTCCTCAGCTGGATGTGTGTGGTGTTGACCTGGCTTTGGGCCTCTGGGGAGCAGGACTCCCTCACCTCACCTCACCCGTCACCAGTTGGCTTTGACGGCTTTGACATCGCTCACTAGGTTTTGAGCCAGGCAGATACCAAAGATCTGAAGAGGAAATTAGAGCAAGAAGTGAGATGAGAATAAACACCAGAGTTTTTTAAAATAAAGCAAAGAAAAAAAGAGCAGACTGTTGTATTGCAGGGGTTTGATGTTGCATCTTCTCACCACTAGGGAGCAGTGACGACACAAAGTCAAAACCCATTCACATCAACGTCTGACTTCAAATGCACAAGATTTCATCATGTAAACGTTCCCAGATGAAACAATCCACAAAGACTCCTTACCTGTAAAAGTGCAATACCAACAAAGATCCCAGCTACAATGATCAAGTTGTCCTGAAGCCACTTCTCAAACTGTCCCACGCAGCCCTTGGTGGAGATATATTTCTGCCGATCCAGCTCCTTTTCAAAAACAAAGAGCAGATTAGGAGTGAATTTAAAAAAAGAGTTAATAAATTGTTGTTGTTGTTTTTTTTACAATCACACTACATTTTCCAGCTCCCA
The DNA here is from genome assembly GCF_022379125.1 of Scophthalmus maximus. NCBI lineage: Eukaryota > Metazoa > Chordata > Actinopteri > Pleuronectiformes > Scophthalmidae > Scophthalmus > Scophthalmus maximus. The sequence goes on from NC_061523.1 coordinate 9,741,342, forward strand.
GTGAGGACGCTGGCCTTTTGCATAATTTACACAACCATCTTGACCCTGACTCAACTGACCTATGACTCACGCAGGACAACACAAACTAGGACAGAGGGTGTTCTGCCCAGTGACTCCTTCACTGCTGAGCAGAGAGCATGAGGAGTGAGTGATAGTTGAGTCGTTCTTTAGATTACACAAAGTGTCAGTGTCTGGACATCATGGAGAATATAAAGACAGCGTGTTCACTTCCTCTGTGGACCCTGTGCGACTGAACAAAGAGGCAGAAGCTGTTTCCTGTTACTGGACAGATGGTTGCGTTATGTTGTCAGATTCAGCCGATGATGCATGTGGTCTACTCAGGGATGCAAATAAAAAGGTGTAATTTACAGCTGCAGAGACACTGAAGAGTGGAATAAGAAATGGTCTGAACAAGACTACACAATGCTCCCTTTGTTGCTCCTCAAGACAAGTCAACCAGGAGAACCCTTTGTTCTCTTGCAAAACCTGAAAGCTGTCTTCTAACCAATAGGAGGTAAAGGGAGCCCCCGTGGCAGCCAATAAAAAAGCAGGAAACACGATGTTGTTCTGGCTGTGAACTTCCTCCGAAGCCCTTTCAGCCCTCTGCCTTTGTCGTGCTGCTGTCCTTCCCGTGTCTCCGGCTCATCCTGTTTCTCGTTCCCGACAAAAAGCTGCACAGGAACTTACTGCAGATCACTGATGGGCCTTGTGTCAACAGCCAGGGCGAGAGCACGGGAGCACACGCAAATGAATTCAGAACAACTTGGTGGCAGGTGGTTTCACTGTGTTGCAGTGTGCCTAGCAACAGCAATCTTTCTGACTGCAGTGCAGTGACTTGTAACCGCCACACCCACACGCGAGAGGAAAAAGGGAACGGACTGGCATAACCCACCGAGTTGCCAATTACAGAGTGTAGTAAGGCTGCTCTCGGGGCTATAACTGGAGCCTAATTATCCCTGTCAAAAGAACAATCTGTTATTAAGGCACAGAGCGTGCAGAGGAGCCCGTGCGCTACTTAACCCTTTACATTCTCCGTCTGCTGTGTCAGCAAACTCACCATACATTTCTTTTTCAAAAAAAGGAACATTTTATACATCTTCATCAAGAATGATGCCAAATAAAGATCGAACACGAATCTGTTTTTACTGAGGAGCTGAGGCGGTAACATCAGGAGCAAGCCTTTTACATACTATATATTGATTTTGTACAACTGAACAGTCTTTGTTTGCGATAACTTCTATGGACAACTGTATCGATACAACAGACTTCAGATACAATGCTGGAGGATAAAGTGAGTGCCAAACTCAAAGGCAAAAGTAATAACAGTAACACATATTAACAAAAATCTCTGAGGTCTTAACATTCTTCTCTCTCTCTCTCTCTCCTATTCACTTTCCATTGCATGTGGCTGAACAAATGAGGCCATTTTTACACAGAACGTGGTTGGGAACTGCACAGTCAGCAGGCTGCAGGGCAGGTTTGGCTCTACAGTCACCAATAGCAACTCACTAGTCCCCCCCCCTTTTCAAATACCCATCGAGATTCATGGCATGCGGCTCAATTCAGCTCAGAGCCAGTCCTGAGCTCGCCGGAGCCCTAAACAAAACACTGCTGAGAGGGCCTCCGAGACCGGACCCATGGGCCACGTTAACCATGTGTCATTATCACACAGTCACACCTGAGACCCCGGGGATCCCACCACCATCCTCCCCTTCTTTAAAACGGGTCATTCTAAAGAGAAGTGCGCCTACAAAGAACAGAATGTGGTATAAAAACAACACCATTATTGATTACATTTTTTTTAGAGAAACTTAAGATAAGTGAATACAAACATTAACATAAAGAAGAACCTGTAGAAAACAGTAAAGTACGACACTCAGGCTCTGCTGCCTGGTGATTAGTACTGGCCGATGATTCAATATCTGAGTAACTTATAGTACCTGTAAAGTGTAGATAACAACACAATTATGAATTTTATCAGCCGCACCAGGCCAATTCAAACTGGCTCACCCAGATTTAATTTTGTTACATTTTTAAATATAACATTCAAGATTGACTGCGGCTCCTGAAACATGGTCATCTGTGCTGCCCAGTATGCCGAGCTAATAAACAGTTTAAATTCAATATTTTAATCGGCAGTCAAAGTCAACCCATTGATTTCCATCTAGCTGTAATTAATGAATTAATTACCGAGAGACTATGTCTATGAAGAGTGACGTCATTCCCATTCATTGTCTGCACTGATTCACACAGAGGCTGCTATTGAAAAAGCGTGAGTTTTGGTTTTTCTGTGAATTTCTTTTCCTTGTCCTTGTCCTTTAGACATTTATCAAAATGTAATGAACAGTTAGTTGTATTTCACTCTCACTTCTGTCATTCACAAAGTGACAGAATAGGTGAGAGATGCACTGCCCAGCTCTGTTGGCGAGACATGGAGACTAGAGAGAGATGCACTTTAACTTAATGCTACTGATATTTGCTGACTTCAAACTTAGAGAGTTTAGCTGATTGCTGTTCCTGCAATTCACTCTTACGATTTTTTTCTCTTCATTTTAATCTCTTTGTGACCAGAGGGACAGTTCTGCCTCCTCCTCTCGTCAAAGTTGTTAACGGTGACACCTCTTCGGACAGACTATTAATGTTGATAATAAAGCAACTAAATTTAATACCCTATAAAATGGCAATTAAGATATTCTAATACTTTTTAAGGGCTTTAATTTTCACTAAACTGATTTATTACATTCTCCTTCATTAGACCCCGCAGACACACTGGACGAGCAATCTACCCAATACAAATGAACCAGATTGCCACTCTGTCCGCGACAACTGCTTCAATCAAACAGGTTGGCAGCTTGTCAATCATCTCTGCCTCAGGGGTAATTCCACTCAGGAGCCTTGCCTCTGTTTAAACAGAAAGGCCGACATTGGCTGCCAATTTTGCTCCATGACTGCCACTGACTGTACCGTGAACGAGAACTAATTCTGGACAACTGCTATTATTCTATTTGACTTATAAAAATTGAGATGTATTTCAAAACTATGCTGAAGCACGATATTCATTTCCAAAGAGCTACATCCTCAAAATCAGGGTAACAGTGAGTGAAGTTAAACAAAAAAAACAGAGTTGAATGTATAGAGATCTCTGAAAGAGCAGAGGTGGAAGACAGCTCTGCTGATACCAACCAGTTGAAGCCGAACATCATAACCACACTGCGTGTTGATGACGTCCTCCTGTAAAAAAGGAGAACAAAAAATGTGAGGTCCTCTGTCGGATTGGATTATTACCATTTCATCTATTTTTCAGTGGAAATAAAATGTATAATGTTTTGTCATATGCCTGAGTGACAGGGGGAGAAATTAAGCGCTTCAAATAACTTGACCCATGAACAAATAATTGCTCAAATGAGTGCTAGATACTGCGCTCTTATTTAGCATCTTGATACAATCTTCAAGACTGTATAAGAATTCAAGTATTCCCAAAGGCTAAAAGAAATGTTGCCGTTGTGTCACTCTGAGATTATTGACTAAAATTATAGTTTTTCATATTGCTGAGTTACTCACCGCAGGGTCTTTGACACAACAGGAGAAGGGGACTCCGCAGCGCTCCCTGCTGGGGTTCAGCTCAGTGCAGTTGAAGTAGATGTTCTGGTTCCAGTCGTCGGGCCCATGAGCTCCACAGCATGACCACTGAGCCAGCAGCAATGACAAGAGATTTAACAGTCAATTCTGATAAAGGGACACATTTATTTCCTCTGTCGGGTCTGGCTCAGGTTAGCTTGGGCGGGTGCAACTACAATCAGTGAGACTCAAATGGCAAGACAACAGCGGATCCAATTAGCTTTACAGTGCAACATGACAGAGCCCAGCATTTTCACATGGGAGCCAATTATCTAAACCGTTTCATTCATATAATTGGATGATCATTTGAAGGAAATGAAATCACATTAAACATGAGATTTACTGCACAGCTGCAGCAGCTGACTCATTCTCCTCTATGCCCAATGCGGAGCAGATTCAGGTTCAAACATATACATAACAACATTACTGAAGAAGGGAGTGACTTCTTACCGGCAAAAAGAAATATGGAGAAGTTGTTTTTTTAAGTTAGTGACACATTTGTTTCGTTCTGTGCGTGTGGACTCACATATTCCTGGGCAAAGTCAATGAGATTCTGCAAGTCGATGTCATCGCGGTAGGCCTTCACATTATTGTTGATGAAAAAGTTGAGCTGGTCTTTGATCCAGTCCTTAAAGACGAAGGCGAGGATCCCCGCAGTCAGCTCCAAGAAGAAGATCAAACCCAGGAACACAGAAAACTGGAAAAGTACATGACACAGACACAAACACACAGAAAAACCATTATTTCAATCGGATAGTCTATTTATATCTTGTATAGAAAAGGGGCAGAAAAACGTTTTTTTCTAGCATTTCCTGTAAAACAATTAAGACAACAACTCTCATGTGTAATGTCCGTGTGCAGGTCTGGCTGTAAGGCCTGCCCTGATTCGCTGCGTGAGAGTGTGGCAACATGAACCGCGGTCCCAGAGGTGCCCTTATATCATCCCTTTACAGTAAGTGTAGGAGGAGGGGCTAATGATAAATGCACAAAAGCCACATTAGCTGCTCACTCTGACGCCTGACTTACTGCTGCTAATGGACATAGGCTGCAGTTAATAGCTGCTCAGAATCACAGCCAGCAACAAGCCTGGTTTGTCTCCGTCACATGTTGTTATCAATACAGCTAAACCCAAATAAATATCCTGAAATGGTGTAATGGCTTTGGAGTAAGTCTCAGCTTTATTTCAGATCCAAAGCAGAAAGGTGCTGCTGGAGAACAAGATTGCTTTACACAGAGGAAATCTTGTGGTGGTTCTCTGAGGAATGGATCTGCGTTTCTGATCCAAGCAGTTGGCTAAGTGATGATGATAACACATCTTTGTGCCATGCAACCGCTGACAGCAATTGGCTTGGGGGAGTCAAAGGGACACCTGCTACACTGACAGCCTCGGCTCCGGTGTGAACTGCGGATTTAAGGGATTCACAGAATCGGGAGCTGCCTTACAAATTTAAGTAGGGAGGTGTTCTCACGGAGTGCTCCAATACAGCCAGCAAAGCCCAGGACGAACATGACCCCTCCCACGACGATGAAGAGCCACACGGGGTCGAAACCCCCCAGATCTGTGATGGATGACAGATTGGACAGCACGCCCTGAGGGAAAGGAAGAAAGACAAAACGCATTGGTTTAAACTGCAACATTTCCAAAAGTACTCATTACCATCTCTTTTACAGGGTCTCATCAAAATGGCTCCCTCGACAAAAACACAGTTTTGAAAAAGGGTTTTGATATCAAAGGAAAAGTAAGAATTAAAGTAAAGACAAAACCAAGAGGCCAACTGGGATGGCAGTGTTCAGACATGCAGAAATACAGCAGAAGAATCAATTAAAATCCAAAACTGTCATTTGATTAGAATGGTCTCTATCAAATGTGTTGTTTTCTGAATAAAATAACAACCCTCACAGGGTTTTTCTGTTGCAGACCACTGTCCAGCCAACGAAACAAGTAACGTTCATCAGTCCTTCCTCTTTGTCCCCACAGCCCCGAGGCCACAGTGTGTCAATGTGTTTTCCTGTCAGTCTCCACCCTGCATAATGCCTAACACAGACATGTTTTATCTGAACCAACGACCCATTTTTTAAAACATATATTACACTTAAAACCCAAGGACGCAACTAACTGGAAAACTAGTTTAAGGGGACCTATTAGTCTTTTTTCTCATTTTGTGTTATACATACATACAATGTTAGTTTTGGATGTCCACATTAAAAGTTTCAATCAATGAGATAAACATATGTAAAAATGATCTCTGTGAGATAAAAGCTCAGGTGTTGGACGGCTCTGAATATTTCTACTCTTGCAATGCACTTATGTCAGTTCGTCACAGATTTCCTCATCTGCTCCAAGCACAGCTTGTTCTCCCAAAACAGTTGACTTGAGCGGTTTCATGGGGATTTATTGTACTCCTCCTGCCTACGAACAAGCAACGCTGCTGATTTACAGATGTTTGGTGACGGCAGGATAGTATTTTACTGGCAACGTTAGCTTTTGTGTTTCCTGAGAGCAAACGTTCGCACATGTACAACATTTTAACAGGAGCATATCTAGGGGAAAAAATTATATTGATTCTTATTGACTACATCCACCGTTTTGTGACACAGGAAGCAGATAAGGGGCGTAACATTTACCGAACGCAGACACCCTGCTTTAATCCTTGTTTCTGCAGACCTTCATGATTCAGGCTCAAAAGATGAACGAGTGGATCTGAGAAGATGATATCTCCAATCACTTGTGTTCTGTTATTTGGTTTTAGTTATCAGTTTCACAGTTTGATCTCAGAACCTGCACACAGGCAAAGAGCACGAGGCAATGCTCAGGAGCGCTGGATGTACTGCTACATTTAAGGAGGTCTGAGCTAAAATTGCCTGTTCCAGTCAGAGGCTCGTCCGCGGGTCTGCATAACAGGCAGTTATAGATAAATAAGAACTTCTTATTGAACCTTTATTTCTGGAGTTCCCAGAATTAAAATAGAGAGAGCTGTAAATGAGAATAATAGGTGACCTTTAATATCACTGGATACTGCAATATGCTGTGCTTGTGGGTGTAAATGCTTATTCAAATATAATAGGTGTTCCAATTCACTGTCGGCCCCCATCTCTCATATATTTCTCAAACAGAGGGAAGCCACTGCTGTGTTATTGCCCGTGAATGTGGGCACCGGCTCTCTTTTCTGACATCCCGTTTGCTTTTCACATATAGTGCACACGTCAAAAAACTTGCAGCTAAAGCCCAAGAAGCTAAAATATCATACTGCTCAAGTTAAGCTCCTCCGCTCTGGGCTCGGGGACAACTTTGGGACAATACTGTATTCTTGAGTTTTTATGGCACTGGTGCAGAAGAAACTGCTTTCATTTGCATTTAAGCATGAGGCCCTGAAACAATAGTGTGGTCTGGCTGCACGCAGCGGGCTTGAAACTAATCAGCTAAGTCACTGAGACCCAAACTTACCATTATGCCTTTCCAGTACCCGCTATTCATCATTTGGCAAAATCCTTTTAAATGATTCACTCTGTTCCACAAAGGTAGCTACTCCAGTGCAGGCCTGTATGCAGACTTCATGACCAAATGTAACTAATGCTTCAACGGCATTTACTGAACTGAGTGGGGCAATTTCTGGTGAATTAATGAACAAATTGACTGTAAATGTCATTGGTAGAAATTTTGACTCAACCTCCCATGTGTAAAGTGCACGTGACACCTGACATTTGTGGCCCTGTATTGTGGAAAATAAACAGTAACCAGTTTCCATTCGAATTGGTTCCTTTGTGCTGTTTTTTAACTGATGACCTGCAGCATCACAGTTAATTTCCAACTGTGACTAGGACGTGTTTCACCGGGATCATTATCAGTTCAATCGCATTCAAGTGTTACAGACATGGTGCTTCTATTTTTCCACACCATTTCTCTCAACCTCTCTGTTTGTATCTTAAACTCCCCCCTGCAAACTGCCTCTTCCGACTTGTTTCAGCCAGAACGGAGAAGAATTCAAGTTATGCTGTCGAGGCAGTCGTACTGTACTACACCAGTGTGTGTTTGTGTGTGCATGTGTTTACACTTACCTTCTCCGCCCATGCCCACAAGCCTATGGCCAAGAATGCAGCTCCTAGTAACTGTAAAACAAAGCACAGAGAAGAGGATCTTCGGTCATATAAAGAGCAGCCGTACCCATTAGTTAGACCCATTTCAAACCCTCCCAGTTTCAAATGTCATTCGACTTCTTGAACACTAAAAAGTTAAAACTCAAGTTTAACACTGAAAAACTTCTTCTGTAGAGACTGTGTGGACATTGGATCATATTTGATTTAAAGTGGGGTCTCCATGGCAACACGTGAAAACAACAACCAAACAAAGGTATTCTGTCTGTGAATATATTTTGTTTTTTGTTGAACTCTAAATGATCCATAATAATCTCTGACATCCCCTTCTCCCAATACATCTGTGGCCACAGCAAAAAATGTGAGAATTCAAAACACAAATACAAAAATCTCTCATTTGAAATAACCTTCAAGTTCTCTTCTAAAACTGGCAGATAACAGCGTGCTCATTTCAAGCTCCTCGCTTATAGCCTTTAGACAAAAGTGAATTCTCTGAAGACTTTTTTTGTCTTTTAAACTTGCTGTGGACAGAGTGAATCATCGCATCTGCAGGTTATTGCACTGGGCTGCCGAAGAGGCTGGAGGATGTGTTATCCTGAGATTTAAGGTGAAGCCCTCCTGTATTAGACTCCCATCAAAGGGAAGAATGATTATAGGGCTTGGTTTAAAACAAGTCAAATAAAAGAACAGAAAGTACAGGGTGAACACAGCACTGGACCACCCAATGTAAAAAACAACAACCCCAAAATCATACAAATACAGCACAAAGGCTTCAGATTATGTCAGACTACAAGTCAGTAAAAAAAATCACCTATTTTGTAGCTTCCTCAAATGTCATTTGGAAGAGATTTGGGATGGTAACAAACTTTGTGAGTAACTTACTTCGAAATTGGGTTAAATCATACTGTTGGGAAGTTGATTAAATAAAGGGAAACTTGTAAAACCTTGGCAACCCGTCAATGCCCACAGTGTGACAATATGCCAAACAAAAACAACAACAACAGAAGCAGTTACTGGGGGGGGGGGATTGCTGCTCCTGCTGAGTTGACTGAGTTGAGCTATGTAAGTGGTTGAAGTGAAGGATGTGGTGGCTTTAGCTCGAAAGTGACAGTCAGGACGAGTCAGGTAAGACGCTGGAGATCAGTCAGAGGAGATTAGACTGAGAGTTCGAAGTATTTAACCATTTAGCCTCTGACACAACAGGGAGATTAACGAGAGCACGGAAAACATGAAAGTGAAAACAACTCTCAGTTCACAGCATTGAAACTTCAATTGTACAACTCCCCCTCAAGCATTAGGTTACAGAAAAGCTTCCTAGATGCTGTATTTTTGTTCTGATCCAACTATTTATTTTGGAGGACGTAGTCGGAGACGCTGTCGAACTGCATTCTGCATCTTCACAAGAGTTCCTATTATCTTTTCACCCCATTCAAATCTATGAGGGCAGGCTAAAACAACAGACATACCTATTTGTATAATGCACTAAAGTTCAACAGCAGCACAGACTACAGCCTCCAAATCAACAGTGCATTATTTAGACTGCATTAGTTTTAGTTATGTGTTCCTAATAAAGTGACAACTGAGTGTATGTGTGTTCGCTGATTATTTTATCAAATTGTAAATGTAGACTTCAACTAGAGTTACTGACTTTTGGTTGTAAGCCTTGCCAACCTGTGTTATGGTGTTTAATAAAGGCCAGCTAAAACATTTGTTATTGCAGAACATTACTTTATCACAGTGAAGTTGACCTTTGACCTTTTGGAAATCAAATGAAAAAACTTGTAAAGGTGTGTTCACACCGCACATGACACAAATTGTTCGCGTGAGGCGATTACATAAGAAGCAATTCGCTCCACTCGCTCAAGTTGAACTAATTGAAGTCGTGCGAAATGTCCGCATGTATGTCACTGTTGCCAGACGTCCCCACGTATCAGGAATGGAAAACTATTGTCACTGTATTTTTGACACAACATGCTTTTTGTATTGTGAACGGGCGAAGAGGGAGAGGGTTTGACAGAAAGAGCCAACGCCAAGGTTGTTATAATCAAACAAATATTTTTAAATATTTGGATTTTTAAAGTGTATGTTTGTGTGTTCTGTCACTGCTCAGTGACCACACTGCAATGTTCCTCAAAATATTTATTCGGTAAATCAGACTTCAGACAAGTCACTCACTATGTGTAATATAATAGGGTGTGACTTTAAGCAGCAATTTGTGATTGCTTCCGAGCCAGGAACTTTCTGAGAACACAGCCCACAAAGGAATTACATCCACAGAATAACCTGAGGGCAAAAAGAACAACCTGCATCTTATTTCCAAATGAGACAATCCAGCCTCACAGACACACAAATAATGTTGCATCGAGGTGGCTGTTACAGTTGAGGTTGCCACAGGAAGCTGCCATCAAACAGTTTGATTTTTTTAACTTCTTGTCAAGAAATCACTCAACATAACCATTTGTATGAGCTGCACAACTATCATCACTCTTAAAAATTAGAAATATTAGAAAATGAGAACAGTCTGCTCCTTCTATCAGAGTATTTGACATCTGTGACAGGTCCATGAAGGACGTTAAACCTAATGTTGCTTAGTGCAGCCTGGAAAGAAATTTGGAGAGTTATGTTGTACCGATATATACTGTCTTTTTTATGAAGGTAGATGCTTTCTGCCCACATGGCTGACGTTCTTGCTGTCTCGCTCCCATTTCTCTGTCCTCTAAAGGTAAATCAGTCAGTCGATGAAGTGATGAAAGAAGATCCAACACACAAAAGCTTTTTTTCCTTAAATACTGTTAATATCTATGTAATCCTAACGCTGCACATGGGAATCAATTTAGACGGTCATAATTAGCTAGAGATGATTACGCAGAATCTAGTAATGCCAACAGATGCTTCAGGAGGAATAATCTATATACTGTACTTTTGGGGACATCTCTGATGATACAAAACTGCAACATTAGGGGACAAAATACACATGACAAATGTCAACTGACTTACTGATTATGATGCAGTATTTTATGTAAACTATAGGCCCTTAAATCAAATATACAACCACATCAGGCAAATTGCTCAAATCATCACTTACAAGATGCCCTGATGATTCAGTGTACATTTCCTTCCATCTTCCCATCTCCCATCCCCTGCTTCTTCTCTACTGTGGACTATAACGCAGAAAGAAAAAAGGCCTCTTCACTGCTTTTAAAATAAAACAACAACCAGACAGCAGAAAAAGTACTTATTTTACTTAAGTTATTTTTCTGGTCAAAAGTTTTTCAAAGCACATCAAGTTCCAATGCTACACTTACAGTAAATGAGACGGCCATGGAAGTTTCAACGCCTAGTTTACTATCTCTATATCAGTCATTGAATATTTCCATTAATTGTATTTAAAAAAATACACAATGACTGAACCTGTCCAGAGAGCACAGAATGGGAAAAAAACTACAACGAAATCCAAGTATATTTTATACTATAGTGTAAGAATGTGAAGCAATTTTCATGAATCAATCACAAATTGTCACACAACTTTAAAACAATGAAACCTTCCCCCGACTTTCTCGGTTGCCTATAAAAAGCAACTGAACTAGTCTTCACCATGCGCCTGTCAGTCAGCTGCATGCGTGTTCTGGCGGATGAGTCCAGTGCATCACACCGCAGCCAGTAGCTGTTCTTTCCATGCACTCTCTATTACATCTCTGCCGGTCTCTCATCTACAGGCTAGTCCCCATTAATCATATCCAAAACTCTTCATGGCCTAAAGATAGCATGAGGGCAGACTGCTCCTTCTTCTGCTAGTGATTTCTGAATTGCCACTATCCAAGTGCCATACAGGTCTGAATTTCTTTCCCAGTCCAACCATCACATTACTGTTTGCATGCCTAACTACAGAGTGCAAGCGAGCATGAGAAACTGGATGCGGCCTGCAGTTCACTTAATGACCACCAGTGTCATTAATAACAAGGGTTTCTGAGCATTTAGGCAAGAAAAACAAAAAAAAAAACATTTTATGATAAACCATACAGTATAATATGTTTTGTTTTTAAAAAGCCCTTTCAGCAAATACAGTTTCCTGCATGGAAAAATAAGGTTTGGATTCAAGTGAATTTGCCTGAATGAGTACACTGACATTGAACTGTACCTCCCTTTGTGTAGTGCTTGTGTTGCTTTTTCTGCAAAATAACAGTCAAATTCAGGTCAGTTGGTGACAATAACACACACGACATACCACTGCCAACCAGAGAGCCAATCCCAGCTGACATTTGGCAAGAGGTGGGGTACACCCTGGACAGGTCGCCAGCCTATCACAGGGCCAACATACAGAAACAAACAACCATTCACACCTATGGTCAATTTCCCAGTTAACTTAACCCCAATTTGCTTATCTTTGGACGGTCGGAGGAAGCCAGAGGACCCGGAGGACCCGGAAAAAACCCACGCAGTCAATCGGTATTTGAACCAAGAGCCTTTGTGCTGTGAAACGACAGAGCTAACCACTCCACTACCGTGGCGCCACAAGCAAATAAAATATCTGGACTTAGATGTCCTTTTATCTGCCACGTTATATTCAAAATCAGGCTGTTCAGATTATTTCTCAGTCTTCTGTGACATGTGTATTTCCCGGTCCAGAGCTTCCTGGGGTTCCACTACAAGAGGACATAGAGATTATCAACACTTGAGAAGATGCCTTTTTAAGCCAGCTGATCCCATTAACCTTAACTAACTAGCAGACAAACCAAGCTTCACGCTGCCTGAACACACGCAGACACGGTATGGACTTACTCAAGTGTGACTGCCCTTTCAATGACTCCCTAAAAAGCCAAATATAAATAATGTGTCCCGCTGTGTAAATGCAGTCATTCTTGATGATACGATAAAAGCAGCACTGCAAACAGGGCGAACAAAATGTGATGCTCGTCTGACTCCAAAAGCAAACTAACACTTCCACAAATTTAGCATTCACACTTCTCCGTATTTAACAGTGCAAAAAAAATCAATGTATCTATTTGGCTGATTAATTGCAGCAGCTATACAAGAGTTTTAAATTGGATTCAGGTCCAAAATGTATCTGACTGGAATGGACCATCTGAGGTTATAATCGAGGAAACGTTAGATACTGTTCAATACTATTATCTTGTAGCCGGAGACAATGTGCGGAATCGACGGAACTGAGACTGAGTGCAGTTGACACACAGTATCAGAGCAGAAATCGGAAAAGAGAAATCCTCCTGTGAGTGGACTTTGCCTCCCTGTTCACATTTGATTTTATCTGTAGTAGACGGCAAATACTGCTGAATAGAAAAACATACACATTTATCCTCAGACAAAAGACTAGTAAATAGAAAATAGCTGCTATCTGGTGTCTTGCCATGGGTACATATTCTCAGTGAGCACAGGAACAACTGCACACATGCTTATTTCTGCAATTATCCAGTCACCCAGCAGTGCAATGCATACAATTATGCACACAGGTCAGCGGCTACTGCTTCATGTTCACATCAAATATTAATATGGAGAAAATATGTGTGACTTTGAAGGAAGCCTGATTGGGTTGGTTTGACATTTCTGAAACAGCTCCTCTTCTGGCATTTTCACACACAACAGTCTCTAGATTTGACTCAAAATGGTGTGAAAAACAGAGGACGTCCATTGGGTAGCAGTTCTGCAGAGAGAGACGACTGGACGACGAATGGTGAGGGTAGTGGGAGCTGACGGAGAAGCTGCGGTAACTCAAAAAAAAAACACAATTTACTACTGTGGTGAGCAGCAAAGCATATCAGCTGGAACAACATGTTGAACCTTAAGGTGTATGGTCTACAACAGCAGAAGACCACGTCAGGTTCCACTGCTGTCTGATAAGAACAGAAATCTGAGGCTTCAGTGAGCACAGGATCAAAAAGATCGGACAGTTGAAGACTGAAAAAAGTAGCCTCGTCTGATGAAACTCATATTCTACAGAGGCATGAATGCACACGACCTAGTGTGCTGGGAATACTTTCTTAACACACTTTGGGGCCTTACAACCAAATCACTGAGGGCTTGATGCCACCGCCAATCTGAAAATTGTTGCCGACCATGTGAATTCCCTTGTAAACACAGTTCACCATGCTCTTATGAATACGTCCAGAGAGATAATGCAGCAGGAACAAGTTTGAGGCAACTTTACTGTCTCAAACTGGTTTCATGATCACAACAGTGAGTTCAGTGAACTTCAGTGGCCTCCTCAGTCACCAGATCGGTGAGATCAATGAAACAACTTTGTCGTCAATGTCGTCACTTGTCAGGAAAGGTCGGCTGCTGTCCTTTTGCCTCTTTTAGCTCTTGCAAACCAGTAAAAGCCTGTCCAATATTCACTCTTGTCTAGCTTCTTACTCTGCCACTTTCTGTTTGTCTCTTCTTCAATCCCTTCGACAATGTCATGCCAGGATGTCCACACTGAGCATACTGAGCGAGCTTTTCCTCATAGCCAGCAACTATCTCTGGCTCTTGTTGTTGGTGTGTGACATCTGCCATTAGGCGTGTTACAAGTGTTCCAGCACATTAAACCAGAGTTACATATTGCTAACACCACGTGTTCCAGGAGTACCGTGAGAATGACAAAGGATTCCGTTCTCCCAATTATAAGTTTGTGTACAAAATGTAATTTCAAGGTAAACCCCCCCATGAACATGTCCTGCCAGCCCCCTGGTAAAATTTCCAGAAAATGTCAGCGTGGCCCGGACAATCTACTGCTGCGTTCTTCATACATGATTAGCAAACTCTTTTTTGTCCCCAGACTTGCAAACAGCTATAGATGGATACTACATTCAAAAAGCGGGACACTTCTCACACTGGGGTGACACTGTCCTTTTGTCTTCTTTTGCAAGGCAAGATCATAGATGATTATTATCATCCTCCAACATGCAAATGTACGAACTGAAACACTCCATTCGACACGGAGCAAATGTGTCCTCAAACAGCTGCATTCACACTCGCTTTTCTCCTGCTCCACCTATGATGTGATCACCCAGCGCACATTTCATTGTCAAATATGAACAGACATTTTGAGCTGTAGCAGGCTAATAACACACAGGCTGCTTCCAACCAACTCAGCAACTTGGTTACAGCTTAACAAGCTCTTAATTACGGCATGCAGAACTACCAAAACATTTCAGCAGCTCAGGCAGAAAATGTGATTAATTAGGCGGATGTGAGGAATGTGTCTATTCTAAGGACGAGAGGTGTGTTGTTCTTGGGTGAGAATGTCTTGCTGTTGACAGCGAGTCTGGTCTCTGGAAGAATTCACACTGAAGGATAGCACTATGTTTGATTGCTCTATTTTGTTCACAATATTTAGGGTCTTACAGGCATTCTGTCTCAATTTAGGCAGCATTTTCAAGCCTGACAAGATCACTATGGGAAAGACAAATGGGTTGATTTGTGGAGAATAAAGCCCATCTCTCTCTATTTGAGCAATGCACCGACTTGTCTGTCATATCCAGTTTCACAGCACAGACGAGAGGAGAACATCTTCGAGTGATTAGTAACGGAAACATCCAGCGAGCTGGAACTTGCTTCACAGAGAGCTCAGACACAGGTCTGTTAGCTCGGCCTGAGTGTCAAACAGTCAGAAAAAAACTCCTATGAGTCAGACAACACAACAGCCATATGACTCAGTCCAATTAGATTACAGAGTGCTTTTCATTTATGAGGCAAATTGCAAAATGTATCCCGGAATTTTTCTTAACAAAAAAAACAAAAACGTTGGCTTGTGACATGTTGGGCAGTTCGTATTACCTCACGTGACACAGGTATGGTTCAATGCTCCTATGGAATCAAAGGGAAGGAATAAGGAGATAGTGATGAAAGCAGTGCGAATAGGATAAGAGCCAGTTCCATGTAGATTCAACAGAACAAGAATACGAGGGGGGACGTAGAATCCCAGCCAATGCCCCCCCCCCAATCTTTGTTCTCACCATCTCTCTTTGTGCGTCAGTGGGTGTGCGAGTGAAGCCAAACAATGGTATCCCACAGAGACTGAACACTATAGTTGTGGAAGGGAGTGAAAGGGGAGCTTGGAAAGAGGAGGGCTGGGTGGTATTCGGAGCCGTGTGGCCTTTTCCTCCCAACAGTCCGTGGGTAGACCCTCCTGGGCAAACGGACACGCCATTCCTTCACCCGCAAACATTGCACTACACAGGTTGCACAGAGGCAACGCAGATGGGCAAGGAGGGAGGGGTGAGGGAGGCTGAACAGAGGAACTTCTCAGACTGGGGGGGGGGGTAAAGATGGAGAAGGCGTTTAAAAAAAAAAAAAAAAGAAGACGTGGGCTCACTTGCCACTGGCTCAACAATAGCGATGAGTCTCGGGGCTTTCTTCTCAGCCTCCGACACAATGGCACAACTGCTCAGAGCCCGGTCAACGCAGGGAGAGGAACCAACACGAGTCCAGCTTTGGTCTCTGGCTGTTGATAGTTTGTCCAAATGTCACGGACTATACTCCCCATCACCACACGTCCCTTTGCTCCCATATCAAATGGGACCAGCAAGGCCGGAAGCATTCGGGATCTACTTGTCATTATTTGTTGTCTGTTTCGCTGAGAGAAACGTTTCAGCTACCCACATTCAAAAAAATTGTAGCTGAAGTAAATTCATATTCATATTCTACAGTAATGTTACAACTTTGCTGCTCAGTTTTAAGACTCAACAGTCGTTGCTTCACCAAACCCCCTCCAGGCGAATCATGCTAATCTGTTATGCAAGTTAACACACAATAAACAATTGACCAAACCAACAACAACAACAACAACAACAACAACAACAACACACGGCAGGAGGACAAATACGAGTAAACTTCCCGAATTCACTCCACTGATGGACAAATGAACGACAACAGTGACACACGGGGGCTCGTTTCAATTCGATTCGCCGACACCGGCGGTTTCAGCCTCGAGCCGACTCCACCGGAATCTTTGAGGATAACTTTTAAATGAGCCTCGCTTTCCGCACGGCGCACACGGGCGTCTGTCGGTACTTACCCAGAAGATAATGTTGAATCCGAACAAGGCGTATTTCACGCAGCAGCTGACCTCGGCCCCTTTTAAATGATGGTGTTTCCTACTCATCCTTCCTCGGACAGTGGTGGCTAACGGGTAAGCTAAGGAAACCAACTACTACGACTGGGACTCCGGGAGCTCGGCCAGAGCTGCAGTTCCTGAACCACTGAAGCCGATGTCGGCTGGCTCCATCAGCTGCACGACGCCCGGACGGCAACGGAGTGGAGCGAACACATTTATGGCAAATTGTCCTTGTTCCTCGCTTTGCCACTTGGCTTGCTAGGCCAGCTAGCTCACAACTTCTCCGGTTAGCATTAGCGGCTAACAACAACAAACCCGGGGCCACTTAAGGCACATTCAGCCGCAGTTCAGTCGATATTCAGGTTGCGGGGCGTTAATTTCGTAGCGCACTCCGGGAGGTCGAGGTGAAGCCGGCGGGGAGGGGGGGGGGGGGTCTTTCAGCTGGTCGCCTTCTCCTTCACTTGTGTTGCCGCATCGCCGCTTGAAACCTTCACCCTTGTTGTTTTGTGCTGCACAACAAGCCCCCGCTGTCAAAACCCCAAGCGACAAAACCACCGCGCTGCACTTCGCCCTTTTCGCCGCAAGAGCGCCATCTCGCGGCTCGGTGAGGCTCTTCACCTCACTGGCTGGACAACACAGGGAGGAACAGTTAAAGGGACAGTTCAGTGATTTCGAAGTGGGGTTGCATGAGTTACTTGAGCATAGTTAACGTGTTGCCTTATGGAGATGGGGATCAGCGATGTCATTTAACGGGGTTTGGAGGAGAAGCGGAAGTAGCGTCCCACCGCAGCAGAGGGGACCACCGAAAAGCGTATGATTCGCCACATTTTTAAATGTTTTCCTAAAAAAACAAATATCTGTTCAATTGTACGGCGAAAGACGCATGTGTTTCACTGCTTCAGTTCACATCGCTGATCACCATCTCCACTAGTGAAAAGCGTCTACTGTCCTTCATGTCTACTGTGAAAAGCGTCTATTAGGAATGACGTTCACATTCTTGCTTTGACAAACAATGGATACAAAATTGAAATTGTATTGACTTCTATGTTTTCCCCAACAATATTTTCTTGACAGTAAATTAATATAGAGATCGTGATGCAAACTGTTGCATGTACAGAATCAGTTCAGTGTTTTTCTTCATTTGAAATTCTGTCTGGAGTCCAACAGATGGCAGTCTTTGAACCTCGTGTAAATGGGGCCTTGGTTTCTTTTTTACTCTGAGGAATTGTTGTTCTGGGCATTTCAGTCTAATACCTATCACAACAAATATGGAGTTGGTATGTTGCACAGACAAAAGAGCTCAACACTAGATAGTAAAACCAAATGAAATATGTCTGAAAATGCTACAGTTGTTTAATGCCCAAATATATGTTGTTAGTTTGGGCATTAAACGCCTATAAGGACCAGATGAAATATGAATCCTTGTTTTGGTGGCACTACTGTATGCAGGATTACCGTTTTGCTAAATGTGATCCCTGAAATACTCCAAGTGTATAATAAATGGTAAATTACTTAAATAATAAAAAGACTAATTCAACAGTATACATGTATGGACCTTCTTGTATATGAATTGCTGTGCATCCAATGACTCACCTCCCACTGTCTCATTTTGGTATACTAGTCGAGCTTACATGAATTTTAGTTTCATTACTCTTTTTAACTCAGGGTGTTATGAAGTCAAAATAATAAAACAATTGACAAACTATAAATAATTTAGATTGGTGTGTCATCACTTTTATTTTGCATTCATTTTTCAGAAATGTTACAGTTGTGAAATACAACATGAGCTGTGATGATAATATGCAGGGATGCAATCACAGAACCAAAAACAAAAAGAAATGCTTGCAAAACTCCAGGGGTGAACCAGGTTGAAATAAATCCATGACAGTGATGGACTTCATCCTGCTGAAGGAGCCAGGTCACGATGTAGCAGGTGTCCCTGTCACTCCAAAGACACACTGAAGTAAATATTTAGGAACGTGCTGATGCACTTGGCCCCACATGTCAGGAAATGAAAGAATGATCTGTTGTGTGTGACCGCACCGGGCCAGACGGCATTAAGTTATCCCACACTTGAAACAGAGAGCTAGCTGTGGTTTTAAAGGAGCGGTCAGGTTTACAGCTAACTGCCACCATCATATCAACATGTTGCATAGTAGCAGCAGGGATATTCTTATTTTTATGGATGGATGTTTTATTTGCTGGTCTTAATGTGAATGACACCTTTTTGAGCAAATCTAAATCTAATAAATGCAAACTTAGCTGCTGAAATGGAATGAATAGAAGTGCAAATCAAGTATAAAAAGAAACTTCAAAAGTTAAAGATAAGGCAAATTACAGTTTCAATTGTATTTAAAATACATACTTTTCCTCTGATCCTTTTCTCACAAACAGAGTTTGTCATCAGCAAAATCCACAAAAATAGGCATACATACTCCCAAACGATTAATACAATCAAAATGCCATTCATTCTGCACTTCAGCCAACATTGGTTCAGGAAATTGTTCATCATCAATGTTTAAGCATTAGCAAAAAAAACTACTTTGAATCTTTTTTTTTCCTGAAACATGGAAACAGTGTTCAATTGACCAGGTACGTCTATGTTCCATCTAACTCTTACCTAACTCTTCATACTCAACTCTTCCTTCTTCTTTCTAACATTCTTTCTCAACCTGTCTGTAAACCTTACATTCATTTTAGCAAATGCAGTACTCAAAGCAACATATAAACACGGTGTTAAATTGATTATTGCACTGTGATAAGTATGCATATTATTTATTTTCCTTTGATAAAAAATTATAATAAGATGTGGTGAATACTTAAACCATGTACGATAATGTGAATACCATGTGCCCTACCTACAACTGTGTTTTTTTCATGGAAACATTATGGAAACTCATATAAACTAGCATTGCCTAAATCAATATCCATTATGAATTCACTGGATAGTATTTTCCTTTGTTAATACAGAACAAGGAGAATGCTTCAACCATAGTACTGTATAGTCAAACAAGATATGTATTTACATAAGTTTCACTTTGTGAGTCCCTTCTATGCCTTAACAGTTTAAGTTTCTCCCCCTTGTCCTTGTGCAAGACCAGTAAATACAATT
The DNA here is from genome assembly GCF_022379125.1 of Scophthalmus maximus. Lineage (NCBI taxonomy): Eukaryota > Metazoa > Chordata > Actinopteri > Pleuronectiformes > Scophthalmidae > Scophthalmus > Scophthalmus maximus. Next base: position 9,761,216 of record NC_061523.1, read on the forward strand.
ATAATTCATCAATAACATTCCAAACAATACCCCTTTACTTTAACACTATTTAACTGTAATAGTGACTGTGATGGTACATTTGTTGTGAAGGTGTCAAAAGTATAACATTCATTTTTAGAGGAATCAAATCTCTTTGGTTATTTTTAGCCTTTTTTTGGTATAAATGAAGCATACAAGCCATAGCAACTGTGTTGGGTTAAAAGCTTGTTCTTGTCAGTCTGTACTATGACTTTGAGTCATATAAAATACTTATACTAGGTCCAGGATCAGCAATGAAACTTGCAGTAAGGTAACATTTATCTGATTTTATCTTTTTACTGGTTGATCCAATGGCACCCTAACCCTAAAATCTAAGAAAACTGAAATTATGCTTTAATCGTCATCCCGCAAGACCCTCACAGGTCAGTGGAGACGGTGCTCCTCTTCACCCTCAGGCTGCCGCCCCAGCCGCGGGGACAAGTGTTGTAGGAGTGCAGGCCAGGCGATCGGAGGCCCGAGTCTTCAGACTCAACAGAGGCATCAGAGTCGGTGAGGGAGCGAGTGTTGTAAAGCCTCACAGGGGAGCAGATCCTCTGTGTCGGGGTGGGAGGAGGGCTGGTGAAGGTTGGGGACTGAGCCCCCAATGCCCGCACCTGGAAGGGGCTTGTGGGTGGTTTGTGACACTCGTAGCCATGGTGCGAATTTCCCAAAGGCGAGATGGGGAGGCTGTGGCCAGGGGAAGGGCTGTTTTTACGCTTGGCTGCATTGATGATGTTCTTTGCCAGGAGACGATGGTTGGCCTTAGAGTCTATGTTATTAACAGTGGGGGACATGCAGCGACTGTCTTTGGTTGGGGGAATAGGAGAGGTGGCAGAGGATGTGTACAGAGGTTTAGCAGCGGGGAAAGATAAACTGCTCTGAGAGAGTGCTGGAGACTGGGAACGTGAACCCCAAGGAGGAGAGATAGGAGATGTGGCCATAGATGTGTGGGAGGGTCTGGATGTAATGACAGAGGAAGTATTCTGGCCTACCATTGGGGACTGACATCTTGAACCCCAAATAGGAGATATAGGAGATGTGGCTGTCGGTGTTTTGGAGGGTCTGGATGTAACGACAGAGGAAGAATTCTGGCCTACCATTGGCGACTGACATCTTGAACCCCAAGGAGGAGAGATAGGAGATGTGGCTGTAGGTGTTTTGGAGGGTCTGGATGTAACGACAGAGGAAGTATTTGGGCCTACTATTGGGGATTGACATCTTGAACCCCAAGGAGGAGAGACTGGATTTGTGGCAGTGGCTGTTTGGGAGGGTCTGGATGTAGAAATTGGGGCGACAGTGGAAGTATTCTGGCTTACCATTGGAGACTGACATCTAGACCCCCAATGAGGTGAGCGTGGAGATGTGGCTGCAGATGTAACACTGGAAAATTGAATATTCTGACTGGTCATTGGGGACTGGCATCTTGTGCCCCTGGGAGTGGAGACAGGGGAAGTGAATGAGCGGTTGGTGCTGGAGGTGGTGGAGGGTCGATTCGTTTTGAGGCTTGAAGTCCAGGTCCCTGTGGCGGGACCCTCTGGGCTGCTGAAACGTCTGGTGAGACTGGGCGTCGTGGTTGGTGTTGTAGTCTCACTAAAGGTTTCAACTGGGGTTGAGTCTTTCGGTGTCTGTTGGCGATAACAAATGATATTGTTTAGGGTTGGTTAGCCAATAAAAAAATGCAAGCACAAATAAAACACACATTCATGCAAAAATAAGAGAACTTGAATGACACTTAAATTCTTTTGATTTGACCATTAATGCATGAACTCACATAAGAACAATTTTTATTATAGCATGCAAGTAAATCTATTTTGATTAGTTTGTATTTATGTGTTCCGTCTGAGCCACAGTGAAAGTGAGTGTATTCCCCTCTCCTGTTTGAGTTTCTTCAGTAGACCTGGCCACCAGTATACATTGAGTCTCTCTCAGGTTACTGTAATCTGGCCTGGTGGTTAACCTTTAGAGGGATATGAAGTTACTCAACTGCACTTGGCAATCCATATTAATGCGTATGCCAATTAAGAACTAACTATCTTTGCTCAGGATAATATTATGAAGAAAGTCTGTTGAGTTATAGTCTGAAGTGCTAAGATCAGTATTCTGAGAAGTTATGGTCATTTAAGATGTGCTCATGTTTCAAAAGTTCAGGGCATCTATCAAGGAAACAAGACCCAGGTCAAGGATCATATCATTTGTCTGGAAGTCTGAGCCCCAGAAGATGAAACAAGGCCAAGGGTCAAGTCTCAGCACAAACACACACAACCCAGATTCTTTTGAAAGTGTAAAATACCTTCCACTGCCAAGCTGAAATAATTATTTTTGAACTTTAAATGTCACATGCTGTGTTTCAAAATAGACATGGCGCTTTCACAAATTATCAGTGTACGCAAGTGTTTGCAGTGATAACAGGAAAGGCAGGAAAGAGAAATAACAAAGAGTTAACATTAAAAATCAATGGCTGAAAGAAGTCAATGAAGTCAGGAAATGAGGAAAAAAGAGATAGTTCACAGAAAAGTGTAAGCACAAAGTTTTAATCAGAGAAGGAAAGATTCACTTTAACACAAAATAATCAATCATAACGGACAGGATAACAGCAGAGAGAAGTAAATTAAGTAAATTAAGCTTTTTGAATGGAATCATGCATATACTGTGTTGTCTAAAGCAACAGTGACTGTTGTCATTCGGTGAAAAAACACCAGGAATTACTGCTTTACGTCACAAGAACAATAAATATGTAGGTTCATGATGCAAATCAGTATTCAGCCTGCAGATTTGGGACAAAGAAGTAAACACCATATACCATATATTTAGGTTAAAAAAAAGCTGGAAAGCAGACTATATTACCCTGAAGACATAAAGACGTAAAAGGAACTCTCTTGCTGTAACTCTCATGTCAGTGAGCAGCATTAAATTGCAAATCATGGATCATAAAGCAGATGCCAGACCATCTGTTAAAGTGCTTTGTGGAGCAGCATCACTCTAGTGACCACAGGCCTGGGAGATAAAGTGGAAAAAGTGTGAGGTTGTTTCTCATCATATTTTTAAAATGCACTGAAAATGAGTACTGATGTGCTTAGCAGCTTTGGGTATAGCATCTTATCTGATTTCATAAAGGCACTTTTTTTTGGTTTGAATTAAGGATAATTTTTTACTTTAAGGGGTGTTTCTTCATGTGGAAAATAAACAAGTAGAGATTCAAAGCACAATATAATATGTTCACTTCACATAATTTCAGGATGATATAGATTATATTGTGTGCTTACTTATGTAAAAATTGAGAAACTATGTCTGTATTTAGTGTCAGTAATTGTGGCATAAGTGTCTTACAGTGTTGGTGCAGTGTTGGTGCAAATATTACAATATATCCTCAATAATATTGAGGATTTAAACATCTCACATCTAAAAAGATTCTACTCTATTATGCATCTACAATGCAGGGAATAGTTAAAAGAAAAAAAAGGCAGTGCATTCAATTGTAAATTTCAAGCCTTCTAAGATGTTTTTTCTTTGAACATTTTACAACTGTGTGTAATTCCTACAAAAGACTCTATCCCTCTTATGAAAATAAAAATTTCTAAAAATGATACAGAGAGGGTCTCCACACCTGTGGTGCAATCCCGGCCTTCTTGGCCGAAAACATGGGCCTTGGTGCCTGGACTCCTGACCGGGGAGAGGACACACGCTCTGGAGAAAAGGTAGGCCTAGGAGAACTGATTATTGGCTGCCCTGGGGCTGGATTTGACAGATATTCAGCTCCTCCTGTGGGGCTGAGAGGGAGCTGAGGAGACATGCACTGGGTACTGAAATGAGAGGGAGGGTTGTTGGGAAAGGAAGTCTGTCTGGAGAACATTTGGGTAGAGCTCACATTCTTGGCCTGTGGTGCTCCTCTGGGTAGCATACTAATGGGGTCCTTGACGGGGTTAAAGGTGAAGAGCGATGAGTTAAGCTGGTAGGGCCGGTGCCTTGATAGGTCCATCTCTATCTTGGAGCATCCGTTCTCTAAAGGTGGCGGCTCTGGAACTGGCTGTGGGGCTGGAGCTTTTTGCTTCGGTTTTTGCTTGACTGCTTGTTGGGATTTCAGGTTTTCAGAAAGCTGGGCGCTCATGTCAGAGTTTTTAGCAATGGCTTTGACCCTCCCTGGCATGTTGGATGGGAAAACCCATGAGGGTGGCAGAGACATTGTGGGAGATGGAGACCTCACTTGACCGGCATTCTGATTCTCAAGAACAAATTTCTCCATCCTAGATTGACGCTTGGCAAACAGCTCAGCCCCCTTTCCTGAAACATTGGTAAGGGTCTGTTCTGGCCTGTGGTCTGCCCTTGGCCGGGTCCTGGAGCTCTTAAGACAGGAGGCCCACTCTGGAGCTCTTGCCGCCTCTGTCCTGTTCTCTTCCTTGGCGAGGAAGTTGGAGGCCTCTGCACCCAGAGCCAGTAACTCTTCCTCTGATGTTGGCTCAGGCACAGATCTATGTCCGTGTTTCTTCCTTTCATCCACCCCTTGCACCATAGACAGCAGCTCTGGGTTCGGAGCTACCACCGGCTTCTCTTTGAATGTGAACATTGACTTCCTACCTGCCCTCCTTGCAGCTCCATCCTCAAGTATCCCTGTTTTGATTGACGATATTGGCTTCCTCTCTCCAGAGGGCTGAGGAACAAAGGCGGAAGGCTTTGGTGCTGTGGGAGGGCCGTATTGAGGCATTGGTGGGTAGTGAGATACAGAAGAGTCAGGGAACTGAGATGGTGGAGGGGCAGACTGCGACATCACAGGAGACATGGGAGGTGGACTGGAGTAGAAGGCCTGCGGCGGTTGGTTTGTGAAGGCCGGTAGTGGTGGTGTGGGATATGATGGGGGCGGAGGTGGTGGTGAGAATGCCACAGGTTGGGGAGCAGTGAAAGTAGGCAGAGGAGGATTGGTGTAGGAAGGAGGAGGGGGGATGTCCATGACAGGTCTGGCTGCCTCTGGAGACTGCACTGTCGGAGGGGAGAAAAAGGGCCTGGCGGTTCTGTTGATGATGGCACTTGTCTGCTTGGATGTGGACACAGACACACTGTCAGATCTAGAGGCACTGTGGCAGCCATTAAGAAGCCTTCCACGGGGAGCCGGCCCGGTTTGCCGCCTATTTATCTCTGCTTCCCCCTCAACATGCCCTATCATGCCTGGTTCAGTATTATTACTTCCAGGGGGAATCACATCTTTGTCCTCGTGGATTTTATCTTTTACTTCTTCGTCTTCCTCCTGCTCTTCCTTGACAGGGAGGAAGTGTCTCTCTTGGATAACACTGTCCTCCACATCCTCTCCCCTGAGGAAATCTTTGCTTGGTTCCTCCATATCATCTACTGTAGGTACCCTTACAGGTGGAGAGAAAAATGGTTTGGTAGTGCTATTCTTTAAGTTGAGATCTCTATCTTTTTCCTCACTGCTCCTCTCTGCCCATGTTAGTTTGTTAGACGAGGGGTCGGTTTTCACATTCTCCACTCTGTCCTTCTCTGACCCCTCTCCACAGCTTTGGAGTGTGAAGGCGTTGACTCGCTGCTTGCGGCGATTGAAGAGCTGCACGCCTCTGGAGCTGGAGTTGGAAGGGACGGTGAGCTGAGCAGCGATGATCTGGCTTCTGACTCGGGCCTCTTTGAGCTCCTTCTCTGATAAACTGGCGCTCCGGGTCAAATCTGGAGGGAAAGAGACAGACAGAGAAAATGTCGACAGCCTGATCAATGAGAGAAACAAGGGATTTATCATAACATAGATGTTTGATTAATGATCAAAGGGACCTAAACTTTGGGAGACTTACTATTCAAACAAATAACACTCCCTCAGCATCGAATTAAAGCCCACCACACCACTTTCATGTACAAATGGAGAGAACCAGCAACAACACATTTTTAACAAGTCTGGGATTGAATATTCTCTTTAAAACCCACATAATTGTTTCTGCACCATATGGTTTTTATTATTCTTTGCAGTCCTTTTGATTCCAAACAATGCAGTGAGAAAAATACAGCCTTGAGGACACTTAACAAAGGACTAACAGACATAGGCAGAGAAACATTTCAAATAAACAATTTAATAGGAAAGACAAGTTTATGGCCCAAGTTTGTAAAAAAAACAACAACATCTAGGTCATTGTCTGGTAACAAAAAATTGACCGGGGACCGGTAATCTTACACTGATTCTGCGGTTTGCTGACTGCTATGAAATTAAACGTAAAATATGTCTATGTTAAAAGTGACAGTTTGTTTTCTGAGCTCAAGAGCTCCATTCCAGGCAGCGGAGCTATTTCCTCTGCCATCTGCAGTAGTCCCTCCCTGAGCATTCCTCCACCGCTGAGAAAACTCCCCGCCTGAGCTTCCAACATGCCTTTGGTTTCTCTGTGAAGTTAATTTGCTGCTCTAAAGCCTTAATAGACCATTTTACAATCTACAGCTTCCAAAAATGTCATCTTTAGACTGCTGTCTATAAACATGCTATACAATCAAGTATTCCTGTCTTAGCTATAGTGACTGTATCATGCTTCTAAGTTCATAAGAGGAAAAAAAAAATCCAAGCTGCAGCTTTGCTTTTTTTTATGAGACTGGTGGAATATATTTAACATCCTTCCGGCCATGACTCTCTTTTTCTCATTTAATAAGATGATGGATCCAGACAGCAACATTATTTGATGTAATCATGTGCCAATCACAGTTACTATGCGTAAATCAATCACTTGTAAAGCTGTCCTCTGTAACTCATTCCTAATGCATATTTTTTCTGGCACAGAGTATGAAGCTACGATGATCATTCCCCCAGTAAAAAGAGTAATTTATTTAACTGTTTGTAGGTTAAATAAGTTCAAAAAGTTCAAAAGGATATATTGTCACCGGCTAAATTGGATCCTACTGTTTTTAATAAATAAAGACGGACTTAGATTTACAAGCACAAAATGACACCTTTGACAATGACTGTGCTTATGTCTGCAAAGGAAATGCATCAGTGTCAGGATCAACTGTGTCAAATCAATCAACCTGACACTGACAGTGGAAAAGACACTAAGAGGGTGATGTATCAACCGCATTAGATATATGTGATAACAACAAAATAACAAGGATAAAAAAAAAACATGATCGTGCATTCCTTTTTAAACAAGCCCTCCTCTCAGTGTTATTGGCATGAGCATTAATCACTTCATATTATAAGCTGCGGCAGCTGGGACATGAACCAGCCCTGTCACACAGGTACTTACATACAGAGCCCTTTTATCAAGATTGTCAATAATACCTCCGCGGGTCCCAATAAAGACTTTTTATTTTGCCATCTACTGTTTATAATTCATGCTGCCACGAATATATCCCTGGGCAGTGAGACATGAAATGAAACGTCCTCACAGCAAACATCTACCTCTGCTGTGAGCCAGACTCCTTATCAGGTGACATGCAGGTGTGAATCCCATCAGGTAAATAATACCAGTGATACTTTTTATGCCCCCCCCCCCCCCCCCCCCCGAAATTTGTTTTTAACTTTAATTTGTATATAACTCTAATTAAACGATAGAAGCCTCTTGGCCATTACAGATGAGATGTTAATCAACAAACAACAACAAATGAAAACAAATCCCTATAAATATAAAGAAAATAAATGTCGGTGCAGATCAGAAATCACAGCAAGGGTTGAAAACAAAGAGGAGTCGTTTACACGTTTCTCAGGAGAAAACATAAAGTTTATGGACGGTGGGCGATGTCTTCTGATACAAAAAGAAACATACATCAACAGCAAACTTGTAACTCATGTTGTTTTTTCAAAGTACAAAAAGCACCTCGTATCCTAATTGGAAGTTTCATTTCTCTCCCTTTCTCTCCACTTAAGTGGCTGATCTCTTACCTTTTTTCACGTCAAACCCCTCAGAGCTCCGCTGTTCTCTAGGACTTCCAGAGGAGTTTTCACTTTGACTGCCTCTGATCGCTTCACACCCCCTTTTTTCTCCCCCTGTAGGCTACCGAGACCGACACACGGGGTCGGGTTTCTTCTCCTCCGCCGTCCAGCACGCAGACGGGCAGGCAGCAGGGAGGGAGGGAGGGATGGAGGAGGAGGAGGAGGAGGAGGAGGGGGCTGTAGCTGGAGGCTGTGCTGTCTGTCTCCCAGCCTACAGCACTGACTCACTTTCCTTAAAAAAAAAAATCGGTGTAACCACCACCTCCACAGGGTGTGCACTTTATTATTAAAAAAAACTGAGACATGCCGCTGAGACAAAAAGAGCCCGGTGCCTCAGTTGAGAACGTATCCAGGTGGCAGTTGCCGGCGGACTGCGCTTTATTTTGACAGAGGTGTCCAATCAATGGCCCGTCTTATCTCGGTCTCATATCCTGTGATGGCGGGCAAGTGTCTGACCCGGGTGGAGGTCTTTGAAGTGGAAAGGGGAAGTCAGAGATACAGGCCGCTCGGGCTTATTAGACCACCGGGACACCAGCGCTGCAGCACCTCGGCTGCCCTGCATGTCTGGCTGGATATCACCATGTGCGTCCTCTGCCCTCTTTGAGTCCTCTGGGCCATGAAGTCAGCCCCTCAACAATGATGCAACGCCACGACATCACAGTGTCCATCAACCCTCCCCCCTTACTCCCATGCTTCTAACTTTCTCTATATCCCCCTGCCCTTGGTCCCATCCCCGGGATGGGAACACTCCCCCACAGCGGGAGGATTTAAGTCAGGGGGGCCAACCATGCATTTGTGTATCAAAGGTCAGATTACCCTGTCGGATGTTATCTTTCTCCGGGCGATGGCTGTGCAGGATGACAGCACCAGCCCCCCGTGGGTGATGTGTGAAGCGGTATGGAAAGACACGGATTAGCAGAGGTCCTGGGATCTTTACCAGACCGAATTTGACCCCAACTCCTGGTGGATCCCATGGGGGAAATACAAGACCTGCCCAGAGGTTGAAAACCAAGCGCTGCTGCTCGTATTGTTACTTTTGTGCAATATGAACGGTCTCTGCAGACTTTTATGCCTTTGTGTTGCTCTTTGGGATTTGTGTTCAACTTGAGGCAACTAATTAGTGGGTAATGAGTGATGAGAACAGTGCTGGAAGTCCAGAGGCTGCAGATGTTTATCAGGGCCTTGGCCACATAACACTTATTTAATGGCCATGACCTTTCTGTTTTGCTTCCTCACAGCACAATGTCCACAATGTTCTTTAACTCTCTTTGAATACTGCATCTGACCAACTTAGAGGTCATTATCTGCCCAGTCCACCATTCTCCTGTTGTGTTTTTAATATTGCACTTTAACAACATAGTGATTTGTTGTTATTCTACACTCCTCCTCTTCCCGTCTTCTGGAGTAAATAGAAAGGTCTGGAAAACAAGTTTCTAAACAGCTTTTCCCACAAGTTAGCCCGTTATTGTCAGTGGCTGTGTTATATTTTAAGTCTGCCCTTCAGCAGTGACGCATGATTGCATTTCCATTGCTGGTAGTGGGACAGCCCGTCATTTTTACGGCACAGAAACAGATGTTTCACTGAGCATTTCACTGTGTCAAGTTGTACCGATGAGGCAGGGTTGCCTGTTTTCTCTATTTGCTGTCTATTCCTCTCAGTTGTAGATGTTTCTGATATGATGAAATACCACAGTTCAAGCAATGCTGTAGCAATAAGGCTGCACTGTGAACGAGCCACTGAAAATGTACTTACAATCACATTTCTACGTTAGGAGTGAAGTTACAGGGAAACAAAGCACTTCCATGCTGCTGCTTGGGCCTCCCAAATAAAGACAAACCAAAAAAAAATCAGATAAACAAACACTTACTTGTTTTCCGGCTCATCTGTTCTTTGTTGAATTCTGTCTCCCCCCACAATGCATTGCACTCTGCCCCAGGAGTGTCCATGTCTTGCGTTGCCTGGAGAGGTTTCCTCAGTCCCCCTGGACTCCAGCTCACCCCTCTCCTGATAGACGTCTGTCCCTTCCCCATCTCCATCGCTGCCCACGGTTAAATTCCTCTGCTATACGGCAAAAACAAAAGCCCCTCAGCAGGGGCAAGTGCGACGATTTCGTTCCGGTCGGCTCAATCTCCTCGGCGGACAAGATGATCTTCCACTGATCCGGTTGGAAGATGGACGTTTTTACTCCTCACTGGCAGGCAGTGAAAAAGTTTGGAAGTAAAAGTAAACACACACAAAAAAAAAATCGGACAAGGAAAGGAGTAGCTCAGCTCTCCGGGCTGCTGCTTCCGGTGACAGCTCCCCTTTCAGCAATAGTGCTTCCAAATGTTGTCCTGCAGTCTGCCGAAATATGATGGAAGATGTGTGCTCTCACTTTGGTCTTCATGAAGAGTTATTCTCCGTCTAACAGGGTCGGCTCCAATGTGTCTTGGATGAGTTCCCATGGACGTCCACCAGGAAAGTTTGTTGTGCTCTGTTCAAACTCTGGCAAAGAGGGATGAGAAACAGTCCGGTCTTCGCTATTTGCATCTCTTTAGTTCTCCTTTTTTCCCCTTCTTTCCCAGACTTTGCTCTTCCTCCTCGGCTATTTCGGTAAACCAAAACATGCTTTTCGTCTGCATCCCTATCTCAAGCGCGCAGATTATTTTTCTCTCGGAGAAAAGGATCTGCCCTTTATCTCGGCGATCATAACTCTACTGTGACGTGAAGGGGGACTGTGTATATGGGGGCTTCCTGCTGTTAGGTGCATGTGAGGAATAGCATTTCTTCCTGGAAAGGTTATTCCAGAGACTTGATTTGTATTCGGAGCTTCAAAGTAGTCGGTTAGCGTTGCTTTACTGAAGTTTCCTGTGTTCTTTATTATACAGTAGAGCCAGACACAGCCTCCGCAGGCTCAATTTCTTACTTGTGTTTATTCACAAAACCACATTTGAGAGGGAAAGTTCCTATTTCATTTGGTGATTAAGGAATTAAGGATTCATCAGCTGCTCCATTCAGAGTTTTGGTTTGTTTGTTTTGCTCCTGAAAAAAAAAAAAATAAGACGATGCTTATGTTCTGACAGCTCTTTTTTTTTAATTTGGGAACTGAGCTTTTGATAAAAGGTCTGACTGGGGTACACTATACTTCATCTAATCCCTCTCCTCGTCCATTTTCTGTCCAGGCTCACCTGCGAAAAAGGGAAAAACGCAGGTTTAATTCCGTTATGCCAATGTCAAAACCATCAAAATTCTCCAGTTATTTCATTTAAATGAGACATTTGTGCAAAAAATATCTGGATTTTCCATCTATTCATAACTTTGGCAAATGATTTGATACAAGAGCCCGTCTTTATTGCCCATCATCACCCTTTGTACAACGACAGGAGTTTCGACACTGCACTACTTTGTAAAGGACTCAAGTTGTTATCATGATGGTCTCAAGGAAGCAGTCCAGACGAGCTGACATTTCTCCCGACAGAGAAGCAGCTGTTGATACAGATTGCAATGGGTGCAATTAAAAAAAAAAAATTCTTTGAGAAAGTAGTCTGAAGAACATTTTAACGTGCTCGGCTTGGCTCACCTAACATCTTTAATGAACACTGGTTGACGTCCAAAAGGGCAAGGATCTCAACTCTAGAGACCAAGAAAGTCTTTAGAGATGAAGATCAGCGTTCCTCGCTCTGAACTCTGGTCAGGCTAAAGGGGCGTAGCAGGAAATGAAGAGATACCGCCATAAAAGTCTGAACGCGATAAAACTCAGCGATGTCTCCAAACAAGGAAGGGAGGTCACAACTCATCAGGGCTTAGATATCACAAGTTTGTATTAAACCTGCCAAATAATTAGCGTTATCTCTGTGTCCAGGTCAGTGATTTGAGCACACAGAGAAAAGTAAGTGTAGATTATATATTTCCATGCAGCATGAGGTGAAGAGACAGGCCTTTGAATGTCCCACAGTGACACCCACTGCATTCCTTCCTCTTATCCGATAAAGCATTTCATTAGATCCAGGGTGTCACGTTCCCCCTTGTAAGCTATGAAGACCCACTGGCAAAGTTTGTAATGATAAACCAGTGTTTGCACGTCCTTGATCAGACTTGCCAAAGCACCGTGAATTCGTTTGCATCCCTTGAAAACTATGTGTTTTTTGTGGAGACGCTCTCCGACACGGCAGCTGAGTCACGGCGGTGTGTGGGAGGGCCACTCATTGGCCCCTGACAACAATCGGCCCAAACAAAACACAGCCACGCCCTCCCGGCGCAAAAAGGGCCAAAAAATCCTCCACAGTTTAGCTTTCTGGTGTGAATGTGTCAAGTGAGAGGAGATGAAAGGCGTTATTGTTGAGACCCTTTTGACAACAGCCCCTTTGATTCCCCCAGATGTGCAATCTACGTCGGGATCTGGATCTCATCTGGAAAAAGAAATTGTCTTTGGATCAGTTTTCACCGAGCACTCCAACGGTTTTCTGGTATGTTCTCTATTCACGGTCGCTGTTCCAAGATCGCATGTGTGCCGAGGGTTTCCTCTGGTCCACTGCTGTAGCAGATTGATTAAAATATGGTTTATTATTGTCTCAGACGCGGTCTGACAATATTTATCAAGTGCTGGACAAAGAACAGATGTTGGAAACTTCCAAACTGACATCAGCAGAGATGCATAATCACTCAGGAAACAAAACACCAACATATGGACTCTCGCAATCCTCAACTGCTACAATCTGTTTTGTTCTTTTCTTTTTTATTCGTCCCGGTTTGGTAATTTCCATCTTGAGTATTGTGTTTCAACCAGACATACTTGTGATACCATGCCCCCTTCAACTGATCCTATCTACTTGTCATACCTTTGACCTGAAGTCATCTCTCCCCTTTCCTTCCTCTACCCTTCAATTACCTTGAAGTTCAAAAGGTATACTTTACAGTGCCCACCTGTCCCGCTCAGCCCCCACCCCACGCACACTTTTCCTGTGCCACCCACTGACCTCCACGACGAGAGCCAAAGATATCATTTACAGTCTGGCCCCTGGGCCGCTTCAGTGTGTAATCACAGAGTTCCTGTACATCGTCACTATATGACGGATTCATGCGCAGACAGCAAATCCACCCCACAGCTCCCTGCAGCATGTCTCGCATAGCGATGACACACAAAAGAAATGCTTTGGCAGCCGCGCAAACTGTAATCATTCATTTGTCCCTCATGGCCGTTGTCTTATGCATTTATTGCACGGCAGCGTCAATGGCCAACTTGTTGAAAGCATGTCACACACGCTAGTAAATCACACGCCGCGTGCATTTTCGACCCGGGTGTGACACATGTACATCGTCTGTGGCTTTGGTTGCATACGTGTTGAGGTTCGCTCCAATGGGGAAAGCAGTCTCAGACTTTTTGAAACCCCTCTGTAAAGTGAGATGTGTGGATTTCAGGTGAGCATGAATTCCGGCCACAGAAAGACTTTAAAGTGAATCAGTCACCAAGCTCACAATGAGACATCTGGTTGGGAGGGGGGGGGGGGGGGGGGGGTTGTCTGCTATGTGTCTGCTATGTGGCTCCTTTATAGTCTGTAATGCAAAAAAATATATGCCGTCGTAAATGGCAAAAGGGCTTTAGCAAGGCCCTCTCTCCACTTCTCTTGCTCAAACAAAAGAGCCTTTCAAGGGCCCTAGCAGCAGCATGAAATAATTTTGGATAGTGCGCCAAAATTGGCATTCCTGGTTCATAATTCCTCAGGAGGCTGTGATAGTCAACAAGCCTCGGCTTGTGCCTGCATGTGATGACTGACATCTAAAGCATTTGCAAGGCACAGACGCCAACGAAAGTCACAAACGTCTCTCTTTCTCCCTGCCTCTCTCTTTTTCCTCTTTTAGGCATCCTGCGAGTGCACTCATAAATCATGCAGAGGGAAACCTTGTAATGAAGTGTCTGCTTCATGTGCGGCTCATCCTCCTCTCGCAGCCGCTGGTGGAGGACTTCAAGGGGCAAAGATAAATACTTGACGAAGGTGTGTATCATCCGGTGCCAAGAGGGAGGAACTCTCCAAAACAATCAGAGTCATAACGTGTAAAACTGTTAGACGCGGAAGTACAAGCTCATTGGAAAGTTGTTAAAGTTGTGCAAGTCATATCAATGCTGCAGGAATTGTTTGCAGAATATCACTGACTTTTTTTGGCAGGTATTTCATTCACACAAAGTCATTTGACAAAACTGTCCCCCCCCCCCAGCTGCAGCAAACTACAAGGGTATCATTTGCTAAAATAACATATGGCTGAACAAAACCCGCCTTTGCCCCCCTGTAAAGCAGTTAATGGGTCTCACCTGTTGTGTTAACAGGAAGCAATTACTTATATACGTAAGTCAATACAGTCTCCAGCCGGGTCTTTAAATTAGATACACACTCTAATGTTACACAGTGCAGCTCGACTCCATGACCTGGCTAAACCCCAGGCTGCACACGGTCAGGACAATGGGCTCGGATGTCAGTGACCACATTGCTAATGTGGGCCCGAGACGGCCCCCTCTCTGCAAGTCTGCAGCCCGCACCGGGCGGCCACAGATGTTTGTCATCTGCTCAGACAAAAGACTTTCAAAGTTTTCCTCCTCTTCTGCTTGAGTTCACTGCTCTCTCTCTCTCTCTCTCTGTCTCTCTCTCACTCTCTCTGTCGTCTCTCTCCAAACAAAGATAATGTCTTACCCCGTAAAGATAAACATAATGGACTGCAGGTGACAACGTCTGCGGCGGTCACAGTTTCACAGCGACAGATAAAATTCCGGGATTTAGTGCTCCTTCCTGTTTGGTGTGTGCCGGTCTGGTCATGCCGCTCACCTGTACTGTAGTGGGTCTGGCTGTGTGAGGCAGCAAGTGTGCGTACTGCCCCTTTTCCCTTCCTACGACTCTGCACTCACACACCTCCCCCTTTTACCTCTCCTCTCTCCCTCTCCCTCCCTCTCCCTCCCTCTCTCCGTTGAAACAGACGAAGGATGGGGTTGGGAGGGGGGTCAGTTGGAACACAGAAGGCTCTTTGTCTGGGATCTTTTCATATGGTTTCCTTCAAGCTTGCATACTGAACACATTATGCTATAATATATTTTCATATTCAACACAGGAATGGCGAGCAGCGAGCGGGGCCCGACTCTGTTCCCTGGCCCCCGTCTCTTGGCTTCTTGCAATTTTTCCCGCCATGCACGCTGGGCAGAGAAATCCAAATAGGGATTGAAAATTATGCAAGAGAAATGTCAGACTAAGTTCCCGCTTAGCCCACAGAATCTGTTGGTGCAGTCCCTGATTGTTTGTGAAGAAAATGATTTGCTGTCAACAACTGAGAAAAGAAACATCAGACGTGAAGACCCCACAGAGCTTATTACTCCTGTTTATTGCTCAGGACCGCAACTCATGGACACCCTGGCGTGTGTGTATACAGTTTTTGGCCCCTCTGCAGGGATGTTAATCCTAAGATTCACTAATAAAACTCCATATCTCCAAACATCCCACATGTGCCATAAAAAAGTCCAAAAGTCCAAATCTGGTTCCCTCTATAGTGTCTTAGAAATGATTATATCCTTAGATTTACAGATCAACAGTTACATTCCGCCCGGAACTGCTTAGATACATTTCACTAATCTTTTTAAAAGTTGTGTGCGGGAACCCAAAGGCCCCCAGTGAAATGAGGGCTGGTGGTGAGCCCGGTTGGCTCGGACACGACTTCCTCATATTGGGAAAGAGGAGTGACATGCTGATCACCTGTTGCAGTTTTTCAGTCCGTGCTTCGCCAATAGCAGATTACACAAAGTTTACCACAGGCCAAACCTCTTTACTCTGCATCATGTGCGTGTCGTAAAAAAAAAAAAGAAAAAAAAAAGCATTTCTGCAGCTATGGTATTCCGGAAGGTGTCATTTGTTGTTGTGATTTTGGCGGAACGCGTTTGTCTGAACTCCTCTTCTCACCACCTCTCCTCACCTGATGGATGATCCCGCCAAGCTGCTCAGACAACCCATCACACTGAGTCTACTTTAAGTAACGTCTCAGCCCTGCCTTCCACATCACTTTCCTCCTGCTCCGACCCTCCCCCTCTGCACTCGTCTATCATTTCCCTCTCTTTCCGCACACATCTGTCCGACCAGATTGATTTTCCTTATCTCCCTGCGTTTCCTTTCTTTATAGTCTAATTTTAGCGCTACTTATTCAGATTTTCCCCTTCGGCCTCCCTCTCTCCATCACTATTCCTACGTGCTCTCTCCTTCGACCCGACTTCTCCTGACATGTTTATATTTGCGAGAACCCATGCAGCTGGGAGACCAGTCATTAGCCGCCGCGTTTATGTTTTTTTTCTTCTTCTTACTCCTTCTCTGCATCTCCAGTGGCCTGCTTGGCTCTGCTGTTTTGGCGTGACTCTCTGAAGGGCAGCTGTGTGTGTGTGTGTGTGTGTGTGTGTGTGTGTGTGTGTGTGTGTGTGTGTGTGTGTGTGTGTGTGTGTGAGAACCGGGAACTGAGGGGAAATGTTAGAGCGCATTCCTTCAGAAGAGGGGCTCTTGCTGCAAAGACAGCGTCGTGGAATTTCCTAAGCGACCTGGTTTGCATTCCCTCTCAAGTCGGATCCATCTACAGAAGTTATTAAAGAGCATTTGCTACAGCCAAGGCCTGACTTGATTAGGATCATACCCAGGCCCCTCTCTGCCGTCTTGCTCACCATACCATCCCTCAGCACATCCCTCTGGATGTAATGGGATACAGCCGTGGGCCCGTTCAAAGGCACAGCTTCAGTATAAACATAGTGAAAGGAAGGCAGAGAGAGAGAGAGAGAGAGAGAGAGATTATTCACCGTGCTTGTGGATGTTTTGATGGGTAGATGTTCCTCAGTGACTATGAGGCGTATGAGGCATGGTGTGCTCGCGAGTACAACTCCGCACCAATTACGTTCATTACTGATCTTCTGCAAACGTCCGCGGAACTAATTTGGTTAAGGCGCAGCTCGTGTTCCAGCGCTGCCTCTGTTTATTTTCAGTCAAGCAGACATCTGTATTTCTCGTGAACTACCTCAGAGGGTGTTGTGGTCTGAGGCGGCGATGAGTGAAGCCTGGTAGAGTCGGGGTGTGTCCTGTTTGTGGTTTGATGATGTATACTCCTGTGGGGCCACATTTGAAGGAGACAGTCAGTCCAACAAATCCACTCCCTTTATAGTGTCAGTCCACTTTCGTTGCCTATTAGACAACTAATTTTAACACATTTGAAGTAAAAGCCGGTTTTAGAGGCCGACCTGGCGCCTGCTAATACATTAAACTTCACACAAAGTTTCTGCATCCAATATATATGCTAAATATACTCCATGGGTCAAGCCCCACTACGACATCGTTTTGTGGTCTAAATTGCTTCCACAGACTGGGCAGGGCATCTGAGCTGCCCGTGGATCCCGGAGTCTTTTTTCATTGTTTGTGTGCGTCTACCTCTGTTCATTTATTTAATGTGTGTGAGTGTGTGTGTGTGTGTGTGTGTGTGTGTGTGTGCGTGTGTGTGTGTGCGTGTGCGCGCGCGCGCCAGACTTGGACTCACACCAAATGCATGTGGCGGGAGCCCCGGTGCATTAATACACAGACCGAGCCCAAACCCCAATCAGCTGGCTCAGTCTCTCTGTCTGGATACAGTCGAAACTCACTCAGACGCCGCTATTTACCCCGAAAAAAGAAAGGAAAAGAAAAACACAATCAGCCATAGCGCTGTTGCCTCCTTTAATGTGTTTTCTGGCAGCAAATGTGCTCAGACGCGAGGGAATCAGAAATAATTGCCAACGAATCGAGGGGCGCTCGCCCTGGACACAATCGCTGTTTCCTTCACTAACCGCTCATCTGGTTTTGTTTTTAATGGGATAGATATCTGTAGTTATCTAGTTTAGAGCCATACTCGACAGTGTTCGCTGCGCCGCTGCAGCCAAAACAAACAAACATCGGATGAAAAAAAAAAAGTTTGACCAGTGGGATTTAATCTGCGTTTATAAGTGGAAGAACAAACAGGCTTTTTGATTCCTTTGTTTCCATGTATGGACATGTGCGCCACCGAATAGAGCATGCTAATGGTATGTTTATTTTTAATACCTGAACAAGTATCTGCTGAGAGAAACTGAATTAATACCCTATAGGTCTGTATCACAGGCCAGTGGTTTGGGTGTGTGAGTAGCAGCTGCATAACAAATGGTGCATGTCTTTAGTCTGGTCTTAATCTGTACAGGACATTAGATAATTCAATGGAATGTCATGCAACACTTGTACACCCTGTTTACTCTATTGTCATGTTAAGTGTTAAAGAATTAGGGGAAATGGGTGGGAGCTCAAGAATTTATAATAAAAAAAAAGAGAGAAAAAAAGCCCACTCATACTGTAACCTGTCGCTGCTGCAGCCAGGCTCTCTCTCCCAGGCTGCATCTTTCCAAGCAAATAGGTTTAAGCAACAAAATAATTATAACCGAGCGACATTTTCTCCGTCAGATCAGCGTTGTGCACAAGCTTATTGATCAAATGATGTGACATTCCCATCTGGTTATGTGGGAGCTGTTCAGCCCATTTCCATCTAAATGCCTCTCTGCTTGGTACTGTAGCCGGGCCTCTCCGCAGATGGGACGGGAACAAGGCAGGAGTTATTCTCCCGTCAAGAGGCTCGCTCTTTGTTTGGATCGACGCTGTGCAGAACGTAATCAAAATTTACCAGGAGACCAAGAAAACACAAAAAATGCCAAACGCTGATCTGGTTCACTGCCACGCAGGCTGAGGACTCAACCTGACAAAATATATTCGTTCGTCCTAACTCCTGCAAATTGCATCAGTGTGTGAGCCCGAGATGTCTGCTGCAGTCATCGTGAATGTGTAATGTGCTGAAATATCAGGAAATCAGAGACCCACAGTGTGTGTGCGTGTGCGTCTGTGTGTGTGTGTCTCTGTGTGTGTGTGTGTGTGTGTCTGTGTGTGTGGGTCTCTGTGTGTGTGTGTGTGTGTCTGTGTGTGTGTGTGTGTGTGTGCGTGCGTGTGTCTGTGTGTCTGTGTGTGTGTGTGTGTGATAAAAAGAAAGAGTCAAAATAGAGAACGTGAGTGACAGTCACTGTTCTTTTTCATGACTTAATTCCATCTCCAGCTCTTCATAAGCTTTTATTTGGTTGTAATTCAAGTGTTTTCTAAGTGGAAATTTAAAATCAAGTTTTTAATTAATTACCATACATCAAATTTACACCCTGACACACTGTAGTGTCTTGTGATGTTATTCATCCCCATCAGAAGTTTCTCAAGGTGTGTTTGTGCTGTTACAGTAACGTGAACCCCCCCCCCCCCCGCCGATCTGCGTCGCGTCTGGAAGCAATTAAATCCATACCTTCATACCTCCTGCCATCTGGGTTCTGCATGGTCTTCTCACTTCTCTTTTTTTTTTACACTCTGCATTAAGAGAATATGTTGGGTCATTTTCCATTCTGTGGGGCCATATTCATTCTCAGGACACTAGAGGCATTGTTGGTTCAGTTTTGGGGGTTTTTCTTAGCCCGGTTCTACATTTCTCAACAAAAATAAGCCACTGGGGAAGGTTTTAATCCATCACCTGGGAACAACCTATACTGTAACTAGATTCTCTGAGTTAATGTACAAATAATGCAGCTGCGAAAACATTCATGTCAAACCATTCTGTTCATACTGAGCCACAGTCAAGAATGATTTCATTCATAATGCAAAATCAGTTTGTGGGACCAGTGAGAAACGGGATCAAAAGAGCAACAACTGAAGCCCAGTGTCACTTTACTTGCCAGTTAGTGCCTGAAGGTTGGCCAAACCGGTGAGTCAGGCTGTGATAGGTGTTCCTGCTGTTCTCTGGCCTGCAGTAGATCCCAGTTCTCTGAGCCGAGGGAAGATACTGGCACGGACATGAGTTTTCCGGTTTTGGGGGAGGGTGCTAAAGGGTCCACAGAGGCCCATGGATGGGCTCGTGGTACGGCGGCTTCACCAGAGGTTGGAGACGGTTATTTATCCTCGTTGGGCAGGCTCAGGAGACCACAGGGAACGGCTTCTGAGGAGGACCCCTCCGAGCTGTCCCCCAGCCGCCTGACAGATGGGTCAGAACAGGGAACACAGACGGCTTCCCCTGCCTCCTGGAGAAGCCGTACTCAGGACCTGATAATGAGCCCGCAACATCTCACTCTCACTAGCTTCCTCTAAGAACAATGATGAAAAAAAAGTTCTTTCACTAGTTCTGCCAAACAGGAAGGGATTAATATCATTATCATAGACAGGAGGAGGACCGACCCATGTTTAGCCGGTGCTTTCAATGCTTTTCATTCTTGTAGACAAGAATGATGGAGAGTCTTTCAAGTGTCATGGCTCATTCCCACAAAGTGTGGGAGTTTGGTAACTCCTGTTTTTTTTGGCCCTCTGTGATCAGTCTGCTTCACCTCAATGACATGTCCAATAATGGTTTATACCAGTAAGGGAAATGCAAAAAAAATTCCTAAGTCAAACCCCAGACAGTCTTAGGAAAGTATTTCCTCTGTAAAAGTTACAGGCAACTTAATCACACGTGTGCGTAAGGGAAAATTTTCGACACATTTGTGCGAGGTCACATGCAAAGTGATGCCGAGAGAAATCCAGTTTCAGAAAGAGAGCGTGAGACCCACAGGTTTTATGGGACTTGAACAAAATGAAGGAATGCTGCATGGAGCGTATATTGTGGAAGTGGTGGGCAGCCGCATTGTCAAAGCATCGGCGATCACTTTGGGGTTTGCAGTGTGTGCGTGTGTGTGTGTGTGTGTGTGTGTGTGTGAGAGAGAGAGAGAGGTATGTGTGTCTGGATGGAGTGAGGATGTGTGGTTACGTATTATCCACTCGAATTTCTTTAATATCAATAGTTCAGGATGAGAATAATGTTCTTCATTGTGGTTTCCAGCCCGAAGTCTGAGTCTTGCTGTGCAAATTTCGGTCATTAGTTGGTGATGGAGGCCAATCGTGACGAGCTACAGTTGTAATGAATTTACTGCGGTTAACTCTATTATGGATGGAGGAATTAGTATCAAGAACTCGTGCGTGGTGACTGACAGTGAACCAGTTGCACCGTGTGAGGTTCAGTAAGCAGGGCCCAAATGCAGAAACAAAAAAGTATATTTAAATAAAAAGGCAAAAAACTAAACAAAACTACCTAACAGTCAATGAACATAAATAACAAAAAAAAACAAATCAGGATATCTACACAGGGAAAACACATTTTGGATTTTCAAAATAAAACAGGAAACAACTTACTCAGGATTAAACACAGGGGATAACAAAAGGAGGCTGCACAGTGGTGGAAGAAGGTTCTGGGTTTAAATCCCGGTTCAAACCGACCAGGGCCTTTCTGTTGTGGGGTTTGCCTGTTCTCCCGTGTATGCGTGGGTTCTCTCCGGGTTCTCCGGCTTCCTCCCACAGTCCAATGACATGCAGAATGGGGTCAGGTTCATTGGAGACTCTGAATTGACCGTAGGTGCGAACGTGAGAGTGAATGGTTGTCCGTCTCTGTATGTGGCCCTGTGATAGGCTGGCGACCTGTCCAGGGTGAACCCCGCCTCTCGCCCAATGTCAGCTGGGATTGGCTCCAGTCCCCCCGCGACCCTTAAGTGGATAAAGCGGTAGACGATGGATGGATGGATAACAAAAGGTAGCTTAACTAAAACAGAGACACACAAGGAAGGGTGATGAAAGACAGGAAGATAACCAGAGGAGGCGAGAGATTACAAAATAAGACCGTAAACACAGGGGACCCCAGGAAAGTGATTAAACAGAAGAGTGAAATGGACCTAATGGAACAGAACATGAAACCAGACGATCAAAGACAAACGGGAAAGATCACAACGTTCATAAATACACCAAACGTGTCCAAAGAGTTTCACAGAATCTGGTTTAGCTGGAGGGACTTGTACGTCCCCAGCAGAGGGAGGGAGGGGATGTAATGACACGACGGTGACTATCTCTGGTTGCATCCGTTGTCTCACAGTCCATTATTACATATCAGAATCTACGTCTGGCTAATCTGGTTCATTGGGTGGCTAATCAGCTTTACGTGCCTCGGAGTTTTGGGAAGGCTGAGAGGAATTAGCTGCTGTTGTGTTCAGTGTATCTGTTTGCACCAGTCACTGCTCGGCGGTCATGTAAGCGCTGGCGATTAAGGATGCAGTTCATGAATCACTTATCCAATAGCGTTCCGTACAATTCTTCTGTCGCTTTTCATCACTATGCAGCCAATGCCAAAACAAACCAAAGCATGCACTGTATTGCTGTTAGTGCTGGATTTGCACATTGCACTGTTCGCTATCATCGCAGTAGACACTTGCGTGTTGTGGTGGTCGGACTTAGTTTTAAAGTATTGCTGGGCTTCGGGACATGTTTTGAGTCAGCGGTTCCTTTGGTCCCAACAGTATTATCATAACTGCTAGATGATACTATGTAGCCGTTATAGGTAGTAGTCTTATTTTGATTCAGCAAAATTCATCTGAATACCATTTCATTTTTTGCCCCACTCGTTGGACGGAGGAAAAAACTGTTTCCATGTTTCATCCTTCCAACCGTTCGGTTCCCTGATGAGGGATGAGGATTGCAGCCTCGCAGGGGCTGCTTGTGTGGTAGTCTTGATTTCTCTCTTTCGTGCAAAGCAGCCAATGACGCTCTTCCTCGGTTTTACTTCATCAACTGTGACTCCTTACTGACACATACCTCTTTCAATTGCTCTCCTGGGGAACTGAATACCAGACGGGACTGAAAACATTCTTTAATGCCACAGGTGGGCGATTCAGTCTGCGAAAACACACTGTCGTTGCACCTCTTTGCACAATGCCATGTGTGACACGTGTACTTGTTTGTACATGCACACACCCACCCACCCACGCACGCACACACACACGCACACACACACACACACACACACACACACACCTTGACAAGGCGTGCATTCACCTGGCTGCACCTTCCCGACAGCAGACCCGGCCTCAGACAGATGTCTGGAGAAGACACTGCTGCTCTGACATCACCGTCTCTTCCCATAAATACCAGGTCCTCCATCATGTCCGCTCCTGCACCTGACCCCTGACAGGCACTTAGCGAGGCAGGACAATGTGGAATCAATACTCAAATTATTCACACCGCATGCGGAGGAAGTGTCCTGTCCAATTCAAAGTGAACCCATTTGTTATTGTAAAGCGAAGGTTACACCTTAGGCCATCCCAGTTGTTTGTCTATAGCTGCCCACGAATGCTGCCTGGGTTCCGTCCCATCTGCTCAGCACATGCTTTCGAGAAGAAAAAAGGCTCTTCGCTCTTCTCGACGACCAATTAAGAAAAAACATGTTTTTTCACCTGATGCAATTTGTAATGGAAAAACCGATCTACGCCCCGGGTAAACCCCACTTCCACTACTGTTACCATGCCACCCACCTGGATGTGGCCCTTCCGTGCTCAGAGATGCTGCTAAATGGAAAACAGACACCAAAGGATCTTTCCTTAACCAGCTCGCACACACGCTTGTTTTTCGAATCTGTAGCTCCACTGGCAACGACTGAGGGAATAAGTAGCTCATGCACAGTGCTGAATCCCCGTGCACCTCTCTTGTGTGGGTGCAACACTGCGCTTCAAATGCAGGCATTCCAGACAGAAGCAACGGCGGTGTTGTAAATAGACAAAACGTGCTTCAACAGGCTTCCTACATGGTCTCCTCTTTCTGTGACAGTTTCTTTCTTTCACCTCTCTCTCTCTGTTTTAACTTCTCCCTCCACCCACTTCATTACGACCACAGATATTCTCTCTGGCCACTTTGGTTCAGAAAATGGGGTGCGTCGAAAAATGCCATTTTATAATCCCGCCGAGGTCTGAGCAGTTAGAGGTTGCTTACCCATGAGGGACTCGGCACTGCTTTCCCATGAGTTCTTTGTGCATGAGCAAGGTTTTTTTTTATGATAATGGGAGTCAAAGTCACAGCTCTGTGGTTTTCCTGCCTGTCTGTGAGAGTCAGAGGGTTGCAAACAACGCTTCAGAAACGTTAACGGTCACCACAGAAAAGGGTGACCATGCAGATGAGTAACAAATGAGGTATACAGTCTTTCTTGTGGATGTTCGGCATGCAGCATAATTTGAACATGTGTGTGTGTGTGTCTGTTTGTCCAAATGCGTAAGTCTTACATTGCGTTTTTGTATGGCTCTGCGTGTGGTGACATTTAATTGTGTGCACTCACAAGCATGCATGACTACAATGCGTGCCTGTCTGCGCGCGAGTGTGTTTAGTCTAGAAGCAGAGGAAAGGAGCTTGTGGTTTGACAGAGACGAATAGCCAAATTTGTTCCTCCTCCGTGAACGTGTATCAGCACATGATCTCATCACTTGCATTTTTATGTTGTTTGCTGGCTGGCCCGCGGCCAGTGTGCTCTGGGCACGCTCAGGCACTCAGATGTACTGCATAATGAGTAGGATCAGTGAAAAACTGAGATCGAGGGTAAAAGACAGAGTGAGGTCGGCTGCAGTGGGCGATTAGATAGGCGGTATGCCATTGTCACAGGACAGGGCAAGCTACTCTGTGGTATTAGAGTGTTAACTACATGTGCAACATCAGCGTAAAAAATATGCTGAGCCGCAGGAACCACTTCTTTTGTGGAGAGAAAAATCATCATACAGAAATTAAAACACACACTTGGAAGTGACAAAGCTCAGATCCACCCGTTGCCTGTAATATCTGTTAGAGTTTGGGTTTATTGGCATGCAGGGTACAGCAAGAAATATGTCATGTTGCTCAATTATTTTGGTAGACATGTAATATACTAATAAATGTGTTTCTGTACACTTTCTTTTTAGCTCTGCTTTGGGTTATTAGAGAATTATTCACAGAGAAAGAAGAACCAAAACAATGAGCTGAAAGACGCTAAAGTGCTTTGTAAAGATCTGGGGAAGTGAAAATGTGGGTAATATTTAGCTGTGGGTTCATCATTACAAGAGTCTTCTTTCACATAATACATATAAATTTCATCAATGGCTATTACAAAAAAACGAAAACCTTGCCGATAGTTTTAAATACATAGTTACACGAGATCAATTCATTCCCATTGTTGATATGGGGGGAACAATGATATTACAACCAGTAAAACAGATCTGCAGCCTGTCCCTGTTTACAAGCTTTTCTTTGTCTGCACCTCCCCAATGTACAACACCTCATAAATGTCATTTAACACAACCCCATGACCAAGTTCCCAGTGGCCGTAAAATCAACACTTGGCTTATAGTGAATTTGTTAGTTGGCTCTGAAGTCGAGAAGTGTAATTTGTTACTGTCGTTTGAGTCTTATCACAGTTCCTGTCGTCCTGTTTCTGTATGCTTGGGCTCACTGACATTTCCCGCCATATCCCTTTGATTAGGGGAGAACATCTGACTCCTATTAAAACGTCCACATGCAGATCCAGGGCTGCTTTGGAGCTGACTGGAAAAGTTGTTTTTTTCCCCCCTTCTCTTCTCCCCCCTCTTTTTCTTCCTCATCCATCCTGAGGCCGTACTGAGCATACAGGAAAGAGAATCTGTCTCACAGTTGAAGGTCTACGGGTGCTGGAGAGGAGCGTGTTTTCCAGGAATTTATCACTTACAACTTATCATCAAATAAGCAACTACAGCTGTTTTCGGAAAGTAACTCTTGAAAATGTCCGGGGAAATTGGGTCCAGACGTTTCTTCCTACGTTTTTTCTGTTGACATATGATGACCGCAGCAGGAGATTGTCCAAGTCAGACGCGTTTACAACTGCAGGAACATTTTTCGGAAGATCCAGGCAAGGGCTGGTGTCTGGGTCGATCACCCACTCGCTCCGTGCGAATCCTCCTGCGAATATTCTTCCTCCCGTATCCTCACATGGGCTCACTGTCATTTTCCAGAATCTCCCTGCCAACCCCTTTGAAAAATTTCCAGAAAAATATCAGGAGCAACATTTGCAGACATTTGAGATCTCACATGCAGCCCCGCTGGAAACGTTCAGGAAAATGTACGGATGTCTGGAAGCAGCTTGAATGTTTCATTAATGTTTTGAACAACACGATACACGGCTATGGATATGAAAGATTGTTGGATAACTGCTGTTTCCCTTTAGTTCCACAATAAAAGTCCTTTGCCAAATGCTATTCAGAGCCTGGGAATTATTTTTAAATGGATGACAGTCTGATTTTCCAACAGTTAAATGGTAAGGGGGAAAGAAAAAGGAAAGAAAATACTGTGTTTGACAGTAGTGGACATGTGCTGACCATGGCAAAAACCATAAGGCCGTAAAAGCAGCCATGGACAAAGGCGAGCTGTGGCTAAGTGGGCCACTGCCTGGCAAGGACAATAGGAAGTGATATGACTAATCCATGGATTCCAGGGAGGAAATGACACACTGTGGAAAGCCTCAGAGGCCTTGAATCCCACACAACATCAGGCGACGTGGAGTCCACCCCTGAAGGAGGGGAAGTAATTTCACAAACTGGGCACATGCTCTGATTCCTGTGTAACTGTCCCTCTGCCCAGATTGTCACTCTGATAACTGTAAAGTGCGCTAAAACCAGATGTAATTTCTGATGGACTGGAATAGATGAAGATGACTCAACAGGTGACACAAAATCCGCTACGCCCTGCGTGTCTCTGCACAGTGATTTTCCCCTAAATAGTGCAGGATGAAAAAAAAGGAGTTATATTCTTGGTTCCCGGCTGATTCGACAGACTTTGCAGACCACTTTGCTTTTCTCCTACTGCTACTGTCAGGTCGACGTTTAAAATGAAATGTCTCCACAACTATTGAATGGAATGTTTTTAAATATGGTGTCCACATGACTGACCCCCTAAAAATGGACAGTAATAACTTTGGCAAATCCGTACTTTTTTATCTAGCAACCATCATCAGGTCAAAGTTTCAGTTTGTTCAATACTTTAGTCTATCCCTAAACATTTCAAACGACATTCCCATCAACCTGCGTACTTTGTCTTTTGAATTAAATTGTCAAATGTTTGTACGCTCACATGCTAAACTAAGATGTGAACGTGGTCATTGTGCCTGCTTGTCTCATGTATGTGAGGCTCCAGAAAAAAATACAATTTACAGCAAATATTCATCAGTTGACTGAAAAATACAATATGAAAAATTCCAAATAATATCACAGACTTTATTTTTCCGGGCCTTTTATTTTGGTGAAGGGGACAACCTTGTTAGGGGCTGTAATGGAAGACTTGGACTCGGGACTAACTCATCTAAATGTGCACATGTACTGTATCATATGTCTATGTGTACATATCCACCTCGGTTTGATAAATCTGGACAGAAGTCAGAGACATTTTGACTTCTTTCTGGATTGATCAAAGTGTGGAACACCAGATGGGATGTATTACCATTCACGCCCTGTTTCATATTGGCTACCAACCTCTGTATATCATTGCAGATTCATGGCACTGACGGACCGGCAATTTCAGGTCATGCGCCCCTGCCACAACAACCCAGGCATGTTGTAATTTGAGCCTGTCGCCAGGAATTAATTGTCTGCTTTTTGGCCAGAAAACATAAATCAGTTGTCTGCATCCTCTCAGTGTCAGCCCCTCTTGCACAGAGCAGCACCCAGGCCCGTGCACTCCTGACAATTATAGCGCTGGGGTGGGCCATGACCAACCATGAAATCGGCACTACAGGATGCTCAGGGAACAGATACTCGGGGGGGAAAGGTGAAGTTCAAAACCATGACTCTGTTCAGCGTGATAAAGCATGCACAGATGAGAAATAGCATGGAAAAATTATTCAATATGTCGGAGGCGGTCAAAAAACTTAAACTTATTCAGATTTCATATGACATTCCATGGTTGTCAATCCTTTTTGTCGATTATATATTTCATTTTTCTGTACTCAAATGTCTGATAACATCGGGACACACAATCAATAGTAACATATTTCTAATGAATTTGACATAATAATGCCGGACTGGCTGCTTGTTTTCATAAGCGCTTGTTTCCTGCATGTCTGGCTCTTTTCTATGATTAGCTAAGTGTCCGCGGTGTCCAACTAAAACAAAGATGACGTTGGTGGTTTGAGTTCTGCCCTGAACCACCGTACAATCTATCTGCTGATCTCAGCCTAGATCCTGTCCAGACAATACCCCGCTTCCCCCTGCTGCACCAATCAAAACACACGCCATTACACGGCAGCCGCGTGAGGGGCCTGGAGACGGAAAAACAAGGAGAGAGGAGAGGGAAGGTGACAGAAAGTGAAAGGGAGGAGGAGGAATGAAGACAGAAATACCAGAGTTAGCTCTTACTGCTGACAAGCCAAAGTCATCAAACACAGAGAGGCATTTATCGACCTCCCTCTCAGCTTTTGTTTCGTCTTTTGTAACGTTCTCATGCCCATAACTCTGCTAAATGCATTGCCTCTACTCTCCAGTGCCCTCAAAGAAAACCCCCTCCGTGGGATGGAGAACAGTCCCCAGACGCTGCTGCTGCTGTGCAAAAACCAGCGCTCTGATGAAAGTGAGGGGACTGGGGCTGCTGGTCGGGGGGCAGTGAACTCGTCCCCCCCCCCCGGTGCTATCAAACAGAGACACGAATCCTCATAGGTCGAGTCCTGGCAGAGAATCTGAGGTCCGACAAAGCTCAGCTCTGTCTCTCTGTGTGCGATCCAGCCCACTGAGTTTTAAGCATCTGCAGTTGTGTGGAGAAAGTGGGCACGGAGCAGGGCGAGGCGGAGACGGCTGAGTGACTGGACGGAGGGTGCTAAGTCTGCTTTTCAACAGCGGCCTGATGAATCCTTTGCGTCTGCTTCCCGTCTCTCTGCAGAGGGTGTGTTTGCATCTCACCAACACACACAATCTGAACGAAGTCAGGATGCCAGGACCTGGTGTGTATTTCCAAAAACTGCTATGGCAGAATTTAGATGTGAGCATATCCGGGGCTTTTTTTCGATTGTGCACAGGGGGAGACAGCCAAACATGTCAGCCCTGACGTTGTCTCTCCCAGTTTCTGTCTGATGCTTCGACAGAAATAGGGGGTTCTGATGACGAATGTCGTCTTTTTGACTCAGCTTTCATCGGAGATCACTGATAGGCAACTGTGACATTCTTTGCCATCGAGCAAACCGCTGGAAAAAAAATGTCACATCTCTCCGATCAGACAAGTCATGGCAACCATTACGCCAAAACAGATACGGAGGACATCAAAGCAGACGGGAGAGGTTGACTTTGACAGGCAGTGCATTTTGGATTGTGTCATGGCAGCTGAATACAAACAGATTTATTCAACACAATGCAGAAACAGATGTCAGCAGTGTGCGGTGCCATGTGCATGCCCCCTCTGTTTTCCTTTTCCAGTCAAGAAAACGGAATTAGGGGCGACTGTCATGGCGACATCCAACCCCGGCTTCCCTCTGAATCACTTTGGTTGAGCTCTGATCAAGGCCGGGTGCAAACTCGGTGAGACACGGCACATCGTGGATACATTAAAAGGTGAAGGAATGAAAACAGCATCGTCTACTGTATGACAGCACAATCAGACAAACACCAGTAGCCAATGTTGTTTTTCTTTTTACTAAAAGCCAAACACATGAGCCAAGATACACCCCTGCGGGCGTTCAGGGGCGAGTTGAGATAATGGATGAATGACAGACTCATTTGAATTGGACAGGATAGACAGAGGGTGTGTCGTACAACCCGGATGAGAGGCCGTGTGTGTGTGTGTGTGTGTGTGTGTGTGTGTAGAGAGAGAGGTGGATTGCATGAGGATGTGATAGTTGGCAGAATAAGATAGGTGTGTCAGGTGTGATGGCAGCACTTTCTGCGTGTCATTTCCCGGCCACTTGTTTGCCAGCTAACATGAATAGGTACTGTGCTCCTCTATGTCAGCTTCCCCCCGCAACACCCTTTCCTCCCCCTCCTCTTCCTCCTTTTCCTCCAACCTCCTCCTCCCCTCCGCTCGGAGCGAGTCGAGCACCGACTAGGTCAGCCTCCGTTTGAGCAAAAAGCTGAAACCCACAGAATTCTTTCTGCCAAATATTTCCTGAGAAACAGAGCGAGGTTTGAATGATGTGTGGGCTGTGCTTTCAGACGTTGGGCTGGGTCCAGCGTGTCTCACAGCCCGAATGTTTCACATAGACAGGAATTGAATGTTGAAGAAGTGTATCAGAAGTTCAAGAGCCACGAAAAAATAAAGGCCTATCTGGCTGTATGCCTGTCAGGTATGTCACAATCATCATGGCGACTGTCGTGTAAAGTAAACTACATGTGGAAGATTGTCCATATGATTATTCTTATGTCGGAGTAAATAACAAGTCAGTGTGTCTAGGTTACAAGGGCACATCCACACTCTTGAGCCCAACAAGCAGCTTTCACAAGACGTCATTCTGACAGGGAACTTTTTCACAAGGAGAAAGTGCAAAGAGCCTTTGCCACTGCCGAGCTGCCGAAAACAGACAAAGTACAAATGTTCCAAAGTGTGTGTTTGTCTGGAAAGCCCATCGCAGGGCAGATTACTGATGATGTCACAAGACACTGAAAACACATGAAAGGAACAACATGCAAAGTACGGATATCTGGTTTGTCAGCGTGAGACGCAGCGGCTGAGTCACACAAATATACTTTAAATATGTTTTGCTGACTAAAGGAAGAAGTAAAAACAAGTCCTGTGGATGAAAGGAGAAACCTGTCGTACAACTCAGAGATAGCAAGTGGCTGTGATTTTTGCTTTAATGGTACGTACAAGGTTCCGAGGTCCCACTGATGTTTGCATCTCTGTTTTGGGAAAACCAGCTTAAAAAATATAAATAAAAAAATTCTAAACTTACACTGTGAGTAGTATTATCATCACTGCCATCTGACATCAGACGATTTGGCTAAATATTAATGATTCCTTACAGAGTCAGTAATATTTTGAGCTTGCCCACAATTTCATAGCCTGTAGTAGTATATCATGTTTTGTATGCATAAACATAAATACATTCACGTATCTGAATGTGGGAATCTCTAAAACAATCAATCCATTAGCTGATAATATCAGTGACCCTTTTCTGACTCCATAATTCCCTCTGATTTCCGTGTTGATAAGAGACTGAAAACCCGACACAACAACGCTAATATTGTCGAATCAGTGAAAGGATTCCTTCTGGGATTTAATCAGGACCAGCATTCCGCTTCCTAAATCTGAGTCAGTAACTATCATGTGTGCTTTCCAATGGTGAATCGAATTACTGGCTGCAGCCGGGGGTTAACTGACAGTTTGGGTTCTACCATGTTTCCCCTCATAAACCTTTAGCAGTGGATGGCAAAACCACAGGAATCATTGAAACAAGTGGAGAAAGTGTATGTGACAAATTCCTCAAGGAATTGCTGAAACTGCACACCCATAAGAAGAACACGTTCCAAGTTCAGTTCGGGTCGTTTTGACTGCGAAAATGAATCATAATGTCACAATACACAATGGTGAATAGTGATTAGAGAGACTAATACCAGGACTGTTGTGTCCAGGTTAGAAAACATCCACCGTAGGAAAAAACACGAGCACGAGCAAGAAAACGTCTGAATTAACGGTCATGTAATTACAAAAATGTAGGCTATACACAAAAACATGACCTTTAGTAACTTTGGCAGTGCGCTGTTATTTGTTAGCTCATCAGGCATTGATATAGCAGCCGAGCAAGTTATGAGCGTATCCCGGGAGACACAACCAAATATAAACAGCGTGAAATCAACGGCCGCCAATCTACCCAGCGGCAGCCATCTGGGCCTATCCGGTTACAGTGCCGAACAAATAAAAAAGGAGAAAATAAATAGCTGGCAGTACCAGGTCCCTGTTCAGGCCGACCTAAGAGAACCACCTTCCCCTGTCGCAGCCCCCACAGGTGATCAGCCAGTGTAAGTGCCCGTTAATGAATTCAGCACCACAGTCCCTGAGGTGTCTGGGATTTTCGGGGGTCCTGAATCAGGGGGTGTTTGACCTTCTGGTTGGATCCTGGCGCTCTCCGCCTCCAAACGGCCGTGTTAAGCACTAAAGGGCCGCGGCTGGGATTTCAGCTTCGTGACCCACTTAAAGGCCTGTGCGTTGGCAAACGTGCCCGAAAGGTCTCTCGCGTCTGGCAGCGCACCCCCCGTCCGCTCAACTGCCAAACTCACAGGCTTAGCGACTCTGCTCTTATTTTTACTCCCCTCTAATTAGCAGCTGCGTTGACCAAGAGGAGAGAGAGGGAGAGAGAGAGAGAGAGAAAAAAGGGAAAGAAATGGCCAAAGAAATGAGGAGAAGGAGACGAAAGTAAAGATGTCAATAAAAGCTGTGAATAAGAGGTAGAATCAGGGAATTCCTGGGGAGACGGACGGTTCTTATTCCGCGCAGGAGAAGGAATGCTTTGTTTAACTTTGCACAAGGTCGTGTTATGATAACCCTCAGCATGAAAATATTTATGGACTCAGTGAAGTGAGGGGGAGAAAAGGGACCTTAATAACAGTTCATGTTGGACGCTCCGCCGTGTTGTGCAAGCTACAGCAGAAACATGACGTCATCGCAGTCCTGAGGCTCACACCCACACTAAAATCCACCTCAGACGCCCGTTGTTTCACTCATACTCCCAATTTAACGGAATATCTCAACAGCGGCACGCAATTCTGGCTCCGACCTGTAAGAAACGACCCCTCCGAGGTGGTCCGTCGCTCAACATCAAGCGAAACGAAACGTATTCCAACGGAGCGATGCTGATCCAGTGGGGAACGTGCTGCTCTCGCTGCGGGGCGAAGGAGGTCAAGTACTCGGGGGTCAAGCTCATCCGTCCCCCGGCAAATGGAAAGACGTCAGGGAGGCATTACAGCCGCACGGCCCGGAGCGCGCTCCCAGGCCGCCGGCTGTGGTGGAGCTACTGTGTGCAGATGGCAGTGAGTCACAACTTTCCATTTGGAAGCCCAAGCCAACGCCGACATTATTGTCGACCGGACATCGCCCGCCGAATACCATTAACACAGATTATAGTTTACAGCTGCTGACACCGGCGGGAAGAAGACGCGCAGGAGTCCTCGCCGCCAGGTCTCGAGCATTATCACCGTGACGCGGTGACAGTTGCTTCAGATTGGTCCCACACCAAAATGTTCCTCTCCTTTAAAGTCACATTCTCTCCATCCACGTCCTCCATCTTCATTATTCCAGCTGAGGTGTTTGGCAAGTGGAGTCTGTGGAGGTTCTCGTTCGTCCAGGTCATAGTTATTCACAAGAGAGTTGAATCAGGTGCAGCTGGACTTCAATATTCCATTGTGATTATTCCGCCTCTTTTTCTTTTTACTTCTTCCACCCTGCGAACCCGCCACAACATCACCAACACCATGCGACGACTTGACAAAACCAAACTTTTAAGAGGACGTTGTCGGAGGCAGGTGTCAGATTTCGTTCAGTTTCTCATCTCACTCGAGTGATAAAAGAAAAACGTGTACTGTTTACTTCTATTTACACTGACTCTGTTTCTCATTTTCACGTAGTCCTTCACACAAACAATCCAGCGAGGCCCGTCTACCTAAAAGTAAAGGTGGTGATGCGGTGGGTTCAAGGGGATGTTAGATAAAGTCTTTGGCAACCAGATTATCTTTCCTGCGACGTCGCCCGCAGGAAATCAAATCTGTGGGCCCCATCAACAGGAAATGAAAGAGAGGAACATAGTTTAGACAAAGGGCCAACAGCCCCAGTCTCCCCAGATCATCCCAGCAGGAGCGTCGACCAGTGGCGAGAGCTGGCAGCGCTCGGGGATGTCCTCACGGCGAGACACTCCTCTGGCAGGTCCAGCTCGTGGATAAACAGCAGCCAGGCTCATTTCATCGAGGTGTACCCACCGAGACAACAATCTGTCCCAAGAAAAATGAATATAGTTCGGAGAGTACACTGTACTGTATAGCCTACAGCAAACTTTTATTTCACCTAGTCCAGGTGAGTGTCTGCATTTTAAAGTGCAAACACACAAAACCTCTGAGTTTGATACGGTCATAACAGATTGCGAATGAAAAGCGGCTGAAATCCTATAACACACAGACGCACTTTTGAGTGGGAATCAGCTTCAAACTGATCTCATCATGACTTCATTACACCTTCCTGGTTTTATTGTTTCAGCAGGGATAACAGAGTACAATATGTCTTAAATTCCTCGGGCATGAACGAAATGTGTAATTTAGTGCTGTGTTGTGTGCCGACGGCCCCTGCGGGATCTCCAGTCTGACTGTTTCCACAGCTGAGCCGGAGGGTCCATAAAACTCTTTTTCAACGTATGACGTTCACATTCGTTCGGTTCTCACTAATTGACACGAGGTGATAGTTAGCAGTGTGCAGCTTGCACTCCGAATCACTTTGGACTCAAATAAAACATAATCATTACTGAATGGAAAGGCATACACGGCTGCACCAGTGGCTGGATAATTAATTTTGCAGGGAATTTTATG
The DNA here is from genome assembly GCF_022379125.1 of Scophthalmus maximus. NCBI lineage: Eukaryota > Metazoa > Chordata > Actinopteri > Pleuronectiformes > Scophthalmidae > Scophthalmus > Scophthalmus maximus. The sequence continues at coordinate 9,795,521 of NC_061523.1, forward strand.
AAATCCCCAGCTCCGAAACTAGTGTGGAATAAAAATCTCCAGGAATCATATGCTGATAAAATGATAAATCAAGTGCTTCACATACAAACAACAGCATTTGTACGTTGTCTTTGGCCACTTTACAGTGGATAAAACACGGTCTCGATAAATGACAGTAAAGACAAGGAGTTGCCCTTTTTGGTCTTTACTCCAAGCAATTGTGGAAAAACCAATTCCGTGATTTCAAACTAGAAATAGATGAAATATATAGATAATATATATGTAAGGACAAATTTGCTCAGTTACAAATCGCCGCGCAAGCTCCGTCTGCGCGGGACTTCCACTGTCCTTCTTCAACCGGTGAAATCTACCACTGATAGAGTCAAAAACAAATCAGCGTCCACAGTTTGACATTTCATGTCCCTGCACTGCACAGCCAATGAGGTTCCCATTGATTCCCCTGCATTGATTCCACTCTCCCGAGTGGAACACAACACTGTTCACTGATGGGAATCTGTGTGCATGGGCCAGTATTTTGTATGCGGGTAAACAGCATTTGTGGTGTGTCAGGGGAGTTGCTCATGATGGGATAGGATTCTGTAGCTTTGGCTGCATCATGCCCTGGGATGGCGGTACAGCAAAAAGCAAAAGAAAAAAAAGCCACCACTGTCTTCAACATTACTGCACAGCATATTTTCACTGGGAGCTAATGGGGCTGAGCTGTACCATCCGCAGCGAGCTTCGGATACAAAGTGTTGCCTCTAATTGAAATCCTCTATTTATTGAACTTGTATTATTGTCGGCGTGTGGCTGAATTTCTGCGGGGCATGTAATTCACTTAGGCAATTAATGAACCTTGTTTGGGTGGATACTCAGACCACAGAGGATTAACCTGTGCCGGGCACTGAATTAAGTTCTTAGCGTGGCGGGCAAAGAGATGCACGTTTTCTATAAATGTCGGGGGGGGGGGGGGGGGGGGGGGGGATGTCAGGCTTCACTCTGTTTGCTAATTCAACCAAAATAATTGAGTGTAATTTGCGTCTCGGGGGAAAAGTGTCCTGCGACTTCACTGTAATTATGTGTCTGTACAAAGATAAGTCTTTCGGAAAGTTCCGGCGAATAAGGTGTGACTCGATATTGACAGCGTTATGCTGCTTGAGTTGATCTTTAAGGAACGCAAGACAGTGTCAGTGTAAGAAGGACAATCTCCTGCATTTTGGGAAATACGCTTATTGACTGCCAGACTGACTCTGGCCAATAATTACATGAGAAAATTGAAACCACTCTTATATCTTCCAAGGAGAAAGAGTTAGAATGTTTCTTTTTTTTTAACCTGTCTACAGTCTTCATACTAAGCTAAGCGAACTGCCTGCTGGCTCCAGCTCCATCTTTAGCATACAGGTCTTCTCATCTAACTCTCATTAAATACATGAAAAAGCGAATTTCCCAAAAGTTTTTCTCCATGATGCGATCACAGGCCTGCCTTCATTAGGGAAAGTCAGATCATGTTCCTGCACATCATCCAGCAGTGAGATACATCTTCAGAGGTATTCCTTTATTTTTTGTGATTTCACTTTCTGCCTGGAAAAATAAAATGTCTTTCTGGACTAAAACTTAAATTCAGCATTCCTAATCCTCCTTGAGGCCTGCTTAGTCTGGGGCCATCAGAAAAATACCAAATCGGGTTTACACAACTTTTTGACCTATTCCTTTTACAGTTCTCTTTACTTCACCTAGAAGTACCATCGCAGATTATTTGATTCTCTTTCGACTCTGGAATTTATTGAGCCAAAATCAGACTTTCACTCTTTCCATAGGCCTGGTGGTCTCCACCGAGGCCCCTGTCTGTGACACATGTGCTGTGCTGACCCATGACTGCGTAGAAAGAATAAAACCTATACATACATAATGCAGTCATTGGTGCAGACGCACTTTCACATGTATTGCACCCGGTGAGCGGTTGAGCAAGTAATAAATGAAGGCACAGACTGGGCGTGCAGTCAGACGGGGACTCGGAGGGGGTGTCGAGAGTCGGCCGCTGTCTCAGAGCGATCTTTTTCAACGGGGTGTCCAAAGTCAACATTCCCGCCTTCCCTACAGCCATCTGAGCGCAGACGGAGAAACGAAAGCAAGAGGAAATGGATGGAGATGGAAAGTGAAATGACAAAAAGAAAGAGCACTGGTGTGTGTGTGTGGGGGGGGGGGGGGGTTCTTCCCCTGAGAAGCTAGGGTTTCACAGGTTTGGCCTCTCCAGCTTTGGAAGCCCACATGCCCACTGTTATTCATTTAAGGAGACATCATCAATTACCTCTGATTAACCAGATGATGGTCCGGTGAGCAGAAAATGAAGGAGGTGATTAATCACTCAGGGCACCTCTGGGCCTACTTCTCAAGCTACAAGAAGGGGGGGGGGGGGACGAAAAGAGTCCCCGAGTCATTGTCCTTCTCCTGCTCGTGCCCAGACACAGGACATGTCCAAAACATTGTGGGCGACATATTGACAACATCAACGCATCTGACAAAATACGAAGGAGAAAACACGTGTCCAACATGCACCGAGACGGGCAGTGCATATGGAGACCGGCGTTCAGACTTGCTGCTGTACATCCCATTTTTTCATTAGATGGAGTGAATTTACTGCCACCGTCGAGGTGTGGTTTTTACCTCCTCGTTGGCTCGCTTCGGTCATCTTCTGCGGCCGCGTTACTGGTTTGTTGGGGCGGTGACGTACTCGTGGAAAGGTCCTGGGTGCAGTCGAACTTGTAATTCAGTGAGGAATTTCTCATCTGGTCAAGGCTGGCCGGCTCTGTCTTCATAAATAAAGATGTTAGTCTTCACAAGTGGAAAACAGAGGAGGAGGACAGGAGGAGGAGGCGGAGAAGTCTTCGAGCAACCTACTTTCTTATACTCAATGCACGCTGGAAAACCCTGATATTAATTTTTAATCCCCGGAAGGCGGTCACAGGTCAAATTTCTGTGCTGTTTACAGTACGAGGTTCCACAAATAAGAACGCGCCGATGCCGAGCATGGAATAATTTGAATTGTGATCCAGGAAAATATTATCCTGACCAGAGGAATCCAGAATTTGTCTTGCAGACGGTGTTTTTTTGTGGGGGATCATCCGAGGTCTGCTCGTGAGTCAGTTAATCAGTAAATCTCCATCTGCCGTGTGCAGTTCCGTCATTTTCCATCACCGTCTCCTCTGTTCATCTAAATTAAAGTATGGCCATGACTGTGTGTACAAGTTCAACATGGCAAATGTTAATCTTTTTTAATAAAATGTGATGGTCCCAGCTGCCCAGCGACCTCCCCACCAGCGAGTGCATAGGCGGTGTGCTCCTGAGAGGCAGCCGCCGCTCTCGTCAGCCGTGCTTCGAGTGGGAGTCTGGGCTGTTTCGCCCCATGTGTGCTTTATTACCTCATCTTCAGGGGTGATTTATGGCTCTCACACAGGCCACTCTTCTGAGCGGATTATATCTGTGGAAGATAAAAGAAAACCATGGCTTTATTACCCAGACAGAGCGGGTCTGTTTACACAGCAGACAGGCCTCACTGGAGAGCTGCACCAGCCCGGCATCACACATATCTGATCCGCCTTTTCAGAAGCAATAAACTGCCCCCCCCCCCCCATGTGTGCAAACCATCACTGCACAGAGCTGATACGTGTGGAAAAAAACAAAATGGTATCTGTTGGAACACAAAATGCCATTACTGTCGACTCCTAATGTTGAAATGTTATCCTCGGGACTCATCCCAAAAAAGAACATCCAGCTTTGCTCGGTTCTGCCTGCTGCAGCGTTCAAAGCACACTGCTATCAACAGATGCACTGTTTCAGCTTGTAAAGTCGTTCAAGATCATACTGAAGAGCACACGTCACCTGGATGCTCCAAATTCTCAGCTCTGCAGCCATCTCTAAGCCGTTGGCCTGTAGTGCCATCCAGTGGTGAAAATGAATGCAGCACAGGAGTGGACGCATCATACCATCCAAAGAGCCACAACTGCTTTAAAAGTCATGTCAGCTCTACGTAAAAAATATAAGACAGTCGAGGGTTCTGTTGCATTATCACAATATTTTATTAGCCGTTACAGAAGATTAACTGCGTTGTAAGGCTCGGTTTTTACTAAGTTTACACACCAGAGACCAAAAGTGACAGCAACTTACGATACACACCGACAGGGAGGTCAGCGATGTCTACAAAACAAAAAGATTGGCTTTCAAATCAGGAAAAACCATATAGTGTTTCAACACCTTGAAATGATAACACTTACTGTAATTTACAGAGCTTCCTACACATTATCTCTTCAGTGCCAGTTACGGTTACTGTGGCGACTTCAGACAACAGAAACATCATGGGCAGGGGTCACCTTCAGTCCCAGAGGAGAAAACAATACAGGATCAACTGTGATGACGTTGTTTAACATGTGATATTTACTATAGTTGAAACATGCGAGTTCATACAATGCTATTGCCTGCAGAAAAGCATATTGACAGAGATACAAGCGAGAAGCGGTGTGTGCGTGCGCGCTGCAGTTCGGAAATCGTTCTGATCGTTCTCAGTTACCGTTTCTGATTCTGCTCATGGACTTCATTTAGTATCTACCATTTCTATAATCTCATGATATTAATGTTGACCCGCTCTGACCTTTCTACATAAACTGTAAATAAATTTAACGAACTTAGAGTGTGGAGAAAGATGCTGGGACCTTGCAGTTGTTCTGTCATTAAGAAAACACTGAATGTAACATAAGCCGTTTTCAGACATGAACTACGGAAAATTGTCCAGAAAACTGGGTCTGGACTTTTCCGGCAGTTTGCCGTTCACATATGAAGAACGGAGCAGGAGCTTGTCCTGGTCAGACGCGCTCACAACATTCAGGCGAGGGGTGTCGCCTGGGTCGAGCGCTCACTAGCTCATGTGAATCTTCCGGAGATTTTCCTTCTGTATTTTCACATGGGCTCACTTGGACATTTTCCAGACATTTTACAAGTGTGCTGGCAGGAAAAGTTACAGAGAATGTCTGGGGCAGCATTTGCGTTCTCACATGCAGCCCCTTCAGGAAAATGTCCGGACTTCAGTGCATGATTGAAAGCAGCTGTAGTGATAAATCCATTTTCAAATTCAGGCAACAGGAAATGTGGCATTTTTAAACTAAAACAACTTAACATCTCTAATAAATAACATCAACTGTATATAGTAGTAACCACACTAAATCTGCTTTTTGCTGATATATAATTTTTTCTGCAATTAGTAACAGTGAAAAAAAACAATAAAACATATAAAGCCAAGTTTTAACTCGTTGCGTGTATCTGTTGCTCTGCCGTCAGCCACTGTCGTAGCACAGGGAGCCGTCATTCAATCGTAGCATGTTCCTCAATGTATCTGACGATGCAGCTTAAGCTAAAACAAAAATACTCTGAAAGGGTTGTACGGCAAGGAGATTTGTTGTTGCACACCAATAAGCAGAATCAGAAATTCTTTTAAATTAATGAAATCACACAGTTTAAAGAAAGTAGTTCAAAGAAACCAACACTAGGACTCTGGGACTGCGTGAGAGTAAATGGAGTATTCATGTTCAGGGAGCGAGGGGTCCCAGCCTCAGCTCCACGTGGTGCGTCAGCCAAATGGCATCAGCCGTGTTGTCGCCTCCCTCCTCGCTGGGCCTGATGGGAGCTGCCAGGTTGCGGAAGTCATGTCTGATCTTGAGTGAAACGGTGACATCCTCGTCGTCTTCCTTCTGAGGGATGACTTTGATGAAGAAACCAATCTTGTTGGATTTCCTGAAAGCAACCACGCTGTGGAGAGGACAGAGACTGGGTCAAGACTCGTCTCACACTTTCAATTCTGTATGTGTCTCTCTCTTCGGCTATGGTTATGGTCCAGGAAATGAATCTAAGTTCATGTAATGTGTGAGTATAAGTGTGTTAACGTACTCTGGGTCATCCTGGAAGTCCTGAGGTTCGGCCAGTTCATCGTACTCCGCAGCGGCATCCTTTCCTGCCAACACCAGTTCCTTGCCGGGAACTAAAGCCTGAACAGAAATACATTGGCAATATTTTCAGAATATGCGAGGGGGTTGCAGAGATTTTAAATATGCATTTCCCTGTTTTAAAACAAGCAATCGTCGTAGATTTAATGTGTGTCTGTTTAAAAAGGGAAAAGTATTGAGCATGTATCTACATTTACTTCTGTCATGTAGCTACATCCGATAAAGTGTACAGAACTGAAAACAGTTCTCCAATTGTTTCCACAAGTCATAGAGTTTGGAGCTGATTAGTTGGGGTGTGTGTGTGGGGGGGGGGGGCACACAGGACAACACTGTACACTCTTATAGAGCAGGGCCTGTGTTGAGCTGAGGTCTGCCTGTTTGCTGCTTGTCGTGTGAACACCCACAGCGAAAGTGTTATCTACAGCATTTATGCTGAATCCTGCTAAGAGCGAGAGAGAGAGAGAGTGAGCCCTGCACACAGCTCTACCACGAAGAAAATGCACATTACACTAGGTCAAAGATTTTTTATGTTGTTTAAGTTTTTTGGTATCATTGTTAAACTAATGTGGGACAAATTAGACTGTCGTTACTGCCACAGTCTAGGTAATTATTGGGAAACAGTGACAAAAACAATGTGTAAGCAGGGTATGCAACGCCCCCTCAAATACTTTTCATTACGTTTTGAAATGAACCAAGGCACTTCAGTACTACTATTACTATTACTATTATTAGTACTATGAGTCACGCAGACTTTTGAATTAAATGTTAGTAGTACTCGTATTTGGTTTGCAGGAAAAACTCTCGCAGTGTTTAAACATCAACCACATGTTCAGGAAGTTGCATGAACAACAGACAAACCGTTGGGTTATGTTCAGTTCATATTACTGACCAACAATAAATACAATCTTTTGAGCTGGGGGCCCTTTGGACACTCAGTTATAATTGCTTTGTCAGTAATTCTAATATTCAGTGATCAAATGGACTGGAGGTGTATCACATTCATCACTGCATATGAAAAGTGTCCAAAATCTAAATTGGTTCAGGTGATTCATGAGTTCGTACGTCTGTGTCGACAGTCATTTCTGTCGCGGCAAAAAAAAAAAAATATTTTAATCTAATTTACTGGTAAAAACCAATGTGCCCACGCAGTCACAAACAAACTTACAGAATGTACAGTTGAAATTCATAATCCACATGTGCAGCACATGTAAGAGGTGAGTGAACTCAGCCTTGGGCCTCAGACTGAGCTGGTCAGTGAAATCGACCAAGCGTGTCTCGATGTGGTTCTCACTGCCCCGCAGGTTGTTTGAATATCTGATCAAGCAGAATGACGGGACTGCGCAGTCTGTTTTGGCCATGATGTGAATGGAAATGAGTCATGAAGACGCTCTGTTTTGGCCAGGAGGTCCTCTTTACCCAGCCTGGCCCATGACTTCATCACTAAAGAGGCCAAGACAAACAGCCTGTAGCCACTGAGGGACTCGCAGCGTCTGCTGGCAACAGGCAGCTCGGCGAAAAATGTTTTCCACAAGGACACAGCGCTCTTAGCTGTGTGTGTGACGGCTGACAGATGGAGGTAAAAATTAGACCGCTCCACATCAGAGATGATCGTGGAGGCGAACTATTCCATAAGTCACCAGCAGTGTGAAAGAGCGGACCACTCTGAGGCACGCTGCAGAGAGTGCAGCAATTCTGTTCGATATAACATGCAATATTTAAGAACAGGCAGTCTGTAGCTGCGCCGATGCCATGTATTATTCAAAAAGAAAGGAATTATGTTCTTTCCAGCTGTTTAAGCTCCACATATTGATGTTTGGCCGCCATGTGGGTCAGACTCCCACCCACATTTTTCTGAAGCTATAGACAGATACCTTGGCACTACTGTTGATGTCGTCGGGATCTTCCTCCTCACAGGCGGTCAGTGAGACGTGGGTGACGTTCTCCACTGGGTTGGTCAGAGTCAGCAGCACTTGGCTCTCCTGAATAAGACAGTATGGGAGGAAAAAGGTTTTTCAAATTTGTCTAAGTTCACTAAGCAGTGCTTAAAGTGACACTGGTCACAAGAACACGAGGCAGTTTTTATAACTCACTAAATATCTGGGGACCAGGGGTTCTGAGGGACGGGCAGCAGCAATGTATCCTGATTTGGTTTGTAACATGTAGGGTTTTTTGGGGGGGAAGGATGAATACTTTCTAGAATGTCCCATATACAAGTATATAAAATCTCTAGGCATAACACTATTTCTCATCATTTTCACAACTACTAAGAGAGAGATGATATCCCTTCATCCCAGTTTCAGATCCTGGACGTAAAATGAAGCTGCTCACACTCACCAGCACACACTGTGATATTTGTCTTTTCAATTTGGGTAAATTAAGTTTTATTATCTTGCTCCTAATGGGATCTTGTTTTATTGCATATACTTTTTTCAGAGCTTATGTACTCATTTACAGTCTATTTGTTTTTGCACAGTCTCCTTGTTTAAATAGGAGATTTTACAGCAGTTGGTACTATGCCATTCATCTGGGGTGTGAAGTGCTTAAGCTTTCCCCTGAGCTGCAAAGCTAATTTCACTGTGGGACAATAAAAAAATTGAGACTTGTTGAAGTTAAACACTTGTTTTCAAAACAGCATGTCACAGACTAAATGTAAAGGGGTTAAGATTAGAAACAGAAGGAATAAAACAATTAAAAGTTGTATTCGCGATGCACACACTGACCTTCATGAACCGGAGATTTGGAATGGACATAATTCTCACTTCAGGGATGTAACTCCTGTAGGCAGAAGGCACGTCAATACACTGTAACACTCATCACATGTATAGCGCTCAACACGTACATTAAAAAGATCAAACCAACAACAGTTAATAGCTCAAATTCACCAATCAGATCAAATGGATAACAGTAAACATGTCAACAATAAAATCTCAGATCTACAGTGGAAAAGTACAAAAACCTTTCAAAACTGATGCTGCATTTGGCGATTCATTTGTTTTACTCACACAGCCACCAGCTGAATTTTAAACTTGATTGAAGTGGGATTAAACTCTGGCTTGCTCAGATTGTGCTCACATTTCTGGTGGGGGGAAATGAAGAGAAATGATATTATATGAATGTGATCTACGTAAAAGCAACAACCTTGTATTAGATGAAGAAAAGTGGAACCCTGAGGTGATACTGACCCTGCAGCGCAGTGAGCGCTTCATCAGGAGGTGTTTGTGTCTGGGGTGGAGCTGAGATGCCCCTGCGGGCTGGAAGTCGGGCTGCAGAAGCCGCTGGCGCAGCGTGGTCACTGACGGGATTCAACAAAACGGTAGAGTCAACTCAACCTCAGTTAGAGCGACACAAGTTTTTATCATTATTTTATGAGTTGTGGACAAAGATCTTACCCTCTGGTAAATTGATGGGCCTGGTATAACAATCTTCAGGTAGGGGCTCCACTTCATCAAGGGCCTGAGCAGGTTCGATAGTGATCTCCTTCTGGTCCTCACCCTCTTTAAGGCTGGTGGAATAAAAAATAAATAAAAAAAACTGGTGTCAATTATCTGTTGCATCTCATGAGCTGTTGTTTTTTATTCATTGTAAGCTGAAAGCTGACAAAGCACAGTGAGATTTTCTCATGTTTTAATCTCTATTTTATTACCAATAGGTGGTTTGAGGGTTGAGCACATTGACTTACTCATTAACTCAACCTATAACTTACAGTGAATTGCCACTGAACATTTTCAAAGGAAAGACTTGAAACTTGATACTTGAAGTCTGTAATCCAGTTAACAGTTCAGCAGATATAATTTGTCAAATAAACATTAAAGTTGCAGATGGGAAAGAACTTTTTGAGAACGCAGGGATGGTGTCTTCAAAGACCCATCGACTTCGGAGATTTTAGACTTGACAAGTGAGCTCCAAACTTTTAAAGCAAGAGAAAACCATGTACATTATACTTCTTCCATGGTGTCTTAACCCGGTTTACATTTATCTCTTGGCTCTGACAGCACACTTTGTAGACAAAGTGTCAAATATAACATTTCCGGATGTTAAGCAGGGTCCTTGAATTAATTCCAGTAGAGATTTTTAAAAATGATCCCTGCTAACAACCAGAATACGACAAGTAGGTGATGTAACTTTGAGAAAAAAATGAAAAGGTGATGAACTGTTCACCGTGATGGATTACTTATGTATCTCGAGCCGAGTTTCAAGGCTCTCCAAATTGATTTTCATGGCTCACTGAAATTAATGAAACAATGGCTGCTGGAAGGTAAGAAATCAATTTATCCAAGTCACCATTAATATACAGTGTGTATTTAATAGGCTGCAATACATAAGCACAGGAGTTGTCTTTTAAATTTACACAAAGTTTACTGTGGGGGAAAAAAAGGTCCACGAGTTGAGTTGAGAGTCAAAGCAGCAGTAATTCCCATCACATGAAACAAGACAACTTACGAAAGCCCGGCCAGACTCGATATGGGAGCTCCAGACCTCTGCCTCTGCAGTCTGGTTCCAAGGCCATACTTTTCCTGATTTGGGGAAAAAGAAGTTTAGTTGTTTCGCCTCCATAAAAATTAAGTGGGACTGAGAATAATTTATGAAAGGATCTAATCTACAGCTACTTCTCTACATGAATACTTTTAACAGGAGAATTTGACAACTTTTATGAACAAAAATGGAAAGAAATTGTATTTGACATTTTAAAAAAAGTAAAAAGTAAAAGTAAGTAATAACAGGAGCCTTTCTGTCCAGGATAGAAGGAGAGAATCAGCTCTGACAGACTGAGGGCCCAGGACTTAATTAGTAAATACAGTATTAAATACTTGGATCTGGTTATAGAGTCTTCTATTCATTCTCTCCATCTAACCAACATGAAGCCTCCCATTGTGTGGCCCACGGTCTCATTTACCCAGGGAGACATTCATGTGATCTGTGAGGTCACAGTGACAAATCAGACAAGAACAGATAAAAGGAGAAGACAGCGCTACTTTAAAAATGAGACTACCCAAGTTGTGAAGAATACAACTCACCACCACATGAATAGTGTGTTGCTGGGAGGCAAAAACCAAAATATCAGAGTGCATAAGCAAAGGAAAGAAAAGGAGAGAATAAAGAACGAGGTGAAAAACCAAAGCGATTCAGTGAACAGTGGCGGCATTTGGAGACATGCAACAGCAACAGCAATGCATCAGTGATGGCGAACAACAGCGTGACATCTCAGCTCAAGTGTTTAAAACGGTTCTGATAGAGCACAAGAAAGGCCGCTTTGCATTACTGAAAGTTCCTCATTATAAAAGCAGAATGCAAGGAGGTGCAAAATGGTGCCGACAAGCTCAGAAGCCTGAAGACCATGTCCACACCAGGGCTACTACATTTGAAAGTTCCTGCTCTCTTTTGGCCTTTTTTTTCCTGTTGTTCCACATGTAAACAAGCATGTTTATATTCATCCACCAAAGTATGGACATGGTGTCACTCCTGCACTTCAACATAAAATTACAGCAGCCGACACAGCATATTATCCCTCCTGTTCTCGTGAAAGGTGTGCAAATCATTTCATATACTCAAAGATACATACACACAAAAGCGCAGTAATACTCTCTGTAATATCACTGATATTTATATTGTATATATGAATTAAAATCAATTCTGAATAATGGTTTTCTGTGTTTTCTAATACTAGCTCTACATTTCACCAAGACAACAGCTGTTTGACATTTAAAAAGGGTTAGGAAGAAATATGAATGTTTGAACTGTTGGGTTCAGAGCGAGCGGAGTACCGAGAACGCCAGAGGCATGCACTGTCGTCTCCTGGCCAACTTCTTCCTGTCTCTCTCCTGTTTCTCCCGGTGAGCCAGCTGCTGGTAATACTCAATCAGCTTGTTGATCTGTACGGAACAAAAAGTCAAACCAGAAATTGATGATCAACGCTTTATGTATTTTTTTTCTTCTGTAAAACAAGAATGATGAACAGTCGGGCCAGAGTAACCAACCCTCCACCAAGTATTCTCGTCAATTAAAAAAAACAAACGTAATGCATGATCAGGAAACATGTGAGCAACTCAAGAGAATTGAGATGGCCACAGGCAAAAAACGTACCCGCTGAGTATGAGGGTTTTCTGGTTCCTGCCATCCGCCGCTCGCTGCAGTGAAGAAAAATGTACCAAAACATTAGACTTAAAACCTGTAATGAGCTATGTGGTTAACAAAACCTCAAGACAATTTATTCTTTCAGAAAATACTCCACTAGATAAATGACACCAGAGGGGTCAACAGGGACATAAATGTCATCATACCAAACACAAACACTTGTCTGCCTTTACAGACTTAATGTGATGACATTCAGACAAAGTATTATAAAGAAAAGCTTATGCAGAAAAGGTAAATGCGCCAAATATAATTACAAGTACGAAGCTCAATGTGTGACCTTCGCTTCCGGTATGACCTAATATTAACTTTTTACTTCTGGCGTTTGTATTTCGGCTTAAAGTGGTGTTCATATATGAATATTACCTATAAGTGTCATGAACTTTTGTTTGTCACGCCAATGGAAAAATACGATTGCCTATTTATCAATGGAACCCAAGGTGATGTTAACTTCTGGGTTGGCCAACAAAAATGTGTTTTCCTTGCAGCATTGTTCAAGGAGCAAATACAACCCAAAACACCAGTTCAACTAATGAGCAGCTCGTGATCAACCACAACAATTTGAACACAAGCTGGGCACTGCTGATAGTTTTTATGCCTCCTGGAAATGAAAGTCTGAAAATAAGTATAACCGCATCGAAAGGTCTACATTATGTGAGCACCCACCCACTGATTTGTCAGCCATCCCTACATCCCTGGAGGTCCAGCGACAGAAACCACAGGCCAAATAGTAGGCCTTCTTCATGGCCGTCTTGGTAGGATCATCGGGCAAAGGAGCTGGGATGTTGGTGGCGCGGGTGGACAGCGTGTGCATGCAGCAGGGGCAGTCGAAACAGTTTGCACACCTACAGAAGAGTGAATGATAATCAGCAGTAAATGAGAACACATCCGTGATATATTTATACATAGAAATCATGAGTGCTGTGTGGATATCTCTAATCTTTAGCACGTCGACCTCACCTGTTCTTTTTGAGCTTGGCCTCTGCAGACGGCATGTTCTCCAGACAGCTGGGGCAGTAGTGGGAGTCCACCTGATCACCAGAGACAAAGGTGCAAGAGAGGAATTAATCTGTGCGTCCACGTCCAACACTTCATTGTACACTGGCTTCCCAATCCTTAATATATCACAGTGTTTAAATAACGGTAACGTAAAGAGACTAAATGGTCTGTGTTTACCAAAGGACAGTGCAATACAATAACAACAGTGGATGTGTTTTTCATGCCTCGGCTATGTCATAGTAGAACAATCTACCACTGGGTGTGGTGTGCATAACTGTACGCCACGAAAAACAGGCTGCTTTTTGACTGTAAGGACGTTAGATATAATGGACCAAAGTTGAAAAAAAGTCTTACTTATGGGAAACAACGTTCATATTCTAAATATATCAGAAAAGCGGATAGTTAGACGTTAAACTCGGGAGAATAGCAAGAGCGAGCTAGCGTTAGCTTGTTCTGGCGACAACGCTAATTGTAGCGGAAGTTAAACCATCGCCTACTAAGCCAATTGGATGAGGAGACTGGCTTGATTGACAGGCGCATTGCCCATACAGCGCGCGAGAAGGTTGGACTAATCCCGCCTACCTGTCAAAGCTATACAACAAAGTAGCTAACAGCCATATCCACAGGGTAGTGCGGGGGGAAACGTCCACGTACCTCGTGAGACACACATTCCAGAGAGCGCAGCTCACTGCAGTAGCGACAGAAATAAAGTTGAGATAAAGGCGCTCTGATCCTCTTCTCTCCGCGGACCAGATAGACAACTTTCTCCGGCTGCAGAAGAGACGCCATCGCAGCCTCGTCTGTGGCGGCCGCTCACTGACGACGACTGCTGCTGCTGCTGCTGCTGACGTCACCGCCGGGCGGTCTGGCGTCTGTGGAAATGTGCTCAGCTCAATGCTGACCTCGTGTGGTGAACATTGAAACTGCTCAGACCCAGTGGCCCAAGGGCACATCAGAAGTGTTTGATTACAAGGCGTTTGCTCATGGTTCATGTTGTGAAAGGGTCGATTTCCAAAACATGTTGTACTTCTACACTGTACTTCTACATTGATAACAAAGAACATGATGTACCCGACAGTTGCTGTCTGGTTTTGTTTCCCCTGATTGCCAGACATCTGCCGTATGTAGTTTTCACTCCTACAGGAGAGAACAAACAACGCTCTGTATGGAAGACCTTCTGTGTGAGACAACTAACTTGTGCTTGTCGCATGCACCGCGCTACTGATAGTATGACTGCCCTCTGCACTCCCCCCTCTGCGGAGATCTCACCCAGCATCACTTTGTGCATGTTGTTTCATCACTTTGTGCATTTTGTTTCTCCCTTTTGCAAGATCAATAAAACAAACGCTTGTGTTCCAAATCGACAGACTGAGTCTTTATTACACAGACAAACATGGACAATTTCCATCTGGACTCGAATTTCCATCACAGTTTTTCAAGTTAAATTTAGTCAAACTGCACCTGAAAATTTGGCGGGGCCCCCTTAAACCAGAGCCCCTGTTATAAACGTTGAAGGGACGTGAAAAAAGTATGGATTACCACACACTTTGCCACTTAAGTGCAGTGTCCATCAAGATGGAGTATGACCTTTGATGGTGTCATCAGTCACATCACGCTTACAGCAGCAAGAGCAGCTTACAGTTTGGGAGATCTTTTATCGAATCTTTGGTATTTAGCATATTGGTGCAGAGTTGGTTATGTTATCAAAACTTAATTTATATCAATATATTTGTGAGGATCATTTTGACGGACATTTTGGGGAAAGTGAGGACATTCTGGCTGGTCCTCACTTTTTTTTAAGGGATGTTTGAGGGTTAAGACGTGGTTTGAGAGTTAGGCCTACAATTAGGTTTGGGTCAGGGTAAGGTTTGCGGTTGGGCATTTAGTGATGGTTAAGGTTAGGGTATAGGACCAGAGGCTAGGGAATGCATTATGCTAGTCCTCTAAAGAAAGAAGTTTGTGTGTGTGTGTGTCTGTGTGTGTGTGCGTGTGTGCGTGCGTGCGTGCGTGTGTGCGCGTGTGTGTGTGTGTTTGTGTGTGTTTGTGTGTGACACTGACCTCGTGTGTTTTGTTGACTTGACTTGACTTGACTTGGCTTTGTCATGGGGCGGACCTGAATTGTGTAATTAGCCTACACAATAACAACAGAGGTATGATAAGGGGGAAGAGAGGTTAATGTGTTGGTTGCTGTGGGATCTGTGGGATCCATTTGGTTCCTGATGTTTGCTCTGCAAATTGAACAGACTAAAGAGCAGATTTATCATCTGGTTGACCTTCACTGCTTCGTCAACATTTTCCAGCACATTGAAATTAGTGTCTGTGAAAACTAGGCTTTTATTCCGTAAGGATACTATCTCGATTGCCATATTTTCCTCATGTTAAAAGTATGTTTTGAACTCATGTACAGCTACAGCTGAGAATTATTTTAAAAATTGATGCAATATGCTGATTATTTTCTGTTTTCATCGTATTAAGTGTCTCAGAGGAAAAAACGACACATTCACATTTCTTGTCTTGTCCAAATAAGAGTCCAAAGATACTCAATTTGCCATCATGTGAGACAAATATACAGATATGATTGTCAAAAAGATAGGTACGTTTGAATGCGGAGTTCTTGGATGCAAATATAACTGTATTTGATTTAAATCGTCATTTGAAATTTGTTTAGCTCCAGGGAATCAAGATGAGGTTGTTACATTAGTCACTGCACTTCGAGGATTTTTCCCCATGAGGAGGCATTTAAACTGAACATTATGTACTACAGAAATAGATGAAAAGGTTTTGTTTTTTTAAAAATTATTATTTTGCAGAAAGCAGCGATGCTTGTTAACCAGCTCCTGCAATCCAGAGGTTATACTACCCATCACATAACTGGCATTAGATCAGCTGGGGAAGCTCATATACAAGTATAATTTATTGCTTTTGGCTTAATTATGGAAAGTGAATCATATGAATCGTGCTTTCCATCCATCAAATACCTGCTAATGCTCCATTCATTCATTCATTCATTCATCCATCCACCCATCCATTCATTCATCCATCAATCCATCCACCCATCCATCCATTTATTCATTCATTCATTCATTTATTCATCTATCCATCCATCCATTCATTCATTCTTTCATCCATCCATCCATCCATCCATCTATCCATCCATCCATTAATTCATTCATCCATCCATCCATTCATTAATTCATTCATTCTTTCATCCATCCATCCATCATCCATCTATCCATCCATCCATCCATTAATTCATTCATTCATCCATCCATCCATCCATTCATTCATTCTTTCATCCATCCATCCATCCATCCATCTATCCATCCATCCATTAATTCATTCATCCATCCATCCATCCATTCATTCATTCATTCATTCATCCATCTATCCATCCATCCAGTAATTCATTCATCCATCCATCCATTCATTAATTCATTCATTCTTTCATCCATCCATCCATCCATCTATCCATCCATCCATCCATTAATTCATTCATTCATCCATCCATCCATCCATTCATTCATTCTTTCATCCATCCATCCATCCATCCATCTATCCATCCATCCATTAATTCATTCATCCATCCATCCATCCATTCATCCATCCATCCATCCATCCATCTATCCATCCATCCATTAATTCATTCATCCATCCATTCATCCATCCATTCATTCTTTCATCCATCCATCCATCCATCTATCCATCCATCCATTCATTCATTCATCCATCCATCCATCCATTCATTCATTCATTCATTCATCCATCCATCCATCCATCCATCTATCCATCCATCCATTAATTCATTCATCCATCCATCCATCCATTCATTCATTCGTTCGTCTGTGCCTGTTGTGTCCTCGGTCTACGTCAGCAGAGGGCGTCATCTGTGGAAGCGCTCCCTTGTTGGGAGTGTTTATCCTGACGGAGAAGCGGACACATCGTCAGTGAGTGTCAGGGCGAGGATCGGCGCGATGTGGCCCCTCGTACCGCTGCTGCTGCTGCTCGGTCTGCTGCGACCCTGCACCGCCGGAGCCGCGTTCACACAGGTAGGTTCACCTGTTGATGCCCGCACACACACACACACACACACAGACGGACAGACGGATGTGAGATGACATCACTGTGTTTTTCTATAAATGCTCCGCTCCACACATGCTCGGTTCAGCTTCATTAAATTCATCCATTAAGGAGAATGTGATTCAATAACCTAGTAGTTTTGAGATGTGACGAACCAAAAAAAAACAAAACAGTTTGAGCTGCAACTAACCCGTGAACAGGTTTTTTAATTTTTCCCCCAAATTTGACATAGGCTACAGGTTACAATGAGAGTAGATCAAAAGAAATATGTAAATATTATATATATATATATATATATATATATATATATATATATATATATATATATATATATATATATATATATATATTTATATATTTATATATTTATATATTTATATATTTATATATTTTTATATTTATATTTATATATGTGTACCGTTTTGGGTATCGACCTTACCGAGTTTTTGTTAGGAATCATCACTTGCTTTCATATAGCCATTAATACATGGCAGCACAATTTTGTGGCTAACATTTGTTTCACAGCAATGCATTGTTATTTTGTGGTGCTCCTTTTTTTTTTTTTTTACTATTTCTCAAAAGGAGTGTGTGAAATGTCACGTACAACACCACCCACAAGATAACATTTGTTTAAAGGGACAGAGGCCTAAGCCACGTAGTTCTATTTCTATAATGTAATGTTTCACAACAATCAGTCCTGGAAGAAAGGTATTTGGTCTGTTGCACACATCTCTGTCGAGAAAAGCATATTTTTATGAGCAAAAATACTACACCAGAGAAGTACTGGGTAAATGTTTTGAAGAGTTAAAATCAATATTACCTACTTTGATCTGTGTGTGTGTGTGTGTGTGTGTGTGTGTGTGTGTGTGTGTGTGTGTGTGTGTGTGTGTAAATATGTGTGTGTGTGTGTGTGTGTGTGCCTCCAGCGGTGTGACTCATCCACAGATGGCAACATTTACAGATACCAGGCAAAGACGCTGAACGGGAGCCGCACTGTGAACCTCAGTGAATACCGGGGCAAGAGCGTCCTGTTTGTCAATGTGGCCACATACTGAGGCTTCACCTTCCAGTATGTGGGTAAGAGTCGGCCCCTGATCCACGATCCAGCATTATTTCAAGAGAAAAAATGTTGCCTCGCCACATGAAGACATTCTAACGCCGCTTCTCTCTTCTTTGATCAGAACTGAATGCACTACATGAAGAGATGAAACACCTCGGACTCACTGTTCTCGGCTTCCCCAGCAACCAGTTTGGGAAACAGGAGCCCGGGAAAAAACACGAAATCCTGCCTGGTTTAAAGTGAGAAATTATTTTGAAATGTTTTTGCAAGTTGATCCTGGGTCAGCCCGATTGAAAACACTATAAAACAAAACAACAAGTTCAAGAAATAATGGCAGTATATATATAAATATGAATGTGCGTGTGTATATAAAATTGCTATCATTAAAAAAGAATCTTGTTCCACCATATCAATTATCTATCTTCTGCTGGAAGCCCACACAAGAGGAGAATGCCCAAATTGTCAGTCACAAGCTTCTCGCTACTAGCATATTACTGTGATGTAATATAAGAACATTCATAGGTGAATGTACAGAGGAATGTGCGATACTGGTTAATCCTTTGTCAATCAACAAAGCTTCATTTAATCAGGGAACATATCCTTTGGCAATATGATCAGTTTCTCTTAGCGGCCTTTCGCTCTCTCTCTCACAGACACACACAAACACAGAATTTATGTCTCAGGTTCCGTCACCTTCAACTTAAATTTAAATGAAGGCCTCTGCACAGCTTGTACCGAGTTCGGGACGGCTGCCAAGTCACAGAGTGCCCAGAGGCACGTCCACTGATAAGCTGCTCTCTCCCTGGATTCCAGGCATGTCAGACCAGGCAACGGATTTGTCCCAAACTTCCTGTTGTTTGAAAAGGGGGATGTGAATGGAAAAAACGAGCAAGAGGTCTTCACATTTCTCAAGGTAACTTATGGTCTGTGAGCAGTGAGTGTGTGATTTTAAAAGTGTTCATGTATGATACGTATGTCAAGGAGAGATGATTATAGTAGGTTTGAAAATAACAGTGTTGTAAAAATGGTGTTCTCCAGCTGTGCAAGGTGTTTTCTGCCATCATTTTCTCAGCATCCAGCACCGGAGGCAGAGTGCTGTTGTCGATTTTACAATGAGTGCATACATGGAAGAAACTACTGTGACCTTTGACCTTTTAAGTCCCACTGAATACTGCATAAACATGTTCACACCCTGAACCCACACAGCCAAACCCAGTGTGCATTATTTCCAGTTATTAAAAGCTATAGGTCTATTTCTGAGCCACTGGAAAATTCTCTGCACTGGATGAACAGTATATTTAATGAATATGGTTATTTTGGATTAATTGTAATTTTAAGTCAAATATTTGTCCATACAGCTCTATATACTGTAAGGTTGACTTGACTGTGCCCCGAGGCTTAATCGCTCTCACCAGTCTTGTGCTTCCTGCCTCACAGAATTCCTGCCCCCCGGCTGGAGGCGACTTCGGTGACACTGCCAACAGACTGTTCTGGGAGCCAAAGAAGATCAGCGACATCAAGTGGAACTTTGAGAAGTTTCTGGTGGGGCCGGACGGGAGGCCCGCGATGAGGTGGCACCCGAGCGTCAACGTTTCTGCGGTCCGAGCCGACATTAACAAATACCTCCAGCGCTACACCCAGGGATATTTTAATTAGATCTCCTTCGCTTGTAATGACAACGTATTGTATAAGTAGAGTAAAAATTAGAATGTAATACAGAGTAAGGTTAACAGATTCTGACGCATGAAGATGGCATGTTGAATGAAGAGGAGGCTTGAAAACAGGAAATCTGTGGTGCCTCTTCGGAGTCTGGGGCTCAGGCCAGCTCTTCAGTGCATTCAGGCTGCCCTGCGATCCCTCAGCATCATGTCATCTTCTCACGCCAGGACCTGTCAGCCATTACAGCCTGCATATCAATTACTTTGAATAAATCCTAGAGAACAACACACTGATGTGCAGAAGAATTCCTGTTTTACTGTGTGAGTGAGTGAGTGAGTGAGTGAGTGTGAGTGTGTGTGTGTGTGTGTGTGTGTGTGTGTGTGTGTGTGTGTGGATGTCATGGATAGGAGAACATGATGTCACAAATATGTGGCCCCTTGACATTTTTATCCTGCAATAAAAATGGGCGGAAAATATAGAACATGAGTACACAAGGTAAAATAATAATAGACACATAGAATAGATTTATTAAGCCAGTCAAATACAAAAAGTCTCACATGTGCTTTTGCCAACAGCAATAAAAAGGAGAGGGGGGGACTACAAACCAAGAAAATACAACTGCCAGTAATTTCAGTGTACTGCTAATGTCTCATGTCAGCGCTCACCCATCAGGACTTTGTTCCCTGTAACTTATATTCAAAAATAGCTTGTTTGTTAAAGTGGATCCCCCCCCCCCCCCAAATTCATCCGGATATATTTTGAAGCCCTTCATCTGCCTGCCTGAACTTACGGTCAGTAAAACAGCGGCTGGCTTTGAGATGAATTCTACCCTTTAAAATAGTAACACACGCCATATCTGTGCTATCAGAGCTCTCGACTCTCGACAGTGAGCGAAGCCAGACACCGTGGCAGAGGTTCTCCTCCTCCGAGGAGCAGCTGTACTGCTGTGACACCGGATCTACTTGCCCTCCAGGTGCTCACATTCCTGCGGTTTTTTGAGCAGAATTTGAACATTTCAGCTCTACAACTCGCTTGGTTGATATGAAATATCAGATAACATCAGGAATTTGAGGAAAAGGGCCATCTCTGCTGTCTACAAAGGTTTCAGTGCGTTAACCTGGCGTTGGGGCTAAACTGTGGGCAATAGTACAGTATGCAGCGAGATGAGTATGAATATCGGAATGAGCGATCAAATCAATTGTGGTAAAGTACAAGTGCTGTGTTTAATGAGATTAGGTCCATTGTCATGGGGAAAAAAAGGCTGTGTATGTATTGTGCATTGTGTATTGTGTCTGATACAAACATACAATGTCAATAGCTACAATATATTGGGATTACACTAACAACATAGAAAGAACAGCGTTACCAAAGACAATGATTCACACTTAAGTCAATGCAACTATCAAAACAGAGTTATAAATAAATTATCAATAGTCACAATCATGTTTTTTGGTATGATAAGTTTAAAATTAATTTCCCCCAATTTTTGTATTTCAACAACCACTTTCGAACAGTTACACATATGGGACGGTTCTAGAATAACGATGGTACTGAAGAAATCGCCATAAATCAATCAACATTCACGTTGTAAACTTCCATGTTCAATTTACCTATATAATCATTCGTTGTTGGAATAAGTATATGTCATCTTAGTCATATTGGGGAATGGCTTCCTGTAACCCTACAAGTAACAAGCTAAGTGTCGGGCTGTCACATGTTTGCAGAGAGACAATCACATAGGTATATTTTCTGGAGAGAAAAAACAAAACAATTGAATGGTAAGTATTCAAACCTATTTAACAAATGACTTCAGATCCTGGGAAAAAAATTAAAGAAAGCTCAAAATAATATTTCATTCAGAATAGCGAAGTGTTTCACAAATAGCCTTATAAAACGCAAGTATAAACAACATTACAATAGGATATCTACAGTTCAGTAGGAAAATTATAGATCAAATCACACATTGTCAACTCAAAAACCAACTGATTTCATGCTACTACCCAGACTCCATCAGGAGGGTACGGTGATGCTTTAGTGCTTTCCAGGGTCAATGTTCTGTCGCTCCCTTTTCCCGAATCCTGCTGCGGTGGTGGAGGCTGCTGCTGCTGCTGCCGCTGAGGCTGCTGCTGCTGCTGCGGCCGCTGCTGCTGCTGCAGACGGATCTACAGATGCACAAAGGGCAAAGACAGTTTCATGATTACAGTCACAAAGGAAATGTTGCTGTGCTGCACTTTGTGACTATATCTTGAGTGACCATTGTGTGGTGTCTGGTTTTAGTGGCAACTACTAAAAACACATACTGTAAATTGGACAAATCTTTTCATTGACTGACTAAGGATGTGTACCTTGATATCTAAACTGTTTTTTTAAGAGGAAAAAAAGAAAAGAAATGAATTAACAACAAATCACTTTTATAGACAATCTGGTTACTGAAATGTAAAATAAATAAAAGAAAAATGTAGAAGAAACAGCAATGTTTTGAACAAATCACTATTTCTGACATTTTGGGCAGTTTCAATAAATTCACTCAATCCTCCCATGCTCTGAAACTGGCAATTTCTCAGTGATGGTTCAGATGATGCTCATACAATTCAGATTAAATTCATCAAGGCCCCCGGCAACAATCAGCTGGCTAATGGTTACTTTTAATCATTAACCCCTGTTCATATAACTTAGTTTACTTTGTTTGTGGGCTCCAGCCTGCTGGCGTACATAACATTCCCGTGGTAAAAACAGTTGCAGATGAACAGTAACAAAAGGCTTGGCAGTTAAAACTGTATTTGTGTGTCTGTATGTGATGTTTTGACAGATTGCTTGTGTTTCTGCTTTTACGTGCAAAAGTCTTGAACTTTCCAGCATCGACTCTAGTGAAGCATAGCCAAAGTGTTGAACCTTTAGTTTTCTCTCTCCCATTGTTACTAAGAGTAAGTTCTGTGTGTGTGTGTGTGTGTGTGTGTGTGTGTGTGTGTGTGTGTGTGTGTGTGTGTGTGTGTGTGTGTGTGTGTGTGTGTGTGTGTGTGTGTGTGTGTGTGTGTGTGTGTGTGTGTGTGTTTGTGTGTGTGTGTGTGTGTGTGTGTGTGTGTGTGAGAGAAAGATTATGCTCTTGTTGCTGTACTGTACCTGCATTCTCTGGTGGTGGTCTTGAACTCTCTCCAACTGCTCTGGCCCCTCTGGGCTGTGGGAATGATGACTGCCAAGGAAAACCCTGACCAAAGACAGAAGCATCGCCAAAGTTCAAAACACAGCGTCCTCAAATCAATAAAGCCCTCATCTGTGCCACAACCTAATAATTGTATTGAGCGTAAACGTGGCTAGATTGAGCTGCAGTTAGACCAAATGACATCTGCTCGTTCCTCCAAGGGATAAGGGGAGTAGAGGTAAGAATAAAAAAAAAAGAGCCTTGTTTTTTCTCAGTGAACCAGAGTCACTCCAGAGACGGAGACAGAGGGACCTCAGAGGACCCTTACCGGGGCAACAGGCTGGAAGTCTCGTACAGGGGGCGGTGCTGCGGCGGCTGCGGCTGCGGCGCCGGCTGCATTGGGCATCCGGGGAGGGAAGTGTACGGGCCAGCCCTCAAGGCCCTGCGGTCCCACCTGCACAAAGGGACCACAGTAGGGAGGGCTCAGCACTGAGCCTGACGTGGGGTCTGAGGTACGTCTTTCCTGCTGCTGGCCCTACGAGGGATCACAAGTACACTAGTGATCCCCAATCAGCGCACGGCCACTATCCTCAGCGAGCCCCGTCACGGCATGGGCCACTGCCGACCTTCAACCCTGCTGCCTCTGCCTCCCACCGGGGGGTGAATGTGCCACCTGCTATTCCCGGATGAACTGACAAACACACTAGCTGGAGTGAGGCTTTTGTCCTGGAGTATTGATTTGTCCACTATAAACTGAGTACAGTCCACATCTACGTGACTGTATTCGGTCACAAGGGGGTGGTAGTCTGCAGGGTTTACCACAATTCACATCCTACTGCATGACGCACACACGTGAGGCGTAGGGAGCAACTTTCAGTGACCGCCTTGGCCCTTATTGAATGTACTAGAAAGCCAAATGGAACAGACATAGCACCTATCCACACCGACAGCACAGTTTCATTCACCATTTTCATTTGTCTGCAAATACTACCTGAGCCACAGCCAGTACCTGTTTGTGATGCATCTGCAGCCTCTCCAGCTTACATCTCTCTGTGCGTTCTCTCTGACACTCGTTCTGGGCCTGATGAAGCTGAACCAAAAACACACAATATTAAAAAAAATAATAATATTGATAATCAAATCAATCAAAACACATATTAGGGAGCAGTTAAGTTATACGCCACTTCATACCGTAGACACGCAGTTTACCTGATTGGTCAAATTAGTAATCTGACCCTGGAGTCTCTCAACTTGTCGTCTCAGATCCTCTTTTTCCTCATTCATTCGCTCGCGGTCACTCCTCTCTTTTCTGAAGTCTTCTTCAAAGATCTTCACCTGAAGAACAAAGCGTGATTAAAGAGTAGTCGCGGAAAACGTGGAACAATTGCAGCGTAACCGTGTATGACTTGCACTTCTAACCTGTTCTTTTAGTACAGCAATTTGAGTGAGCAGTTCCTGTTTCTTCAAGTTATTGGCTGCATCTGGAAAGTTACCCTGGCCAGGTGGTTGTTGAGAGGATGAGGTGGAGTGTAGGTTTAAGGCTTCCTCCAAAGCCTGACAGACAGACAGAAGTCATAAGTAAAAGAAAAAAGAAATGTCTCTGTCCGTCATTCCTTTTTTCTTCCATCTCTTCCACACACACCCTGTTGAGGCGTTGGATCTCCTTCTCCTGGTACTCTCTCTGTTTGCTGAGAGGCTGCAGCTGATCCTGCAGGTAGCGGATCTTCTGCTTCAGCTCAGTGGTCTCAGAGTTGAGACACTCCTTTTCCCCCTGAAACACACCCAAGACATTGAAAACACCTTTTTTATATGTTTTTTCTTTTGTTTCCTGACTTTAAATAGTTTTTTAAAAACTATTTCACCTATGCTTTGTGGACTTGTATTCTCACCTGTACATTTTCAATCTTGGACTTGGCCAGCAGCAGCTTCTTGTCGTAGTCGCGCTGCCTCTGCTCGCGCTCTGCCTCCAGCTCAAGCACAGTTTTCTGGGACTCAGCCAGGCGTTGTCTGAGGTCTGTAATCTAAGAAACAATTTAAACTAGTTAGTTCAGGACAGCATTTACCGAATCCTGAACACTGATCACAATCTTAAAAAGGTGCAATTCACATAAACATAAACCAAAGTTACAACTCTCTAGTGAACACAGAAACATCAGCTGCTGCATGTGTTAAGATGCACCCTTAGAAAAGTGTGTTATCGTATTATAAACCACGCCACAGCAACACGGACATATTTGCAAACACACAGAGTTCTGTTGTTGTGTTGAATACAAACCTAGTGACGCAAATGGATATATCTAGGGTTCTGTGGTCTGAACCCAAGGCTGCACGGTGTCCCCACCTCAACAAAGTGTGAATGTAGGTTTTCTCATGATTGTGGGTGTGCACATGCGTAGGTGTGTGAGTATGAGTGTGAGAGTGTGTACATTTGTGTCTCTGCTGCCCTCTGACTGCACCACAGCAGTAAGTCAGCGGGTACAAGAGAGGTGAGGGGAATTCTTACTGAAGTGTGACGGGCCTTGTGGTTAAGAATGCTCAGATAGCGAGCTATTGCAAAATTGCACCTTTTCCCCTGGACAAGCACACAGTGAAGAGAGACATATGCGCATGCACGCATAAAAAATCAGTCCTGTGTTCCTAAAGATATTTACAAATTACAAAATCTTTTCCATCTGTCAGTTCTGTCAACGCAAGCAGCGGAGTAAAATTATCATGAAAATTCCATTGACCACTGGTTTCGTAATGCTACGAAGATTCACTTTAAAGTCTGGCAGCATGATAATATTGTTATATATTTGGTATTTTCTGTGTAGTTTTCTGTAATATTCAAACAACATTACATTACTACAGACCTATTTTATTGTTGTTTGGGTAAGTTGTTAATACTGAAACTTGAAGAAAAAAAATGTTAGTGTTACTATAGATAATGGTAGCAATAGCAGTGACATTTGTATTTAAAGCACTATCTGGCCCTTAAGTTAACAGGACCCATGGTTACGAAAAAGTCAACATCCGCAGAGGCTGAGATGAATTCAGTGGGAGACACACATTCCATTTTGAACCCAGGAAAACGGATACAGTCTATTCTGGGCTCATACATTATTTATATTGAGCAAGGCAACAAGGCAGGGTAAAAGGACCCTGATCTGTGGAAGAAGAAGTGTATATCTTTAAAGATGTAACTAAAATAAAAATGAGACAAGAATACTTGGATTGGACTGAAGAGACACGACTTTACAAAATGGAACAAAGGTGTGAAACGTTTAAACAGTACCGTATCAGTGGAAATAAAAAAAAAGAAAAGTTTCTTTTTTAAAGAATTCGGAGAGTCGGGTATTCGTTCTACTTCAACAGCTCTATATCAGTCAAGGACACATCTGGGTCTTCCCACACCTTTCATAAAAGCTGTAAAGTCATTACTGTACCTTCTGTTCAAACTGTGACTTCATGGAGTTCCACTGAATGTCCCACTGCTTGTTCACCTCCAGTACCTGTAAGCAGCGCCAGAAAGTGAAACAAATGACACTCAACATGTAGGAAACTAAATACACAGAGACTTTCCCATATGGCAAAAGAGGATGAGCAGTAAGTACGAAAAAAGACTCACATCCTTTCTCTGCTTCTCCAAAAGCTTGATCTTCTTTTCATACACCTCGACATCACAAGGTTTAGTTGGAGTTTTCTCTGTAGCTTTTCCACTCTGGGGGCAACAACACAACAATCCTAAATCCAGAACATTCCTCCATTACACACCCAGTTGTTTTAAGTCAGAAACTCATCAAGAAAATCATTACTGAACACATTGTCATGTGTGTTGTTTATGGTCCCAGAAAGTGGAGAGTTGAATTTGGACACAGGTTATGTTCAGTATTGATACATTCTGAATAAACAGCTGATCAGCATTCCGGAGCAGTGGATTCTCCGGTTCAGGGTTCTGTGTACTGAGTCAAGCTTCACTGAACTTTGAATGAACAGGTGAACAGCCCTTTGTGCAGAGCTCTGTGGACTGAGTCCTGCATGTCTTCAGTCCACAGCAGGTCTTTATTTGCAACGGCTCAATTACTGTGGGTCACTTTGGCAATAACAACACGGCTCAGCTCTCTGCCTCCCCCATCCGTTTGTAATTTTTACGTTTGTAATTTGCACAACGTCAGGGAGCAGTGCGGAGCTGGGTGACAGACGGAGAGCTGCTGTGCTGAAGTTACGGGGCAAAACACACAGAGTAATGTAAAAAAACAACCCCAATATAACACATCAGCTATAGACAGGCTTCAAAACACTCGCTAGCATAGCAACATAAAAATGCTACATATAATCCACAAGGCAATGCTCTGCAAAATACAGTAACTAAGCTATCTATCTCCATTAAAAAATGAATGTCTGTTGGTTGTAATGAATGAACGTGCAGTTTTCTGTGGTCTTGAATTAGTCATATGAGTCATTACAGTATCCGCTTTTTCCAGAGCAGTTCTGAACTTTCAGGACAGTTGTTTGACCAGTTTGACCTCAGAAGCCTTACAATGGATGGGAAATTTTTAGTTGATGGATTTCCTTCGTAGTGACGGAAAACTTTTATCCCTGGGAATAAAATGTATAATTTGCCATTTGTAATTTAAACTACCTTCTGCGGTGTGGAAACCTCCATCTTAGGTCGTACAGCTGCGGATTCCTCCTTCACTGGCTCTTCTTTGGCCTCCGGAGCTTCGGTACCAGTTGGTGCAGCAGATGATGCTGCTGCTGCTGCTGCTGCTGCTGCTGCTGCTGCTGCTGCTGCTGCTCCTCCTCCTGTGACAAGCTCTTTGAGTTTCTGGTTCTCCTGTCTGAATCAGCAAGATAATGAAAACGATAGTACATGTGAACAATGACCCTTCCAAGACTTTGTTGAAGTTTTGGTACAGCTACAGGATGTACTGGGAAGAACCTACAATACCCGCTGAGTGCAATGACGCCAACAGAAAGAATTGGAGTAACCCCCCCTCCATCAAAAGTAAAAGCAGGATCATCAACATCCATGACAGAGTAAATAATGAAAGGCTGATTCATACTACATTCAAAAGATCAAGAGAAACATAATTCTGCCATAGTTTAAAAAATGACCAGAAGAATGAGAATGAGATATAAGAGTGTCTGTATTTTTTTTGTGACTTGTAGGGTAAACACAGATCTTAGAGCACCTTATTCTTTTTGATGTTACTATGGGAAAGTTTCTGCTCTAGGAGAAGCAAAACAAAACCCAGTCACATTACGAGAGAAGGCAAAACATTACCTCAGCTGTTCCAAGTCTCGATTCCTGATATGATGGTCCTCTTCCATTTTCTTTCGAAGCTCATTGTTCTCCTGTCTGAGCTGCTCACAGAGAGTCTAGAAATTTTTTTTATCATCAATTTAAGTTATTAAGTAAAATAATTATGACAATGTCTTTCTATATGCCCACACACATAGCTGAAAGCAACTGCTGATAACACAATGGCTAAATACTAATAATTTATGACATATATGTAATCATATTTATTACAAGTATCATTAGATTGCAAACAAAGACCCTTATCCTTCCTTCCCAGTCTTTTTCATCATGACAAAACTTTGTATTTACACAATATTATCTCAATGTATGATGGGAAAACGAAAAAACTAAAAAACACACACGAGCCAACTTGGAAAAATAGCTTAAATCTAAGGTTTTGATGGTGGACAGTGATTGTGTCACATACCTGTAGGAGGGAGGTCCTCTGTTCATTCTTTTGGACCTTGGAGGAAAGATGGTGAAACTCCACAGCCATGCGACCGAGGTGAGCCAACAGCTGGTTGGGGTTGGACTCCTCTGCGAATATGCTGAAGGAGCTCTCTAGTCTCTTCAGCTGGCTCGTTAGCTCGATGTTCTCCTGAGGCAGGGGGGGGATTACACCTGCCACCGACACGGCCTGGAGATACTCACACAGGTAAACAGTCAGTCGTTCCTCTTGCTCTAGCTGACTCAGAGGGCGAGCTAACGATTACACGTGTACTTCAACGAGCACAAGGCTAAAAGAGCAACACGCAGGAACAGTCATCCTGTTACTATTTCTGTGAAGGCAGCCGCTGATTTATCTTAAAAAAGTCAAAGCAGTTTGTCCTGTTGGATTTAAATTTACTCCTCAAACTGCAGACTATTGGTGACCTCAAACCGAGTGGTTGTGGTAAAAGTGTTACCAAACTATATGGAAACTGTGTCAAGTTAAAACTAAACTATTTCAAATTATGTGACAATCTAGTCAGTTAGTTTTGACCACACGTGTGCCTGAAATATTCTGGTATTGTGTCCTATTGAGACATCCTAGGGGATGTAGTGTGTGAATGAATCAGTTGTGTAATTCTATTCAATAATAATCCCGGACTTTCCCATGGCTGACTCAGGTTGGAGCTACCAGTATTGAGTTTGTCAGTGAGTCACTGCAACGAGGATATGTTGTCAGAGGAGTGCTTGAATTTATTCTAAATAAATTACACAATTACAAGCACTGATACTCAATATGCTTAATTGTTTTTGTCGTGTTTAAAAGATTCTCTGGAACTGCAAAAAATGTGAGGTATCTGGAAAATGATTTATCTTCTTTTGTGTCACAACAAGTCTGGTACATACTGTCAAGGCATCTGGATTCTTCTCCTCCATATTCACTGCGTCACACTCTGACACAGCCTCCTGTGAAAACCAAAAGTATGTTCTGACTGTAGCACCGTAGTACAAGCTGTGACAGTAATTGATTCAATAAACTTGTGAGAGTAAAGTAAACATCCAGTTGAGAGCTGCCAAACGTCCAGTACTAATATTTACGGTTGTTTCTGCCTGAAACAAAAGCTCTATCTAACACAGAACAATGCACTTACATTGGGCTTCTCGGGCTGCAAGGTCTTCCCTAAACAGTTGGTTTGCTCCTCCTCCTGCTCTGCGGTCGCGTGTACACAGGGTTTACCTACAATAAGTCACAACACTGCAAAGCTTAATCCAAGTTATAATAGAGTTGAACAGTATTGCCATGTGGTTACAACACTGTACCGATGAAAAATCCACACGTAAAAACTACCATCAAATTACTGTTAAGACTGTGGAACCTACTTTGCGTCTCAGTTTGACCTGGCCCTCCCGCACACAAACTGGCAGCGAAGCTGGAGGACTTGAGGGCTTCGTTATCTCTCACAAGTTCTTCCACTCGCTGCCGAAGCCTCGACGCCTCCGACTGAGACTCTTCCAGCAAATCACCTGCAAGTTCCAGAGAAATGATGACTCTGTCCAGCAGCACCTCACTTGAGTTTCACTCGATCTAACTTTTAACCGTCCTTTCTTTCCTCAGCAGCCAACAAATGGAGTGTGATAAAAGTTTAGTGAGATAATGCATGCAAGTAGCTCTGCCTTGGTGAGTCACAATAAGGAGGTATTAGGGCCATTCACATGACATGGCATTTTAAACAGGCTGCCAATGAAGATCATCAGGTTTCACTAGATTCCTCTTCATTTGCTGCACAAACACATTCCCTTCCGCATTTGTATACTTTACTGGAAATGTTTTTACGTGTAATCTGTCATTTCGTGTTATATGATCTCCTATTCATGATGCCCTTGTGTTTGTATCAAATCATAATTCATTCAATGGTGTTGTTAGGCTAAACACAATTTGACTTCATAGAATTTACAAACTACAAGATAGAAATGAGGAAAATATAATCCTCAGGTATTAGGGGGAAAAAATAAATAGATGTGTAACACCAAAGAACAACAGGCGTTAAAACCACCTGTCCGGAGCCTTTAGGTAACTATGCTGTTTTTAGGAACCCACCTAAGCTCTTAAGTCCCTTCATGCGCTCCCTCAGCATGCTGTTCTCCTCCAGTAGCTGCCGATAGCTGCTTCCCCCTCCGGCCTCCTCTCGGGCCCTGACCTCACTCCCACCTGGATCATAGATGCGGTACGGGCCTTTCCCTTCCATCGCCGTCACTCACTTCCTAGACATGGCCCTCTGAACTGTGGAGAAGAAGAAGAAGAGAGAGACACCAAACTGTTACGCTCAATTTGATCTTTCTGGGGTTTTTTAAGGGAACCGGAGGGCGGTCAGCGGAAGATTTGAAAACACGTGAAAAAAAAATACTAATGACGAGAAGCTGACCTGTAGAGTAATCACAAAAGTGCTGGTGGTCTCCAAACATGGAGGACTGAGGAACTACAATCCTTCGATGAAATTAAGAATACACTGCTCATAGTGGCGAAATGAAAGCACGAGGAACAGTACAAGAGTCACCAGCATCTATTATCAACAAAACAAAAAGTCCTAATTTACTCATTACCTTTTCCTTCTCATAACACTGAACTACAAAGCCCCTCGAACCACAACTGGTACGGGAGCATATTTACGGTACATCCCGATTGCAGATGAAATAAACGTCCTCCACGCAGACATCCCACTGGACGTGACACAGCCACTGTGTCTCGGCTCGACGTGTCGAACGGGACGAGTGGTGGACTGTTGTCGAAGCCACGTGAAGATAATGGACAATTCAAACGAAAAGAAAGAGACATCGCATAACAGTTGAGCGAGGGCGAGAGCCGGGGGGCATCACAACAGTGCTCCCCAGCCGCAGAGAGCCGGGTGGCAACAATGTGCTAACGTAGGTCGAGGCTCAAATGTGACAACTGCAACGCTCCTGTCCGAGAGGCGAGCAAACCAGGGGACAGAAGCAGGGGACGGAAAAGTGACCGCGAGGGGAACAATGCTCGGAGACGTCTGCGCATGGGGACGGGAGTCCCACACGGCGCGGTGGAGCTAACGATAGCTACCTCGATTGGCTGAAGAAGGCTAATATTAGTTTTCGCTGTTGTCATGCAAATCGCTAGCAACATCCTCGTTAGCAGTCGGCTAGCTAACGCTGGATGACAGTGCGGGGACAAGAAGCAGCCTGCTCCTCTTCCCCCCCCCCGCTAAAGACACTCGTACCGACGCAGTAAATCCGCCCTGGAGCGGAGTGGAAACGACAAAGCACAGAACAAAGAGGGCTCCTTCTCTGGCCGGGTACCTTTCAAGCTCGCAGTGGCCTCTCGTCTCGCAGACATCGATTGCGGAAGTGGTCCGCTGGTCTATACTGTAACCTGGGAAATTCCACCTCGCGACGTTTGATGTAAAACAGCGGCGCGAGTGGCGGCGGCGCGGGCCAATCAGGACGCGGCTCTCTGCCAAGCCGGAACCACTGGCTAGTGATGTAAACACTGGAGCGAAACGCTGCACATATTCACGACACACGGTACTGATTTATTTATTTCATTTTATTTACCAAAAAATCTCGCAAGCCTGCTCACACCGTGGACCTTCAGATGTGTGAATGAAGATCACCACACAGCATCAAGGGCTCATATGACGCTGGGCTGAGTAAAACAGACCAATCAAAAACAAATGTCTTAAATTGTAGAGATTTGAATTGAACAATGTATTTCTATCTCTTGAAACCCACCCGGCTCCCTTAGTTCAGGGACAAACCCGGCCATTTTCACTGAATTACTCCTTGCTTCATTGATAAATTTGTAGGAGGGACTGTTGGGGGTTTCTGTGATTGCATCACACATTTCCTCTGAACTGCAGGAGGGCAGTCAGGCCTAGTTCAAGTTACACTATAGGTTCACTGGAAATATTTTGTGTGAGTGCCGAGAGATATGACGTTCATATGGCGATAAGGGCTGCGACAAATTATTATTATCATTATTGATTGATCTGACATCCTTTTCGTGGTTAAGCAAATCTTTTGGTCTTTAAAATATCAGAAAATAGTGGAAGACCATCAGACTGACACATACAAACTACTTGCTTTGACCAACAAACAGTAAGATAACCTAAAGGTGTATCAGTTTAATGCCACAGAAGCCTAAGAAATCCAGTAAATTGTCCTATTTTAGAGGGATTAAACAGTGATTCAGATTAAAATGTATCTTCAAAAAAACCCGTGAGTGATTAAACAAGCAGTAAAATAGTTTCAAGATGAAATAAAATCTGAAAATCCAATATTTGTCGCACATTGTGGAGATTTGCTGTGTTAAAATATAGAAAATGTAAACAGAAGATAAATATGAATATAGCAATAATATAAAAAGTTAAACAGGATTGTACATAAAGAAAAAGCTCAAAAGTGAGTGGGAGCTGCTGCAACAGGCTGCCTTATAATATTATCAGGGTTTTTGTTGTATTACCCCCAAGTTAAACAAATATCTGAACCTGTGTGTTCCACTTAAAACAACTAGGCTTCCTCCAACTGTTTTATGAATCACAAATAAGCACTTAGTGTGCCTTAGATATACCTTGACTGATCCAAAATGT
Organism: Scophthalmus maximus; assembly: GCF_022379125.1. Taxonomy (NCBI): domain Eukaryota; kingdom Metazoa; phylum Chordata; class Actinopteri; order Pleuronectiformes; family Scophthalmidae; genus Scophthalmus; species Scophthalmus maximus. The sequence continues at coordinate 9,828,882 of NC_061523.1, forward strand.
TTTTTTTGTCAGTTTGCATTCATGTTATCTAAACAAAATATCGATGAATATGTCAATGTTATTCCATCCTGTGTGATTTTATTTGTGGTTTTACAGACCTAACATTTCTTGGGTGTTAAAGTTGCTCCGTGTTTGTCAGAAAAAAACACCTTGTTTTTATTTTTGTTTATATACTTCAATCACAGATTAAAAAGTGTTTGTTGAAGAGTACCATGTCACATACAGCACAATAAAGATTACAATATGTTGGGTTAAATTGTCAGAACTTCATTGCAGGCCCGGACTGACCAAACGCGAATACATTTTAGAGCAACAGTGACATCTTGTGGGAATTAACTAACAGGTGATCTGTGACCATATTTCTTCCTCAGTGAATTACAATACAAGGATGATTCCTGAGTCAACTGAAAGAACTAAATGCCTTTGATATAATTCAGTGGTTGTGATCGTGCACCTACCACACAAGAGTACTTGGTAGTTCCAACTGAGTAGCCTTGGAGTTCTTATCAAAAAGCATGCTGTTAACACAGGAAACACCAGTTTACCCATTTTTTTAAACAATACACAACTTGATTCACAATAAACAAAACTACTATGTTTTTATTTATTTATTTATTATATTATGTATTTTTATTCTTGCATGGAGCAACTGTAATGACACCCAGTTTCCGAAGTAGACCATAGTATTTCTCATTGTACAGTCACCAATGTTATTTCCTGTAAGTGCACATTGAGGGTGTACTGTAACAGAACAAGCGTCTTAGTAATACCTTTAAAAAAGGATTTCACCATACTACTCATTTGTCTCTTAAACTTAGCGTCCGATTACTGAATGAATATTATACAGAAAGAGAATGAGTGAGAAAACACGTGAGAGTGGGTTGACTGCCTGTAATATGTGTACTGCCTGTGCTTTAACACCATTAAAGCTTATTTTAAAATCCTTTTTTATACATTGAAATAGATTCGAGTGACGGGTATCAGTCAAATAAAAACCACATACAACAACTGACGGTAATGGTTTTGACCTTGTAGTATTTGGATCAGCAGTGACCAAAACACTAGTGTCGTGTGAATCTGTTCCACAGAATCTGCCAGCACAAAAATCATAAAGCTTAGGATACAGGAAACATCACCTATCATTTAATCCTGCTGGGCAGCAAACTTTGGACTTTGTTCTCTCCTCCCATACTTCCCCCCCAAATAAGAAGAGTTTAAATCATTTGCCTCATGGCAGAAAGACAGGAGAGTGAGCAGACGACATGTGAGGGACAGTAATTGTCAGACTGAAGCACAGTGTTACCAGTGCGCACTTCACCCCGCCGAGACACAAGGACAGTCCAGTCTTGCGTCTCCCACTCGTAGCAGAAATCGGCAGCTGATAGTCATTAGCTCTGCGCTACTGAAATCGAATTGTCCTTTTGTAAGAAAACTACTGACTCCAGCTGTCCTCTCATATCCTTAAACCAGGGACATCCTTGCTGCAAAGTCTCTTTGGGGCATACGAAACATTTGGACAAGATGTGACTGGCACCACGTATCCTTCGGTTTTAACCCCAACAGGCTGTTTGTAGCATTTTCAAACAGCAAATCTAAAATCTAGACCTTTTTTTTTTAACCTGTGTGCTTGAACCTTGTTCTAAACATGGATTTGGACAGGTCTACAGAATGTGACCCTTTTATGCTATAAGGAATTACAAAATTAAACATAGCAATATATACTAAATTAACAATATACAAAAGACATAATATAATAAACAGTGATTTGCCTTTTAGTGCATTTCCTTAGGATTAAATGGTCTCCTGTTGCCAGTAAATACCACACAATCATAGAGTAAGTTGGTGTTTTTTTCTAGCAGATAGAGCAGAAATCAATATTTTTTACTGTGACATTTGCCTTCCAAGTTATTGTCCAAACGGCGAGCAACCCTCATTTCACTGACAAAATGAAACTGTTTTAAACCCCTTTCGATTCAAAGAAGCACAAATAATGGCATAAATAATGATAACACGTCGTCAATGCTCTTCTATGACTACATCTCAAATGTTAAAACAAATAAACAACAACTCACCCACACATTCAGCTTGTGTCGGAGAGAGGCACTTTTTAAGGAAACTGGTTGAATCGAGGGGGAGCAATTTCACTGTGAGACTCGGGGAATTCCCATAACCCAGTAAAATGGCCTGTACTGTTTGTTCAGTCTGAACAGAACCGGGTGTGTGTCCAAGTGTGTGGTGCCTTACCAAGTAAACAACACATGAAAATATAATTGATAACAATTCAATATTCAATTTGTATATTCTAATTTGTACATCAGCTTACTCTTCGTACATCACAGTGCTGCACACATCAGTGCGTGTCAACAAAATGGGCTGAAAAGGAGGCCACAAAAAAAAAGACATATGACCTCTAAAATATCTTGTGCATACAGTAGAGTACATGGCTTCTTTACATGATCAGATCATGCCACCGTGACTGTGAAAGAAGACGTCAAAGGCTGGAACAACACCCATGGTTCTCTCTGAGGACCTAACAGCTCTGGAATATGCAAGCTGCAGCCTCTTTAGTTCACGCTGTAAGAGGTGTTCTGAACAACGCCACAAAGTTCCCCCAGCTATCAAAAGGGAAATTCAAAGAAGTGCATGTTTTGACATCCACGGCGTTATTAACAATGTGCCATTGAAGTAATCTCTTAAATCTTTTATAATCATAAGCAAATGGTGCAATTTCAGGTTGGGTGTGCCAATAAAGCCAGTGTGACTGACTGCTGCAGACTCTATTTGTTGCCTTGGATTTTGGCGTACTGCAGGGGATTTCCTCGCCACATACGTCTCTTTTTTTCTCCTTTCCTCTTTTAACTCAAAGATGGCCTGACAACAGCTGCACTCACACATACTGTATGCAATGAGCTGAGACACTGACAAGAACACACAGCTGTGTTGTTGTACTTCTGCTGCATTAACAAGTGAAAAAGTCCAACTGAGACACATAGAAATAAGTCTAACATTAATACGTAAGAAATGAATGACTTTTTAAAAATTCTTTGCTCATTTAAATGTGAAGCTGTGTGTATGTGTGTTCAGTCAAGGCCGATTTTGGTTGAAAGGGCAAAACAACAGGGCTGATAATTACAGGGTGATTCTACATTAAACACGTGAGAGGAAAGACAAAACAGACGACACATTTTTAGATTTAGTTTATTTATCTGATACCTTAAAATCACAGTATTCATTAGATGGCCAACACTCTAAAGGCACTGCTTGTGTTCCAACTAGTCTCAAATAGGATGGACATGTGAAGCTCCTTTCTGTGCTAAAGTTACATGGGGCTGTGTAAAAAAGAAAGATAGCATCCGGACGGGCGGGACGATCAAACATGGGAGCAGGAAACTTGCAATGGGAGGCTGGGAGGTCATAGGCCACTTGGTTTGGCTGAGGAGTGGCAGCAGTTAGGAACAATAGGTGCTGACGCTTACCACCACAGTTTCACTGAGTGATCACTCTCCGTCTCATGGTTTGTCATCGAAGTCTGTGAACGAGGCTGCAGGGACGTGACGAGTTTAATCTTCCCCTCCACAGAGCATCAACAGCGTTTTACGGTAGTCTCCTGAAGTGTCACCCTGAACAGCGATGACAAAAGCGCACACCGTAGAAGTTTGAGTTCATGGAAAAAGACTGAGCTCATTGTGTTCATGTCCGCTGAGTACATTCGATCGTCAGAGTTTCAACTGGAAAGCAGGGTTTACTTCTCTCACATCACTCGCACAATAGCAAGCAGGACTCTCAAAACCTATTATAATCAATAAGTCACCCATCTTCGTAATCATCTTCACAAATATATTAAAAGTCTTCGTAAAGAGGGAATTACAATTATTTGAGAGTTAGATGACAAGATAGACACTCATGTCTGTATGGTAAATATGAATCTACACACGGCAGCTGGTTAGCTTAGCATAAAACACTAGAAAGAGGTGGACAGCTTGTCTGATGGTAACTCAAGGTGTATTTAAAGGTGTAAACTTTCTTTCTAAATGCGCCTGTTCACTCTGAGATGTCAGCGACACTAACATTTTGTACTGTATTAGAAATTGCCAGTTTATTTTTGGAATACTTTGTATTTGACAAATTGTTTGAAACAAAGTCTCCTCCGCAACTCAACCTGACAGTCCTAAAATTGGCTATTTAATTCAAGCACTGTCCTTTTGTACAGAATGTGCAAAATATTGTAATTTTTTCATTGAACACACACTTCAAATCATCTAATATATGGCAATTTTTGCTGCTGCATTATCTGATAATATTTCTGGTAAAGCCAATCGAGGGCACCCTACTTGTTTGTGTTGTATTTGTGTCACGTTGACTTAATTTGTAAATTATTATAGAACTGTTTCTGGTTACTTCCTGTCTCTACGGCTGTCAACCAATCACGCAGCGGATATAGAGAGGAAGTCAAAAGCATGCAAGGGAAATTCCTAAACAGCTGTGCAGTGGTCACAGACCCATAGTCCACCGCAGGAAGCTATAGATTATTGTCCCCTACCACAGCAGCAGAAGAAGGATGTGCAACACACACACAGTTACAGAGCACGACAAAGGCCACGAGAGAAAAAAAAAGTCCACAGAGACGAGCATGACATGAGAACACAGCAAGCCAGCCAGGAGTGTTAGTAGACAATGTCTGAGACTTACGATCATAGATTCTACCTGGATGAATTCATGGAGGGAGACGTCATGCGTCTCCTTGAACTCCTTGCGAATGTTGAAAAGGTCGATCTCGCTGCGGGACACCATGATGCGAATCAGGGCTCTGTCGTCTGTGCCCAGGCCCTGAGGGAGAGATCAATAGATACTTTGTTTTTTTCTTATTGGGTTACAGTAGCTGCGACCGTCTGAGAGAGAGTGGTACCAGTCATGGTAGAATAAGACACAAAACCTGTATATACGTATATTACATGCACCAACAAATATGACCTTATCACTTGCTGCTGGTATCAAAGGCCCTGGTGATGTATTACAGGCCTGCAGCTAGACATATACAATAGTGTAAACTTCTCATACTTTACAGCACTCGTGAATAAATACCTTCATGGCTTTGTACAAGCGGTCTGCGAAATAAGAGGGCTTGTTCTTGACACTGCGAACTGCAAGGCAAAGGGAAAGCGAGCAGAGACTGAGGTGGAGTCACAGAGTAGAGATTGTCTGCAGAAAAAAATCATGACGCACCAAGGAGGGAAAGTTTAATGTCAAAGTTGGTCATTACCTATTGCATAAAAGGCATTTTTCACATCCCCGGACATATCTTTTTTGATAGTTTGCTCAATGTCCTTATTGGTGTATCTGACAAACTCCTGCATTACTGCGGACAGAGAAGAGAATGATCAGTTATGTATAAATAAATATTAAAAAATTTCCATCGTTGTGATCCATCCGCCTTGCAGTTTACCTTTCCTGAGATGTGGGAAGCTCCTGGTGCACAGAATACTCATGAACTTCACCTCCATGTCATCAGAGTCGGCATTGCATGCTTCGGCCAGTTCCTGAAAAGGTCCAGGAGGAAGCGCTTGAACAAAACATTTAAATCCATTTGTCTATTTCACCTTTTTCAACGCGATAAAATGTCACAGTCTTGCACTAAATCACCTGAGCATCTGCATTGGCTCTTTCCAAATCTTCAGGACACTCCTCTCTTGCGCCCTGAACAGAGTAAAGGAGGTGATATGCAAAAGAATGTAATAATGCACAACTTTAATCTATTAAATATTAACAGCTACGGAAAAGGATAGAATCGTTTGTTATTCTTCTCCAATGAGTTATTGTGAAAGAAAGTGTCAGCTGAGGTTCTCATGAAACATTACCTGTACGAGAGAAACAAGGATGCGGCAGAAGAGGCCTGATGTGTCCGACTCAATGGCTTCCTCCAGAGACTTCTTATAGGCTATGAAGGAGAAAAAAGATGTGTTGCACATAGTAGTGTCAGAGAATTTAGTGACTAACACGTCTTCTTTAACGTCGTGTATGATGTACAATGTGCCGGACCCAAGTTATGACTCGCAGATTGTTGACTTGAGAGGTCTGGAGGCCTCTGCAAGAGGCAAGTTAATTCTTTCATCTTTTATCCACCACCGTGAACACTGATATGAAGTTCGGCCTTCTTTCATCAAAACTATGTGCAGAATTGTTTTTCTCTTTTCTTCATCAAGTAGTTTTCTAAAACAAGAAAGAGACTTTCAAGCCATCTTTGGGGTATAAACTCACCATCCTGATAGGCAGCGTTCATGGCAAGTATTTCCTCGTTGCTCCTGGTGACCAGGATCTCGATGAGAGCGTGTTCATCTGTCCCAGCCCCCTGTTAAAATTAGCTTTCAGAGTGAGTGTTGGCCACAAAAAGGCGGCAAGCAGTTTCACAACAGCAACAGCAAAAAAAAACCAACCACATAAACAAGCACCACCAGACTGCTGAGAGTGAAGCTTATGTCCTCATATATACACTGACAAAATCCATGTTTTGACTCTTTTTCCATTTGTATTTTAATGGCAGACCTTAGTTATACCGTGTTGCACACCTCATGCCCTTAAGTCAATGAGAAAGACTGATTTTCATTAACAGAAGATTGGTGTTGATTTGAATTCTGTATGTTTATTTGTATCTATGCCTTCCAATGAGCAAATTCCTCTCCACTCGATTTTTGTCTGTTAGCGGCAAAGGGTGAGGTTTCAACAAAGGGATATTCAGTCAGTGTTTGATGAGGTATAAATACATAAAATGCTAAGTTATTTGACTTCCAAACACGTTCTGTGTTAGGTGTCTTGTATCAGCTGCACCTCTATTGCTTTCTGCATCATTTTGGCATCAAACTCTGCCGGGGTCAGCATGAGCCCGATGATCAGCCTCTCTAAGTTCTTGGACAGTTCAGACTTCAGGTCCTTCATCAGATCCTGAGAATCAAAGATCAATCAGGAAACAATTTCAAGCAAAAAACGACAAAAAAGTTTTTTTAATCCAACAGATGTAAATGTGCAGCAAAAACTGAATAGGTGGCAGACATGTTCCAAGTTGCATCTTCATTCATGTTTGATTCATTTTCAATTATTCATCTCTCTCACCCTTCCCAGTAGGGATTTGAACGCCTGTCGGATCTCTTGCCTCTGGGCATTGCTTCTCTGTGCAACAATGTCAATGATCGCATCTTCATCTGTACCTGTGGCCGAGAAATAGGAAATAACAGTTGCAAAATGTGTTTTGAAAAATGTTAGTAGCAATCTAAATGTGTAATAGTTTCCGGGGGCTGCGTACCGAATCCCTTCATAGCTTTCCTCAGTGCTTGTGCATCAGCAGCAGGGTCAAAACTGGATGCAGGGCGGACTGTTGGCCTGAGCTGATATAGAGGAAATGACAAAATTAGAAGATTCCCTATTTACACATACACATAAACGTGAAGTGGCAAAGCGAAAAGGTTCCTGTTATCCTTGAACCAAATACACCACGTGTGAGCTTAAAGCCATTAACATGCAAAGGTCTGCAAAGCATGCAAAATGTAAATCTCCATGTAATGTTTAGTGTTGTTGAAAATCTACGAAGACGATCACAACCATAAAAACAGAATGCTAAGCTTTTTGATAATAGTCTCTTGACATTTGCGGGGGATTGTGACCTCCCGAGGTGAGAAGCCATGACACCAGCAACAATGGAAAGGTGGGTAGGCTGAAACAGAACGGAGTCACACAAAGCGTTAGTGAGACGACCTTTTGTCAACAAAAATGCTGAGACCTTTTTCACAATCGTCGGCTCCTCGGACGAGGCAAAGCGAACAAGCACGTTGTGACACAAAACTATTTGTATTTCAGTGAGCGGCATTGTGATCCTGTCCTCTGTTAGACAAAGCCTTCACTGTGCACTCATCGCAGAGTCATCAGCACAAGTTTTTTGGGAGTGCAGGATGCAGATCAACGGGGGCCGGCATGTAATTAAGATGCATGCCCCTGCCAAGCCAAAACATGCAATGACACATCAAAATCGAGAGCAAACGGGGGCCCAAACCTGGACTTTGGTCATGGCACTTAATTCCCACATCTTGTAGGCTATCTGAGCAGCTTCAGGGAAGAACTCTCCAGCTAAGCTGTAATGATCAGTTTGACACAGCACAGCAGATTTAGCAAAGCCAGAGACCACAAGCCTTATAAGGTAAGTGCATTTCTAGAAAGTGGAATCTATTATTTTTTTGGAAAAAGTTTGTTTTTGTAACTTTACTTGGAAGCAGTCTTTCAACTCTGCCAGACAGATCCATTCACCGCAAGCTTCTCCATTTTTTTAAGCAGTTATAATATTTCAGAAACATTAACTCCTGAGAGGTGATGCTCTAGCGCCCCCACCTGGCCGCTGCCGCAGTCTGCAATGTAACTTACTCGTCATCTCCTCCACACAGATTAAGCAGGGTCCTCTTGTAATCCCCAGATGTGTCATCCTGATAGGGTCAAACATCCCCAAAATGATGTAAGTGTCAAATCATATTTACCTCTACATAAGAACACATGAAAAGCTTTTTTTTCTAACCTTAATCATGTTATAAAGCGACTTCTCGTATATGAGGCGGAAACACTCTCGGATGTCCAACATGTCTATTTCAGAGCGACAAATCATGATCCTGATCAGGGTGTCGTCCGCTGTACCGAGACCCTGGAAATGAGGGAGAGGACAAGTGCAGTAGGGCAGGAGAATGTGGCAATGATTAGTAGTCCTCCCCAATTTGAATATACAAGTAAAAATCCATTCTAATGACTGTGTCATTACCTTCATTGACTTGTAAAGGCGCTTGGCAAAGAACATGGGGAGGCTCCTTATGCCCTGCACTGTGATATCAGGAGAGAGGCCATCATTACACCTGACATTTGCCAAAACCAGTAATGAAGTGAGGGCACTGCAAAAATGACAGTGTGCTTCATACCGACGGCGAGCATCAGCCGCTCAAAGTCTCCGGACAGCTCGTTCTTTATGCTGTCCTCGATGGACGTCTCTGCAATCTTCTCGTATGCGTCAAAAACTAAACAAACAGCAGACGGACGGCGAAGCAACATCACTTTGTGTTTGAATCTTAATGTTGCACTGAATGGATTGTTGTGCAGAAGCTGTTGCTTCCGTCTTCATTCTGCTTCAATTTACTTTTGCATGAAGTAAATAAAAGTTCCCATAGCTTGGAACAAACTGAATTCACAAAAAGGTGAGTAGCCTATACTGTAGAGAAAAGAAAAGGCTATCACACAGTTAGAGAAATTGCCTTTTTCCCTGTGATGATCATATTAAAACTTCCTCTCTGAAGAGCAGGCCTCCGTGTTGGAGGAGTGTTGGTGTGTTGAATTTGACTACAACTCATCACTCGACAATTACGCTCTTGCAACAACGTTTGAAGTGCCAGTTACAGTGTGGATGTCTCGGATGCCTCGCTGTTGTGGTCATTTTCCCCGAGGGCCGCACTCACCCATGTGGAGGTGGGTCATACTGCGGTTTCCCAGGATCATGATGAATTTGGCCTCGTCCGTCCCCCACTGCTCTTCTCCTGCTGCAAACAGGTCCTATGTACAGTAGAGGAGAGAGAACACAGGGTGACATAATGCTAAGAAAAACAATGTCCAAAGTCTATCATTGTATGCAGACCATGTTTTCCTTAATTAGTAACCTCATCTTACACTGCCAACAGGGAGTTTTTCGCAGGCATGACAATGTTGGTCACTAGGTCCACCTCTTTTGATTAACACATTTTCGATTAACTTGATTTTTCATAGAGAATTTCTCGTACATTAATACGAGGTCATCAACCTTTCAAAAACATTTCAAAGAGGAACATTACTATCATCTGACTCCATCGGATGATGTTTTATTACCAACAGTTTTCAGTACACTGAAACTAATTAATGGATGCGTTGAGTCAAAAAGCCATTAAATCTTTCTCTTTCTCACTTGCGCATCCTGCTCCACCAAGTCTGCGTCCACCACTCCTGACTCATCTCTGGTCCCCTGAAACCATAGCAACATCAGTCGGTGGTTAAATGTACTGTGGCTAAGACAGTAGCTGCGTGACTGCTGGACACTTCGCTGGTGATCACATCAACTCCTGAGTGAACTGACCTGAAGTAAAACAACCAGCATCTTCTTAAAGTGGCCCGAAGTGTCCATGATTATGTCCTCCTCCATGTCTCTGCCATAGGCTTAATCACAGACAGATATTAATGTGAAATGTCGACAGGTGCTTAACAAATGATTTATTCATTCAAAGCGGACTTCCTGTTAAACATGCCTTACCGTCCTTGTATGCCGCAACCATCTCATGTATCTGTCTGTTGTTTCTAGAGGCCAGAACTTCAATCAGGCACTTCTCATTTGTTCCTGCGCCCTTAAAACAGAGCGTGAACGTCAATACAATGTAGCCTCCGCTACATCTGGATGTGACTGAATAAGAGGTAAATGTCTTACTTTTATTGCATCGTGGATTTCTTTGGCATCGTGGTAGGCCGGAGCTCTCATCAGACAGACGATGAGACGCTCAAACTTGCCTGTCAGCTCGTATTTCAGATCATCAATCAGGTCCTAGAGAAACAACATTATGTTTCTGTCTAAAGGTGTAGGAAATAACAATGCGGCATTGCTATATAAAACAGAAAATGAAGATGAATAATGTGATGATGAGATGTATTACTGTACCTTTCCAAAGTTGCTCTTGTATGCTGCAATAACGTCCTGCCTCTGTGCATTGCTTCTTGAGGTGACCAGGTCCAAGATGGCCTCTTTGTCACTACCTGAGTGACACAAGGACACACGTTTTCAACAAACGGCATCTTAGTCACATGTCATAAACTCATCTCTGATTGTATTGTCGTCAATCAGGTGGGGCAAGTTGAGAGATGATAAGCTGGGCACTCACCAAAGCCTTTCATAGCATTGTAAAGGGCCTCAGCATCCGCGCTGGGATCAAAGTCTGCAGCATCGGTTATTGTGCCTCGGAACACCTGTAAGAGAAATAGTTCAAATGTTTTTTCCAGAGGTGAGACATTTCGAACTGAGATGGTTAGAGGACATAGTGTACAGTGGTGTTCAGGATGTTTGGAGCTCTGACAGAAACATGAACACAGAACTTTCCACGCTATAGGTATAGAAAGTTTCTAAAAGAAATGGTCACATTATTTCTCTATCTGAGCATCTGTGAATATTATAAATACCCCTGTGCACCTGAAACAGGATTTCTAAGGATGTTTAGATTTAAATTGTGGCCATGGGTCATATTAATGTGAACAGCAGCCAACTGGGCTGTGGTTCACTGAGGTGAGGCTACAAGCCACGACTCAGGGAAAGTCATAGCAACAGAATTTGTGGTAGAAAAAAAACCCCTATAAAGGTGCTGCCAGGAGAACAGGCCTGCTTTTTAAAGAAATAAAGTCTGTTTTTGACCAAAGTACCATATCAGCCTCTGCTTTAGTTTGTACTAAGTGCTTTTAAAGTGACAAACTATTTAGATAATCATATGTGCTAATTGTGACCATGGAACCAATGTGAGTGAATCTCTGGTATCAGTATTTGGCTCAAAGCCACACTGGGCCTCAGTGCCTGCAGGTTACGACAGAGTGTAAAGCATGATAGTGTTTGTTCCTTCAACAAATGTAGGGAATTTGCAGAGATGCTGCTCATCCCAGCCACGGCCAACTGCTTTCTTTCTTTTTCAGCAAATGACGTCGAGTGTCTAGCAGTGGGTGAGTGGAGGACTTTAAGTTAAAGTGGCAGTGGCAGGACGATTGGACAAGAGGTGTGGCCGGGTCTGCCATTACAGCAGCTGACTTCTTGCACCTGTCGCACCCCCAGCAGTGTGTGTGTGTGTGTGTGTGTGTGTGTGTGTGTGTGTGTGTTTGTGTGTGTGTGTGTGTCCAGTACGTGGGTTGGGGGGCGGGACAGCGGGTGCGTACGAGTGGCAGGGAGTCAGGTTTCCCTCAGAGCACCTCTCTTTGTATGGGTCTGACACACAATGTCTCAAATCCAATGAAATAAGTCAGTTTATACAGGAACATCCCTGGGCATGTCGAGAAACTTGTAAAGCATAGAGAAATGTATGGCTGACATTTATGATCATGGCTCTGCCTTCTCTCTGGCAAATAGGAAAAGTTGGCCTTCATATTGAGGCTCAAACGGCAGCTGCTGCCGTAGAGATTACCGCTGCATTGAGCCAGACAGCCAAAGTAGCCTCTCCACCCTGCGGAGGGGCCACTGCACACGCTCTGATCCTCTGCTTCACTACAAAGACCATCACTCTTCACGACAGCTGGAAGGCCTCGTCCGCATAGCAACAGCCCTACAAATACATTAGCCCAAGCAACAGACTTTTCAGCCCTAATGTGGATTTAATATTACGAGCCTAATTTCTACTCCTTCCTCCCGCACCGGGTGCTGTTTACGTTGTTTCTTCCGTTGCCAAGGCCACAAGTGTCCAGAGTACAATCAATGGCAAGTGCGTGTTTCACCTCAGGCAGGAGCCGAATGTCAGGGCTCTGACTTACAGCTTGGACAATAACGTTGGATGCCTGCCACAAGGTTTAAATAATTCCACAATGCCATTAACTTTGGAAAGATGCTGCCGGGCCGACACTCTACCCTGCTGCCTTTAGGATGGGGAAGGCTCAAATCATGACAGGTGGAAGGAAAATGGCCTCACTCTCTCCCACGCCTCATTCAACGGTACACAGAACCACCCACGTTCCACGTTCCAGACACGAGATCTGGTCTGCAGTACAATATAATCCACATCATACTTACATAATGCAAGATGAGGAAGGTCCAGTCCACTTACCATCTCTATATTTGGTCTTCTGTGTCAACACTGTGCAGGAATCAATAGTCCGGGGCCTGGAGAGAGAGAGAGAGAAACGCTGATGTAGGACCTGATAGCAACACTGCGAAACATCCATGGCCCAGTGAAGGTGTCATTCCCCTCCGATGTGTGGGGAAAGTGTGTCGCAAAGAGACACGGTACAACAGCAACACCATACACGCAGAACAGGGGGAGCATTTTCTATTCGACTTGACCTCATGTTCACCTATGATGGGATTTGCAATGCACCAACCGGCAGGAAAAGCTATATAGTCACGTTTTCCATTCGGGCACACTGAAACCTATAATGCAGTTAAGCATATGGAGGCACGGAAAGGACTTCAGCTATAACTGTCACATAGCCCTTCTCAGACGTTACAATGAAAATGAATCAAAATCCAGATGATATCAGTTTGAACCACAAATGTTGGACAGATTTAGACTTTGTTCATATTTTTCCTCAGAGAAGAAAAACGGGTTCAAACTCAATGCTGGGTTGAAACGTTGTACTGTTTGTTTAAGATGGAGAGAAGCTCTCTAAAAATAGCATGCTCACTTCGACTTCATGAGGGTCTGGGGGGGGACCAGGCCTCTCTCTCCCTACTGAGCCACACCCTTCTTCTTCTGTACCCCACATTTCTGAATAGACTTCACAGGCTTTATATCTAACTATATCAACTATATTTCTTCCCCCATCAACTTTAACAGTTTTAGATACACTGAACTATCTATTTTACACATTTACTCATTAGCTTTAAGTAAATCCAGGGGGGGGCTACCTCGCTGGCTGCTGCAACTCATTGGCACAGTGGCGTAAAGACGCATCAGCAAACTTCCCCGCTGTATCTCCAGCAGTCTGAGATCGGACCAGAGGAGAAAGCTTACCGTCTGTGTGCAGTGGGTGTCGGTGTTGGGTGAGGGTGGTCCTGCTGCCTCTGTCTGTCCCCGCTAACCCGGTCGGTCTCCTCCGGTCAGACTCAAGAGCGTCCGTCCCGCTACGTGTCCTCGGTGACGCAGCGACTGCAGCGCTCTCTCGCGGCGCTTCTCCAAAGAGAGCCTGTGTGTGTGTGTGTGTGTGTGTGTGTGTGTGTGTGTGTCTGTGTGTGTGTGTGTGTTACAGAAAACCGGGTGACATCCAGTCCTAACGGAAATGTAACGGACGGAGGCAGCGCGCTTGAATTACGCATCATTTTACGCAAACCTATCTGCAACTGCTGCTGTATGCCAAAAACGCAGACACCAGCAGTTTCCTCTCTGGCTTTATTCCCCCCCTACAGACATCTATTTGAAAACATCTACAGACGTGAAGAAGCAGCAACAGATAAAAGAGGTCATGTTACAGTTGGAGAAAAAAACACTATCACTTTAAGCTTTACTTGGATCTTAGTCACAACACAGACGCCAAATGTGATTTGAGCACCACTTCCGGCTGCTCTATTTCTGTCCTGTCAGGCTCCTATTCCAGTTAACGTGGGGGAGACGCCAGCATAGCTGGGGGTGAGGGGGGCAAGGGGTCCCAACATGTGAAAGAAGTGAACTATAGCATTCACAAATTCTGAGGCAACCTGACCCTTGCCCCCCCTGTAGCAGTTGTCCTCATACTACGCAGGTACGGCTCCACCTGCTGTTTTCTAACGCTGACATTCTGATAGTGTGTGAAGAGTAGTGGGAGGGAGGATCAGAGGTGACGTCGTGGAAGAAGGGGCTCCACTCTCACACTTCATCATAGCAGAGCCATGACTCATCGTGACTGGAAGCCACACTATCTTTGTGGTTACTATCAGTGTTTGCATGACATCACCAGACCTCCACTCACATCATGAATGGCCCTATTTCATTCATTCCTCTATTCGGGTCTTTCAAATGAATACGCTTGTTTGGCTTTCTTCTCCGCTTATTCTTGTGTCTTCATATCATACTATCCTAGACGACTTTAATTCCCCCCTCCACTGGTTTTCAGAGTGAGATGGGTGATTACAATTGTTGTATACTGACCTCTTGTGCTTCGAAAATGCATTGCAAACTGATCATGAGAAGCGGCCTGCTCACCCCCTCATATCATCAATATCCTGCACAACCTCCTTTCCAACAGTCCCACCCAGAGCAGTTTCCTCCATCTGTCTGCCCTCCAGATAATAATACAATGCCCGGCTTGATGGAGACAGCGATCGCTTCATCATTTGGCATGCCCAAGCCTAAATTAACAATACTGAGCTCAGGAAGAAAAAGTGACTTTTATTAATATGCTGAAAACATGGGCCTGGACCGTGTGTTTGGACCTGACAAACATCTAACTGAGGACTAGTAGTATCAGATCCTCCGTGACCACCTCAGTTTCCCACTTCAAGTGGCCAAACGGTATGTCAAGAGAAATCAAGGTCATTTTGAATGCTCCGGCTGTGAAGGCTGGAGATTATCAAGGGTTCGAGGATTTCGCAGCATCAATTGGGACTCTGGTGCATGTGGATGCCAACAACAATGGATGGCCGAGCCTCATCAGAGCCGAGGTGTGGGTCTCATGTTGACACATTACTCACCAAGCTACTTGCTAACGTCAGAGATGCGTTCGCTGAACACTGCGTTTAGCAAGGAGCACGAGTGGCAGTGCCAGGACATATGCTCCTCCAGATCTCTAGCCGAGTGGCTTGAGAGGAAAGTCCAGACCGCGCAGGTGTCTCTTGCGTGTGATGCGATGGGGAGAGATCTTTCACATTTTTTATCATATATTTAAACCAGTTTAAAATAAATTTATGGGATTGGATAAAGGATTTCACAGAATAGATATATGCAGATTTACCAAAACTCAAAAGTTTAAAAAATCCATAAAATCAATTTGTTTTTTTATGTGATTAAAACTGATGTATCACGCAAAATACAGGTTATATCCCCTAAAATCTACTTATTCATTCTACAACCTCACACATGTGAAAGTACAAAGTGAATAAAAACCCATGCAAACAAAACATGATAACAAATGAAGTGAGCACAAAAGCATTTTTGACATTCTGAATAGGATTTGCTGTTCACAGTTCTCACCCTGTGCCCTGCATGCAATAATGAGCACATTATGAGCCAAACTGGTCGGCAGTGAGAAAGGCTACTTTGTAAGTAATTCCATTGAGTGGGAGGGTCACACAGGCCAGTGTTGTATATATCGCAGTAAAACAAAATCATGTTTCTTTCATCCAAGTCAACAGCACGGATATTTTTTTGCTTCAGTGCGCTGTTTTCAACTCGCCAGTCACTCCTCGTGGGACCGAGGACAAGGTAAAGAACTATCTACTGCTTAAGATTACCCTCAGCAAGGCAGGCTCAAATCCATGTCCTAAGATGTTCTTTTCTTTTCTTACTTTTAATGTTTGACAACAATATTTTATCAGTAGCAGTGCTTCCAACATGCCTCTGTACAAGCAAAACAGATAACGCATCAATGCACGTTTATTGAGCTTCACTCTGACCCTCTGACCCTCCATAAAGCTGCACTGCACGTGCATAGTAGCTGGTTTGACGTTGAGTCGTTGGAGTCACCTGTGTCCTGACGGGTGTTGTGGTCACAAGAAGTTAAGTTGTCATTAAGTCTCCTGGGAAGAGAGGAAAGGACATGCATCGTTGTAAGTGGGAGAAAGATGATGTCTCAGGTCTCCTCCGCTGATAGGATAGGAAGCCCGAGCTTTAAGTCTGGTCAGAGGTACTTAGGCCCTCGACACAGGCTGCGTTCCCACTCACCTCCTGCCTGCTGAAGTAGATGCCAGTAGGGATTATGGGGGTCCGAAATCCCCTGATGGGAGATGAGAAGGCGAAAACTACCTCTCAAAGAGTAAGTGTGCAACCGGCTGCATGCATAAGCCATGAAAGCTTCTTTGTCCTCCACCGTTTCAGTAACTCACAGGGCCATCGGTGTGGCAGGGTCACACTTCCAGGTAAGAGATAGGGACATGGCAGACAAACGCCAACATAGCTACAGTGATAAGTTCACAGGCTTGTATATGTAAACACACAGTGTTGGAGAAGCACAAAGCTTCATTTCCCTTTTTGTACAACAAACTACATATAGATATGTCAGTTAATTTCCTTTGTGTCATTACTCTCACCCCCACGTCCTTTTATACAACACAGTATTTCTCTCATTAGTTTTTTTTAGCTGTGATTGATTTCAAAAAGCCCCAGGAGGAGGGCTTTTTCTGACATGATACTGCTCAAAAGAGGTAAGAACACCTGTTTTTTTAATTTATTACTGGGGTAAAATTCATAAAAAATGTTCAAGGAAGTAATTGTGTAATTAATTGAAGGTCGAGTAAAGTGCAACCCTCGAGCAGGGTGTTTTTCCCTATGTTGTGGGCGGTAGCGAAAAAACTCAAGGTATCAGCACTATCATATCAGAGGGGTGATAAAGAAGGACACGTATAAAAGAATAATGTGATTTATGCGAGTCACGTATGCTATTATTTTTCTCTTTTTAAGCCTGTGAGAGAGGGGATTGCACAGAGGAGGTGAGTGAAGCCCTTCTCCTTTTGTTTTTCATTTAAAATCATTATTACAGTAATAATAGCGCATGTCAGATGAGTTACATTTTTTATCATTTTTAACTTTAACCTAAATTAAGATTCCAAGTTTCCCTTTTGGCATTTGGGCAAACTAAAAAAATATTATATTTGAATTTGGATAATGTTTAAATTTGACGTTTCTACAAAGAGGAAATATTCTACCAAGAGGTTGACCTGACAATTATTCACTAATATGTTCACTGATTTGCCCGTCCTTCCCAACTCCTCTCCTCTCCCCCAGCTCTTCCTT
This sequence comes from Scophthalmus maximus, assembly GCF_022379125.1. Lineage (NCBI taxonomy): Eukaryota > Metazoa > Chordata > Actinopteri > Pleuronectiformes > Scophthalmidae > Scophthalmus > Scophthalmus maximus. The sequence continues at coordinate 9,846,521 of NC_061523.1, forward strand.
TCACCCACTCCCACTCTCTCAATAACAGCAACCTGCTCTCCCACCTGTCTCTTGCTGTACACTGGGATTCCCACATCTTTCTAACCAGATCTAAAAAGCCCTGGAAGCATGCCGTGCGGCGTCGTGAAGTCCTTTCTGGGGAGCCTGTCTCGGAGGAAGCCCCTGGAGCCCGAGGGGGAGCAGTCCACATTTAACCGATGCCTGACCACCCTGGACCTAGTGGCCCTCGGTGTGGGCAGCACCCTGGGAGCCGGGGTCTACGTCCTGTCCGGAGAGGTGGCCAGAGACACTGCTGGACCCAGCATCATCATCTCGTTCTTCATCGCCGCTCTGGCCTCTATATTCGCCGGGCTGTGCTACGCAGAGTTTGGGTCCCGGGTTCCCAAAACAGGCTCAGCGTACCTTTACAGCTATGTTACAGTGGGAGAACTGCTGGCTTTTATCACTGGGTGGAATCTGTTACTATCCTACGTCATAGGTAAGTGTGATACACGAGAATTGTTCATCAATGACAACAAATTATTAAGTCTATTGTTGATTCAAGGGTCTTTTTTTTTGCCTTTTTATGTCAACTATGAACATAATTTACTATTGGTCTCAAAATTCATACCTGACTAAACCTTATGATTTCTATCGTGTGAAAAACACATATTTTCCTCTTGTCCAGCGTGTTTGGTTCGCTGGGAATCCATAAATGATCAACCATCAACAGACTCTTAAATGCCCCGTGACCTTTCACCAGCTGTACAAGCAGATTCTTAATGGATTTTCTTTGAACAGTGAAAGCTGAAGTTTAAAAGGTTGAAGTTTGAAAATGTAGCTCTCTTTAACTCATAATCCTGTTTTCTTTTTTTCACACATCTTGTTAAATTCATTGTTTGCATGTTAAAAATCCGCCACAAAAAAAGGGAGTGTAGTTTAAAATTACGTGAGTAATAAAGTGTGAAAGATGCATGAAAGGAAATATTACCATCAGTGTTTTCTGTTTATGACTGCAGTTACACAATGACTCAGGCTGATTACTTTATTGCATCTGTCTCTCACCATCTGCGCAGGGACATCAAGCGTTGCACTGGCATGGAGTGGCACATTTGATGACCTCATAGGGGGGGTCATATCAAAATACTTAGAAGAGAATGCAGCCATAGGCCTTCCTGGCCTGGCACCTTACCCAGATGTCTTTGCTGCAGTACTCATCCTGCTACTCTCAGGTAAAAAAGGAGGCACTGGTGTCTTCGTGGCCAGGACAGTATATACATAGAAAAAAATCATTCACCTCATTGGTTATTTCTTTCCGCGAAGGTGTGCTGGCCTTTGGAGTGAAAGAGTCGACGACCATCAACAAGATCTTCACAGCAATCAACATCCTGGTGCTGCTGTTCGTGACCATCTCTGGATTCATCAAGGGAGACCTCTCCAACTGGCAAATCAGCGAAGAGGCTCTGATAAACGCCACAGCAGAACTCAAGTACTATGAGAGCAATATAAGCCTGTCTGTGTTTGGTAGCATGCTGGCTCACATGAGTGCAGACGAATTGCCGTCCTGGGCGTTTCGCTGTACGTAACCACCAGGTAACACTGTCTCCCTCTGTGCAGGAACCTGAGCTCCACTGCCAATCTGACAAGTGTGTATGGAGTAGGCGGGTTTTTCCCTTATGGCATTTCTGGAACCTTGGCTGGAGCCGCAACGTGTTTCTATGCCTTTGTCGGATTTGACTGCATCGCCACAACAGGTGAGAGGGCAAGTCGCCTCCTTACCATTGTCAGGCGGTTGATACCGTCAGCAGGCTTTTAGCCAGTTCAGTGAGAGACAGTTTACCAGAAAAGTACGACAGAAAAGTTCCAATGAAAACACTAAAGTTCCATATGATTTTCATTTAATTTAAAGTGCGTATGTATGTAGTATGTTCAGCATTGTATCACAGAAATAACGTTGAAGTTCAAGTATTTTGTATGTTACAATGAATTCAATATTTTTTTCAAACTGCTGTGGTGGTCTCAAGATTAGTAGTACAGTCAAGTCAAGTTTACTGTTCCTATATTGCACATTTAAAACAACCATATTGAGCGCCGTAAAATAAAATAACAGAAAAAGGCAACAAAAACAAAAGAGAAAACTTAGAGATCACTTCCCAAAAGAATCCCATAGATGCACTTACACAATTACCAGAGGTTCCTGTGACAAACAGTTGAAGGAGGATTCACATGAAAAGAGTCACTAACCTCTTTGTATCCCTCTCCACAGGTGAGGAGGTGAAGAACCCTCAGAAGTCCGTCCCTGTGGGCATCGTGGCCTCACTGCTCATCTGTTTCCTGGCCTACTTTGCTGTGTCTGCTGCGCTCACCCTGATGATGCCCTACTACATGCTCAGTGAGAAAAGCCCACTACCAGTGGCATTTGAGTACGTCGGCTGGGGTCCTGCCAAGTACGCCGTGGCCGTGGGATCGCTTTGTGCCCTGTCCACCAGGTAAACTACTGCAGCTCACCCACTGCTTCGTGTCATTATGAGGCCTCAAGTTTAGCATTTTGACCAGCGTCATCTTGATTTTTTTGGGAACCAGAAGTAGCCATATTTGGAGGATTGGGGGGGGGGGTGGGCCTACACCTGCAACCATGCATCGATTGGACAGTACTAGCCGTCAATCACGCTATAGGCACGAATGTATACGATGCTTTGTCGTCTATTTTACTCTAAATGAGACCACCATTTAGAAAATGAACGTCATGCTGTATTGAAGACTTGAAACTAGAGATCGAGATCATAAACTAAAAGCACAATAACATTCAGATTAGCTATGTTTTCCTACAAACACAAAGTGACAGGTGAATATATATAAAAAGGAGTCAGTTCAGTGAAAGCTATTGTAAAGCATAAAGTTGATACTGATGGCCCTGCACTTTCAAAAATGAAATCTGTCATTAGGTTTCACTGTTTCCTCAGACTAGATTGATACAGATAGTTCCTCTGTTAAAGTCGTGCAACGAGCATTGTGCGTACTGCCATTATGACTGCCAGAAATATTTGTAAAACAAGATGAAACATGATCAGATATGTAGGATTTAAAAAAAGGCAACATGCATCAGTGTGTTCTTGTCTGTCCAGCCTGCTGGGTTCCATGTTCCCGATGCCCAGGGTGCTGTTTGCCATGGCGAGAGATGGCTTGCTCTTCCATCCCCTGGCCAAAGTCACTGCCAAAGGCAGTCCGGCTATAGCTACAATATCGTCCGGAATTGTGGCAGGTACAGGTGTTCCAACTGTTTATCAGTTTTCTGTGCACATGTGGCGAGGTTCATGAACTCAGTGTAACTCTGTATTTTCTGTTTCTTATCTTCAGCCATCATGGCTCTGCTGTTCGATTTGGAAGCCCTGGTGGAAATGATGTCCATCGGCACTCTGTTTGCTTACACTCTCGTGGCCATATGCATTCTAATACTGAGGTACATTCATTTGGTTATTTCTCCTGCAGTCTATACAGATCATGTTGCGCAAAACTGTTTTTTGGAATGTTTTTACCTTTACTTTACTTTTCAAACAAGGTACCAGCCCAGCCCTTCGGAAGAATCAGACCTGCAGATCATAGAATCGAACACCAGATTCGGCTTCCTGAAGCCACCACCATCGCCCAACTCATCGACGTCCCGAACAGTCACAATCATGACCGTCATCGCCGGTAAAACAAAGATTATAGAAGCACTTGTTGCTTCCTCTTGTACATTTTCCTGTCAGCTTCATGAAATCCTTCAGTCTTTCGGGGGCCACACACTCTCAGTCATCTTTTCTTTTTCTGAAGTTGCATGTGTGGCCGCACTGTGCATCATCCTCACTCAAGCCATAGATGCCGTGTTCCGTGCGGAACCGTGGAGCCTGGTGCTTATTTGCGCCCTCGCGGCCAGCGTGGTGATCATCACTTTCCTCATCTGGAGGCACCCACAAAATCCCACCAAGGCAACTTTTATGGTAAGCATTTCTGAACGTGGAGCTGAGAAGATCCCCTGTTTATTTTCTACTTCTACTTCCATCAACTAGAACTTGTTTTTTCCCCAGGTGCCACTGCTCCCTGCTCTGCCTGTAGTGAGTACACTCATCAACGTCTACCTGATGGTGCAGCTGGGCGGAGACACTTGGTTAAGATATGGTCTCTGGATGTTAGTGGGTAAGATCATGTCTCTGCTCGAAAGGTTCAGAGGGGTTTTAATGTGTAAGTCACTGAAGAGTAATGATGCCCCTCCTCTCTGCGCAGGGTTACTCATCTATTTTGGCTACGGGATCCGCAACAGTGTTCAGAAGAAGCGCCTCATGGGCAGGCGGACGGAGGTCGACACTGTCAGCGGTAAAGAAGTCAATTCCATCAAAACGGACGTCATTAAAGAAGAGAAATTCTGAGCTTGTTCGGGCCTGAGAGAGTCCGACTCAGATGTTACAGCGAGTATCTGCTTTAAGTGTGTGACCATGTGCTGGTGCTGATCTGTCGCTGCAGCGTCTCAGTCTGAGAGTGTCAGGGCGACAGGTGAACAGTGTTGTCCACACAACACAAGACATTCTTCACATCCATTCACAAGACAAGTCTTTACTGTCGACGGAGTTTGTAATTTATCAAAAATGTTGCTGTTGCCATCAATGAAACGCCGCCTGACATAGGTTTGGACCTTCAAGATATTCAAGGTGTTAAAAAATAGGGAATGTGGACATTTCATAAAACCACGTGTGTATGATTCATCACAGATCTAAGAGCTCACATTTAAATTATTATTATTTTTTTTACTACACTCAGTGTCAGAGCAATGTCTGCGGGCCTCAACATTCTCAATCCATTTTAAAAAAAGAAGGAAAAAAGAATTTCTTTACGCCAAAATAACACGTTTACACTTTTGATGTGAATTGTACATTTTAAAAAGAATATGTAAATTTCATACAATTGTAATAATGATTATAAATAACAGAATAGTTGTTGTTTCTATGTATAAATTGATGGTGTTGGACTGTAGACCATTTCGTGAAATGTGTTTTTTTTGTTTGAATATTCACTTTATTAATTGTGCATTGTGTAAGTGTAAATGTGAAAACTGAACATGTTTGCTAATGATTTGTTGTAAATGTTTTCCTTCATTTAAAAGTCCTGTTCCACTTGTAATCTTGGATAAAGTGCCATGCAGAGACGGCTCACTACCCAGAGTTCACTGAGAACAGAATGACCTTTCAGCGCAGCTTACCTGGGTCACGTTCAAAACTGAGGCTTAGCCACTGACTCAAAAGGAAAGGTCCACATTGTTCTCACTGGCTGCTGCATCTTACACTCAAACATCCACAACTCTTATTTCTTCCCCTGTGTAGAAACATGTAATTCAGTGGGGGGTGATTAGGACATGATGATGTGCCATTGGATGTGTGTGTTATTTATTGTCAAGTCATACTCTTTTAGCCTGAAGGCTTTGCAATGTGTACAGTAGATGATTATGTTTTAGAAAGAAGTTGGTTTAATCTGCTGACTTCTTCACCATCCAGCTCTGTGAAATCCACCTGTAGGCTATTTAATGTATCAAACACCATAACATTTGAGAAAATAAAGTGTTTTTTTGTTGTATTTATGTCTGATTGTGTGTATTCTATGTAGACTTAAGCCATAGAAGCGTGTGTTTCGTTTTTTTACCATTAGCAGGACAGGCAGCAGTAAGTGTATGTAGCACACAAAGTTTATTGGGCACCAAATGTCTTTAATAACCGGCCCACTGCCCCCGTCTGGGCGGTGTGGTGTGTTTCGGAGGCCAAGACTCATGCTGCTCGCACACTTCCAGCAGCTAAGCAAACAGGCTGTGCAATTCTGCACGGAGGGGCCTCTGTCTCTGGACCCTCATTGGTCCGGTGAGGCTTGAAAGCCTCCATTGAGCCAGTCAGGAGGAATTTGGGGGACTAATGCCACTCTCAGGAGGAGGAATTTTGTGTGATTCTGGTAAACAGCTGACCGCTCACTTTGCGAGCTCGGCCCTCCTCCTCTTCCCTCTCCTCTCTTTCCTTCCCTCCTTTTGGTTTGTGCCGTTTGTCTCCGCATTGAACTAACAATCCACACGCCGCTCTGATAATCCACCGGTCGACCATGCCTTTGGTGAACGTGTTTGGGTCGAAGGGGAGGCTGGTGCTGAGCGCTCTCCTTGTTTGTGCTGTAATCTTCGAGTTAGGTAAGTGACTTTATTCCCCATGCGGAGCAGTTATGTAAACATGTCTTCCTAGAAATACCAAGGAGGGGAGACTTCTGATATCTTACCGTATCTGCAAAATTTTGATGCATCACCTGCTCTCTACCTTGAGTAGCTTATTGTCAAAAGGATGCCCCAAAACAGAGGCCCACAGCGGGGAGGAAGACCAAGCCGAGCAAACCCAAACCGGAGAAGTCAACAAATGAAGGGTCCAAAGCTGGAACAGCCAAACCCAAGATCAAATCTACGGCTGCAGCCCACGCTCAGGCCTCCCTCACACAGGTATTGTTTTTCATCCAGTACACAAAACCTTTGACATGTTAAAGGAACATTTGTTAAACATAAAAAAAATAGAATGGATGTGTGAATAACTGCACAATTTACTATCTGACACATGAAGGTGCTGAACAGGGGGAAGTTTAAGAAAGTGGGAGAAACCATAAGCGTGCAGACAGGAGACACCCTGGAGCTGAGGTGCAGGGGCAAACCTGTGAAGTGGAGCGTCCCCTCATACCTGGAGGAGGACGACGATGGAAGGCTCAGGTAAGCTACCCGGTGGATGCATTTTTATTTTGCACGACACCCACTTTATTCATGAGGGGGCAGAAGGGATTGAATCTGTTCCCTAGAGAGAGATGTTCTTCATTGTATCTGCAGGACTGTCCAGCATGAGCGATACGGCGTTCTGACGTTAGTCAACAGCACTGGAGCAGACACAGGCGAGTACGCCTGTTACCCAATGTACTGCGAAGACACAGACTGCAGGAAGGAGTACGACAAAGCTGTAAAGGTCTTCGTCTTCTTTCCCGGTACAATGAATAAACTTTATTGATGCTTACACATGCACTTCTCAGAGCCGCAGACTTCACCAGTCTTTCTACATCCACATAGTATCTTATCGTCAATCTGTCGTATCTTTACGCTCTATCAACCAGACCCACAAGAACTTTTTGTTCCATCGGCTGACTACTATGAGGTGATTCAGCTGAGAACCAACTGGCCGACGGTCCTCCCCTGCCAGGTGACGTCACCTGGGGCCAAAGTAACCCTGCACCGCGAGTTTCCACCGGTGGAGGTGGCGGTGGACGGAACGGAGATCTCCTTCAATGTCAAGAAGGGCTTCACCATCCACCGACCCCGGCCTCATCACGCCGGAGCCTTGTACTGTGTAGCCAGTCTGGGCAACCTGAGGCAGAGCTCCACCAAGTACATGCTCATCTACGTCAACTGTGAGTCATCCATTTCCCAACTGTGCTTTTATTTGTTGCCCTTTACCTGCTGATACCTGTTCAAGGACATGGGAGTGTGCATATAAGACAGAGAGCAGGCAAAAGCAATCGACAGCCAAAAATAGATTTGTATTTGTATAGCACTTTTCATTAAAAAAGAAAGCAGTATAAAAGTAATAAAAAACCCATTACCGTTCCACCCACACAGAGGAAAACAATATTGAGCAAGCAGAGGGAATGCTATCGCTAATCTCATGAATCTGAAATAAGGAAAGACAGAAGGCAAGTGAATAAAGAAAGATAAAATGATGAAATAAATAAGAAAAACAAACAAAATGCTAGAAAAGACACTTTCAGGATTTCCAGAGGTATTTTTTTGGGTTGTACATTGTTTTTTAACATGTTATGGAACACTGAAACCAGTGCGGATTCTTGAAGGTATTGCAGTACTCCATAAATACCTCTGTGCATTTTTAAGATTGCCGGAAAAACACAGAGAATTCCACCCAGTTTTTATTATGTTGTCTAAAGTCACCGTCGATTTATCTCTTTAGAACTTCACTCACACGACTCGCCGATATTTCGCATTTGCCTTCAGACCCCATGGCTCCCCCTGCCCCAGTGATCCAGGCCTCGTCGGGTTCGGTGGTTGTCGGGGAGAACCTGCGTGTCGGCTGCACTGTGATGGGAGAACAGGACGTGGCGGTGGAGTTTACCTGGGAATACCCAGGACAGCAGGTCAGGCACTCACTGTGACAATTATCTTATCGCTTTGATAATTTATAATATTTTACAACTCAATATTCCTGCAGTGGGTTTATCTTATGTCAATATTGTTAATAAGTCATATAACAAAATCCCTAAAGATCAGTAATGGGCCATTTAGAATCATAAAAAAGTCACATACATTTCAGGTTTGAAAGACAAATCAAGTGAAGGATCTTTCATTACAGCTTACTTTGTGCTTTTAGCTGGTTCATTATTAATAAAGAGGCATCCAACCTATGGACTGCAGAGCATCCAGGCTTACCATATAAGGACTTGATAATATAAAAGCTGCTGACTGAATGACTTAATGGTAAACAGGTGACTTCCTGCTGTAAAGTATGTGTTTATTTCCTGAATGGGTGGCCCGCGGCTGCAGATCGGGAGGCCTCTGTACACGCAGGAGAGCGTCAGTCCAGTCGGCGGAGGAGCGGCTCGACAGCAGTCTCAGTCCGTCCTGCTGGTGGACGAAGTGAGGAGCGTGGACCAGGGGACGTACACCTGCACCGCCCAGAACCTGCAAGGGGCCAAATCGGTGTCCGCCACAGTAAAAGTGGTCCCCAAGGCAAAACCTAAGAAACCCTGACCCACCACGGCTGCAGGACAACACTGAGAGAGAGTTTGAGACAGAGGGAGGAACAGCAGATATAACGATTAAACATACTGCGACATTACAGAGATTTATTTTTTGTTTAGATGAATTGATGTGGTTCTCCAAGCTAGCAAAAATGCTATTATTAAAATCATTTTCGAGTATTAAATATTTTATATACACACGCTGTTGTCCGTATGTTTTGTTTATTTCTTATTGTGCATGTTCCTGCCAAAGAAGGCATTAAATAGTAAAAACTGATCATGATGATGATGATGATGATGATGATGATGAGCTATTTTTCCTCAAGTCATATTTTGTTCCACACATGAGTCAAAGCATCTGATATATCATCATGTAGTTGCATTATGTGATACAAGTCTCAATATTATCTTATATGGAGCTCGATGATATGAAATAACAACTTGTGATTGTTGTAATTTTACTCAATTCTTTACATTTCATAATTTCGTAATTTTGACATAACTCATTGTTAAATTTTGCAATGCCAAAAAAATAGGTTAAAGGGATGGATTAAACAAACCTCACTTGATGTTGGCTAACGACGGCAACATGTAAATTATGATCATGATGTTTTTTCAATATCGTGTATTAAGTCCTGTTAAATTAACCAGTCAGGAGACACCATGACAAACCTCTGATGGTAGGCCCTCATTGACACAACCACCTGACTGAATAAACATGTGACCATGGATTGTTGTGTTGCCATTAGTTTAGTCATTAGACGCCATATGAGCAACGTTTATGATCTGATATATTGAAGGTCTCATTACAATATTTTAACACAGGGTCCATCCACAAGCTGGGCCTGCTCCAGTTGATGGTGTTCCCTCACAAAGTTGAACATTTCCAAAAGTGAACTGCCCACCCAGGGGTGAGGGGGCCCACTTGACCCCTGCTGCTGACCCCAGCCCTGGTATTAAATCCGAAGTGGGCGTTTCTATCCGCTGCTTGTGAATTACTCTAGATGGCGCTGTCGCGCTTTACAAACGTGAACATCGTGTCAATCCAGTTACCGGGGGGGGTGAACCCGTTCTCCCCCTGCCTCGCATGTTTCCTCTCACTCTGCTGTCTCCGCCGTTCAAACCTCCGAGAGGGAAAACAGAGAGTCCCAGTCTGCGCTCCACGCCGCCAGTCGGGCCGATCTCCGTCTGCGTCCTGGGACATGTCCCGCGGAGTTTCATTATATAACCGGCGAGAGACACAGACAACTGCAGTTGAGCACCGGCGTTGACCAAGACATGTCCTTGATGCTGAATATGGTGAGTGCCAGTTCTTTTTTTCCCCTTCTGTAATGTGTTCGTGTTCCGCTCCCTCTGCTGCACATGCAGCGCTGCAGCCGGACTCGGAGTGTGTGTCGGGACGGGACGGGACGGGACGGGGCGGTGCGTGGTGTGTCCTGGACGATGGCGCGTTCAAAAAACTTTCTGCAGACTAGAACTGAGTGAAGTAAACTTGAGGATGAGCTCGACTGTGCAGATTAAAAAGCCTGTGAACTACTGACACGGTGTTTCTGTGTGTGTGTGTGTGTGTGTGTGTGTGACTGACTGACTGATGGACGAACAGTGATTTTTATGTGTGTGTGTGTGTGTGTGTGTGTGTGTGTGTTTGACTGATGGACGAACAGTGTTTTTGTGTGTGTGTGTGTGTGTGTTTGTGTGTGTGTGTGTGTGTGTGTGTGTGTGTGTGTGTGTGACTGATGGACGAACAGTGATTTTTATGTGTGTGTGTGTGTGTGTGTGTGACTGATGGACGAACAGTGATTTTTATCTGGCCATCTATCTGCCGTCACTGTGCAGCTATGGTGGTCCCCTGCTCACTTGCACTGCAGTGAATTGAAAAGTGTTTGGCCCGGCGCGGCTGTAAATGTTTGGGCTCGAGCTCACACTCCTCCACTCTCTCCTTTGATGCACAGGAGCTTGGGGACAAAAGCTGTGTCTGTGTGTGAGAGTGTGTGTGTGTGTGTGTGGGTGTGTGTGTGGGTGGAGGGTGAGAGTCTCAGGGACTGGCTGGCTGTTGTCGTGGAGACCAGAGGCCACAGGTGACCTCTGACCTGAGGACTCAGGGAGCGTTGCAAGAAGAGTTCCTTTCAGCGTGGCGGCTATGGGTGCGTGCTGACGCAGGCGAGGGAGCAGCTCGGACAACGGGGGGACAATAGATGTGCGAGCTGTTGTTGGAGACGGTGTGGTGACCATTCCTGTAATTTTAGGAAGGGATTATAGGAGAATTGAAAGACGCAGTGGTGGTGGTGGTGGCGGGGTGATGTACTGCTGTCTCTGCTGGTGTGAGTGCGTATGACTGAACACCGAGTGGCGATCACTTTGACAGCTTAAGTGTTGTTTAGGGTTGAAGTCATCACCAAAAAATGCATTTCTCCATCGCATCCAGCTCACCTCTCGATGACACAGAGGTGACTGATGTCGAAGCTGAGAGATCAGATTTTGCAAATGAGAACTCCAGCATCCACAAACCTACTTTCTCATTTACCTCAGCAGTGTTGATGTTATAGTGTCTGGAAATCCTGCATCCACACTCAGTGAGATGGAGACGAGTCTCATTTTCCTGCTAAAAAAAAAAAATCAATTATTTCATGATCATAAACTACAGGCATGGCTAGTTACCACTAGTGTTATCTCATAAAATGTGGTTGTTAGGTGACCCGACCCTTCAAGAGTTAATTAAAGTAAAGTGACACACGAGGTGCATCTTTTTTTAATGAAACTGTTTTTAATTACTGATTAGTTAATAATTAATCAAGTAAAAATACTTAATATAGTAGCAACATAAAATTCCTTGTGATCACTTGTAACATTTCATAGATTGATTATTAATACTTTAATATTTCAAGTTTGTATTTGTTGGTTTCCGGGGCCACTGATTTGTGATTTATCCTCTCAAAACTGTCAAAGGTGTTGCAATGTTTTCCGTTTGTCAATATTGCAAAGTCCGTTGTTTGGCTAAAAGCTTGTGGAGACATTCTCCGCTGCTCTGCAGAATGAGCCTGACAGGTGATGTCTTCTTTCAGCTGTTTGACTTCCCAGGGGGCTGACACTCCCCTATGTGTGTGTGTGTGTGTGTGTGTGTGTGTGTGTGTGTGCGTGCGCGCGTACATGCGTCTCCTTAAAGCACAAGCAGCTGATGAAACACTGATTCTGCTGACCATCCGATGTCTGCTGACCATTTGCTCAGTGTTGCCTAATTAAACGGATGCACGAAGTACAGTGGGTCTGAATGGACGTTGCACCTCCGTGCTCCCACTGTGTGTTTGTTCTCATTTAAAATGCTCACAAAAAGGTTCAGGAGTCCAATAAATCAAACATCCCCGTCACCACTTCAATCCGCCGCGCACACCGTATACTGTCGGCCTTTTTCTCTCGTCTGGCAGCATGTGAGTGGATGGCAGGTCAGTCATGCATACTACAGTCTGGCAGATGGTGCAGAGGGGAGAGAGTGTGGTCATAATGGCTCTGTGTTGGGCCACAGTTTCCCCCTCAGGCCGTCCAGCTAATCAAACACTAATCAGCCCTTCTTCCACTCAGTGGGTTTGCTCTTTCTCCTCTCCTGAACTCTGCTTCTTTCTTTCCCTCAGATGTTCCTCCCCCTCTCTCCCCCTTTTTTTCCACACCGTTTTTGTTCCTAATCTTGGTTTTCATCCTTCTTCTCCTGCCCGCACTCATCTCTTAGACTCTTCATGGACGAGGCCACGCCTGGTCACCGTTGAGGAGAAAGTGACGTGCTCTTACACTTTGTGCTTTTAAATCCTCAGTCATCCCTCAGCCTTGTGGCTGGTCTGATCCGCTGTCTGGGCCCGACTGTCGCTGCGATTAAAGTCTGGCCGGGTTCGGAAAATCACTGCGGGCCCCGGCCAAGCGCGCAGGGTTGTCTGCCTTAATTCTGCCACTGTGGGATAGATGAGGCTGTTTATATTCCACAGCTCAAAGCCATCACAGACGTGTGCACGAATGTCGCTGGAATCCAAACCAAGTGTTCATCTCTGATAGTATCTGCCAGGTCACATATTTCTTATGTAATTCTGCACCAGACGTTCAGCTGCATAACGCCACGGACTAACCAGTCCACATTAACGCGTGGTTAACCTCACCGTTTGACAGCAGCTCACACTGAATGAGCCTCGGTACAACATCACTTTACTTCACCCAGTTTCATCTGGGTTACGTTGTCGGGCTTACAAGCTTGAACTAAGTTATTTTTTTCCAAGTGCCCGGACAGAGAACACACCCCAGTTAATCATTATCGCCCAAGTGACAGGTGTTTCCTTATAGATCAAGATTGATCTTTGAAAAGTATGTTGACATAGTAAAAAAATAACCACTTTGTGTGTTGAAGCTAGTAATATACGTATATTTTAGAAAAAATAATCTTTAACTCATCAATATTTCTATGCATCAAAGAGAACTGAGATGAGTGGGGCATTGTTTTCCATCTCAGCAGGCCCTGTCAGCTCTCTGGAATGTCTTTGCATCTTTCCACTCATCGCTTGGTTGGGGGTTTTTTTCAGCCCACAACTTTTATTGTTTTGGTTCAGTTTCACTGTTCTCATGAACCTTTTTCAAACCCTCTGTATAAGTCGGGTCAAGGCAGGAAAAACCCCGGAATGCATTCCAATGTTTTATACTGACATTGTACACCGTGTGCAGGTTCCTAAGCCTGGATGGCATTTTGTTTCCTGGAATATTTGGCAACAAACTGGAATGTCATCCAATCCTCGGAGGTCGGAGCTCTCTCCCTTTTAAGTTCACCTGCAACACAGGTCACACATGTTGTCAGCCGCGGTCATTAAATTAACTTAGCCACTTAGCCATCTGCCAGAAAACAGAACAATTTCAATAAAATAAATCATGTCATTGATCATTTATAACAGTTGAAGTGTGAGTATTTGGCATAAAGAAGAGCTAGCTTTGTGCTCACACACATATTTCCATCCGATTCCAGATTAACCAGATCTGGTCGATATAATAGTTAATCATGGTTAAGTCTATCACTGCCCAGTATTTCCACCGATTGCACGGTTGTCCGACCTGCCCACCGACTGCGGAACAATGGTTCTATCCTCATGAGACGGGCGGGACCCCCTGACCTTCAGAGGGGTAAGGTCCGAGAGTGTCGGAGGCTGGACAGACCCCATACGGGGCCCTTTGTCTCTAAATGTCACAAACCCGGGGCCAGACGGAAATAGTCGATCTTTGCCATTAACTGCGGCAGAATCTCACCCTGGGACTATTGTCTCGTTAGTCCTGTGAGTCAGCCGCGGCGTGTTCACCTCTGCTCTGCCTTATCGTTTCAGAATGTTTATTGTATCAACACAATATGTCGGCTTATCTGCACATGAGGAGCTCTGGCAATCTCTTGCCCTCTGTAGATATCAGCAGCAGTGGATGCCCTTTGTGTTGTGTTTGTGTTTGTGTTGTGTGTGTGAGTGTGTGTGTGTGTGTGTGTGTGTGTGTGTGTGTGTGTGTGGTGTTGGGATGAATTATGTGTGTGCAAAGTACTCAGCCCTTCTCTCTTTTATTTAGTCTGAAGAGTTGTAGCGTAATAGAACAAAAGGCCTCGAGTGGAAGCTCTCCTCTGCGACCGTCGAGGCAGCTCCGGTTCTGTTCTCTCCCGACAGCATTTCAGTTCGCTGTCACATCCTGCTCTCTTATGTGAAGTCATTACAGTGACTTTAAAGGTTAGAGTCAGTTACCGTGACCTGCTCATGTCTCTCTTTGGTCACACAGGAGGTAAAGTGAAGCAATGGTTCAGACTCACTGGCACTGTAATTCTCATCTTTATACATATACATACATATATATGTATATGTTCAAACTCTATATTTACCTTACATACACAAGGGTGGTATCATGTCATGCTGTCTAGGGCTGCAACTAACGATTATTTTCATTACAGATTAATGTATTGATTATTTTCTGGATTAATCGATTAGTCGTTTGGTCCATAAAAATGTCGATCTTGTTTCCCAAAACCCTAAAGATGATGTTTTGTTTTGTCCACACACAAAATATAAATTAGTTTACTGTCATAGAGGAGCAAAGAAACCGGAACAAATATTCACATTTAAGAAGAAAATCTACTTGAACCGATTCATCGATTATCAAAATAGTTAATTTAGTATTCGATTACTAATCGATGAACTGTTGCATCTCTAATGCTGCCCAGAACAACTCATTAAAAAACTGACAGACACACCGAGCTAAGGTAGCCGTGTGACCCGGGATAATCTTATTTCTCTGGGTCCAGACAGCCAGCGTTGCTCCCGTGGCGGATTCCTGCAATGTTATTGTCCAAAAAGAGCTTAGGCAGAGGAAATGAGTCTAGACCAGGTCACACAGGTACAGTATCTGTAGGCAGGCCCCGACTCGTCCCTCTCTGTTGTTCCTGCCTCCATCTGCTGTCATTTCCCCGTCAATTCACACACACACACACACACACACACACACACACACACACACACACACACACACACACACACAAGTGCAGCACCATCAAAACTCCTGCAGGTTGCCAGAGCTTTCTCGTTGGAGCCGGGAAACGTACAGCTGAGAATCTGTGGAATCTGGGACTGGACGTGCCCCTGGGCCGCGGAGGTAATGACAGGGGCACAGCAGCACCTGCTCAGGTGTCAGACTGGCCGTCCCAGCTTCGACGGGGTTGTCCCCGCTTTTCTCTTTTTTTTTCCCAGCCGACTTTCTTCAAATTGCACTCAGCGAGCCAAAGGGCTCCGTAAGACATCCCATTCTTGCTCTGGAATGTCTTTCATAGCTCGCCAATCTCTGCGCAGTGCATCTCTGGCTGGCAAGGTGCTTTATAGGCTGAGATTCTTATGTGCCCACCTATTGGTACCAGCTTTCACGAAGTCCAGATACCTCCTCCGCTGCCCTCGGACAGAAGAAAGGAGTCGCTCTCTTCTGGTTAAGGAGCAGAGAACAATGTCCTCTCTTTTCTCCTTCCTCCGATGCGTTTGAATTATGTAACTTGATACGATGCCCGGCCTGTCCAGAAACCCAGCCTCTGGAAGGGAGACTTACACTCAGGCTATTGTTCAGATGCTCTACACTGAGACAACCCCTGCGTGCTCTCATTTTCCACTCCTGCCTCATTTACACTCTCTTCATTTTATCCCCCATCCCTCATCCTTCTTTCTCTGTGTACCTGCGGCCTGTTAGTCAACAAAGGCTGGTCCACACATTATGGTCCCATTATCCGTGGGCAAACAGGACACATTGAGCTGTTGGTGTTTGTCTGGTGAGGCCGGCTCTCCTGCGTCAGTCAATGCAGGGTTTGGGTTGACCGCCTCAAAGCTGGTTGACATGCGGGGCTTTTGTTCCTGGAACCGGGGGAACAAGTCCGACCACGCTGGCCCCCTGGGAGATCTCAAAGTGCACAAAAAGATGCACAGGTGAGGAGGGGAGGAAGAGGAAAAACATGAGGGTGTAGTGAGTGAACAGGAAAGTACCAGGCTCTCTGGGGAGTGACTATAAAGAACAACTCCCAGTTTCCTTTATCAAACAAACAGGAAAAGTCCCAGCGGTGCTGCTGTGTCTGAAAGAAATCGACTCGCTCTCATCTTAAAATCAGCCTGGTCCTCAATTTAGACCAGTGCAGGGTCATCTTGTCATGACCTCTGGCCGGATCTGTGGCCAGGCAGCTCCCCCCCATCCACACACCTCCCTACTGCCATCAGCGACTGAGAAACAGTCCCGTGACGTGATAATCAGCAGCGCCAGTAGGAGAAAGCAAGAGAGAGAGAGAAACGGAGCGGGCATGGGATCAGGTCCAGAGGAGTGAAGTTGCAGGTGGGCAAACAGACAGGTAAACAAATTGATGGGGGGGGGTTTTCCTACTTGCAGCATATTGAAACGTATCCTTAGATTCTGTGAAAACGTGTCTTTGCATCTCTCTTGATCATGTCCACTGTTCACTGTGTGATACTGGGCTTCATGTGTATATTTCATACATTCCTGAGATTGGCTTCTGGGAACGTTTGACCTATTTACATGGCAGCATGGCTCACCGTGGTCCAGGAGTCATACTGCGATTTTAAGGAAGCTCTGTCACAGAACAGCTTGAGCTGCAGAGAGAAGAGGAGAAGCGGCGCGATTTGTTAATTACTCTGCCCTCCAGGCGCGTTTGTTTGCAGAGGAGCTGAATGGGAATTAGCCAACTTTTTAACCAAATCTTCTCGCCGGGACGGATGACGCCACGCTGAGCGGCGGGCCTGAGCCTCCCCATTCACTTCCAACAACAGAACAAATATGCTGATTACCCATTGACTGTGTCAAAATGGAGCCACGTTGTGCTAATGGAATTTACTGACTGGCGGAGTGGTGTATCATGTTTTCCTTCATAAACCCTCTTTCCATTGTATGTGTTTCTTTTCTGTTGTTTCTTTTTTTAATGACCTGATCTGATGGTCTATTTGTGTTCCTGGAATCCCCTCTGAGGCCTGCTCACGTTTTCTCTGTTGCAGCCGAGTAACAAGGCTTTCCTTCAGCTGACTTTGTTCTTCCACTGTTGCCGACGTCTTCGGAGAATTTGCAGTATCCAGTTTCTCTGTGCGGCTGGAGGTCGTGTGAAGTACCCTCCCCGTGTGTTTTCATGTTTCACTTCCGCTTCGTGTTGCGGTGTGTTGTCACTGTAAACTGCGCGCGGCAATGTTGCGACCCAGAGTTGGCTGAGCAAGGCGATTCTCAGAAGGTTCCCAGTGCGCGCTGCCTCTCGGCACCGACAAACAACAAACAATCGACCTTATTTACAGGGAAACTCCACAGGACAAAAAAAAGTGCTGACCGTCTGTCTCTGCATCAGCGCGCGTCAGCATTCGTGTTAACCGCCTGACGAGCCGGCTGCCCAGCTTTTCCTCTGGTGTTGCAGAGCAAGAGCGGATCCGAGAAAAAACCTTTGCTGGGAGGTGATCAGCGAAGCCTTGCAGTGGTGCATTTTTAGGCCTAAACTTGAAAGTGGGTCAGGTCCGGGTCGACGTGGGAACCACTCGACTTCTATCGCTGTGATCACAGAACAGTGACTCCTACATGAACCGCTCCAGGAAACAAAGGAGCCTCTGAGAGAAAGAGAAAAAGAGAGCGACCCCCCCCCCGGCTGTAATTCATTTAATAAGAAGCCAATTCCCCTATGCTTCAGTCTTCATCAGCTTAACGTTACACGGCATGGCTCTCCTGCTCTGATTAGACGGTGAAATGATCGGTTATTAAATGTCTGATAGGACCAACATAGTTCTCATGGGAACTAAGGTGCTTTGGATAATAGACATGACCCACAACGCCTGAGGACCTGCAGCGGACCAGGGCCGTCCACTTCAGCCGTGTCAGTGTGGTCTATGGGTTATGTTATAGCACATTAATAATTAACCGGTGAGAAATGTAAGGAATGTGAGTTTGTTTCCTCACATCGCTCTCTCCCTTTACATTCCTCCCCCTGAGCGTCTGCTCTGCGGTGAACATGGCTCTGCTGATAGCAGCAGTTGGCAAACACTGCACAGACTCTCTGCTTGCTAACAAGGTGAACAGAAACCAAATAGGGTACTTGAACTTGATTAGGGATTAGGTGAAATAAATAGCATGTCCTCCTGTTGTTTGCTTCTAAATTCCAATCAAGTTACGCTATGGGAAATGTTTTTTGGCATGATGCTGTTTTTCCAGTCGTTGACTTCCTGGGTGACTAGAAATGTGTGTGTGTGTGTGTGTGTGTGTGTGTTTATCTTGTGGGATGTCTCAGTCACTGCAGATGGAATCAAGTGAATACATGATCTGGGAGTCTGGAGGAATAACAACACCATCACTGTAATAATCTCAAAAGAAGTTAACGTGTTGGTTTTTAATTCTCTCATCATGAAAAGGACTGCACATATATGAACACCTAAACTCAGTGCCAATACCTGGCTAGGTGTATTGGAATAAGAGACGGTGCCATGCCTCTAAGATTGCTCAATATTGCGCCGGCAGTGTAAAGATGCATCATCCCTACTAGTTTGCAAGGTAGTATGCGAATACTGGTCCTCAGACTTTGTCCGTTGTATTTTGAGGCTATGCAGACATCCATATATATTGACAACATCACTCTGGTCCCAGAAGACCCTCAGCCTTACTTAAGACTCATCTACTAAATCTTATTAAAAGTTCCTATTTCCTTCAGTTCAACCCAAACTCCTGTCTTTTGTTAGTTTGCAGCAGATGCATAGTGGGAGACAGATCCTAGATACATCTAAAATTAGAACAACAATTTTAGTGAAGGAAAGGCTTTTGTATATTCTTCATTTTAGGGGGGGGAAAAAAATCGTTTTTTATTGTATTGACCAGATATCGATGTTCGATGTATTTGCTTGGCGTCTTGTTTTTACCCTCTCAGCGTGGTTGGTAGATTAGTAGTGTGCATGTCTGTGTGTGTTCATGTGAGTGTGTGTGCGCGTGTGTGTGTGTGTGTGTGTGCATGTGTGTGGGATAAGTGAAGGGCAAGTGGATGTCACTTAAAACAACACTGAGGTCATCTAATTATCCTTATGCCAACACTAATCTCTTTATCACACACACAAACACACACACACACACACACACACACACACAGAGGTTGAACTTGTACACACATGGAGGCATCCAAATAGACGTTCATCTAAACACAGTTAGGGATTATGCAGTCAAGCCTTTTTCACGCCACAAATCAAAGACTCGTTGATACTTAAACAAAACAGACTCATTTTACTGTTTGAAGAGAACGGGAACAGGGCTGCGGTTGAATGAATTCGCCCCTAGATAAATACATTTTAAAGAAACAAGGGAACACACTTTGGTGTCGTCTTCTCACACCGAAGCATCCTTATGTAACAGCAATCAGGTCCCGATCAATAAGGTTCAGTGAGGCAACCAGTCACCCCAGATAACCCCAGCAGGGCTACTGTAGTTGGAGCCGGTTATTGAATTCTCTGTAGAAATACAATACTGTGAAGTCAGCAGAAAAAGGCCATGGCACGCGGACATCAATGGGCCAACAGATGCAAAGTGAGGAACCCCACCACAGCTGGTCCGCCCCAGAGGAAGTCTTCACAGCTGATTTAGTGGAGTGAGTCCGGGGCAAAGCCAGTTGTCGTGGTCGGGAACGTGAGACTAATAAAGTAGTGCTCATAGATGTCCGAGCTGCTGTAACTTCAGCTCCTCTGAGGTAGACGTTTGTGTTTGTTTTGTTTTTTCAGTTTGTTGAAAGTTTCAAGGTTTTCTCTTCTGGGTCAGTAATAATGGAGGCTGCTTTGGAAATTATTAATGAGAGATAGAAATTGTAGTGGAAATTGTATTTGTGTGAGTGTGTGTGTGTGTGTGTGTGTGTGTGTGTGTGTGTGTTTACAGTCCCGTGCTTAGTGTCTCTTTTTTGTTCCATCTCACAGCAAATTGGGCAAAAGGCATAAGATGGCATACGATGATGAATAAGCCTCGCCCACATGCACCAATCATCATGTCACTTCAGATTTTTAGAAATCAGACACAAAAGACACAAAAGGGCTCTACTCCTTCGAGGTTAGAGCCCCAACTAAGCTGTCAAAAGATAACGAGATGGATGACACATGCGCGGCAGCATTTTGTATTTTGTGGCAATCATCATTACTGTCCGAAGCAGGAAACGACCGTAAAAAATCCCAATTAGAACAAAAAACATTTGAGCTAAACCTGGTAGTATTAATAAGTAGACTGGTTGTGTTACTGACTGATCTAGAGGAGACAAACTGTATGTCATTTTTGAATCCTGTCAAGTCCTGGAGTTCCACCTTCTGCCATTTCCATCACTGGGGATGGATACCAGCGCAATGCTGTTCTCTTCATAGTTTTAGTTGCGCAATGGGCAATGCACTTCCTTTGTGCTGTAAGTCGAGTCTCCACACAACATGGAGAAAGCATATAGGGGACCAATATAATGACAACTTTAAGCCAAAAAGTTGTCTGTTTCCACTTTAAATAATTTATTTATTAAATGGATGGAAACGTTTTAACAAAACACACAGAAACACTTCACTTCAACTGAAAAATTCAAAAGACCCAAATTTGGAGAGACGTAGTTTTCACATTTTCCATATGTGCCACATCAGTTCTCACTTGTCAGGACTCAGAATAAAATGTCTGCATGTTCTCAATAGTGCCCTGTATCTGCGGCTATGACCAAATAAGCCCTTTGACCCCTATAAAGGCCGAAGTGTTCGTCGTCAATGGAGACAGTGTGAGGCTGAAAACTGAGCCTTCAGCTTTAGCACCGCCACATCCAAATCGCCTGTGAATTATGAGCCTTGTCTCAGGGAGAGGGCTGCTCGTCACCGTGAGTGTTCGTGCAAAGAAAGTTGACCTTTCGTTCGAACTTCTCTCCGCCCTGCCGTTCGGAGAAGTCCGACCAAACTTCCATGTCGGCGCGCGTCGATTCGTCGTCCTGTCAGATTTCAAAAGTGCGCGATGCATGACACAGAAAAGTGCCTTCAGATGAAAGAGAAGAAGGAACGTTTCATGGCCGTGCTTTCCGACATCCCGGCTCCCCTGAGTGGCCTCAGGGCGGAGAGGAACGAGCTCTGTCTGCCCGATTGTCTCCCGTCCATAAGGAATAACCTGCTGACAATTAGAGGCTGCTGCCGAGCACTCCTCCGCTGCCGTGCCCCACAGCCAGAGACACTCTCACACTCATCTCACACAGCCAATCAGAGAGCGAGGCGCGTTTGCTTCACATATGGGCTCCTTTCCAAAGTCGGCCCTCCGGCACAGCTCATCCTGCCACTGCTGACAGACCGTTGAAACGCCGTCATGTCGGACAAGTCACTCTTTGTCTTACACGACTGTCAATTTGCGCTCTCTGCAAGTTGAACCAGTTCATTATCTGTATTAACTTTAAAATGTCTTAAGTGGCACCTTCGTCCCTGGGGGGGGGGGTGTTTTTAAGTCTTTTATTTAGCCAACTTGCTTGAGTGAGAAGAAGTCATTGTTGCGGTTTCTGTTTGGCCACAGTGATCACGGGGCCGGTAAACAGTACCAACAGAATCTCTGGCGGTGCCACCAACCATCACAGTGTGCCGTCATGGCCTTGTTTGTTGATAGAAGCTGTCCTATAAGGAAGGCTGTCAGGCTGTCAGTGTGGGAGGTAAATATAAAAAACTATAGGCCTCTGTAGAATAGATTAAGTAAGGCTCGTGGCTGATTCGGTAATCGCTCCGTAGTGTTTTCACACAACTAACAGCTGTGAGAAAACCAGCGGGGCACGGCTTTGACGGGGCTTACATAATGGAACTGAGTGTGCGCTGTGTGGGAGTTTCAGATGTGACCTGCGAAGTTACCCCACGAACGTAAACACCCTGTGATCGCGGAGCAGGGGAAGAGAGAGCGGCGAGGGAAGAGGGCAGAGGATCCGGCGCCGCGAGCCGCGCGCGTACCTTTTTTCCGGGGGCCGCGCCGAGTGACACACCGGTGGGAGTGAGCCTCCGTGGGAGTGAGCGCTCGCTGCATGGAAAAAAAACGAGCGAGCCAGCCCGAGCTTGCGCTCTGCGAAAGCATCTTTGGAATTTGGCCTCCTCGTCCTTCTCCCCCTGTGTCCCGGTCCCGGTGCTGACCTGGCCTGTGTGTCTCCGAGGGCTTGAGATGGTCCCTCTTCACGCTCAGGCATTTCAGTGAAGGCTTTGTTTCCCCCACAGGGGACCTCATTACAATGCTTTTGGAGAGAGCGTCCTTGAAACCCCTTCACTCGAAGGCTGCGATGCTTTGTCTTCTTTGTGATTGTTAGTAGTGCGGTATGTGTATGGTTTTCTAGCCGAGTTAGGATATCATCCTGCGAAGACTCATATCAGAGGTTTACTGAAAGCCTTTTAGAGCAGACTCACACCTCTCAGCAACGTGTTCACGTCTTTCCTCTCCAGTATGCACTCCTGCAGACCACCGGTACCAGGGTTTTATATCATGACCTATCCTTTGTTGTGACAAAAGAAGTTGTACTTTTTATTGTATCGTTACCATATTTCCCTCAGACAGAGAGAGAATAGAATTATTTCATATCAACAGCACTCAACATGAACTGTGGAAGCCTCTTCTGGAATCTACAACCAGGTCCATTTGCTCCAGATTCATCCCCCTTTTGGATAACTACGACCTGGACGAATGAGAATCGCCACACACTTTACATCTTCTTCATTTTCCAATCTCCACATATATTATAGTGTCCCACGAGGTAATTAGTCTGAAAGCGCTGACTAAATATATTCAATACATCTGTGAAAAGATCTAATTCACAGATTCATTACAGACGGATGTGGATTTTTTGGGGGCGGCCGATGACGATCCCGATATAAGGGTTCAAGTATTTTTTACGATACCGATATATTGGCCGATATATAGCCCCGCTTTACATGTGAACTTCTGTAAAGCGATTGGAATTGTCCTCTTGGAAGGCGTACCAAACTGCGACTGCTAAAGAAAAACTGTTTTTGGAATCATTATGCTATTACTAGTCAGGGCATTCCACAACTGAGCAGCAAGCCTGTGGGGAAAAGTAGACAGTAAAGGGGGGTCCAGCAGCATGCGCCCCGAAAAAACTGGCTGCAAAGGCCATTACATTCTAAAACGTTCAAATTTAATTTACAATGTGAAAGGAAACGTGGATACATCTCCAGGTGCGGTATGTTAATAACCCAGCAGATGAATGTGCAGGTGTATTAGAGGGTTGAGTTCCATGTTTTCATCTGTACCTTTGCAGTGGAGCACTTTGATACCCTGATCAAACATTTGAACGTTTTCATCAAAGTTAGCAGGTTTTGAAAATGCTCACTGCTTTGTGAGGAGCATAAATCAAGAGCAGAGCAGTTTTCAATTAGTCTGTAGCTGTTCCAGGCTGCGAGGACGCATGGCTTTGATCCATGTGTATGTGGTGTGTGTGTGTGTGTGTGTGTGTGCACGCGCGTGTGATTTAAGGAGGTGTGTTGCGTTTCAGGGCCCCTTGGCGAGTCGGGGCTGGTGCTGTAAATCTCGCTGTGTCTCCTGGTTTACTCAGGCCCATAAACTAGGAGGCAATTATGGAAAACAACTGGATGCAAGATTTCTTCAGTCCTGCAAGATTTGTGGTTGCAGCCTTAAAGGATTTTTGCCCTCCCATCTACCCAAAATGAATTACTTTGCCCCACGCGCCCTCACCCCAATCCCAGCTTTCCGTCAAACAGTGGATTGACCTCTCATGACTCTGGCAGATAACAAGACAAAAAAAACGGAGGAAAATAGCGGACATAGACATTCTGTGTCAGACCTTGGCTTGTGGCCATTAGGTTTGGCTCACTCATGATTTATTCATATGGTATCAGACATGTACACACTCAACATGACCTGCACTGACTCATATCCGTCATGTCTCACCCTAACCCAGGACACATTAACACATTAAGACTTGCTGGTGGGACGGCACCAGAGCCGATGCACTTGATCAAAGTGCTTTATATTTGATTATGTTCATCATCTTTGATTACCAGGTTTCTTTCTCCAGCCTGACTTCAACCTGTATTTTATTGGCTTGTTAGGGATCCGGATGCTTTGGTGGAAAGTTTTACATTTGGGGGAAATAGTACCTCATGAATATAAACATGAACAGCTTGGGCTGCTTTGATCTGGGCCTGCCTGAGAGCCCCGAGTGGAGTGGGCTGGAGCCGGCGTTGCACAGCTCTCTCTGCCAATTTTAACCATTTGCATAATTGTTATAACTGTCGAGGCCAGCGGTGCAAAGCTCTTGATGAATGTGGATTGTATTAGAAGCAAGAGGAGATGTCACCGCAGGAGTCAGTTCTCTTACATGGGATATTTGTGTGTGACAGCGAGAGAGAGAGACATTGCCTTCAGGAAGTGTGTGTCTCGTGAGTGTGCGCTGACGGGCAGGCCCGCAGGGTGGCCCCGTTGAATGATGAGGTTTGATCCCTCATGGAGCCATGTACTGTATCTGCCAAAGCATTCTTAAGCAACCTACTGGGTTTTCGCATGTTTCTGCCCACAAATCATGTACATTTTCTTTTCCAAATCTTTTCTTTTACCCGAAACTTGCGTGGAATATATGTCGTCAATCCACCCCAATTACATTTTATTTATTTACTTTTCCATTGAGTTGTTCATTGTTGTTTCATAGTGACGTGCCAGCATCCTGCTGGTGCACTTAAGTTCTCCCGGACAGCAGTCATTCTAATGCAAGTTAGAGTCCAAAACACATAATCATTCTCAGCAATCCAGATCACTTTAGCTTGACCCTTGTTACAACATACCCGTACAGTGAAGTGGTTTTTAATAGCCATATCTCAGATGTCTGATGTCTGATGTCTTTGAATGCACCAAGGAGGAAAATGCTTTACTAATAAAAATAGCTCAACTTTGACGCTGAAATGTTCCCTGCGAGGAGGTAAATAGACAGCATTTTGTCTTAAACGTGCCATTGAGATGTTAAAAGTGATTGCACAGTGTAATGGTGATGGAAAAACTTTTATTGGACCCCTATAAGCCTTTCTTTCACCGTGTAATTCATTTGACATCTTTCAAATGACGATTCGGGCAGAAAGGAACTACGTCACCAATTTTTACAGTTGTAAACCGGAAGTAGGAGCTTCAACGTACAGACTTTGTCTTCTCCTCTGTTATCTCCAAAGTGGTGTTGATAACTTCCTCAGGAGCCCTGAGGAAGAGTACTTGTGTCCTTTGCGACGTCTCGCTACTTCAGCGTCTTCTTCGACAGTGACCAAACAATTATACCACCTGAAACCAAAAAATCTGGTTTATTTTCATAATATAATGAAACCAATGTACAAACCAATAGTCGTCTACATCAATCATTAATGAGATATCTTGGTATGGTGGTGGCTTTCAAAATTGGTTGTTAATGGGCTAAAACGAGGCCAGCGCCTGGTGCGGCCCTTCAAAGCCTTTTAACTTAGCCCGGCTGAGCACAATAGGTGAGTTTGCCTCCCGCGGGTCCTGTTTATAGTCTGAGAGGTTGCAGCGAGTTTGTGTGTTTTATGGTCTCGAGAATGTTTTATGGCCAACCGGGGGTGTTTATGCACGGGAAGAGCGAGGGTCATAGGGGTGAAATCAATAGCGATGCTTGATGAGGTTGTCTGAGTAGAAGGAAGAGAGAAGGGGATATGTGGGTGATTTGGCGGTGTGGAGGTTTGCAGAGAGACAATTTCGCTGCGTGGAGCTGAACAGGCTCAAACTAAAGCTGACAAAACAGTAGTGCCTCTTAGGTAGGTGTTGGGGTAACTTGGCAACCGGTTTAGTTTTGTGTTGCTTTGCTCCATAGGATGTTTCCTGCTGCGGCTGAAGCTCGATGTAACAGCCATCATATCCGATGTACAGGTGTACTGTAACACAAATTGTCCATAATGTGTATTGTGTACCGGAGCACTTCTGTGTGTGTTTTTCTTCTTCTTTTAAGGAAGCCCAGCTGTAGTAACATAGTTGGATCAGCGTTATGTAACAGAATTATGATGTCACATATGCTGAAAAGGACTATGTAACCCTCACATGTGATCCTGGGGTCCTTTGATTTGACATGGGGATAAGCAGCGATGACATTCCAAGAGGCAAAACTGATTCAGTCGCAGGTGCATTATGAAATAAATAGTCTGTAAATGCATCAACTGCTCTCCTATAACCAGGTCTGCATACAAAAGTTTCAGTCTGTGTGTGTGTTTATTTTGTGGTGAGTTGCTATGCTGTGGTGGGAGTTGTTGTAGCTGTGCTTGGAGACAGCTGTCTGTGCAGAGAAGCACAGCTGATGAAACGTCTGTCAGCCCACACTGTGTCCCTCCCTCCAGAGATCAACATCCACAGGGTAGTCAAAGGGGCAAGAGGTGGAGTTCGTTTCAGTGAAGGAGGAAACACACGCAGATCCTCAGGTGTTGCCCGAATAGCAGCATGGCTTCATGGATGGCACACTAAAATAAGTTCTTTAAACACACCGCTACGTCCATGGTCCCAAGATGATGGAGTGACTTTGACTGACTTTGGTAATCCCCAGACTTTTCATCTAAAATCAAAATGCTTTTATTCATTTTTTTAACCATTCTCTGACATTTTTTAGATACAACTAATATATTAAGTCCAATTAATAATGAAGCACACTTGTTGATGCCCCAAAAAGGTCACACACAGAGGGGATGTAGCTCAGTGGTAAAGCGCATGCTTCGCATGTATGAGGTCCTGGGTTCAATCCCCATCATCTCCACTCCTTTTAAACAGTGTCATTGGGATTGTTTATCTAATGATTCATTATCATAGTTCTGCTACACATGAATGGTTGGTGAACATGGTTCCCCATGGTGTATTTTGCTTTGGTTAAACGCTTATTCCATGAATTATTGAATTTAACTAATTTACCGGCATAACCTTCCTCAACTCATTTTCTACTTTCCTTTTTTTCCTGCAGAGCACCTTACAGCCCCACAGAGCCCTGTAACCAATGGCAGCTTCAGTCCAGACTCTTCCTCTGACCCGTGGCCCCAACAAAAGCTTCCGTAACCCCTTCCCAGCCCCGCCCCTCGCGTCCCGTTGCGGCATGGGAAGCGTGGGCAGTCTGGTGGAGAGGCCAGATGTGTCTCCGACTAAAGGCAGCCGCGCTGTCCCCCAGGTGAGACCCAAACAGACCAATGGCCTCCTGAAGAAAGGCTTCACCCAGAGGGAGCTACTCAACTACCTAAACATCAGCAGGTCAGTGCTGTTCATAGGTGCTTTTGTACAACATTTCACAGACTGCGATTGTAAAAGAAAGGGAAGTCTGTAAGGTAGTGCAAAATGTGAAAGGAGGCGACCTCTGTTGACCCTCTGCTCTCCCAAACAGAAAAGAGCCTAAAGCGAACCCGGGCAGTGACGGCAAGAAGGACATTATCTCCGGCCTCAGTGGCCGCGAGGAGGACAGCATCCACGCCAAGGTCTACCACAAAGACGGCACCGAAGTAGATCTGACAAAGAACTCACTGCCGAGTGGTGGCAAGTATGAAAAGGTGAATATTTGTTGTTTAAAATATTATTATATATGACTTTTTACTAATTACGGCATCTCTGTCACTTGAGATGGTTTTACACTATGACTCCTGTAGCTCTCAACCGTGTGTATCTATGTTCTATATAGCTCAGTTTTATTTGATTCCATTTGATATTATTCTTATTTGATTTGGTTTGATTCTATTCTTCTTCAAACCTGTACTCACTCTGTCTTTGGGATGCTGTAATACCCACATCACCCAAATTGAGGATCATTAAAGGATTATCTTATTTTATCTCATCTTATCTAAGATATTATATTATATCAATGTTGTTGTTTTTTTGAAAGAATCATTTGCATCTCTTCCATTGTCAAGGTCTTGAATTAGTTTGGAAGCTATTCTGTAGTTTTTTAAGCAACAAGCGACAACATTACATTTACATTTATCCAAAGCGTCTTACAATCATCGAGGCAGGAAACATTAAGCACACACACTGGGATGATCTGGACTTTTTAACCCCTAAGTCAGCGGTGTAACCCACTAAGCCAAACCAGCTGCGCTAGAAACAAGTCTGTGTATTACATTAACACCAAACATCTATTAGTACAAGATGTACAAGTTTCATCAATGTATTAAATATTACATATACTTTAAGTGAGGGTACTTTGAAGTGTCCTTTACCGCATCTGAGTTTCATTCACAGATCCGGATGACTGACTTCCCATTGTGTTCTTTTTATAAATGATATACAGGCAGCGACTGGCTGTGTGAAAAATTGATCAGCATCACATTCATACATCTCTGGTGGCGCGATGCAACAACCACCCCCATAGTTTTACCTGCATAAATCAACCCTAAATATATGGCAGCTCAGCAGCTCAGATTGAGAATCTGCCACTTGCTGTGTTCTGAATTTATTGCTGCAATCAAATCACACATGTTTAGTTTTTTTTTTTTAGCTTGAATTGATCAACGCTCAGAGCATAGAGGGTGGGACATATTGATTTAATCGGAACATTGTGATTGATGTTACATAGCTCAGCCTCCTTTTGCTTTGAGTGGGATATGTCTCGCCCCCCTTCACCACCACTTTCTAATACTTGGTCTGCTCTCGCTTCTCCTTCTCCAGGCTCGTTTCAGATCGTCCGCCTTCAAGCCCGTCACCCCCAAAAATTTCAGCTCCATGCAAAACCTCTACCCGTCTTCCAAGTCAGAGGATGTGGAATATGGCCTCTCCAACGGGCTGCACAGAGCTTACGCCCATGTTCCTAAAGCTGTCTCCACCTCCTCCTCTTCTTCCTCACCCTCCCGCCCTGGACCGACATCCAGTGGAAACAAGGTATCTTCACATATGGTCATAAATTTAGCCCCTTGTTATCGATGCCCAGTTATTTCCACAGCTGCCACAGGTATTTTAGACTTAAGTCAAACTTGGTGGAAAGTTGAGCTATGGGCCAGGGACTTTGTACATCAACTACTCGTGATTCGGGATGTTATTTGTCACTAAAATCAATATATTCTCCACTGAGTTTGTGTGAAAGTGATGAATAACTGTATAAATACGAATGTGTAGGCCGTCTCTTGTGTGCGTGGGACGAGCCACGAGGATGATAACCTGTCAGATTCGGGCCATAACTCCATGAGCAGCCTGCCGCCGTACCGGCCTCCCTTCCGCCCACACCTGGCTCACATCAGGTCTGCTGCAGCATTCTCTTCTTTGCAATGCTTTATATTCAAATGAGGTGTCCCTACAATTGATTTTTCTCTTATACGTGATGACTGTGTGGGAAGTGATGATCGAGATTTTAATGGCTTTCGTGGTTTATTTTTTTACTCCAGTGCGTCTATGGGCCACATCAACACCATCGGCTCCCTGGACCGCACCTCTCTGGGCCCGAAGGCTATCGGGTGCGAGGGTGTGGCTATAGGAGAGGTGGCGTGTCGGAGCATGGCAACCCTGAGCCGCCTGGCTACATATGGAGGGGAGGCTCCACCTCCTTATGAATGGACACTCTCTCTGTCTGTGGAGGAAGTGGTGAGTGCCGGGGGAAATGGCCGAGCGAGTCAGTGCGATTTACAGATCGCTGAGTCATTCATCCTGTGGTGCTTTGCAGGTGCGGGATCTGGAGGAGCGTCTGGTGGAGAAAGAGCATGAGCTCAAGCAGATGAAAAGAAACCTGGACGAGAGCGAGGGCGCCATTGCTCAGGTGAATCTCATTGTATTTTGTCTGTTCTTCACCATCAATCTTGCTATCCATCTGCCTCTCTTTTGAAGTCTGACGCCCATCTGCTCGCCTCATGCAGGTGTTTGAAGGGAAGCAGCGTCTGTGGGAGAAGGAGGTGGAGGAGCTGAAGCACTTGTACGCTGCAAAGCTGCGTCAGGTCTCCCAGCATGCCCAGCGCTCCCAGCGCAGCCTGCAGCTGCAGTTGTTCAAGGCCCAGCAGGAGAAGAACCGACTGCAAGAGGAGCTCGACGGCCTGAAAACGGAAAGGAGCCAGGATGCTGGAGCCGTAGCAAATCGAACCAGCCCAACCCTGGAGGAGACGCAGTGGGAGGTGCGAGATAGCTGAACTCCTTCCTTGTTTGTCCTGTTGAAGTGATCCCAGTACAACAGGGCCTCGTAAAGTCAGTAAAAACTGACGTTTCTCCTGCCCCCGTCCCTCCGTCTCCCCCTATTCTGTCTCTCAGGTTTGCCAAAAGTCAGGGGAGATCTCCCTGCTGAAGCAGCAGCTGAGGGACTCCCAGGCGGAGGTGACCCAGAAGCTGAGCGAACTCTTCCAGCTGAAGACACAGCTCAGGGAGAGCCGCATGGAGCTGCGCAGCAGGGAGGGCCAGATAGATGCGCTGAAGCTCGTCCTGCAGGGGACGCAGCGGCGCAGATGCTCCTCTCAGAACGCACGCGAAGATGGAAAAGGGGCTGACGAGACTACTTCAGGTAGTTTTATGCGCCTGTCTCTGACTTGTGTGTATGAATCTGGCGCTGTCAGTTCATGCTGGGGAGAGTTTAAGTTGAAACGCCAATTCAAGTCTCACAGGACTTTCTGACTGACTGATCGACAGTAAATCAGACATAGTTCTTTAAAATCTTGTTACTAAGTCATTCCAAAATACTTAAACCTGCACACGCCAAAGTAGTAAGCATGAAAATGTAAAACAAAAAAAAGGGAAGATATTTATATAGATGTCTGTCTAATGACTGGGTTTCTTATCAACACAGCAGGAGCCTGTCTGGGTTTACATGCTTGCTCCTAAAATCAGGTTATTTGAGTAACCTGGTCAGGAGCAGAGTTCAGTGTGTGTGTGTGTGTGTGTGTGTGTGTGTGTGTGTGTGTGTGTGTGTGTGTGTGTGTGTGTGTGTGTGTGTGTGTACATGTGCGTGTGTTTTGAAAGCAGCCCAGAGTCTTTCATTATATTTCCCCTATGGCACTGCCGGGCTGTAGTTGAAGCCATGTGAACCTCTGTGTTGCAGGGGGGTGCGGGGGGCCCACGGAGGAGCGTCTGCGGGCGGAACTCCTGCTGGAGCGACGCCAGAGCGAGGCCCAGGCCATGGCTTTCGAGGACGAGAGGCACACATGGCAGACGGAGAAGGAAAAGGTCATCCGCTACCAGAAGGAGCTGCAGGCCAGCTACTTAGAGATGTACCACCGCAATGAAGCGCTGGAGAGGGAACTGCACCAGCTGAGGGCAGGCAGAGAGCAGGGGGCCGGAGGAGGAGGAGGAGGAGGAGGAGGAGGAGGAGGAGGAGCAGGAGGAGGAGGGAGCAGAAGTGGGACATTGGAAAGAGAAGTGCCAGAGCTGAGGGGCGAGAGAATCGGGGAAAACCCAGAGGACAGACCTTCCTCCGGTTTGCCGTGGATAGAGAGGATTGAATCATCCGAAATTTGAATGTGATTTGAATTTGTTTGCAATGCAAACTGCTTTCTCCCCGAAGTCCGGCATCTATGGAAGACCAGGTCTGCCAGGATGAGAAAGGAAAAGACGAATAAGTGAAATAAGTACAAGTTTTGATTAAGACAAAATTATCCTTGTACACTTGGTGAAAAATTGGCATTGAAATTGAAATTATGATGTTGTAAGTCAAAATCTATACTTCCTGAGACAAAAGTATGAAAATTTTAAAAGAGAATAAAATGTAACATTATTTATAGTCATAATTATAAATAATCATAAAGTAATGTGTCTAAAGTTGGACTCATAGCCAAAATTATGAGTGAATAAAAATAATGAGAGGAAATATTTGACCTCAAACAGAAATATTTCAGTCAACATTTTGACTTACTATGTCAGCATTTGAGTAATTATCACTTCTTCTTTTTTAAATCTTTACTTATCTTTTAATGCAGATAGTCAAATTTAGAGTATTTTTTTGTAAACTGTCCATCTGTTCTTCTTCTTCTCTTGGTGGGAATGGGCTTCCATGGACGCTGCCAGTCTCTGCCCGTGCACCCTTGTTTATTGTTGAATGCCGTTATCCTGCAAAGACGGGACCCATGAGCTTGTACAGAAACACAGAAAAACTGTCTGTGCCTCGTCTCCACTTGGCTGTAGAGTCGTGTCGGGTGTTTATGTACAATACAGACAAACTCCAGCCAAGCAACTAAGACTGTCCTGCTTCAGACTTCTGTCCGATCACAACGCTGTAAATGAACAAAATTGATATGCTGATTGTGAGAGCTTTGCGTTCATGTGGCTGTTACTTTTCGGTCTGGACTGCTGTGTGGTCTGTGGCGGTTGTCAAAGGGAAGCGCAGGAACATCTCAGCACCTGTGTGCGAGCTGCCGGCTCGGTGGATTCAGTATGGAGGATAAAAACTACCTGGTGCCAAGGTACTGATGCTAATTCTTTGCCATCGAGAAAACGTTACTGTTCTGAAGAAACTGGAAATGTGCTACTTTTTTTCCTCTCTCATTTCTCCTGTCAGGTGATGCCAATATATTTTGTACATAACTGTAACTCTCCATTTGACTGGACTTCTTTCATTGTAATCCCAAGCACACTGTTGTCTTAAACGGGCATTCTTCCGTATCTTTTGACTGCAATGAAAACCGTCAACAGATGGCCTGACGTGACCGCCCTGCTTCGCCAAAACCAACAACATTAAATGCATGACATAGGTGGAGTTGTTCTATTGCATTGTTTATTATTAAATATATGAACGTTCAAAAGCCAGCTCTCAATTGACCTCTCAATGTACTGTGACTCTTGTCCGTTTACTGGAATCAAAACTGTGCAGTAGAAAAATATGTATATATATGTATGTTTGTTTTGGATAATAAACATTTATGAAGTGGTGTGAGGGCAGTGGAAGTTGGGTGCTTGCCCCAGTGGCACTTGGTGTAAATCAAGGCTGCAGAATGTTTTACATTCGGCTTTTCTGTCTGAATGGAACTGATAGAAATCACTTGTCAGAATGTGAGAGGCGTAACTGATGGCGTTCACCCTCTGAGTCGCCTGTCTGCTCCGAAGGGGCTTAAATCTCCACGCAGCGTGCCAATAAAACCCAAGGACAGGGGCTTTATGGCGGAATGGACAACAGAGCGACGGAGGCTTTGGGGACTAATGTGGCTTTTAGAGGTTTAGCCTCGGATCCTTATCTCGGCCTCTCCCTAAGGCCCTCCCTGCTCTGCCCCGGCCGGCCCTTACATACCATCTCCTGCAGTACAGACAGCAGAGGGGTGGAAGGTCAGCCGAGACGGAAACATAGGAGGATCCCCTGTTTGCTCAGGAAAATAAGCACCTCTATGGCAAACATTAGATGTACAAACCACAGCTCAGAGTCCAGCATAACTTTGTGGACAGCTTGGGTTTAGATTGTCTTAATAAAGGTGTTAAATGTGTTGTTTATGCATAAGTGAGAACATAAATATAAAATTGTGTGAAAAGTGAGAAACAGCACAAGCAATTTTTTTTCTTTTTTTAAGGGACTGTTTATCTGAATAGTTATGAGCTGCTGCTGACTCACAAAGCCTTTTACCTTGGCATTTAAAACATTATATAAACTGGAGCTTAATATAACTGCACAGCTCAGGAGAGGTTGAGTGACTTACTGTAGTGGGATGAGAAGAGATTCTTTCCAGACACGTTACCGCTCCGGAGGAGGATTGCAGCGCTTGAACGCCATCAGCCAGGGTGCTTTGTTTCTCTGATGAAGTGACATTTTTAAATACTAACTTATGAATAATAATTTTTTAAAAATGGAACTCAGTCAAATTAAAACCTCTAACTTGAGATTTAATAGACTTCAAGGCAGGTTAGTTTAAGTATTAACAATGTGGCACTAGCGCCACCAAGTGGTGATAAAGAGGGGAAAAAAGGGCAGGCTGAGCAGCTGTAGTCTGAGTTATGGTCGGAGCAGTCCACCACCAAATGTCAGTACAAGCCTCCAAAACTGACTTGGAGTATAAATTTTTTTTATTTTCCATTTTCAGATGCAAGTATATGAAACAGGTTAGAGGGTAGATATTTACAATAAAGGCTGCATAACACACATAAGAGCAGGAAATGCAAACATTCAACAAAACGGACACAACAGAAGTACGGAGCGCTAGCGGTCTATCCGGAGGACCACTCAAAGAGAAGCGATGAATGATTGTCAACCAAAGAAAGAACATTTTTAACAAAAATTAAAAAACAGGAGGAAATTCTGTGAAATTTGACACAAAAACATGTACTTTAACCCATTTTAACTGAAACTTTAAAGAGACACGTTCGTCTTGAACCTCGACTTAAAAAAACAAGCGTTGTGTTGCAATAGCTGTGCTGGTGCAGTGCTGAACAAATTAGCCTCACGAGCCTGTGAGGTGACATCACCATCTTCAACTTGCACTAAGCATACTGTATTGTACATCCAAGTGCCTCGCCCGTGACACGTTTCCCCCTACAGTGTACGCTTCACACGTCACCAGTTGAATAATATATACAAAGCCCATTAACCTCCGAACCCTCAGCCCCACTAGTGAACGCCTGTGAACTCAAACTCCTTATTCTCTTTGATAGCAACTTTGAGATGTGGTATGAATTGTTTACAACGAGCCCTGAGGAAATGTTTTTTTTTTTTTATGTTTCTGTTCTGACTCCCATCTCAAATAAAATATAAAAAAAGGACAAACCTAAGCAGCGGAGGCGTTTTTTTAAGTAGATATTAAACAGCAGCCACAAAGATCCGAGGACGGCCCCCCACCCACCACCACGAGTAAAGCTGAATCACAAGCCTACAGTCACTGCAAGTCAGACCATACAGCTACCGTCACACCACTTCACATCTCCAAACAGCATAGCGTGCAAGCTTAGGGAGCCCAACGCGGGGCCGAGCGAGGCGATGGGCAACAGACGTGGCGCGAGCCGTTAGTTCTGAAAGTTACACAGCAGAGTTGATTATGCATGTTGCTCTTCAGTTTTAATTTACTATTTTACATGAGCTGTCCTGGCGGGTTGCAATGAAAAATAGAAACAAAAGCACATTTCACAGTAGTATATATATTTTTTTGTTTCCTTTTTGTGTCATTGTTTGTTAAATACATACATAGAACAAGACAAATGGCTTCTATAATGAGAGAAATTTTGCTGGTGCAGTCAGTCACAGAAAAAAAGAAAAGAAAAAAGCTGTTCCACCATTGACGAGTTAGTTAATTGTTCTACTGATCAAATGGATACATCAGCCAGCAGTGACTTTCAAGCTAGGTGAGGCCTTTATTACATTATAAAGGAGTAGTTGGTCACAATCAAGAGATGGATTCAAGATGGACCTCCGCAGTTCCCCCTCGCCAGCAAATAATAAACCTACTACAAAGTTTGTTGCTGTGGGTTTTCTGACGTTTATTACCACCCTGAAGTCAAAATCGGCTCATCTATGCCATTTACCCACACGCCGCCATCCTTAATCATTTCACCGCTTCTATCAAAACAAGAAAAAGAAGAATGGAAGAAAAAAAGAAGCAGTCATCCAACTCAATCAAACAAACACTATTAAAGTATTACATATTTAAAAAGATAAGCCTATAACTCTGCAGGCATTCGCAAATGAGTTTCAATGAATTATCCTTTTTCAGAGGTGCTTCTTCGTGAAGAGGTTCTCATTACTGACGAGACTCCTCACTCTACTACAGGTCGTAGTCGTCCGCTGGACTCGGGTGTACTACGCAAACTCAGAGGGTCCGTGGTGGATTTCGGGGGGTGGCCAAGGCCGTCCAGTGGAGCACTGGGATAAAACCTTAATGCTTACAATAACAGGCCGAAAGGCCAGGGACAGAGCAAATGGTCCTGGAAATGTGACAAGCTCCAGGGAACTTCATCCTCACTCGTGAGTGCGAGTGTGCGGTATCAAAAGTAGATCTGCTTGGCATGTGACGGATTCTGCTCCATGGGGCAGTACGGGCATTTCAACCTGAGGACGAGGAGATTGGGAACAGGATGATTAGAATATACTTTACATCCCTGTTGTTCCTTTCATTAAGTATATTCAGTTTTAAGATATTTTTTTTATGTTCTAGAGAATATTGTGCAATGTCTTTCTTGTTGGTGCAGTCCAAGAGATTTTAACATCCATATTTTGGCAGTTAATCCTAATAATTAATAATTTACAAACATAATAACTCCTAGATGCAATTTTAGCGCAATAACTAACACCCAAATCTGGAATATTGTTAGTTTCCTTTATTTAAATTTGGTTAACTAGGTGAGGATGTTTCACCATTAATGAACATACGGGAACCAAAAGATTCAATCCACAACAATATAAAAAGGGTCATTAAAACCTCAAATATGAATCTAACTGCACTTCAGACTTACTTTCCAGCGTTAGTCAGTTTGTTGAGGGCGTCTCTGGAGATGACGTGGCCACAGATGAGCTTCATGGGAGGGTTGCTCTCCGAGGTCTGCTGTCGGAGAATCGGACAGGCGAACACGGAGTGGTACCAGCACTTCTTCCCCAGGTCAATTTCAATCTAGACGAACAGACGGGATTGAGTGAATGAAAAAAATAAAAAAAGAAAGTAAACAGTTTTTGGAAGTTTAAAAAAAGAGACTCACAGGCAGCTCATCTTTGTGTGTCCAGACTCCGCTGCACTGTCTCTGCTCGATCACCTGCTTGATGTTCATCAGCACTGGCAAAGCCATACAGCCTGATGCAAAACTGCAGAGAAGGGTAGGGGTAAGGTAAAGATATTAATGGAGATCAGGGATGAGCTCATGTGTGTTGTTTGTTGTTTTTTTGTTCTAACCTAACACTAAGCGGAGACTCTACGGAGAGGCCCAGTAAAGCGCAGGCATCTCTGGTGAAGATGTTACAGATCTCTGCCCACTGGTTCGTCTCCAGCAGACTGCGGTATGGAGAGTTATCGATGCCGTGACGCAGATACACCAGACTGCCCATCAGGATCTGGATATCTGAAAAGTACGAGGGTGGGAAATAAGAAAAACACAATATTCCATGAGTGATGTGTTTGAGCCAGGAATGTCACGGTGATTGTGTCTCTGTTTGGTGCCGGTACCTCTCTGGTGCTGAGAGGCGAAGGGTTGAAAGTGTCTGGCATACTGCAGGGCCTCCAACTGGTTGCCGATTCCACCGCTGAGCAGGCTGATGAAGTACAAGCGGTGCAACTTGAACTCTAAAGTGCTGTTCAGGTCCAGAAGACGCTGTCGATTCGTCACGGCCCACCTGGGGGGGAGGCACAGACGTGAACAAGTGCAAGTGTCAACTTTAATGATAGTTATTTGTTATAATCATCATCATCATCATCATCATTATTATTATACATTAAAGATATCAACTCAAGAAAGTTCTCCATTACTTGAGTAGACACTCGGACAGGAACTGTCATTGTATTTTTGCAACAATACAACCCTTATTTTTCTTGTATGGCTTTTTTTTTTTTTAAGTTTTTCTGTTATGAGAAAGTTTCTTTTACTTTTCTAAAACAGTACATTTTAAGTTAAAACAGCTCTTTCCTATGTGAGCCAGCGTACGAATAACAGTGACATCAGCTAATTTTGTTTTTTCGAAGTTGGTGAATGAGTAAACACAGATGGACACGGATGGGAAAAAAAAAAACTTACTCAAGTGCCGGCCTGAGGTCCTGCATCCTCAGCGCTTCAAGGATCCTGTTTAGCTCCAGGAATGGCTGCTTCATACTCATATCTATAACTACACCAGATTCCTGGAAAATAGACACAAATATTTCAACAAAGAGTTATTCCAATAATTATCTTCACGAGGATTACAATAGATTTAAGGTTAGATTAATGATATTTATGCAGAGGGTTGTCACACAAATTTACACCACGAGAACATTAGATTGATGGTTTGAGTAATTTACTTGACACAGATCTTCTGCGACGCTGAGCATCCCTTGTCTGTACAGGTGCTCCACGATGGTCTCACTCAGGTACTTCTGTCTCTCTGGGGTGTCCCACACCGTCTCTGCCACCACGGCACTGATTTCTGCATCAAAATTCTGTAGACAACCACACCGGAGATGATCCTTTGTGTATGGCAAATGTTGAATGTTCAAATTCAATTTCAAAGTTGCTGCCTGTCCTTACTCTGTCAATGGCTTTGCCAACTTTTGAGACGCTGCCGTGGATGTCCTTATGTCGGGAGGCGAGCATCTGCACTGTTTCTTTGATATTCTTACAACACTGGGCCATCGTCTGAGACAAGACCGATAAGTCTGCATCTTGTACTCCTGCAAGAGAGATTCAAAGGATAAGTTTTCACTGTGCACGACTACAATAGCATGTGTCTGATGAGTTATGATGAACAAGGCAAAATCGATTTTAATCGATTTTTGAACAAAGAAATTGAAAAATGCTTACTATTCCTTGAAAATAAGATTGCCTTAACTAATATTGTATCCTAATAGGGCCCAGTCACTGTATGCGTTTTTCTTACCAAAAGCAACTAGCTGTCCTCGTATCTCGCAGACACTGCGCAGAAGCTCGTCTAGCCGCTCCTCGGACTGGTGGCCGTACATCACGAAGCGATGGAGCACTTTCTCCAGCTCCCGCTCCACACATGCACACTGTTCCATGATTCAGGCTGGAACGCTCTCACACACACACAACACTGACACCTGGATTTAAGAGAGAAAAATGTTGTTTGAGGAGTTTAACAGGATTTCTGGTATTTTTCCAACATTTGAGAGTTTGACAACAATATATCTGCTGATACTCCTTATTTAAGGGGGGCTGCATTTTTTTGTTTTTCATCAGACATCTTTTATGAGGATTCAGAATGTTGGGCACAATTTGAAGGTGATGTCTTCCAATCACTTGTTTTGTCTGGTGAGCATCGCAAAGGCATATATATATATATATATGCCATACATATATGTGTGTGTGTGTGTATATATATATATATATATATATATATATATATATATATATGTATATATATATACACACACACTCATATATGTATACAAGATAATGAAAAGCAATCGTCTTCACATTTTAGCAGCTTTAAAACGATTATTTAGCTTGGGAGGGAGGGAACTGACTGAAAACAGTTAAACATAGTGTTTTTCAAAATACATATATAATCATCTTTGACAGGCATTCTAAAAAATGATGACCAACATATGTTAATCAAGATACACTCAACTACCCCAAACATATCGTTGGATTTAGATCTGACCAGCAATCCCCTCTCACAAATCAGACAGGGGACAGACGTGTCCGTATCAGCTGATTGGCCCAGCTTGTGTTTTGTTCTGCAGATGTCTGCAGGACAAAAGGAAATCTTCCACATTCGGACTGTAGAGCGATCAAAAGGACGGAAGTGTGGGAACCCTCTCCCTGTGTTCCAGTGAACCGATAAGACACTGACGGTCTCCTGACCACAAGCCCTGGGGTGCACCGATGCGCCACAGACCTTCGACAGTGGGTGGACAGCTGTTTGCTTTTTTTCCCAAATGGAGAAAAGGAAACAGACGAACCACCCAGTACTGCCCACGGTGCAAAGTTTGGCCCGATGTGGCTCAACTGAGGAGCAGCGAGGCCTCGCCGCGATGAGGAGCAGGCACACGGTGTCCTCTGCGGCCTGGTGTTTACGGACGACAGTCGCCCGCTAGCGTCGCTCGCACACACACACAAGTCTCATGTAACCAGAAGGGGACGATCGAAAATGTGGACCGACGACTTTGTCTCGACAGCTGGTCTGCGTCCCGCTGTTATTGTTACTTGCTCATGTTATGTTTTAAACATTAAGTGGTTTTGGGCCACAGCTTCGCCGTAAACTCATCGTCTGTGCGCTGAACACACACACACACACACACACACACAAACACACACACAAAAAAAAAAAATGTCAACCCACCGTAGCAGAGGTAACAAACATCAACGCGCCCCGCATCGGCGTTTCAACCACCAGACACCGCGTCTGGTAATTCTGTTATTCACTACTGATGAGACACGCGAAGCGCCGCCGGCTGCTGGCCATGTATTTAGATTCGACGCGGTTAACTGTTGGCGTTAAGCTGTCGCGGAGCTAACATAAACAAACGCTATCCCAGTCGCTGGCTAGCCACAAAAGCTCGCCATTGCTAGCAGCTAGCTAGCTAGTCGGCGTAGCCAGCCGCTCGCTGACACGGTCCAGATAATTCCAGGAGGGGATGACAACCCGCTTATTTCGTATGACTCCGACACTTCAAGCATCTAGAACCGTTTAACCGAATTTCAACATTATGGTCAAATACACAACACTCACCTATCGTGCTAATTAGTTAGCAAACATTAGCGTTAGCCACTTGCCTGTTATGGCAACACTTCACCAGCAGTCGTAATGCGGAACTTCCGGTGTCGCATTCTGGTTTAAGTGGACATTTTCACAATAAAAGTATTTTTTTTTTCTGTGACAGCCTTTTAGTGTGGCGTATTGTCACTTGAACCAGATTTATCTCTCGCACAATGGAGCATTGAAGCTATAACAATCCATCCCTTGCAGGTTGGCACCAGTGTGTAAACACCATTTCAAAATGGTCAAATTGGAGACATTTGTTTTATATGTAAGACCGACATCTGGGTAGTTTCTCCTGCAGCACATGCTGAATAACTACTTTACTACTACTACTACTACTACTACTATTTACTACTACTACTCAAGTTTTAATCTGCAAAGTGGCTTGCAAGTTGCTGCAGTAAAACCTTTGAAGTGGAAAACTTTGCAGAGTGCACTATTTCCACTGTTAATATTCCATGTAAATTCCTTAAATGTATTATTCTTATTCTCTATATTTTTTGCAATTCGTATATTTTACATTTATTTGTGTAGATATTGTATATATTTTTAAAGTGTGCTGTGTGAAATGTGCTGCTGTTACACCGGAATTTCCCAGCTTGGGATAAATAAAGTATCTATCTATCTATCTAATAAGTTTATTAGTTCCTTCTGAAATGTAGTGAAGCATACAAAAAGAAATATTCTCACGAAGTACAAGTATCTCACAATTTTCCACCTCTAATAAGAAACACATTTCTATATAGACAAAATTCTAGATGTTGCTTGCATAGAACTTGATGATGCAGAACATCACAACATAAAAAAGCAACTAGGTCAGCCCTTGCAGAAATAGCACTTTGTTCACTGATCTTCACACATTAGGAAGGGCTGTGCAATACACCATTTACTCAACATGTGGATACTGAACATCAGCTTCCCTGCCAATCCCCTTGATTTAGAAGGTTTATATGTTGGCCCACTAATAGATGCCCATGCAGTGTATTGTTTTGTGCAGCTTGTCGGTGCATGTTGCATTGCTAAGGGTGGGAGTGGGTGAGGTCTTTGGACTTGAGCAGGCTGGTGTGACTAATCTATCAGTGATGTAGACTAAAGCTCCCCATTGCTGAGGTGCTCATCATTCTTTCCCCGTGATGTCCTCCTCCAGTCTGACATGCTGCCATAACCGCAGAGGCTCAAATTTATCAGCACCTCTGTACATTTTATTTTGCACTCTCTCATAGCTAGTACACATATAAATCACCTATGTATGCGTTCCATGCTCTCCAACCATTCGAAACAGTGTTCTTCTTGAAGGTCATTGTTTTACTCTATATTTCCCAAGTGATATCAGTGTGTATTTACAAATCCATCTTCTCTGTGGAACCTGATAGGAGTTCAGAGGGATGATGATCCATACTTGTCATGCTTTTGGAGCCCTCAGTGAAATCTGAAATCACTAGATATCTAAAGTGAATGTAGAGTATATAAACACTTATTAGTTTGTACAGAATGAATGGTGGGGACAGAAAGCTATAGCTGTTGCTTAGGTCTGCAAGTAGACCCATATAGCACTAACTGCACCAAGGTCAGACACTTGATTCCCATTTTGGATAGTAACACTAAAAATGAGAAGAGTAGAAGAGTAAGACAGATTACATATGCATCATGACATACAGGGAATAGCTTGTTGATTTTCCTTAGCAGTCTCTCATCTTGAAACAGATGTACTATACCCACAGTCACAACCTTATGCAACACTCAGTCAGGGCTGCCATCAAAGATTTTCCATCGGCTTGTCCTGAATGACTTAATGACTGAGAATGAAAGCTAATCTCACGATTAATGTAGAGACAGAGGCCTGTCTATACTCACAACCATCAAACGTGTCCAGGCAGTCTCAGTGTAGCTCAGAGAGTAGCTTATAGTACTCTTATAGTAAAATATATCATAAATGACATGATCCCATTTGTTTTGACAGTTTTGATTGTACACTTGTCAAGTGTTGTCTTGTGACAGCCAAGCTTCAGTGTGAATTGAAAAAGGAACTCTTTCATTGGCTACAGTTTTCCTGGAAAATAAGATATTCAGACTTGAACAGGACAAACGTGATTGGAGACATGTGAGAGCGTTATTCAAGAGTTGCTACCCTTACATGCAGCGCACAGGAGTTTTGCATGTGAGCTGTAAGTCGGTTGGTCTGTTAACCTTTGACCTCTTGTACCTCAGCTACAACATAGTATTCACAAACACACACACACATATACACAAATATACATACATGTGTACATTAACTACCTTCTTGATGTTAAATATAACCTCTTTGTAGCAGCCAAGTGGACAATGTGTGGCCGTACTTTGAGTTTGGTATTTCCCCTTTCTTTCCCCACCAGTGTGCCCAGGCAAACAGCTAAAGCTATGGCTATCTGGCTCTGATAGTATGGGTCTATATATAGAGGAGCCCTGTGACTGAGCTGGCTTTAAGTGTCAAATTCCATCCACACTCATCCGTCCTGGCTGGATCAGCACCTGCTGCTAACTATAAACCCTCCCACCCCCTGTGCCGCACCCCAGGCTAACTCACACTGGAAAGCCAATGTCCAACCAAACCCCAGTCTGGAGAAAAAAAAGATCCAGGTTAGACTCAGTAAGTGCTTATCCTGAGGCCTGCTCAGAAGGGAGGGGCAGAAATACAGATGGGAGCATTGGAGGATGTAATGTGTCTGAGCGAGATGCCCCTGTTTGCTTTTTGTATTCAAGTCTGATGCATGGCAGTGTGGCACTGCCAGACTGAGCTGTGTGGAGCTGCTCAGTCCTGGACTCGGCATATGGACTGATGTTCTGTAAGCTTTGAGTGTGCTGAAGATTTTGAGAGGCAGTTCACTGGATGACGGACAGATATTGCAACACAGAGCAACTCAATGCACTTGGGAAAGCCTCATCATTGGCCAAAGGTACAGTACCCGTCATTCTGTCTCTCTCTACTTGTACACTGAGCAGACTTTCTCTTCTAGTAAGTCCCACACCAAGGCAACGTGGAGAGCTTAGATAAATGGGTATGTATTGGCCAGAGCAAATGCAAATATTGAATATTGTCAGTTTTCGTACTTTATATCTAAGATGAATAAATCTCAGCACTTATAATAAAGTTAAACATGATGAGGAATCTTGTGAGCTTTTAAGCACATGGAGATACACAAAACATCAGGCAACTAAATTATTTGCCAACTTAGCGTGAATAAGTGTATATTATCTGATATTGATTTCAAGTTGCTTGCTGCTTTTTAAGTTATAGTGACATAATGAGTTATATTTATATACTGAACCCCATTGGAGGTTGAAAATATTCTCAGAATATCTGAGGGTTAAAAATTAATTTGCTGTTGGTATGCAAAAAAACAAAAACAATTGTCTAAAGCTTTGCCATTCATATATTTGATGACTGTCAAATGTTACTTTTGGTTTAAATGAATGAGATAGACACCCTCCAGGTGACCATATCTTATTTCCAGTCCAGGAACAGAGCCCAGAGCAGACCAGAAGTGTGTGGACTGGACTGGCCACAGTGAGAATTTGGTGCTTGTGGACTAGCTATGGACAGCTGGACTCTCCAAGGGGACAGCTACTCCTTCCTGCGCAGTGCACCCCGCACCTTTTCCCTGTGCCATCGTGACGGCACCCCCAACCACGTGGAAATCTTTGACATCATCAACGTCCCTACTCAGCGCAGTGTCATCTCCGAGACCACTTGCCTGTGTGACATTTTTGGAGACGACTGTGAGTCGCCCTCCCTCTCAAGCAGCCCTGCTGTGGGGGCCTTTGTCCATTCCCAGAGGGAGGTGGACGGGACAGCTGCTGCATCACCTCTGGTGGATGATCTCAACGACTCCTCAGGCTCTTATCACACTGCACCGGGCTCCAGTGAAGGAGAGGAGGGCTTTGAAGATTCAAGAGAAAGGCTTC
This sequence comes from Scophthalmus maximus, assembly GCF_022379125.1. Taxonomy (NCBI): domain Eukaryota; kingdom Metazoa; phylum Chordata; class Actinopteri; order Pleuronectiformes; family Scophthalmidae; genus Scophthalmus; species Scophthalmus maximus. Next base: position 9,890,988 of record NC_061523.1, read on the forward strand.
ACAGCCCCCCGCTGCAGAACCCATCTTCAGAGAGGTGGCAGTCAGAGGGCGAGGGACTGAGTTCAGGAAATCCAGACATTTTTGAGGACAGTAGCCCAAATTTAGAAAGAAAAAGCAAATCACCAGTCCCTCAGCTTAGTACAGCTAGCCCGCTATCTGAAGTCATCAATACTAGTGATAGGACCTCCTCTCCTGGACATAATAGTTCCTACACCATCAGTCCAAAGGGAAGCGCATCACCCTTGACTTCTTCCGCAGTTGAAATAAGAAGTTCACCATCATCACCTAGACCAAGACAGGCTCTTTCGGAAGCTGAATCAGGGAGAAATACTCCTATTTTGAAAGACGAACATAACAGCCCCTCAGATCAATTGTTAAATTCAAGTCCCTACTCTGAGCCCAGAAACTGTGTCAGCTCATCCTCCTCTGAATCAGTGAACATCCAATCATCACCTGACTTCAGGGTAGTACAAAACTCGCCTGAGCAAAGGAGCAGCTACTTTAACCAACACAGCAGTCCCTCCCCTGAGCCCAGACACAAAGATATTTCTCTAGATTTTACAAAATCAGCCTTTGAGTCTAGAGACACTCTTTCATCTCCTCTACCTTCCTCCAGTAGTACAGAGTCATCTTCCCATTCAAGAGAAACATTGGTCACGCCTGAGCTGAAGAAAAGGCCCTATTCCCCTGATACACAAGCATCATCTCCTTTTCATGAGCTAAGAGGGAGGATTTCCTTGCCAGATCTTTTCAGTAGAGACTTCACACCTGATTTAGAAGAGCCTCCCTGCTCACCTGAGTGGATTTCAAATCCTTCTACTGAAGGAAGATTGACCGCAACTACCCCTGAGAACCAAAACACATGGTTATCAGTTGAAGCAGGCAGTGCTGATTCTACACCTGCCCCATCCTTCACACCTCCCTCACCAGTCATTTCAACAGCAACATCTCCTGAGCTTGCTGAGAGTGTCTCACCTGAATTAGGAGGCACAACTCCCTCACCTGGCTTGCTCAGGGCTGCCTCTCCGGCTAATATAGTTGCAAGAACTCCCTCTCCTGGTCTCTCACCTCAAATCAGACGGATTTCAACACCTTCTGAAAACCGAATCCAGGTCTTGTCACCTGTGGTAAGTTATAGTTTATCTCCATCACCCACAGCTAGGAGCAACTGCTCTCCCACAGAGATTCATACAGCTCCATCACCTGAAATCAGGATTACAGCATCCTCACCTGAGCTTCATACTTACTCTGCCTCATCAAGAAGCCCTACTTCATCCCCTCATATCACAGGGATTTCTTATACCATTGTTCAGCCTGAGGACCGGGACACTCCCCCATTTCCTGAGCTCTCTCTTCACTCCACCCCTGAGCCCGATAGGACACTTGTGTCCCCTGAAGCAAGGAGCCTTACCCAAAGCAGAGACAGTACACATAGCAGTAGAGCAGAGTCCACTGGTACACCCCGAGACTCGCCTCATATATCAGGGTTCACAAGCCGTGCACTGCAGCCTGAAATAACTTTGTCACCTCAACCCAGGTATCAAACACCTTCACCCCAGCCACAGTATCAGACTCCCTCCCCTGAGCCAAGATATCAAACCCCTTCACCTCAAAAGCATCAAAGTCCCTCACCTCAGCGCCTTACAAGTAGAGATCTGTCACCCGTATCCCCATCTCCTGAGCAGAATTCCACCCTCTACACAAAGTACAACCCTCAGTATATACATACTCCTCCTCTGAGAAATACACCCGAAGTTGAGAGAGATTCCTCTTCAGTTGATATTACAGAAACACAGAGCCCCACACTTTTGGCAAAAGACAACGTGTCACCTTCATTTGAATTAGACCGGGCAGACAAGTCAGTTCTTGCAGAAATCAAAAGCACTTCCCCAGTGGTTGCAGTACGTTCACCTGTAGTTACTTCTCCTTTCTTAGCACAGGAAAAGTTAGCGAGTTCACCTGAACAACAAAGCATAGAGAAAGAAGAACAGCCAAAGGAAGCGAACTTTCAGGTTAACTCAAGTTTAGCCTCCTTCTCTAAGGAAAAACAGGACTTTGGCCAAAATAAAATTCAGAAAGAAGACAGTTGTAAAAATCCCCCCATTGAAATCAATTCTCTTTCCCCCAAGGTTCTAGTCTCTGAGGACAGGAGTCCAACCATTTCACCTGTCCACAGGGCTACATCCGTCTCACCTGTGCAAAGACTGGGAAAACCACAGCCTCAGTTCACTTCTTACCCTCTAACTTCTGAAAGCAGCAGCTCTTTAAAATCAGCTTGTACACCTGAGCCCTCAAGAAGACATCTGTCAACCAAAGTTAGAAGTGAAAACAGTGACAGCTTCACCGAGAACATGGCCCACCATGCAAACAGAAGGCGGACTCCCTCTCCACCACTCACCAGGTTTACACCTGTTCACATCATAGCCCCTGAGAAACCATACAGACAGTGGCAGAACAGAAGCCGTAGCCCCTCTAAGGTTGTAGCACCCTCATCAAGTAGTTATTTAAATAAAGCAGTGACAAACAGGGAAAGCCCCAATGTCGCCTCTGTTGACAATAATAGCCAGGCCCACTGTGTCAGACGAGTAGGGCAATTGGAGATGGATAGGGAAATGCAGCTGGAGGAGAGAGAGCTTGTTAGTGAGAGGAAAAGGCATAGTGAGATGGAGAGAGAGAGAAAGGGGGAGGAGCGGGTTCCTGAGAAGGGGGAGGGTTGGCAGGGGGACGCCAGTTACAGAGGGGAACAGGTTGAGCTGTCATTCAATGCCAGGAATAGAAAAGGGCCTGCGAGTCGCGGTGCAGCTCCCACAAGCAGAGAGACCCGTCAGGGACTGCCAACAGTGCATTCCTATTCAGAGAGCTCGCTTGCCACCAGACAGCTACAGCAACAACAGAGTCTCCTGAGACTTGCTTCCCAACAGGACACCAGGGGTGGTGGTCCTGGCAGACGGCTTCGACCTCCTGCACACCACAACAAGAACAGTGCTCTTGGACGCGTGGCTGCAAGCAGGCCCTGCCGAAGTTCCAGCTCCAGCATGGGAAGTGAGCTTGATGAGGCAGATGATGAGGTGAAGTGGTTTACAGACTTGGCTTTCCGCAGCCTGTCAAGCCCTGAGGTTGATTACCTCGACATGTACAACTCCAGCCACCGTTCCTCTACCAACATTTCTCAACCATCTACGCAGGAGAGCCCCGGTGGGGTGAATCCCGCCTGGCAGGCTTATGCTGACTTCAGGGGTTCTGCTCCAAAGCTGGACAATGATGATCTGTCCTTCCAGCAACCATCAGCCTACTACTCAGAAGGACTAGATCCATCAAAGCGCTATGAAATGGGCAGCTTTGAGTGTGTAGATGTGGCTGTGGAAAGAGAGGACGCCAGGAAGGTGAGAAGAGGAGTTCCAAAGAGACAGATTCAGCTGAAGAGGAGGAATAATGTTGATGGGAAACAGGATGAGAGTAGTGAAAATAGTAGTCCTGGGGTACCAGTGTTGGAGGAAAGCCCCTCTCTAGAGAGTCACATTAGAGAGACATTCATGAGACAACACAGTACACCAGCAGCAACACAGGATTACTACCCGTCTGAGTGCAGCCCTGAGCCCAATCAAAAAAATGAAAGAAAATGCAGACTCCAGAAATCTGCCTCCCTGGATGAAACATGCTCTAAAAACAAGATTGCCACTTGTCTCATTAAGAGTGTGTTGTCCAAGAAGATGCAAAGTGTTGATAAACAACCTGATGAGCAGACAGAAGATGTGAGCCCTGCTTTTGATGAAAACACCCAACCAACAGAGAGTGCAGTGACGACACTGAAAGTATCTCCAAAACCTGACACACATAATCTGAGTTCCACTCCATCAGATTATGTTATTTCATCTGAGGGTCTTCCTATGAGAGGAGAAACAAGCGCACAATATGAAGTCAAATCACCAAAAAGCTTTGGAGTGAGATCCAGTAACAGGCCAAGTTCATCCAGCAGCAGCAGAAGTGTAAGTTTCTCTCAGACTGACAGTGAAGATATTGAGTCTCAGACCACGAATGCCACCTTTATAAGATCTGAAATGAGATCAGAATTGAAAGTGCCATTTGATAGTAAACAGTCCAGAACTGGAGTACGACGAGCAGATGGCATTAAAATCTGGTACGAAGGGGATGCTGGTGACTCAGCAAATGCCGCTGCCGGGAACACAGGAGCCCTTCCTGCCACTGGAACCAGCAGCAGGCAGGCCAGGATGACAAACAGAGACCAGGAATGTGAAAACACAGAGGATCATAAACAACTGCAACGGGGTGACATGGATGCCTGCTTGTCAAAACCACAGGAGATTACACTCAAAGCCGTGGAGAAAAAGAAAGCCTCTCTAAATGTCTGTCTCACACCTGAGGCAGAAAACAAGCCTGAGGTGCTTTCGCCAGATATATCTTTCAGGGAAAAGGAGGAAAGGGTTGAACCCAGTCTGGATGAAAAAACGGAGGAAGCTGAACGAAATGGCAATAATAAATCTAAAAACCCCATTCACAAAGTAAGAGATGTGAGGCAGCTTGTAAAAAACACATATAATCTGTCTTTCAAGGCACCTAGTGCTGTGATGCCCTCAGATGTAAATTACCTAAAGATGGTAAGTTTTAATGAGGAAAGGAGGGAAGAAGTAAAAGAGGATAGGGGGATAGAGGTCATAGCAGGGAAGGAGCAGGAAGCAAGCCAAGAAATGAGGACGGAAATGAGGAGGGAGGAAAGGGGAGAGGAGTACAGGGCGGAGAGGGAAGAGCAACAGAAAGAGAAGGTAAACGATTCAAAGCTGCTGACTTTTCCTCCATCTCTTCAAAGCAAATGCAAGCCTCTGCCTCGTCCACAGCCAATGCATATAGAGTACAAGGCTGTTTGCTGGAAAGAAGACAAAAATAAAATGTCACGCAGCAAGAAAGAAAACTCAGGTGAGAAACCCCAGGCTTCTCCAGAACTTGTTACGGAGGTAAGCAGAGAATCACAAAAGTCCTCTAACACAAACACACAGAATAACACAACAGCAGACACAGCTATTGTTGACCCATGTCAACATGATCTAAAAAAGGCAGTGGAGACACAAGAGACTGTGACAGAAATGCATAAAATGGCAGAAAAAGTGAGCAGACATGTTGCTGTTGCCACAGACAGAAAGCCTCCAATGCTCGGAAACCTCCCCAAATTGCCCAGTAAGGAAAGAGAGGTGTCCACTGCTGTAGTGTTGATAAGGGATGGATCCAGCAAAACCAAGACATCTGCATCTCCAGCCCAGGAAGATATCCCCACCCCAATCCAAGTCCCAGCTTCTTCACCATCACCTGGGGCCGCTACCCCTGGCAGTATCCCTGGCAGCAGTGGCCATTCAGTTTCCATGTTATTGAAGGAGAAAGGCTACCAAGCTGATATTGGACCAGTGGTGGGCAATGGTCTGAATGGAGCTGGAGGGAAAGAGCCTCCCTGTAAGCATGTGAACTGCTTGGAGATTCCCCTTCACACCACTATGCCTTCAGATGGTGGGCAAATCGAGTCTCATAGAGAGAGGACATTCTCGTCATCATCCACCATGTCTGGCCCCTCATCAGTATCTGAAAGCACGGATATGCTTACAAAGACCACAGAAGCCGAAGGAGTTCACATTGAACCTACAATAAAAGACAGAGAAAAACAAATAAGCGTTTCTCCACTAAGGAATACACAGGAGCAAACACCACCTCTCGCTAAACAGAAGGATCTAGGAGATTTTGAAAAAGTGAAAAGACAAGATCCAACTTTCCCCCCAAGGTCCCCTGCAATAAGGAGATTCAGACCACAGCCAATTGAGGTTAAGTCACTGTCTAAAGACACACAGAAACAAGAGATGCCAGCAAACTCCACAGGAAACAATAGACCTCAAACCATTGAAGTTAAATCTATCGCTAAAAATTCCCAAAAGCCAGTTGTGCCTCCCAAACCAAGCTGCAAATTTAAACCTGCAGATTTGGAAGCAATGCCAACTGAAGCACAGAGGCCGTCAGTTACAACAACTGCAAAGTCACAAGGTGAGGAGAGGCATCAAACAATTGTGGTTTCCTCGCCGACTATTTATAGAAAGATCTCCAATGAGTCCACATCAACATCAAACTATACAAGAAAACTAGCTGTGTCTGCAGTGTCCAGCCTCAAACCTCCACCTAGCAAAACAACAGCAACCACAATCTCCAATCTATCAAGCCAGTCAACAGCTCCACCAGAGACTGAGGCATATAATGACAGAGGACAACAGCAACAACCAACTGCCTCGCCCCAAAGCTCCAGATACACACATAGACCTACAACCTTAGCTCCAGCATTAGCCACCCACCCTGGTTCAACCTCAGCGCCAGGTCCAATCTCTGACCCAATAGCAAGCCAGGTCCCTGGACCTACCTCAGCTGGAGCCAGCCAGCCCAGCCAGCCAGCTGTTACAGATCCAGACAGCCAACCAGTGCTTCCGAGGATGGCATGCCCGCGTGAACAAGCCATGCCAGTGACTTCAAACAACATAAAACAACCCGCTTCTGTTCCCACAAGACATGTGCCAGGATACGCACACCAACCATACCGCAGGTCACTGTCCAGTGAGCGTGCCCACAGGACAGACGACCTGCGTTTTTATGCATCAGATGACCCTCCAAGCTATGATGAAAGAGAGAGCTTCAGTCCCCTTGTGCTCCCAGATCTGACCCACAGGAGGTCAAATCGCTATGAGCCCTCCTCCCGCCCTCCTCCCTGCTCCTGCACAGCTAGCTGCTCATCCCACCCTGGTCTCACACCTCCTCACCATCACCGCAGCCCCCAAAACCTCACCCCTCCTGCCCCTTCACACTCTCCAGGCCAAGTGCTACCTTACCCAGCTGCTCAGCCCCATTTTCGTCCACACCAGTGCAGACCTGACCCTCAACCAATGAGCTACCAACCAAGCTCTCCCAAATCAAGTCCTCTTGGTCCAAGCCAGCCACCAGCCCTGTACCAATCTCTCCATCAGCCTCCTCCCTGCCCTCCTCACCCTTCACTCATGCAGGCCTGCACTGCTGACCGGCCATTGCAGCCACCCCAGCATATTGACACTCGACGACCCCCTGTTCACAGATCTCCCCAACAGCAGCCACTAGGCTTGGCTGGAGCTCCTTACAGCGATCCTAGCCACAATCACTCTCCTGGCCTTCCTCCTATGGATCCCCAGTACTTGTGTGGCACTCAAAGCCTGGGGCCTTCCTATGGGTCTGAATATGGGGGTGACAGCTCCAGTTTGTACTCAGAGAGCAGTTATGGACAAGCACCGCGCAGAGTACTCCTAGATCCTGAGACTGGAAAGTATTTTTATATAGAGGTGCCTGTACAGCCACTGAGGAAAATGTTGTTTGACCCAGAGACTGGCCAATATGTGGAAGTTCTCATTCCACAGCAGGCAATGTCACATTCAGGTCTGTATCCTCCATCAGCAGCTCCTTACCCATCTCTCCACAACCCCAACATGTACGCCACTGCTCCCCAGTACATGCCCTATGCTCCTCCTCCCCCAGCCCACACCCAGGCTCAGCCCCAGCCACCTCGCTATCCTGAGGCATCTGCTGAAGCAACAATGCACCCAAGCGGGCCTGGGGTCAGCTACAGGAATCACTCTGGTCAGGGTTCCAAGCCAGAGTCCCATAACCATCCACCACTGGACCAGAGCTACCTGGAGAGTATGTATTATGTCCCTACAGGGATGAATGCAAGCCCCAATCCCACCCCACCAGACTATTACCACAAGCATCCCCCCAACCTACCCCCAACAGGGGGGAAAAGGTCCTGAAATAGAAGATAGAGGCCGTCTTCCTGGAGCCTGTTGGGTTTTAAATACACAGTATATATAAAGGGGGTGTCTAATGTTAGCCTGTTTTCACATTTCAAATGAAGACAGTGATTCTTTGGTTGTTGTTTATTTGCTGCTGCTTGTTATGAGCTAGGCTGCTTTAACAGAAAAAATGGTTTTGAAAACATAACAGAGAAAGCCTTTTCCAAGACATTTCTTGAGTTGAATGCCTAATTTCAAAATGATCTAGAATTTTTTTGTCATTTTTGATTCAGGGTAAGAACACTATACTTCACCAGTAATGCACAGCCACTATTAATCAATAGGTTTACTAATTTACTGATGTGTGTACTTAAATAACAAATATCCGTTAAAATAACGTAATATTTATTTTATTATTGTTTTTCTCTAATATTGGATGAGTGAGTTTGTGAAAACGATTTCTGCAACAACAATGCCAATAAAATGTGTCACATACTCCTTTTTCTTGCCTTAATTAATTTTTGTAGTTTTCTATGTCAGCATTTATTTACTGGCCAGATCATGTACGTAAGTATAATGTAGGTGTTGAATGAAATGTTATCACTGTGGTTGTGTTGTATTAAAATATGTATTGGTGGACTTGGTAGCATCTATTGAGATTGCATTTTGCATTTGCAAATTCTAAACCAAACAGTGAACGATCTGGAATGGACACATTTTGGAGGTGAGTACAAAGACAAATTTTATCAGTAATTTCCTTCTACTTTACAGTGTCAAGTGTCACGGTTCATCATCTTAGTGATGGCCTCAATGCACCAAATTAACAAAAAGAGGTGCAATGTGGGTAGTGGTAAACCAAGTATTAGTTATAACAGTCCATTAAACATGGCTTCTGACTGAAACAAGAGACTTTGGTGATGCATGTAAGAATGATTAATTATCAATTATCTCTGGATATTATAATTGTTTTGACCAGTTGCAGCTTTGAAACTGGCACTTTATTTAGCTACATCCATCAGCTCTTCATCTCTCTACCTTTAGAGGGCACTGAAAGTCCTAAAACTGTGCAACAGCTATTAGCTCTAATTTATATAAAATAAAATAAAACATATTTTGTTGATGGGGGGTTGCGGGGTAATATTGATTTGGAGTCACATGACGGGAACGTAAATGACAATAAATGATTAACTTGCCATGACTTTGGTTAGACAGAGACAGCACTATTATTCAGAATAAAGAAATGTACCTGAAATACATTGGCTAGTGTCATTTGTAGCAGCACATTGTCCCGCCATGACCACTGGAGGGTGCCACAGACCACTACAACAGTCCCACCCTGAGGGCATCTGCTAACCTTTTCGTGACAAGACCCAGTAAAACACACAATGATGGTTTCCTAATCAGAACCTGACCCAGTAAATAGAAACCAGAACCTAATTTTTCTGTCCAGAGAAGCAACATTGACCTCCCCTTTTCTTTGATGTGGCTAGTCGTAAAATTAATTAGAGGTCTGACCAGTAACTGCAAGGGCCTCGAGTGTGTGTGTGCTTGTTTGTCCATGTGTGTTTGTGGATGTATGTGTGTTTGTGTGCCTTACTGAACAAATCACTGTTTCATCTGTAAGAGGGAATTCAAATGCTTACAGTAACACAAGAGCGCATTCATTCACATCTGAAGTGTGTTGTGTTTCTTTGCAGGTCACTCCACACCACTTCTATATTACCTGTGCGCTTTAAAGCAAACTCCTACACCCACGCCTCTTTATCAGTAATGTCTAATACTGAACGTGATGCTGGGATGTCCCACTCTTTTCATTCATGAAAGAGACTGGTCTCAATGAATGTCACAAGTTAGAATTCAGATTAAATTTGATCTCATGTTCAAAATGACTGTTTTGTGTTTTGGTTCACTCAAAATAAACTTTGACCCAAATCATCTCTTGACAACTCCCTTAATTTTAAAATAGTCAATGGAATGCAAAGCTTAAGTTTACTGCCATGACCCTGTATTGTCACAACCTGGCTAATGATTCGAGACGCACCTTAGGAACATACAGTAATCTGTATAAACTTCCTGGTACGCCTACTGCAAAATTACTTCCAGACACACGCGCGTGCGCGCACACACACACACACACACCTTGGGCCTGTCCCAAGATGCAGCTTTACTGAGGTATATCTAACCTTTCTGAATATAACCCAACTTGTATACTTAAATCTGACGTAAAAAGACCAGTTCTGTGGTGTGGTTTGAGATAATCCAGCAAAAGAGCCCTGTGAAAAAAAATCCCATCCCATTGTGACTTTATTGTTCAGTGTGCCAATGGTGACATGGAAAACCATGTCAGACAGTGAGAGAGTCAAACTCCAACAGCCTCTGTTTGCAGAGAGTTTGCTTGACAAGATATTCAATTCATCAATGTAGCTTCTTCTTAATAATCATCTAAAAGTAATCGCCTTCGTCCACACACATCCTCCCCATCTTGTGTGACTGTTGTGAAATCAAATCGTACGCACACACAAAACAGATACCATGACATCAGAGAGCTCTGGTCCTTTCCAGTGCGTCTGTTATTGTTATGCTTCTGTGACCACTTTTCGAACCCACAATGTAACACACAAACACACACACACACACGCGCACACACACACACACACACACACACGCACGCACGCACGCACGCACGCACGCACGCACACACACTGTAGCAGTAGGAGTCCCATCATCCCTGCCACACCCAGGAGTGAGTGGGTGAGTTTGGACCCACTGGACGGCCGATTGGTCAGTGGAAATGTTCCCTCTACATTGTCTTTCTGGTATCTGGAATGAACAGAAGAGTGGGTGGCATGGGCAAGGCGGCTTGATAACAAGCAGAGTTTTTAGTGATGATAAGGGATCAAATGTGCAGCGTGCTTCCTGACATGTTCCACGAGCACCCTCTGCTTGTGATCAGATGTCAATAGTTTACAAACGTAAAATTCTAACTTCTGACAGTGACCGCATCGCCGACTCAGAGAGAAAGAGGGGGAACATTTGTGTCAGTCACGTCTGTCCTCGACTGTCTTGTGTGTGTGTGTGTGTGTGTGTGTGTGTGTGTATGTGTAATGTATCGACGAAAGGGAGGAAACCGTGATCATGAGCTGAATGTGTGGTCCCTGTCAGACACTGATATTAGTAACCTCTGTCTGGCTGGAAATCATCCAATTCATCCTGGACTTATTGTCGCGTGAGAGTCCCATCTTACGGGACAAGGATACATTGATAAGTCCACCTTTCATGTTTGTGAAAATGAAGTAGTGTGTCACAAGGTTATGAGAATATATCATATCCTGAGAAAAGTTTCCCCTGATCTCACAATGTTTGATCATTTCATTTTAAAAACTATTGGGAACGAGAAAAGTTAGAATTACACTGGTGAAAGGTCAGACAGAATGAATACGAATTATGCACCATAACATTTTTCATCAGCCATCGATTATGTTTAACCCCTGAGATTGATGCTGTGATCCCCTGGAGGAGACTTGACGTCCAGGTTGGGAACCATCGCTACAACACATACTCTATACAACCAAATGATCACTCATCCGTGCAACTGAGTTATGAGCGCAACGCTTTTCTTCCTGTGATGTCTTCCTGCATCACCAGTTTTCCCTCACTTCTACAGGCGTTTTGTGAAACCTTTATTACCTGATGCTGCCAAGCCAAGTTTGTCTTGACTCCCAGGACAAACCTTGGTTACATTGATTATGACGACCCATAAAAACGTGAATCTTCTCCCCTTGTCATAGAATGAGTGAAGAAGACTCACTTCATCTCAACTGTTGCATTGCCTGTGATGCTTCAGCTTCATGCCCATAAAAGGCTTCCTTCCAGGAGGAAGTGGGCGGGGTTTCGGGGCAGCGTGACTGTGCATGCGTGTACGAGCGTGTGCTGATTGAGACAGCCGCTGAGTGAAGCAACATGAGATAAGAGAAAGGGCTGTGTGAACACCTGAACGCTTTCCTTCTGGCATTCACCTCGTTGCCCTTAGCAACCGCAGGGCATAATAATGACTCTGTGTTGCCTGTCCTCCAATTGCGTGCGTGCACCTGTGTGTCACCCAGGCCTCTGTCTATCCACCAGGTGGTGTTCCTACCTGTCACATTTCACGTCATCTCCTGTGATTGCTTTGAAACTCCTGTAAAAATGTTTATCAGCGAGAAACGATCGAGGTGTATACCTGGCTCACCTGCACACCTGTAACCACAACATTTGTTTGTAGTTATTGATTTTGGCTTAATCACACAGAGAAGATCTACGCTCAGATTACTGTTATATGACCTGCGAATATGGGGCATTATTATGAGCTAAAATGAAGAGAGATGTTTTCATTTAAAGTGGAAATCATTAGTCTAGACTTGTCTAGTCCCTTTAGCGGCCCCAGGACCCCTCATGTCTAGGAAGGAAATTGTTACTTATATGAGTCTATCCATGTCTCAAGCACACACACACACACACACACACACACACACACACACACACACACACACACACACACACCATACACATAAACACACTCGCATTATCCAGTGTTGAGGATGAAGTGGCCAAGAGATGATGTCATGGCCTGATCACTTTACCCGTCCACCTCCTCCTCCCATGACCTGGATTGCAGATCAATGAGGAATGGAGGGAATGAGAGGAGAGAGTAACTGAGTGCCATGTGCGGCTGGTGAAAGAGAGAGAAAGAGCGGCATCTATCCCGAATCACTGAGAGCTGATGACATGTCTAAATTCTTATTGATATCGTGCCATGTCACATAGTCACCACTCTGCTCCTCCTCGAAGCTGTACACATTGAGTTGGACAGTGATGTAAGCCAGCTGCAGAGAGCTCTGGCAAATTTTTACTATGTGGGGGAATCTCCTGGGAAGCAGCCTTTGGTCCCGTTAAGTGATCAGGTTTGTTACGGACTGGTGTGTGTGTGTGTGTGTGCGGTGTGTGTGTGTGTGTGTGTGCGTGTGTGTGTGTGTGTGTGTGTGTGTGGGGGTCACTGGATTCCTCCAGCGTGAGGTAAAAGTAATGAGTCATGCAAAGGGTGACCACACAGACTGTGGACATGTAATAATACAACTCTTAGACATTATGGCAAAAGCCATTAACAGTAATGCATCAGTCTGCCAGTTTCCCTCCCCTCACTTCAGAATCTACATCATCATATATCAATGCAGCCATACCACAGGTCAACACCAGGTCGATGCGTGCCAGCAGCGTGGATCGTTGTATGCTTGCACTTTGTCCCGATCATTGAGTTTATTATACACAAATGGGACAAGGACAACAAACACATAACTGAAGAAGTCGGCGTTCATTTCTGATCATGATCCCATAGATGGGCAAAATGGATTGTTTTAGCGTCTTGCAGACATTTTGGGAAGAATGAACCCTTTGAATTTGTTGGCATCTTACTGAGAGTGTTGCCCTGCTACCGCTTAATGATGATGGGACTAAGGACTGTTACAGTGGGAGGCGTCTGGCTCTTTAGTTGCTAAATGCTCCACTATGTTTACCAGCTAATCCCTAACTATGTCTGCCAAGTCATTTGGTGTCGGGCAGGTAGTGTAAGGTTGGTTTACTGGAGTATTTTTGGTGATTGCGTCTGCCAGGCAGTGGCTGGGAGTCAGACTGAACCAAAACAGTTTTGCATAAAGGCGAAACGATGACCTGAAAATCCATCTGATTCATTACCATCCATGACAGCAGCTTTAAGAGAGGAGAAATTCTATTTGTGTTGAAATGTGTGATATATCATTACCTTTATCCCCCCCCCACACACACACACATCAACCAAGACACGGTTTTCTACATTGCATTTTAAAGTGACTACCCCGCATAAATTACGGGGGTGAGCCCTTTAGATTAGATCTAATAACCTGTCTGATCCCGGTGGTCACATTAACTGTCATTAACAAGACAAGACAAGCTGGAAGAGACACAAACAAACCATATGAGTAGGAAACTTGACTTAATAGTTTTGTTGACTGGATAATTTGTCATGCAGGCCTTTGCCCCTGGATTGTTTGTGCTATGTACCAGATAGGTGTTACTGCATGTGTGATTTTCCAAGTGTTGTTCTTTTTTTTCCATCCCTGGGCCAGGCTTCATACCACACATTAGTCAAGTGTTAAGACAAAAAAACAGTTTGTTAATGTTTTTACTGACAAGAAATCACCCACAATTGCATCCGAATGGGATTTAAAGTAATATCCCCCAGAAATGGGAGAAGGCAGAATGGCAAACGTCTCATATCAGGGTTTGTAGTCAGACTCCTCAGTTTGTTATTGTGTTGATGGGTGGAGGTCCAAGGTGATAACAGATACATGTGCTCTCTGTCATACCTTCCCTTCAGAAGAAGCACTGTCAAGGCTTCGCAGTTTTTGATACGACAGAGACGGGATAACCAGTGCCAGCCAAGGAAAAATAAACACCAGCAGCAGTCCAAAAGGTCTGTTTTGGAAAATGTCATGCAGGCTGGTATGAACTAGGTGTGGGACAAAATACAGCATGGTGTCTCGTTTATGGACAATAGACCTTTATCACAGAAGACATGTTGCCCTGTAACAGTGGAAAAAAGTGTGACTAATAACATTATGATTGGCTGAATAAGCTCATTTGTGACTTACTGGGACACTTGGACACAACAGAGCAACCATTGAAAAATACATGTGTTGTCTATTTGTGGAGGTTGTATTTTTGCTAGAGAATCTCCTATATATGTTCCAGACATACATGCGCTGAATATGTTTTTCACTTCTCAATCTTGGCAGCAGTAAATGAAACTTGTGTTTTGACCCGGCAGGAAGAATGCAAACTGTGCGCTCGGTTTATCTCCAAGTGCAGAACGTCTCCATCTTCATTTCACAGCTTTGAAAGGCTGCTGCTTCTGATGAACATTGCACCCGAGAGAGCGTCAAAGCCACACCGAAACATTAGGTGGCAGTAATGTGCATTTTGAACATTTGGAGAAGTTACCCTACGGAGTTTGTGACCACACTGGTGACACTGTGGGTCAATGCTTTTAAAAGTGGATCCCTCATTTCGTACCACGTGTGCATACAAGCGTGCACGTGCATACGTGGGAGATTGTGTTGACACTATACATATTCTTCCTGCCAGTTTCGTTCTATTCCGCTGATCGACAGCTGACGGTGGTTACACACAAAGAAAAGGCAAGTGAATGCTGAAGTAAACATGTCGGATTTAAGATATATATTTTTTTGTTGAATCCCAAGGATCCATGCAGTGGCTTCTGGGGTTGCGTTCAAACAGGGAAAACTTTAGCATGCAAAATGTGTGCCATGCTTTAAGAAGAGACAGAATTACTCTGGCTTACTCGGACACATGGTGCGATTGCAGCCAGGTGAGGTGCATGCAGCGATGAATCAGTTGTCAAAGACAACCTGATATGAGTTAAGTAAAATGTTTGAACGTCAACACGCTCTCATGCGTCTGTCTTCTTAGGTGGTACGTCACGACAGCAGCAGAAGGGAAGAACCCGAGACATGTTTGGGTGATCGCAGCGCTGCGAGTCAGCAGGGTGGAAGCAGGCGGAGAAGGCCTTCCATTGTTGTGGAGAGAATGGAAACTCTCACACAGTCAGATTCCATCCTACCAGTGCGGTCATGGAGGCAGCACTCTGATAAGCTTCCTCTGAAACCAATTTCAAAGAGTCTGTTGTCCTTTTTCTGTCAGATCAACCCCGCCGCCGCCACCCCCCCACCCCCCCATGGAAAACCTATTTTCAGACAACAGCTCACAGGTTCGATGGAAGTGAATGTTTACACTGATGGCTGTCGGACTTGATAAGGCATCTGCGTTGACAGGTCACCTGAGGTAAGTGCCATTGTTCCTCGGCCTGTGCCTGCTGCACGAGGCAGGTGCGGTTCTTGAACGCTGCGTCGCACAGTCACACCTGAATGAACTCTCAAGTGCCGCTCTAACATCACAGCCGCTCTACTTGCGTCACTTGCTGTGGTCACCGCTGGCCCGCTGTCTCCGTTTCTCCACCCACAGCATCCATTCGGCAGTATCAGTGCATGTGAATCAGAATCAGAGTTTGGATGGAAACCATGGCGATGACTTGTTACCACAGCAGTGACTCTCCGCCACAGCCGCCACAGCACCGGGCAAAGTTTCTGTAGACAGTGGCAGAACCGCAGTGTTTTCCTCCACTGCTCCCTTAAAACGGTATCACTCTGTAGTTCCTAAGCGGTTTGGTTCTGCAAACGCTTTACACCGTGGTCTTTGCTACACTACAACAACTCCTTTTCTAAGTTCAATTTATGCTACGGGCTGTGTCTAAACAACAGTCGAGAATTGAATCTGGAAGTATTTATTTTGGACACATATTTAGCCTATGACCACCAGCCCGGGATCATGCCAACCATGCTAACTAGCTGGGGCAGGGCTATATTTACAAAGGGCTGGGCATCCATCATCGCAGGGCAAAATCACAGACGGCCAGAGAGCAAGGAAGGGAAAGTGTGGCCCATCAGTCAGCACAGTGCAATCTCTGGGCTCGCCTTTTTCAAACGCCACACGCTTTCACCACAACAGTGCCGCAGGTCGTGCTGTAGCTGCTACTGGGCCTATGGCACGGCGTTGAACATACGCGTCCTGACACTTTGCCACCTAATTTGCGCATGTACATACCTGTATATGCACACACTGCATGTGTTTTAGCATACATGCAGTGTCTGCATGCATCACCAGAAAGCCCAGCCTCTTAGGTGTCCAGTGACAGAAGAAAGGGCGAGGAATTTCTTTTTACAAAAGAAGCTGGTGTTGACACCTGGGCTTTCTGCCCTGGCACAGCACACCTGAATGACATCACTCAGACACATAAACAAAATAACACATCAACTGTCAAATGCAAGCGGGATAGACTGTCTGATACTGCAAATAGACGGTCAGACGGATGAGCGGGCACGCGGCCTGCAATGACAGATAGTGTTAAAGCAGACAGACAGATGGACAAGGTCAGAGACTGGCTGACACACAGACATGCTGTGTCACTGCAAGAGACAGAGCAGGACTGGGACTCGCTTTTCTGGCATTATGTCGTTGTTTTTGACCTGTACTGTGGCACAAGACTAGACTTTTGAACCCCTCTGTATGTGGGGATACATTACTATATCATACCTTGCCGAAAACATGCTCTCTCAGATTATTATTTGAATTCAATTTGCAACAAGTATAGAGCGTGAAACTCGGACAAGGAAAATATAAGTGCCCAGTAATTAAAAACCCACGACACTAAAGTCACAAAGAATATGAAGAAACGGTAAAGAAGTATCAAGACAAAACAGAGGACAGCTGTTCAACACGTGTAGTTTTTTGTGCCTATAGTTTTCCTTATCCAAGTTTATCTGTGGGAGATGCCCAGTGCGACCACAGTTTTCTGCTGCCGACCACCGAACCGTCCCCGCGGGCCCGTAGGGGCTTGAGGACTGTTCTTACCAACAATAACCATTGTTGAGGTAGATGACAGTGCTTGTCATCATCCCACACAGATTTTCCCAGGCTCTTGTTGGGGTTTCAATCATGTTCGATACAAACTTGTTTGCTTCATGTCAATGATTGAATCCAACTTCTGTTCTGAGCAACCCCTGCCCTGTATGAGGACGTGCATGCGTGTTTGCTCAGGATTGTATAGATTGCACCAAAATGCTGCAGGAAAGAGTCCAAAAACTGGTTCTCTTATCCCAATGCCGAACTCAAAAAGTGATCTATACTCTCTACTCTCCCTTTATAGCCTTGTTGTGCCTATACTCTTATTACTTACTGTCTAATTGGAAAAGCTTTTGCGAAATAAAATTACAAGTCATAAGATGCTAAAAACATACAACACCACTGTCATGTGACAGTAAAAATGAGTTTGTCCAAGAACTTACTTTATGTAATAATTCAATAGCTAATTAAAATATTTGACATTTGTTTTTTGTTGGTTGTACCAGGGTGATGCCTAAAATATGCAACCCCCAACGACCTGCAGCCTGGGATCTCATGGGTTGTGATCTTCGATGTGGGGTCCAAGACGTTGGCACTTTGAAATGGAGAAGAATCCTTCCATAAAGGGACATTTGCCTGTGAGCTCAGAAACACTGAAACCCAATAAGCCCCTCAAATCCCCCCAACTTAGTTCGCCTGGTGTATTAATAACGCACATACACACTCCTAACTTATTAACAAAAACTCCAAATTAAGTTTCTTTTCAGACAAGTGATGAGTAAATAATGTTTCACACAAATTACTGGATGGTGAAAATAAATTTAAAAAAGACCTTTTCACCCTCTCCATGCTGCAGACACACTTCGAAAAAGACGCTTCGGATGCAGAGCGTTGGGTTCGTGTCAATGTTGGGGTCAAGTCTGGGCTGTGTGTGTGTGTGTGTGTGTGTGTGACCAGTTTAATGACATCATGTTAACTTGTAAATTAACACCCTTGGCTACCCACTGTCCCCTGACCATGTGAATCCACAAGCCTCCTGGATGGTGAGGTCATGAAGGTCTGTAGATCCTTGTCATAAAGAGGGGGGGGAGCAGCAGCTAAATACAGAGTTAGGGTGGGGGGAATGCTGGCTATGCAGACTCAGTATACTCTATATTAAGTATGGTTCCCCCAACTTCATCTTTTTACCCAATGCACCCACTCACAGCACCTACTCTGCGGGCAACTATGCGTAAGCTGCTGCTGAGCCTGCACTGCGTGTTGTGTATTTTTATTAGATGTACAGAGAATGTGACATTAAAGGCCAAGATTGGCTCGACAATAAACTTAGGCCACAGCTGCTCCAGCTGGTGATTGCTGTTTTACGGCCTCTGGGCTATGAACGGGGTCGACAGTCACAGCGGCTCAGATAGAGCAGTGCTATAAATCCTGCGTGTGTTGACATCTGTAATCTGTGCGCGTTTGTTTGGAAGTGGTGGGGGGGGGGGGGGGGGGGGGGGGGGGGGAATGGACCACAAGAGGTGAAAAGTAAAAGTGTATTTATATGGAGCAAAGTGTTACATTAAAAAACAACAACAACATTTTTTATTGCTTTTATTCCTCTTGTGTTGTTTGGAAAAGTACTCCAGTCGTGTTTTGGAAAAGTACCGCAGACAGGCTCCTGGAAGAAGGGGAAGCCCGCATTCTTGAGTCGTGAGAGGGGCGATCACTCAGTGTGATGTCATGACAGGTTCACAGGTTGTGTGCATGTACATGTCCAGACAGAGCACCGATGTCAACACCTCACCACACACCTTCGCCGGGCGGGAACATTTTATTTCCCCTGCATCCGTTGTCTCAAGGAACATGACAGCAGTAGATGTGAAGATGAATTGAATAAGATCATTGTGAGGGCGGAGGTGTCTCAGGAGAACACCTCCAGCCGCACCAGGCGAGTGACTAGCATTCTCAGCGGCACAATATTAGAAGGCTTCCGTCACACCGCTCGTCTTTGGGTACGGTCGAAATTGTCAAATCGGAGCGGAAGTTTCCTAAATCTTAACAGGCCCGCAAGTATTTGATCGGCAGCCATGATAGGAGCTGTTCGGATTCTCTAAACGCTATCAGGAAAGGTGCTCCAATGCTTCCTATCCTTTCTCCTCCAGGGTTAGGGTTAGGGTTTAGAAATAGACGCCCCACAATTCATTGTGGCAGGGATATTTAACATGACGCGATTCAATCCCAAGTAGAGGTAGAAGAAGTAGAAGAGTATGACTATGACCCCAAAGGGGCGCAGGTCATCATGTAAATTACCGTTACATGCGAAGCATTTACATCTGATGTCCCACAGTGGTAAAACACACTGAAGAATGATGGATGGAGCCACTGCGTTTTTTGTAGTCCCATCTTCGGAAATTTGTAGTTTGACCACGGTATGACGCACGTCAATACCATCCGCCGTCTCATGATGACGTACTTTAATGAAAGTCGAGTCGGATTCTCTGAGCAGTGCTGTCGGCTTTTCCTATGTCCTATCAGTTCTCCATTACACCATTCCTTGACCTCACAACGTTTTCCACGGAGGTCAAGGAATTATATATAGGAGTGTCTTTCTTTTCCTTGGAAGCTTCTTCACAGGCTTTTTAACCTGGGGACAGATTAGACAATTGAAGTCTGGGTGTGCTAATCACTCCCCTGGTGCACCAGGATGTGCTCTCCTGAGCCACCCCCGCCCTCACAATCATCTACTACATTACTACTGGATTGTTGCTGTACGTCAGGGACAATTTGAACCAAGGACTGTATATATAAAGATGGACAGCATGACAGTGTCACATCCAGTTCCCGCTTGTAGTTCATGTTTTGTTTGTTTTCCTGGTTTCCTGTTTTATTTTAAACTCCCTGTTTCCCTGTCTGGTGTCTTGTTTTTCCTGTGTCTCCTGCCACTGTGACTGTCTGCACCTGTGTGTCTCACCTGTGTTCTGTTTGCCCCGCCCTCCTTGTGAGTGTTTAGTCTCTGTGCTTCCCTTTGTCAGGGTTGGATCGTCTGCTGTTTTCCTGGTCATCTTCCCCGGTATGTTCCTGTTGTTTTTCCCCAGTCGTTTCCTGATCTTGTTTCTGTTCCCGCTCTCGTGGGATTGACCCCTAAAAAAATGTCCCAAAACATCTGGATCGCCTCCCCTGGTGGCTGGCTGCAGTATAAATCACAAACTCTGCCTCCTCCATGTTAGCAGACGGGACTTGGGCCAAACTAAAAAGTCAAAGTTAGCATTAAATACGTTTTTTTCCCCAAATAATGGTTTTCCTGACATCTTATGTACTTAGGTAATTTGATGCTTTAAAAACGGTGTGATATGTCAAGATTGACAGCTGAGAGAGGCTCGCGATTGGTCGAGCACCTGTACAGGCAGGTTCTCGATACCGCGGCTCCGCACCTCCGTCTCTACTGTGCAGACTCTGGCTCCAAATGATATCACCAGCACAAAACGGCAAACACTCATATCTGGGATATTTTGTCTTCAAGTTCAGTGGGAGGAAGTGGAGATTCGTCACCCATCTTTATATACAGTCTGTGATTTTGACCACATTAGTTTCTTCGCCATATTCGCTGTGTGGCTGAATGGCAGCGCTATCCACCACTCCAGTTCCAGAATGAAATATCTCTGCAACTACTGGCCGGATGGCAGTGAAATTTTGTACAGACATTCATGGTCCCCAAAAGATACACTCTACTGATTCTGAAGATCCCTTCACTTTTCCTGTATCACCACAATGACGTTGGCTTTGAGTTGAATATTTTGACAGCCATTAGATGGATCTGGTTCAGATGTTCATGTTCCCTTCAGGGTGGATAGTAATAATTTTGGTAATATCTTCATTTTGCTGCTTGCGACATCATTAGGTTAAACCTTTAATGTGTCAAATACTATGGGTTTTCAGGATATGATTTCCAGATACTTGTTTTTATGTATATTTTCAAATTGCACATGAAAAAAAACCTTAGTATAAATATTTGGTAATATAATTTTGGTTCCGCATGCTGAACTACAGTGATGCTATATTTTCAACCTGCTACGGATCATAATGTTCTCATTGCAATCATATTAGCTTGTTGGGATTAGCATTTTGCTCAGACACAACACAGATCAGCCTCACAGAGCTGACAGATTAGGTGTAGTCGCTCTGGTTGGAGAGCTGATGGTCGGTAGAGAGCTGCTGCAGGTGTTGTCAAATATGTCAAATTAGCTGTGATGGATGTCAACTTGAAATTAAATAGGGCACAGTGATACGTTCCTTGTATATTATTCAAATCAATACATTGTTCCAATATCTAAAATGTCAGACTCAACCAGTTCCCACTCAGGTCTGGGGTGACAAATGCAAGTCATCAGACTGTCTGTCTGCTAGGATTGGTTTTATTTCCAGTAACATTCATGTCAAACAGAATACGTCTGTCTCCCACATATCCACTGCATATTTCACATAATCCATGAGGCGCAGCTGAGACTGTCGGCGTACTCCCTCCTTGCAGGATGTGAGTGTGGTCCATGGTAGAAAAATAAACAGGGCTTTACATCATGGGAGGCGTCGCTCAGTCAAGGAAACCCCGGCAGACAGACTTGTCTTACTCATGACAAATGGTTTTTCTCTCCCTTTTTTTTTCGTCCGAATCAACACAATTCTGCTCCATGCTGGTTTGTGAAAGAGTGAAAGAAACCACACTGTCTAGAAAAGAAGAGTCTGCGGACCCTGGGAAGCTTGCTTTCCTTGGCAAAATGCACCATTTAATTTCTGGGCTTGTAAAGAACACTATTTATCCCAGGGATTCCCCCTCTCCTACTACGTACAGTACACATACGGACACACACACACACACACACACATACACACACACACACACACACACACGCACACAGTAACTGTCTGGCCTGTGTGCAGAGACATTTAGTCTTTCAAAAGCAGCATTGTGTGAAGGTCAGGAGCGTCTGTGGAATGGAGATCTATCGTTGTGACATTTTCCATTCTGTGAGAAAGGCTGGACCGCCAGCTCCTGTTACATAGGCACCAGAGTAGAGCTGGATAAAAAAAAGTGTGCGTGTGTGTGTGTGTGTGTGTGTGTGTGTGTGTGATAGACCAGTTAATTTGTGATTGCCTAGCTGATTTGTGGATGCTTGGTTCAAGTTGGGGTTAGGTCAGCTGCTGGTTATCCTGCTCCAACACCTGCATCATCAAATCACAGGAAGCAATTTGCCATTTCATCATAATACTAGACAGGTTTATAAGGACTTAAAGCACTTGGAATTTATTTTCATAGTGGATGTATAATCGCTTTAGGCAACTTCAAAACTATATACAAACTTACTATAGAATAACATAATTTCTAAAGAAGAACTTTTCCACTTCCAGCGTCAACTGACACTCCCTGTGTGTGTGTGTGTGTGTGTGTGTGTGTGTGTGTGTGTGTATGTGTGTGCGTGTGTGTGTGTGTGTGTGTATGTGTGTGCGTATGTGTGTGTGTGTGTGTGTGTGTGTGTGTGTGTGTCAGAGAGCATGGGTAGACAGTGACTCCTGAGATACTGATCTTATTGTGACTTTCGGCCTTTCAGACACAAGAGATCAGTGAGAGGAGTGAAGAACTCACAGGTAGATCAGTGATTTCACATTGTCCATAAACACAAACTGCTTGTTACCCTCTCACCTTTCAGGCACAGAAACTATGCTGTGAGCTAATCCTGATGATGCCATCAGTTCTGTCACTGTAGACAACACAATATCAGATTGTGGCAAAGTCCAGCAGGACCGCTGCCAACACTCACTGTTACATAGGGCAGCGTTTGAGATGCGTGAGTGGATCTATTTCATAATGAGTTGACTTTGAGCACACATTTAAAAAAAAATAAAAATATATCGCAATATCCAGGAAAATAGCACCTGACCTATCTGCATCTCCAATGATTCTATTCAGGATGAGGAGGAACATTTGTGGTTTGGGTAACTTTTAACCAACACCTCAGTGTTTATGGGTGAGAAAAGGGTGGTTTATGTTTTTCAAGAAATGAAACCACAGGGAGGTCAATGATCTGCACATACGTCAGGCAATAAAAAGGAGAACCACAGCGTTTCCTTCTCATTTTTTTACCCTCTATATCTTCATTTTTTTTCTCTATTCACTTTATCTGATCTGTCGTTACTCTTTTTTTTTCTAGTCATCGACACTGTTCTGTATATATCCTGATTGGAAGTAGATTAAATGCCATTATCAGCAGAGGGCAGCCTCAGGAAACAAGTTACAGGAATGGAATGCACAACAGAGAGCTGACGGGTATCAGTATCAATCTCACTCAGCTGCAGTAGTGCTTTCATTTTCACTGACATCTGATATCACCTTAAGTACACTATATATCTTCAGGTATATAGAACAGCCATGACAACTATAAAGCAGCCAATCTCATAATTTTGAGTTTTGCAACCTGGCAATACTGGTGGTGATACAGACAAGGCCAGTGGTGCTTCCTGTGGGTGTGTCTGAATTCCTTCAAACTACCTGAATCACTGGGTCTTCCTGTTTAACCCAACCCTCAACTGTAAACGGACTGAGCAACTAGCCAAGATGATTTTATCACCCACCGTTGGTAGTAGTCCATTCACACCTTTGTTGAAAGGTATAATATAGTTGCACGTGTACAAGATTATGTACATGTGCATAATGCCTTCATTTGGCCCTATATTTTCGCTATTAAAGATGCCAAGAATTTAATGTGTGTCAACCATCGACAGGCTTCTGAAGTAAAAGCCGGACCTGCTGACAATGTTCGGCGTCTGGTAGTTTTTTTTTCAAAGCTTTGATGAGCATGAATCTCCCCCGGTTGAATCATCATTGCAAAAGATGAGGAGCTGCATTGCAAAATGTCCGCTTTTTTTTTTTTCTTTGGTAAAAACTCTCAACTGTTAAGGGGTGACTGGAGACAGACTGGACCCTAAGTTCAAAAAACAAAATTCCTTTTAATGTCCAGCAGAGGCACAGAGTCGACAGGCAAAGAGGATCCATAACACAGGCAGGGGTCTACTAAACCTGAATATACACAGGAGCTGGTGGGCATTTGGGAGGGGGCCGGATGGAAAAAAATATTAACAATGGTGATTTGTGCTGACACAACAACAACTTACGTACAGATGTTGTTGCACCAATAAAAACTATTTAAAAAAGAGATATATATACACAAACAAGAGCAACCTTTAAAGAAACAGACAAGCATTTTTCAGTGTTCTCTTCATCGTTCCCAAAACAGGAACATCCTTGTTGATTGTAATACCAAATGCTTTTGACCTTAAAGTGCATATCTTTCTTTGTTTGGTTTTTTGGCCACACATCTTACCCAACTGATCTGTTCCTGCACTGCGTTCAGTATCTCTACACATCCAGTGTAACATCTCTATGAATTGTGCCACGTTACTTTCTCAATTGTCCCTGCGTTGCATCACCTCACTCTCCTGATGTGATGCAATGGCGGTGAGTCACTGGCTCTTTTTTTCTGCACCCACCAGGAGCCTTGCTTCAGGTGTCCCGTGATCGTTTCAGTCGTGTGGGCTGCTGCAACTGTCCCACATACCTGACATGCATTTGCAAGGCCAGAGACAAACAGATGTTACAGAAACAATTTCGATAATCCATGGATCATACGTGGAGGAATGCTGGGCAACCTCAGAACTATTCCAGGCTCTTGAGAGACACGCAGGAGCGCTCTGCCCTTTGTCATAGTAAATGCCTGTGAACATCTTGCTCACGCTTCATTGTTCTTCCGCCGCGTTTGCCAGGTGCCTCGGTGGGAGATCCAACTTCAATGAAGCCTTACATGATCACAGCAGGTCCTTCACCTGGTCTGGAGAGAGTCAGAACACACAGAGGCCCGATCAAAGGATTCGCCACCGATTCTGTCATGTAAACAAAAGCGCTTACACGCGGCCTCTGACTGAAAGCTGCTCACCATTCCAGGAGAGCAATGCGATATGATTGTTGGGAAAAGGGGCTTTGAAGTTGCCTGCGTTGCTGCCTAGTCATAGGTTTACTCAGGTCACTACAGCTGGCTCCGAATTAAGGGCCACACACACACAAGAGAGAAAGGGCGAAAAGAGACAGAGGATGAAAAGAAACAAAAAACAAATCGCTGTAGAACAGCGTCATCGCTGTGAGTCAGGCCTCCTTGTGTAAATCATGTTCCATTTAGGTTCTACCTGTACAGAGGTAGAAGAAGGTGGCCCCAGGCTACACTCAGCACACTTCCCTCTGCTGCACGCCCTCCACCTCTTGACTCCGCCCCTCATTTATTACATTCTTGAGTTTTCCTGTCAGAACCTGCTCAACTTAAACATTGTGTCAGTGTGTGTGTGTGTGTGTGTGTGTGTGTGTGTGTGAGAGAGAGAGAGAGAGAGAGAGGGAGGAATGAACTATCATTCCACTGCTAATATAAATCACCTCCTGTAAATCTCACTATTTGAAAGCTGTAACAGTTGTAACAGTCTGCTGTGGCAAGAAACATGGGTATTCAACTAATCCGACTCCAACAAGTTAAACGTACCGTATTTGGTTGACAAGACATTTATCAACCAAACGGTGTTTCGTAGACACCCATCGATCAGTTTACAGACAGACTCTTTCCTGTGCAATGATGGATTATCTTTGGATCTACAGTATTACAAAAAATTGGGCAGTGTTGGGAAGCGTTATCATAACTATGAAACACAATTTGTTGAGACGCATAGTTTCATAATGACTAATTAACCCAATTGAGATATCCTCATATTTATCCTCAGCTCCAGAATCCTAGGGTGGAACCTACACACAAGTCAATAACACATTGTGATACCTTGTGTAACACAAGCTAATCTGGAGCTTCCAAACCCAAGATAACCCTGATGACAAGAGAGGGGTCATTTTCTGAGACATTTCAGACATATTAATATCAGACATTCCAGTAACCTTTACTGGTCACTTGATGGCCTCTTGATATTAAACTTAAAGATAAATGAAATTAATCATAGAAAGTTTGGTCAGCTTGTTTGTTCACTGTCTCTTTTGTGTCAGCAGCGATACAGCCATAAACCGAAGTCATGAAGCATAGAGCAACATGATTTTCGATACTGACAAAGCTTATTGGACTCCATTATTTTATTTGTTTCTCCCACTGTCAGTCTCGGAAACGATCCTACCTCAGCGTGTAAATACATAAACACATTTACCATTACTTCATAATATATCCAGGTTTAAAAGCCCTGGTGCCCGGCCGTCTCCTAACATAACAATGTTACATAGTAATGTTGCCTAGTAATGTTTGGCTGAAGCGGGAGCATACTTTAGAATATAGTGAGGCCCCGACAGGATTTTACACACATTCCATTGACACAGGACAATAACTCATAAAGCAAAGTCTTTGACCTTTTTTGTAAATGCCAAAAAACCAAGAAAAAGCCAAAAACAACCAGGAAGTGCATTTGTGACTCCTGTATGTGTAAAAATACTGACATGAAACTGAAATAGCAACTTCCCACTGGTCATGGCCATACCCAAGGGTGTAATGGGAAAGTGCTACGGCCATGCCAATGGCCTCCCACTGTGGCACTGGGTGTGTAGGTCTGTGTGTATTATGCCTGGCAGCGCCAACTTTTTAACATTTATTTGAAGGTCAAAAGCTTCCTTTGACGAGGACAGTCGACACAAAGTTGGATGAACCCCCACCCCCTTCCATCCCTTTTATCCTCACAACAATTACACTTCCTCACTTCAAACACTGTGTTTTTTCAGCTTCTCTGTGTTTGTAGCCCAAAGAGCCACTGATGTTTGGGGCGCTAATGAGGCCACATCCTTTTTTAAAACTGTACTCTGCTGTTAGCTCAAACAACCTATAAACATCAGCCAGGTTGTGTTTATATGTTTTGAGCTCAAAATGATCATGCAGCGCCCTGCGTCGAGGCCACCACCGTTTCCATGGCATCACCGGGGCAGTGACCTCACTGGATCGCCCGCCCTTGACGTCTCTCTCTCTCTCCTCTCTCTTTCCTTCTCCCTGTGTGAGTGCCGCTTTCAGACGGCACCGGAACTGACCAGGGAGGAATGTGACGGCACAGCAGCATGACACAGCCGGAGCACCCACACGGACACAACCGACTTGGAAACGGAGGGAGGGGGAAAGAGCGAGAAAAATGCGTTACGGGGGGGAGATATGTGTCAACGAGACGCTGGGACTTTCTGACCGATGCATCAAAGAAGAAAAAATAACACACTCACAGTGGATGTCGTCATTGTTCAAAGGAAGTAGTCATTGTTGTTATTGCAGTGGTAAGGAAGTGATCTGTGTGTGGCCTCATACAGTCTCAGTTGTCGTTTTTCTGAAGAATAAAAAGCATGCATGTGTGTGAGCATGTGCATCTGCGTTGTTGTTTCGTCTCTTTACAGTGACTGCTGGGTCCCACCTGTGTAAATAAAGGACCAAACCGAGAGAGACCGTCTTCATGAGATGATTCACTCGTGTGCGACAAAACTGCCTTGATTTTTCTCCTGGTCGTTCCCTGCAGGTTCAAACTGACGTCATGCGCATGGAGTAATGATGTCCCATGCATGTGTGATGCAGTAACTGCCGTGTCATGTGGTGAGAATGTACTGACCACCACGTGTCTTTCACCTCATCATCGTCACACCAGGAATCACAAATATGTACATGGCTGAGTGTTTTCAAAGTGGATATTTGGTCACATTGTGGTCTGATGACCCTGAAGGAAAAACCATAAAAGTGCTATGTCAGGAGGACACTGAACCTTCTGCACTCTCGATGAAACCTGCGGCAAGCTGGATGCTTTAGGGCCATTATGAGCGACTGATTAACCTGGCAAAAAAAACAACCTACATGAACTAGCAAAAACAAATTCCGCCTACACCTACTTTGCCACCTCCAAGAGGTAGGAAAAATAGTTTTCAATTACAATTGGAATAAAAGATGCTATGATCACATCCAGATTCTTCATGTGATCGACAGTATGCATTTCTTGATAACAGAGTTTTGCTCAAGTAATCATTAAGGTGTTGAACGACGATTCAGGGAGAATCCGATTCTCCTTCTAGTCACTCCAGATGAAATCAGTTTTTACTCTTTAAAGTAGTCAACAGCTAATAACTTACCGACTTGTGTGCAGCATTTAGTCATTCGACTGAGCACGCGGAGTGGCGGAGGACAGCCGTGACACTGAGCATGAACACAAACTAAATGTTCAGACACTAGACACATCCTCCTCTGCCCAGTGGTTCCGTCTTTTGTTTATTTTTGGGGTCATTTGAAAATGTTGTATTTTTAGTGTGTTTGCTGCACTTCAGACTACCAACACCCACATCTGAAGAAGGCCACTGAAAATAGTGCTACTGGCAGACAGATGGAAGAAAACCCTGCCATGACGGTAAGGCACAGGGCACTGGGAAAAAAGGAAAACAACGAACAATCTTTGTGTTTATGCAAGATGGGCCTTTTTTTGGGTCTGTGGGGTCAGCAGTGTGTCATCAGCGTGTGTGTGTGTGTGTGTGTGTGTGTGTGTGTGTGAGTGTGTGTGCGCGCGTGTCTTTGTTTCCGTCTGTGGCGCTTATGACCGTGCAGTAATCAGCCAGGAGGAAGAGCCTGTCCAAATGCAGACACTGTATCTCCCCTAGCTCAAGGATCCACCCGTTTTCACACACAATAAACACACACACACACACACACACACACACCCTTTGACAGAGGAGACAACAATGTGCAGGGTTCAGATTGCAAAAGCGTAAGACGCAAATGAACCATTTCAAGCAAAGGGACCGGGCAAGTTACAAAACAGTGTAGCACTATTTACAATGGCATAAATAGACACAATGATCTTGACAGACGGGGTTATTTTTACCAGCCGTGATGAAACTCGATATCGAGATAGGAGAATGGAAAACTGTGTCTGAGAGGACAAAATGGAGAAATGTGCGGGGCGAGTGTAGAGGAGGGGTGAGGTAAATGTCAGCAAAACAAAAACCCAAATGAATTCCCGCTGAGGCTTAAATACCAAGTTATATCAATGTTTGTGTGTTGAAAATCATTCCTTGCTGGTGTCAGTGTTTAGTTTAATTGTTGCCTAGTGATAATCCTTGTATTGGACTTGTCACTTGTCAATTGATTGTTAAGTGAAAGCAGAATCCCAACATTGTGTTTGGGGCACTCCTAGTTTGTTTACTTTTAGATCATGAATATTGTTTTTTAAGATATCCAGAACACTAGTGTGATCCTATCTCAAATTGAGATAAAGCACAAAGTCAGAGCCAGCAGACGCAGACGCAAAGACACCTGCCAAGGTAATCAAAACTGCCTCTGTGGTAGTTTCTGCTACAGAAGGTGTCTCCATGCCCACATCCAAAAATGTCTACTTCCACCCAGGGGTTTTTTTGGTCACTTGAAGACAGAACACATTTTATATATTTTTACTGTTTGAAGTTGACACCATGAAGTTGATGATCACCGAAATTCAATTCAATTCAATTTTATTTGTATAGCGCCACACCACAACATACATTATCTCAAGGCGCTTTACATAGTAAGGTTGAAACCTCACAATATTACAGAGAACCCCAACAGTTCCCACAATGACCTATGGACCATTGTTCATATAAAGATCTTGAGTATAAACACACATTTCAATACTCATTTCAAAGTTGGGGAATAACGCTTTTTGGTATTCTTAGCTGAGGGGAAATACCACTTCCCCATCTGATTCCATAAGCAATAAAACACGCCTTAGAAATTAACATAGGACCAAAATCTGCCCTGTAGCGTTTAATATCTTGGAGACGTTACTGTTCAGACTCCTACATTGACTCATACACACAGCGAGGCAGGACAAAGAAATTATTTATCTGCTAGCTTTGACAAATGGAAAGTGATATGAGACACTTTTGAAAAAAGGGGTGGGGGTGCTCCTGAAGACGACTGACTAACGTAGACCCGGAAAACTGTAACCTCATCTTCACTGTCTCCTGTAATCCTACGGTGACACACGAGCACACAAAACATTTCTTTCAGCCTCCGACAGAGAGAAACATCTGCAATCAATTACTTGCTCCCACCCAGCAATGCCAGAGTCCAATAATGACTGTAAAACGCAACAGCAATTTTCTTTTATGATGTTGTTTTCCCTGCTCGGCATTGCTTATAGTAACTATAGCGATGGTTGGCAGTGACTCTACAGAATAATGTTAGATTCAGTGATCATAGTAGGAGCAAAAACTTCACCACCATTCTGAAGGCTGGACGCACCATTGCTGGTTCCACTGTTTTCTCTTTATAAGGTGCTATGATGATGTCCTATGTACACACACACACACACACACACACACACACACTGAAGGGACAGGAATCTCAGTCCTGGACAGTAGCCAGTACCTACTCACTTTGCAGCAACCAACCCTCCAACACGGGGCCCAGCAGAGTTTGAAGTCGGTCCCCGGTGAACCAAGCCTCTTGTGGAGGCCAGTGATGTGGTGATGTCACTTCCTGGAGGCCACGTAACTCCATTTGATGTGGGGTCTTTGTTGGCGCACGAGGGGGCGAGGCGGTACCCCCACTGTGATGGACGTAGGTTGGAGGAGAGCAGGGAGGAAGGAGGGCTGTTAATGAGCACAGGAGCGGGAGGATGTTGTGGTCGGTCACAGTGCGGCTGCTCGGTTTAACAGACTCATTTCCTTCTCTGGCTTCTGCCAGAGCTGAGATGTAATCGTTCAGCAGACCTGAATGTGAGGTCAAAAAGCAAAGGACAAAAAAAGTCGAGAGATAAGGAGGGCGTGTCTGAGGAGGGATGGAATTCGGTCACAATAAAGATGTCAGAGAAGAGTCTGTAATTAGTGTGAGGGAACTCCCAGAGTTACTAACCCACCTGCAGTCTCAAACAATCACACCACCGTCTTAGAACAGATAGGGAGGCAGCTGTGACGAGTGTGTGTGTGTGTGTGTGTGTGTGTGTGTGTGTGTGTGTGTGTGTGTGTGTGTGTGTGTGTGTGTGTGTGTGTGTGTGTGTGTGTGTGTGTGTGTGTGCATGCGTGCGTGCGTGTGTTTGTGTGTGTGTGCGTGCGTGCGTGTGTGACATAGAGAGAGAGAGAGAGAATTAACATATGTGGGGAGAACTGAGATTGAATTCCAGAGATGGCAGATTAGAAAAAATAGCAAACACGCACACGCACACACACACACACACACACACACACTGTGTGTGGTTTCAAGGGCAACCAAACAGTCCGGATCTGTCTTAGTGATCTCGATCACCTATTGCAGTCTTTGTAAAAGAACCATAAGACGCACTCAATGCAGTTCAAAGGCCGTTCACCTTGCTGAACCGCAGACACGCCATCCAAGCATACAATGAGCTTTTAAGGTTTAAATTTCACTTAGAGCCCTGACACACAATCTGGCCTCAAAGACCCAACACAACAAAGGTTGACCTATCAAATGCTCTGCGTTGCCCTCCTGTGCCTCTCGTCTCCTGTTAAAGTTGCACTGAACACACCACAAAGAAGAGAGGGTACAGCCGACAGGCAGCACGCACATGCACTCCGCAGAGTCAACAAACTAATTCACAATTATTACGCCACGGCAAATTTGTGTAAACCTGTCTTGATTTTTGCTTGAAAAACCAGCTGGTGACATGTTTGATGTCAAGTTGCAAGGAGCTTTGCGTCATTGTTGTCAGCCGGTCGTCTTTTAGCAGGAGAGCTTGAAGTGAAACATGAAGACAAACTCCGGTGTCCAGACTACTGGATGGATAACAAATTATAAGCATTTCCAACACTTACTTCTAGTAACAGCCCTGTCGTCGGTCCAAGGAAAGAAATTCCTGGTCTTATTTTGCGGCACTGCTGTTATTCATTCGTCGCATTTTCTGCAACCAAGCAAACAACATCAGGTGGACGATCTGCTCCCTATTCACACGGGCACGTGCAGGCCCAGTTACGTGAATGATCCTGTGATATGATACGCGCTCTGAGGTGTGTGAGTATGGACAGGGGTTGTTTCAGTTTCTGCAGCGTTTGAATTCCGTGTGTGAGACATTTGATGTACAAAGGACAACTACTGATAACCCTAACCTTCACCAAGCCTAACACCCTCTCTCTCTATGTCAAAGAAAGAGAAAAGAATATCATTCTTGGATCTGCATGTTCGTCCAGATCCAGATCAGTTCAATAGTTTTTGAGTAATCCTGCTGAGAAACTTTTTTCAAAAGCTGTCGAAGACAAAACTTCCTGTCCGTCCAGCCGTTACTCACCTTTTCAAGACACATCACTACTCTCAGTCACGTCATTTCTGTGGAATTACGTAAAGCTAAACTTAGTTTTTTTTAACTTCTCCTTTTTTCGTGGATCATAGGCCGGTCGCAGGCCACATGCCACCCCACAGTGCCCTCAGTCACATCACAGCCATGCACCAGAGAAAGTGACCGCCACAGCTGTTGAATCCTCCCCTGGAGAACTGCTTCCGCCACCTGCGCCGCGAGTTCATCATGCTTACTCAGCTGAATGGCAGCCAACGACAGAATGAACATGACAGTCACTGAAAAAACTGTGGCCGTTGGTCAACCGCAGACACTCGACCGCGGCCAAACGCGGCCTTGTAGTCAACTGTCAGCTTGATGTGTCAGGCCTGTTCGATTTCTGACACTAGAGTCAAAGTAGTCAACATGTGCTGTCGTCAAAGTTCACCTCCACTGAGAGAGCGACAGTTTGGGTTGTAAGACTGACTCCGACTGATCCAGCTCACAGGGGAGAGGATCAGGGGACGTATGAAAACAACAAGTGCTCCCACAGGAGATGTGTCACGTTCACATGGGGGCCCTATTGTGCCCTGACAAAGCTTTGGTGGTATTCCCGAAATCCACGCTGGGGAAGGGGGCTCGGGGAAGGAGAGATATTTTTCACACCGAGGCACAAAGCCGCAGAGCGTCGGTCTCTGTGACTCACACATGGGGAGGAAAAGGGGCTGAGTAGTCACAATAATAACCGCCGTCATCCTGCTGTCTCGACAGCTTGCTACTAACCTGCACTCCTCACCCAATTAGTACACTAATACGGAATCAGATCACTCCTCGCGATGAGACAATATCGCTGTTGAATCAGCTGTGTCGGTGCATGTGTGTGTGTGTGTGTGCTGCGCACGCTAATAGTAGTGTGTTACTAATCACTTCCATCTCTCAGCTAGTAATGGGGCAGATTTTAGCAGGGCTTTTCACATGGCTGGGTCAACTAAAGTGGCCCGCTGGGACTTGACTTTGCTGCCATGTGCATAGCTGGCTGTCGTGTGCGGCGTGTTGATAAAGAAAGAGCAATCTGGATTGGGAGATTAGCTGTGGTGTAATGGGTAGAGATGAAAACTAGATGTCATCTCGCTGCCAACCGAGTGGTTCCACAGGCTCAGCCCTGTGTGTGTGTGTGTGTGCGTGTGCGTGCGCGTGTGTGTGTGTGCTGGCAGGGGAAGGTCAGGGGCGCGACTGCCACAAGCTCAGCTCTCGCTCCGAGAGAAGCCATCATCCATGACCTCATCCAAGGAAAAATCCCCCTCTCCTGCCTTCCTCCTCTCCTCCAGCAGCTGAGCTCTGAGCGCTCCCTTTGCATTCCTGCTCTCCGAACAGCTCCCACACTGTCTCGAGGCTGCGGCAGGAGAGAGGGAACACACAGAGTGACAGTGGGTGGACAGATCGACGGAGAGCAGCGGAGGGGAAAGTCTTGCTGAGGTCACGGACCCCACTAATAGCCTGTGGGCCGGTTCGGCGGCCTCACAGGGGAGAATGTAAATTTGTTTGGGAGTCAGAGAGATGAATGCAGATGAATGAATAAATTCAAAAGGGAGGAAATCTTTCCTTCTTTGCTTCCAGCTCCTGGTCAAGGATGTTCCACCATGCATTGAGCAGAAGGCAGGGTAACACGCTGGACACCTTGCACGTGTATGAGAGGGCTGGAGTTATAAACAGCCCAACCCATTCAAATGCTTGTGGTGTGGCTCTGTTAGTGGACCTGTCCTCCATTTTGGTCTGGACACAAACATCGTGATGCCTATTGAATCGATTGGCATACATTTTGGTACGGTATTCCTTATGCTGGGTTCCAGTTTACCTCGGAACTCGGACCCCGGAAGTCGGGGTAGTGATTTTTTTCTGACCTCCAGAGTCAGAATTCCGACTCGCAGGGCGGTCCATTTGCAATTTCCGACTTCAGAGTTCCCAGATCATACTGGAATGATAAACCCGACTTCCGAGTTCCGAGGTAAACTGGAACGCAGCATTAGTCCTGACGAGCCTTGAATCTTTTTTTCCTAACCTGACTTTTTCTACACCACAAGCTGGTTGTTTTTGAGGTTTTCAACTACTGTTGTCATGACATTTGGTAGAGACATCCTCAGGAAAATTTTAAACTATTTTCGTGAACACTGACTCACCAACATGACATCAAACAACTCACATCGACAAAGACCATCTGCTTTGTCTGCTCTCGTCACATACGTCTAGATTGTAATTGGAACAAACCGCCAACACTAAATCCAACGGCCAAGTAGTTTGTACGTTCTGCCTGTGTGATAAATAACTCTTCATACCAGCAGGGGGCGGTAGTTTGTATACTTCATACAGAAAAGGGAAACCGGAAGTCGTTTCTCTGTAAGAGCTGCAAGCATATTGCTCCGCACAATTTTTGTTGTATCCCTTTTTTTCCCCACATTTGTTGACATTAGCTTCATGGCTTTGAACCACAAAATGAATCCGTGGAAGATGTCATACAGCCAGGGACCAACACACTCAGTCCGCACAGAAAGGACATGGGTCAGGTATCAGACACAGTGTAGGCAGCCCAATAACACCTAAGCTCCTGTCAGCATCACAAAGTCTGACTGCTTTACAACAACATTCCAAGATTTCTGTGCTTATCTTGGACTGTATGTGTGAACAGTCAAATTCGTGTTCAGGGATTACATTGCATGAGAGGTAGGGATGACTTTAGTGACTCTTTGAAGGGACAGGATTCCACGGCTGCCTTTGTGTCAAATACAAATATCTTAGGTGTATAGAAGCATTTCTCCAGGAGGACAATCCCGTCACTCTTTCCTCACAATCCTTTCCGGATCAAACTGGAACAGGGAAGATTGCTTAAAATGTTTGCCTTGAGGGTGAAGTGTGGTGGTTGGGGCAGAGGTGTTTTTTTCAGTTTCAACAGCAGCCGACCACAAAGTGAAACACGTGAAGAAGAATGCCCGGAGCCCACTCCTTGCGGTAACCAGAGCCTGCTGCCGTCTGCTCTGACATCCGTCCGCCTCTCCTTTGTCATAATCTGTGGTGTCAGCCAGCCCGACTGGCCAGCACGCGTTGGGCTGATCCTCTCAAACCACCACAAGGCTCCTGCTTCTGCACACACACACACACACACACACACTCGCACACACTGGGCGGATATGGGAGGTTTTTTTTTCTTAATTTCAGAGAACCGCAGGGCATACTGTGAGGGGCAGAGAAAACAGATGAGTCAAGCATGCAGTCATGCAGTCTTCCTGTCTGTTTGCCGGGACGCTGTTGTCTGTGTGCGTTATCTTGTTGTTCGACGTATGTGTGTATGCGTGGTCGTGGTGACGATGACTATGGGGGGGTGGTCAATTACATTTAGATTCTTCCCTCGCTTTCTCTCCACTCCCATCCTCCTTCACTTCCTTCTTTCCCCCCTGCCTCCTTCCCTCGCCCCCTCTTTACCCAACAGCTCTTCTTCTCTGTCCCTCCCTCTCTCCCTCTCTCTCTTCTCCTCTTACCCAGTAGGTAATGTGATGCCACCATCAGCCTCCTTGGGGCCTAAATAGACCTCAGCGAGAATTTAATAGTGTGACCATGATACATAACAAGTGTCTGTCCAGCAGGGTGACATCAGCAGAGGGGAATCTGCTGGTATCCCTGCCCAACTCCTGCTGGCATCAGGAGCAAGTGGAGAGAGGCCGGACTCAGCTGAGCCGCCTTTTCAACACCACTAACAGTGAAAGCACCGGGGTTGAACGGCGGCAGACTTTTGTCATCTGGGGGTCCGGAGCAAACTGTGAACCAATCTTCAGCATCTTACCTTAAAGGTATAATCCTTAAGAGTTTAATGATAGGAAACAACATTTGTGACAATACAGTATTTCAGCAACAGCCTCTCAGTGTATTTATGTTCTGCACTGTTCTGTTCCTGGTGGATTCATATTGTGCACCCACACAAGAGCAAATTTCTGTAACAGCGCATGCAGGAGAGATGGATATCATTCAATCTGATGGTTCACTGTCTGACTGTCAGCTATTTTTCACATCATCGTGAAAGGACCTCTGGGACATCTATGATTAAAACCCTGTTGCCACTTTGAATTACAATCTCAAAGAGCTAACCAACATTATTTAGGAACCAAATGATTTGGAAAACACAATGTGATTTCATCACTGATGAGATCAGAGTTTGATCAGCTGAGCTCTGCATAAAAAAAGGACTGGAAACATGAAAAAACTGCCCGCCTGGCGCTCTCCAAAGTTACACAAACAAGACCCAGAATACTGTATGAGCTTTCTGAGGTGCCTCGCCATATTTTTAGATTTTGCAGTGAGCCAAGATAACTGTCGCCCAAGTTCTTATGCTAAGCTAAGCTAATGGACTACTGGTTTTAGCTGCAAAGTGAAGCACAATTGGGGTATTGTTCTCCTCGTGTAAGTTTTTGTTTGCAAGAAGGCAAACAAACTATAATTTTAGTGGTGCGACTGAGAAAAGTCCTGGTATAGAAGAAAAGTCTGAATGACGAAGGCAGTGGTAACAGTTTTTAATGTCCCTTGTAGCTGTTGGTAAAAGTAGTGAGGAACATGTGTTTGAGGTTAAGAGAAGACGTTGAGCTTGATGAAGTAGTGGAGCAGGTAGGCATCAGTCAAGAACGGCCTGGTTTCCATCTAACAAATGAGGGGTGTTGGTCAGTATGTAAGTATCGTCTACATCAATGAAAAATGAGCTTTCATCACTTCATATTTTTCATTTTATTGGACACTCCAATGATTGGAGGCAGTTGTGTGCCTCTGCCACATGGTTAAGTCTCTGAGCACATGTCTCAGTTTCAGAAGTAAAAGGAAGAGGAAGAACAAGAACAAGAAAAGCGTGGAGGAAGTGGAGGAGGGGACAGGGATGTAAGGGGGAGAGGGATAGAAGAATAAACAGGCAATAGCTCACAGGAACTGAAGGGCAAATCAAAGTAAAGGGGCCAGAGAATGAAGAGTGACAGCTGTGATGGGCAATGACAGTGCGACGCTGCTCCTCTAACGCTCTAACTTAGTCTGTTTTATCCACATGCAGCCGAAGACGAGTCAGCACCCTCCTCAGTAGAGGTTCTCACCTTGACCCATTCTCAATCCTTGTCTCTTCATTTCTCGCTGTCGCTCTCATGTTACAGTGTCAACCTTATCTCTTTCATTCCTGTCATCCTCCTCAGCCGTCCTCCTCTTTGACTGTCCTCACTGCCGCTACTTTTTGCCATGCGACAATGACCGCATCACTGTCATCACCTCCTCAATCAGGCCTGTGTGGCACACTGAGTCTGCGCTGACTTTAAAGGGGCAGTTGGGAAAGTTGATTCTCAAGCACACACGCATACTCATTTTATTTTGGCAAATTGTATATATTGATATCTTCATCAGACTTTGACATGCTCACACACGCTCATTAATTCCAGGTAATAATGTGTTCCTGTTGATGATATCCGGTCAGACAATGATTATATTACCAACTGTTGCCGTGCGCACTTCCATAACCAGTGTGGAAAAAACCCATTGTTGCTCCTCAGCGGGGCAGGAAGCACCTTTCACAACAAACTCACACTGATTCAGTCCAATGCAACCGCTATAACATCTGATTACTCAAGTCTATTTGGCAATACATCAAGACGGTGTGGTTTACTTGACTAATGGATTCTAATTTTTTCATAAAAGCTTCAGAAAATCATATGAAATTGCTTCAGCTATGCAACATTATTAGTACAGACAGAGCAGAGGTTATTCTACTTTGCAGACTCACATTTTGTCATCAACATACATATTTTGTGGTTTCCTGAAAATAAAATATTTTTTTTTAATATAAGAAGACACCTGAAATGAATATACGTGGGAACACTTTGACATAAACAACTTACGACAAACAAAAAAAGTATCCAAAACAATAGCGATCTCGGTACACCAGCAGTTCCCACAACAGGGTGGCACTCAACAAATTCTACCACTTCCAAATGGTTTTGGCCATCCTGCAAGGAAATGCCTCCTGAGGTGTGGAAATATCCGAGTCTCTTTAGGAACAACCAAGAACACTCCGAAGGTGAGGACGAGGGACACGCGGAGATCCCGCCGAGCCGTTATTGTGACCCTACAAGGTGAATTCAGGAGTGGTGCAGCACTGGTGCCAGATGATGGGCCACTATACTGGACAATTATTCGCTGGCTGTGGTCCACCAGGCCGCCGGGAAACTGAACACAGCGAACTCCCTTCTCTCGCAACATTCTGGCTCTTTGGTGGCCATCAGCCCCGGGAATAGCAGCTATGTGAGCATGACTGCACGGCACTATTTCTGTGTGCTCTGCTACTTGACATTGAGAGGCTGGGATTAGGTGGCTCCACTACTGTAAATGACTAACCCCTGTCACACACACAAACACACATGTGTGCTTCTGAAAGTATGAACACACACACACACACACACACACACACGTGTGTACGTACTGCATATAAAGTCAAAGGACAACAGGAAAATTAGTTTGTACATATATTTGCAATGGAGAAACTATAGAACACCATAAATCTCATAACGCATCAACTTTTCACAAGTTAATAAAAAGAGGGCAGCTTTGTGACAATCTATTCTGTGGATTACCCAATGGGCGTGTCATGGTTCATTTAGACAAAAGGGGAACTGAGTATAACTCCATGAGGAAACAATGAAAGGGGCAATAAGAAATATTCGAGAAAGCTTGTTTCTCTCTTTGTTGTCGTCATTATGATTTTATTGCACTGGCCGGGCTGCGAACACGCAGAATCGGGTATGGGAGACAGACACGCTTACCTCTAGGCCAAAACCCATGAGTCGTAGCGTCATTCGCTAGCACGTCTCTTAAGGTGTCGAGGAGTGATGAAAATTCGAAATCTCTAACTCATCAAGTGGGAGATACGCTGTTTTCATTGGCAGTACTAGAATTATTTTTTCTTATTTGTGCATATCAATAACTGTTAGCAAACCTGCTTGTCTCAAATTGCCCCTTCATAGACAAATACACTTCGTATTAAACAGAAAAAAAATTAAAAATCCATCCATCAGCTATACCGCTCAGCTAGAGAGTGGGGTACACCTCTATCAAAGGTCACCAGTCTATCAAAGGGCTGAAACTTCCACTGCAGAGAAATATTCATCTAAGGTGCAAACCGAGGGAATGTGCATATGTGCATAAGTTCATGCACTGCTTCTTCCTGAGAAAATGCTCAACTACTGTTTTTCAGTTACTCAACAACTGGTATGAGGAGTGCTGAGTCCTGAGTCGGGTACCACACCCTTATGGCTCAACTGAACATCTGTCTCGGACCGCCATTCCCCAGTGTGAACATCAGAGTCCAACAGCATCTTGTTTATCCAGTATATATAGAAGGTTTGGGAATCAAAACCACACAACAGTGTTGAAGACGATCCCATAGCAAACATGCAGGCACACTGCTGCTGGTTTGCTGCG
This sequence comes from Scophthalmus maximus, assembly GCF_022379125.1. Taxonomy (NCBI): domain Eukaryota; kingdom Metazoa; phylum Chordata; class Actinopteri; order Pleuronectiformes; family Scophthalmidae; genus Scophthalmus; species Scophthalmus maximus. Next base: position 9,931,034 of record NC_061523.1, read on the forward strand.
GATTTTTGCATGTAATGGTTTGGTTAACCCCTGTAACCCATACAGACAAACAGCACCAAAGCATTGCCGTACCGCATTCGCATTCACACACACACACACAGTGTAACTACATCCGTTTAGGAGGTGGACTTCAAGGGGTGACTAACATTTGGCGGGGTCTCCGCCTGCCTTTGAGACCAGCTGGGTCTTTTGACTCTGCGTACCCCCATTAAAGCTGCCGGCAGCAAACATGACAGCATTTTTGCGTATGTGGTCTCTCTGAACTCTGCGGCATCCAGGGCCGGTTAGGGACTCAGACGTTTTAGCTGGTGGTGGTGTCTTTGAACGTGACATCTGTCGGCCGTGTGAGTAATGGTGTGTGGTGCTGTGGCATGATGTGCTGCGGCTGAACATCAGGTGTTCCCTGGGCTGCGCACCGCACATCTGTTCTCTGTGGCTCAGGACGTGCACACAGCTGTAAGAGAGGCCTGGCCGCACTCACTGTGATTGATCCGTCAGTCATACTGTTGTCAACACATACAGAATAACTGACAATGTCTCGTTTAACATTTGCTCTGATGAGAAAGGCCTCTGACGAATATTCATTTCACAAGACTCATCTGACACAGCCTCTGCAAAAAAACAGATTCAAACATAATAAGTCAAGGAAGTCTTTCGTCCTCCATAAGCTCCATGCAGCCCCTGACTAAAAATATTTGCCTTCTGTGCACTGGACATAACAGCCCCGACATCCAGGATACAGGTGCTTCGGTTAAATATGGTTGACCTCACGTCAGAGCAGGAAATAAAAATATTATTTTTTACTATAATTGGCCAAAAGAAAACAGTGTTATCATCATCCACAACTGCCATTTTCAAATATCACATTAATACGTGGTCCGACTCAGGAAGTGAACCCGAGCGAAAATAAATCTGACCTTACTAAAGTGATCTTTCAGTACAACATCTGAGATTCCCATTGATGCCAAGAACACGGCGTGATGTTCATTTCGACAGATGTAATGAAGGATAAGAGTCCATAAAAAATCCAATAATCCTTATTTTATTATGCTCTGGAAAAGAAATCACATAAATAAAAATCACTTCAAAACTGCAGGACAGGGTTTGAAAGGGTGGAACACTTTAATTCACTTTTTTTTGTTTTTACCCTTGACAGCTTAACTCTGATCGCAGGGACTTTCTTCTGCAATGATGATAAGACAAGACAGTACAACACATTCATACCAAATTCTTGCTACAGTGCATTTTATTTTTTTTGACTCCCTTTTAAATGTTTCTTAGCAATTACAGTCGCCGAGTGCACAGTGTTAACGTTGCCTATAATTAATACATAGCCAGTGAGCTGTATCAATATGTCATTACACTGACTCATAACACTAAGCCTAATGCGGCCTGAAGATCTCCGAACCTGCAGGATAAATCTGGGTCGGGTGAATGTGAAAGAGTTGGGCTCCCCCCTCGCTCATTGCCACCACCTCAGTGCCTTTGAGCAAGGCCCTAAACCCCCACCATCTACAGTGGAGCTGCTTAGAGACTGACAGATCCAACTGTGTGAGTGTGAGCAGGGCATTCCTGAAAAAATCTGCTTTAATTGACCCCCCCCCCCCCTTAAATAATAAAAAAGATAATGTCAATTCAATGATCAATTTATTATCACAGTGCGATCGATCATTCTACTGAGTTCCACAATTAAAGCCAGAAATAAGGTATTTATGCATCATTTCTCTTTTCATGAGATATTTGATATCTGAAGGAGCTTCAGCATTGTTTGCTCTCGTGTGTATAAATAAATACCGTCCAATAAGAAATATAAAAACAACTGTAACATCTTTCTTTTTTTTTTTTTTACTGCTGAAGGTGGTTAAAAATCTCTATAAATACAGTTAGCTTAAATAAATAAATTAGAATTATAAATATACTGTTTACTGTACAGAAAGAAAAAGATGGACTTGTGCAGGAAAAAAAAAATCCAGGTTGAGCGCTCATTGTTGTTAAAAAAAAAAACGTTTCTTGTTCAGTTCAGTCTGAGATGACTTTTCACACAGTCAAGAAGCAGCACAGAGTCTAGACTTGTCCAATCTTCACCCCGTTCCTTCGTCTTCATCACCTCACGCTTGTCACGTCTCCGCTCCATCGTCTGGGCCCTTTTAGTATTCCAGTATCAGACGGCCCGTTTACTTCTGAGGTTCTACAGGAGTACGTTCACCTGAACGTCCAGCGGAGGATCACACAGACAACACCCTCTGTTCCTTTTCTTCATGTACGTTCCTTTTTCCTGTAGGACCTCCTTTCGTGGTTCACTTCTCTTTTTCTATTTTGAGGTAGAATTTCTGCATCTTTGCCTAGAGAAAGAAAAAAGAAACAGGCAATGAGCAAAACCTCGTTTCATTTTGGCAATGAAGGGGAAAGGAAATCGTTTGTCAACGTGTGTGTGTTTGTAGCCCGGCTCCGCCTCGCTACTCACCCCTCATCGTCTCTTCAATGGTTGGGCGCTAACCCCAGCTTGACCTTCTCCTCGTTTTCCACGTCGTAAGCTCCCCGCTTGTAAAACCTGTGAGAAAAAAAACAAAAGGAAAAAAAGGAGCTTGTTCAGAATGATATTCATACTTTTCTGTACGCGTATGGCTGGGAGGGTTGCGTCTGCGCGTGTTTTGCTCACCTGAGCATCAATAAAAGGCCAATGATGGTGAGGCAGACGGACGACAGCACCACTGCAACCACGGCCAGAGCCGTGGTCCGGTTGTAGCCCTCGGGGGACTGCACGGGCAGCGTGATGAACTGACACCTCTCGCCTGAGTAATTCGGTAGGCACCTGCAGACGGGCCAGAGAGGGAAGCGTTTTAGGGGTTAATAATTCAGCGGATGGTTTAGATTCCTGAGTAGAGGGTGCGGTGCAGAGCCGATACTTACACACAGGACGGGGCACGGATGTTCCTCAGGTACTGGCAGGTGCCGTGAATGCAGAAATCCTTATACTTCCTCAGGCAAGGATTCCTCTTCTTTCCCTTGCCTTTCGCCTTCTTTCTTCCCTTTCCCCTCCTCCTCTTTCCTTCTGGGCTTTCCGTCTCCAGGATGGAGGACGGGTCGTTGGGTTTGCTGGACATGGCAACTGAAAACCCAGAAGCAGAGCGAAAGAGAATTACAGTTCATTGTCTTTCACAAAGAAGCACATAAAACGGAATCGCAGCTGTGCTGAGAAACTTGAGAAAGGGAAGAATGGAGGAAGTGAGTGCCTTACCTCGTGGCAGTTCCATTTCGTAGTCTCCAGACAGGCCGTCCTCATACTCGTCTTCGTAGTAGTACTCATCTTTGTACACCTCGTCCTCGCCCTCCTGTCCGTACTCCACTGTTGTCGCGCCTCTGCCCTCCTCCTCTGCCCTCCTGTCTTTGGTCGTGTCCACAAAGCTGATGACGGCCGTGTGCCGCTTCCTGTCGCTCTCATACCTGTCAACTGCGGCACCGCTGGCCAGTCTGGACGCCACTGGAGGAGAGAGGGAGAGTTTGTTAAAAAAAAATGTGCACGTGAGTTTGGTTTGATGCGACCTTTAACAGAATAGACCTCAGAAACTCTTCCTCCAGGAGGAGGGGAAAAAAATCACTGAACAAGACACTGTGCCAAAGGTGGGCGGACCTCGACAGGCAAGTCGAAACATGTCGAGCGCAAGAGAGCACCAGGCTGAGTGTTGGATTTGAGTGCAATCCTGCTGAACCCGGCTAGGAAATAGGGCCTGGAGGGGTTGGTAGGTGTTTACTGCCTTGCTCAGGAGCACTCCAGTGGAGTGGAAAGTGGCCAACGGGAGCAGGTCCTCCCCTCAGTGGGACAATTTAGATTTGTAGGAATGAAGTGAGGGGTGTGGATGGGGGGGGGGGGAATAAAGTTGGCATACACCATTACTGCCTCTCACACACACACACACACATTACACACACTGTTTTTAAAACGCATGGACAGACAGTTAGCTAATGTCAGGCAAGAATATGAGTTAAAAATAAATGTATCCGGTTACATAAAGCATGCTCTAAAATAAGAGAGATGACCCCGTTAGCTCCCGAATAGCCTGGCACGATGAGAAGAAACCCGCAGCCGCACCGCGTTTCTGAAGTCGACGAGACCCGCTGCGTGGCCCGGGGCCACGCTGTGGGCGGGTCGGCCCCCGCGGGGCCCACAAACACCGTCAGAATCCAACCCCGATTACAACAAAATAAAAAGATGGAGAGAATAAAAGACCCCCTCCTCCTCCTCCTCCTCCTCCTCACACTCGGCGCATGTGGAACTTACCCAAGGCGTGAAGCAGCAGGAGCGCGGCGCTGACGATCCTCATGATGTCAACACGTCCAGGGGCTTTTGCTTGAGAGACGCGTATTCCTTCCACTGGTTCCGGCTCTAAATATTCCTTTCTTTTTCTTTTTCTTTTTTTGTTTGTTTTCGGTCTTTTTCTCTCGCGGTGTGTTTGTATGAATGGGCTTCGGCGGGCGGGCGGGTCTCGGCTGTGGGAGCCTGAGAGGAGCGCAGAGAAAGAGCGTCCGCACAGAGGCTCCGCGGTATTTATGGGCCTGCTCACTTTTCACCACGCCTACACAGCCCTGCCGGTGTGTGTGTGTGTGTGTCACTGTACACAATCTGCTCTAATAACATTATAAAATATATAATTACATGTCATCAAATGATGACTTGAACAATGGTTTGTTGGATTGTACATCAGCTGTGACTCTGGTGAGGAGAACAGTGTGTGCAACTGAGGTGCTGTTGATAATTTAGAAGATGTGATTTGACCTACTATTGAATATACTGTGGTTTAAACATAATCTTTTTTTTTTAAATATTGTCTTGTGTTTATTCTCTTTAACAATGCCTCGCCTATTTTTTGTATGTGAAAAACTTTTGTTAGTTGGCCTTGTTGTTGAAATGGTGTTTTATAGGCTGTTACAATTAGGCTGTTGTTTGTTCATCTTTTAGTCCCATCCTCCTCCTACTCTTTGAAAACACTCGCTCTCCTTTTTTGTATGAGCCAACAGGATGCGTCTTCTTTTCCTTACACATCACATTTACCTTGTCACATTTTTTCTGAGGTGAAAAAGAGTTGTACTGTATAAATAGATAGATAGATAGATAGATAGATAGATAGATAGATAGATAGATAGATATGTAGATAGATAGATAGATAGATAGATAGATAGATAGATATGTAGATAGATAGATAGATAGATAGATAGATAGATATGTAGATAGATAGATAGATAGATAGATATGTAGATAGATAGATAGATAGATAGATAGATAGATATGTAGATAGATAGATAGATAGATAGATAGATAGATAGATAGATATGTAGATAGATAGATAGATAGATAGATAGATAGATAGATAGATGTGTAGATAGATAGATAGATAGACAGACAGATAGACAGATATTATAACAAATAAAATAAATAATATTATTTTTGTCAGAGTATTTAAGTCTTTACTTTTCTAAAAAAAAATTAGGGTACTTGGGTTTGTTTTTATCTTTTTTTCAAGCTCCAAGGATTCTCTATTGCTTAATAATCCATATCCATACACAGGATCACAGCGGTCCAATGGCTCCATAAGGTAGCCGTCACACAAATATAACTAACATAACGTGTACGTAATAAAAGCATCTTGTGAGATGTTTTACGGATTAAAAATAATGCACAGCTTGTCTGCGCCACCACGTGGTGAAAGAATTGACATAAAATAATAATAATAATGGGAGAAAAAAAAGACATCGAAAATGAATTTTGAGTATTCACTTGAATCAGCATGAAACGGTTGTGATTGTCATATGAAAAATGAAAAGAGTTAGGTTGGGACACTACACGATTATTACCCCTATAATAAACCGGAGGATTGGACAGAGAGGGAACTGCACAAGGAATTAAAATACATATGTCCGGTAGGTGGCAGTAAGACACATAACCTAATTGGCTAACCGCCAAAAAAGTGAAAATCCAACGAAGAAGAATAAAAGCTCTGACGGCGCGCGTGATTGCGGTCCTCTGGTCACGTGAGTACCCGGGGTGGGGGGGGGACAAACATGGCCGACGAGGCGGTGGAAGTAAACACAGCAGTCGGGGATGTCGAGTCAAAACAACAACCGCATGAGCCCGAAGTTTCGGGAGCGGAGACCGACTGCGAGGCCGGCGACAGCGACGGACCGGCCCGGGCGGCCCGGCCGACCCCGGCGGCGGAGAACACCTGGTCGGCTCCGCTCCTGTCTCTGGCTCGGAAGGCCACGGAGACGATTAGCAGCGGCGTGAGCTACGCTGCTGCCCCGAGGTATGCCCCACAGGGACCCGCTGCGAGCGCCCCGACGGACAGGGAACCCGAAAATGGTCTCGGCAGCGCTTCTAAAACACTTCCGGGTAGGCTGCGACTACTGTTGACATTTGACACTCAAACTAGCACTTTGCATTCAATCAGAGTTGTTAAAAAACAGTCCATCTCCGTGACTGCCCCCTGGACTCAGCTGTCAGCTGTCAGCTGTCAGCGCATGTGACTGATGTGTTCATCTCCACCAAGCCTGCATCTGTTTTACTGATCCCACTAACTGTGGGGGGGTTCTTCTTCTGAACATTGCATCTTTTACAGTCCTGCCTCCCAAAGACCCCATGGCTATAGAGAGATCCAACCTCCTCAGCATGATGAAGCTGAGCATCAAAGTGTTGATCCAGTCCTCCTTGAGTCTGGGCAGGACGCTGGACTCGGAGTACCCTCCCCTGCAGCAGTTCTTTGTCGTCCTTGAGCATTGCCTGAAACACGGTCTGAGAGGTGAGGCAGTCCCCGCTGCCGACACTGCCAACTTAATTCATTTTTCGTACGAAGTTGGGTCACAATCACTTTCTTTTTCCAGCCAAGAAATCTTTCATTGGTCAGAACAAGTCCATATGGGGCCCCCTGGAACTGGTGGAGAAGTTGTGTCCAGAGTCCCTCAACATCGCCACGAGTGCAAGAGACCTACCAGGCATTAAGTATGGGACTGTACAATGTTTTCCAATAAACCCACAATGTAAAGTATATACTTCACACCTGGTTGATTTTTCCTTTTATTCCCTGTCAGGACTGGTTTAGGGAGAGCAAGGGCTTGGCTGCATTTGGCGCTCATGCAGAAGAAAGTAGCTGACTACATGAAAGCTTTGCTAGACTGCAAGGACCTCCTGAGGTTAGTGAGTCTGTTCTGCAACAGACACTTTCTGTATGTCAGTCAACTGATTCTGTGCCACAACTCGCAGATAATTCTTTCTCCTCCCACGTCTCTTTTCTGATCACCCAGTGAGTTTTATGACTCTGGAGCATTGATGATGGAGGAGGAGGGGGCGGTGATGGGGGGACTGCTGGTGGGCCTCAACGTAATTGACGCCAACCTGTGTATTAAAGGGGAGGATCTCGATTCTCAGGTGAGAGCTGACTGGATTTGTGCAGCAGTCCCGCACCTCATCTTCTTGAGAACCATGTTGATCTGGCTACACAGTGAGTGACCAGTTTCTCTCTCCCATTCAGGTGGGAGTCATTGACTTCTCCCTTTACCTGAAAGATCCAGCCAACAGTGAGACTAAAAAAGAGTGAGTACCCACATTTGGATGGACTGAGCGTCTCATCCACTCTGCTTTGCTTTATGTTTCGAACCGCTCTATGTTCTCATTTTAGTTTTAGACCCTCATTTCATTCCAACTCAACCCCTCAACTCTTTTATTCCTTCTCTTTTAGCGATGCCAAGATGACAGCCATATTGGATCAGAAGCACTACATTGAGGAATTAAATCGTCACCTGAGCGGCACCGTGACTGACCTTCAGGCGAAGATGGACTCTATAGAGAAGACCAACAGCAAACTTGTAGAGGAGGTCAGACGAACTGTGTGCAAACTGGTGTGATTACTGCCCTGGTTTGTGTGTGTGTGTGTGTGTGTGTGTGTGGGTGTGGGTGTGGGTGTGGGTGCGTGTGCGTGTCTCACCTGACTGATGAGTGTGTCTTTCTTCTCCTCAGCTGACAGCAGCGACGGACAGAATCAACTCTCTGCGGGAAGAACAGGAACAGCTGAGAAATGAGAATGAGTCGATCTTGCAGTCCAGCCAGAAAAAGGAAGAGGTCAGAAAAAAACCACTCAACATTTGAATTATGCACAAACTGTATGATCCAGGTTTTTTTTGTTGTTGTTGTTTTCTGTTCAGGCGGCCCTTCACGACAGCCAAGTGGAGCTAGAGACGTACAAACAGACCAGACAAGGCCTGGATGAGATGTATACTGTTGTGTGGAAGCAGTACAAAGAGGAAAATCACATTCGCCAGGTCAGTTATGAGAACATATCTGCACGAGGGAGTAAAAGGTGACTTAGCTTCTATGTTTTGTTTCTTGGGAGGATGTGGTAAAGGCAGAAGACCCTCGTTGAGTGTGAGACTGTGTTTAGGGTGAAGTACAAATTAGTCCCCACTCTGTTATCAATGAATATAAGCCAGTAGTGTGGGTTCTGGGTGAGTGTTGATATCAGGAGCTGATGTTTGATATCAGGAACTGGAGCGCGAGCTGGAGCTACAGGTGGGATTTAAGCAGGAGATGGAGGTGGCTATGAAGTTGCTGGAGAAGGACACGCACGAGAAACAGGACACGCTGGCCGCCCTGCGACTGCAACTCGACAAAGTAAAGACGCTCAACCTGCAAATGTTCCACAAAGCTCAGGTAGACACATAGACACACACATGCATGCAAATTTTCTGTCTCCTGCTCACGCACTCAGGCAGAACACGCATTAATACGGCTTCTGGGACTCTTCAGGACTCTGAACGAGAAGCAGAAAAAAAACAGACAGAGGCTGCGCAGCTTGAGCAGAGGATGAATGAAATGGAGAAAGTGATGATGGAGCTAGAGCAGAGGTATGTGTTGTGCAGGTAAGCTTTTGCATTATTAAAAATTATATTTTCTTAAACTTATATCCCGCTTTTTGGTCTTCCGGGTGTCGCAGACTTCAGAACTCGGAGCAGGAGTGCAAACAGAGCGACCAGTCAGACAAAGACATGCGAGTGGAGCTGGAAGGAAAAGTGGATGCTTTGCAGCAACAACTGACTGACCTGGATACACTAAGGTTAAGAGACACACAGTTTGGGAAAAAAGAATAAACTGTAAAACAGAAAGCATTATACAGAAGGAGTGTGGAACAAAGAGAACAATACAAGAGCACAGAAAGCCCAGTCCATGAATGTAATGCTCAAGAGGAAATTTTATACAATACCAGACAAAAATTAAATGCACGTTATTTGCTAGGGTTTGTTTAAAAATAAGTGCAACTTCAAGCCCTAAGAGTAGAGTACTGTAACATCTGTAGAAGAAAACTTGACAATCATGCCTGCAAAGTGTAACAAGGCTCAAGTATTTACACTAAAACAATATGATTTATTAGAATCAGTCAGTACTAATTCACTGTCAGTATCTGTATCTGATAAAAAGGTCAGTTGTGTTCAATTATAATGGGATTCAAGCATTTTTTTATGAACCTAATACAACTTTTTAACAAACTGGTATGAATACTCAGTCATGCAAGTGGGTCTTAGTCACTTTAAAAAAAAAAATTATGAAACCATTTAATTTGTAGTCCTACAGGTATGTATTGAACTTAAGAGTCACTGTGTCCTGTTCTGTGCACAGACTGGGTCTGGAGACGGAGCTGCGCACCGAGAAGGAACAGAGGCAAAGTCTGCAAAAAGCCCTCCAGAGGGAACAGGACAACAGCATGGAGTTCCGCACGCAGCTGCAACAGCTGCAGGGCCTGAACACGGTCTGTCTCACACACACACACACAAACACCTGTGAGGATCAGTCTCTTCCTTAGAAATAATGATACTGTCACCAGAGTCTGGTTTTTAAGGTGCCTTGACCGAAAGTCTCCAGCACAAATATCCACTTCGAAAGGAGATTCAAGTGCTCCTTTTTCCGTATGGTGGTCGTGTGAGCAAATGCCTTATAAAACCTGTAAATACCTGCTTCCTGTGATTGGATGATGCAGGAGCTGCAGGAGCTGAAGCAGGAGAAGCAGCAGCTGCAGCAGAAGTGTGAGCAACAGGAACAGGCTCTACAGGAGATGGGTCTGCACCTCAGCCAGTCAGTACTTTTTGACTTATCTTATTCAATATCATTTCACGCCGTGAGGTTTTTCTTACGTTGCATTCATCTATGTCAAAGGTCTAAGCTCAAGATGGAGGACTTCAAGGAGGTCAACAAAGCCCTGAAGGTAAAATATGTAGGTGTGAACGGTGTACTTTTGTCGATGCTGTTAAATTTGAGAACATCATGAGAAACTTGGAAATTTTATGTTTCACCCGTTAGGGCCACGCTTGGCTTAAGGACGACGAGGCCACCCAATGCAAACAATGCCAGAAGGAATTCTCCATCGCCCGCAGAAAGGTACGTTTCTTTTTCCACTGTAACGCATTTATATCTCCTCTGTAGTATGGACTGCCACAGTCATATAAAATGAGTGGGTTATGTTTGTGTTTGCAGCACCACTGCAGAAACTGTGGGGACATCTACTGCAACAGCTGCTCTAGCAACGAACTGGCCTTACCGTCCTACCCACGGCCTGTGCGGGTGTGCGACATGTGCCACTCCCTCCTGCTACAGAGAAGCTCCTCCAAGGCTTCCTGACTAAAACACCTGCGAGCTGAAATGTTTCTACAAGAGCTTTCTACTAAATACACTGCACATGCTCATCCACTATGAAATGTCCTAAATGATGGTTGTTTGAAAAAGTCATCAAATGTAGGGAAATGTGATTTGGAGTTCCATTTACACCGTAACCTGAAATTCAGGAACATGAGTCTGTATGTTTCACGAGGGGCCGCCTTTAACACTGATGAGATGAGCTAATGTCCTTTGTGCAGATTTGATTTAGCTCAGATGATAAATTAGTTTATAATTATTTAAATTTTTACTCCTGGCTGGAATAACCGGTTTCAAGATTTGGTACTCACTCGATAAACTGGTCATTTTAAAGTTTGTAGCTGTTCAAAGTGGATGTAGCTTATGTTGATCTCATCAAGGTTACTGCTGGTTTTCAGCTTAATACATGTTTACTTCACTTTGATATTGTTCCAACTTGTCATGCATCTACTAATAATGTTCACAGATACAGGCCCACTGCTGGAAACATTGTGTAAATGACTGTAGAATGTTAACAAATCAACTATTTTAGAATGTATAATGACAGCAGGGTTTTATGGATCGTGTCGACTGCCATTAAGCCATTTTCTTAATTGATTTGGGAATGGTGACTAAGATTTTTTTTATCCTGATATTTGATAACATGAATAAACCCTCCTGTTTTGCAAAACTTGTTTCAATTAGATATTCCAGACTAGTTTATTCACTTTGTGCACAGGAAATACAAATAGCATTTGAAGCAGTAGAAACCTACATGTCAGCAGAAATTCACTTACTGCTTTATCAACAGTCCCACCTTAAGAAAACAGAACATGCTCTGATCATTCGGATCAACACTTCCAACTGGAAATAAAAAAGCTAAACATTATGTAGAGGATGAAACAAGGTCGAAAACAAAAGATACCAGACACATTCTGATTTTTTTTGTTCATGCACTCACATGTTGAAAATTTTGTTAAAGTCACCAGGAGAGGATGAGTTAACCTTGTGGGACAGACTGGGTGTTTGGTGAAAAACACAAAAATGGCACACTTCCTGGTATTAAAAATTTAAAGCACATTTTCTGTGATGTGTGAAAACTGAGGATTGGGGAAGACAGACAATGCTTCTGACACTTGTTGTGACACCAGATGATCTCACTTCTTTCTGAAGATCATCCACTTTTAAAAAAAAAAATACAAATCCTACCACTCAGTATTTTCAAAACATTCTCACCTGACCCTACCCTAACTTTGAATAGGTGAGACTCACATTTCCAGTCCTTCCAGCAAAATGCTGAGTTAAAAAGAAAATACATCAAATAAAGGGGGGGGGGAAATCTACATTCCCCATCCCCCGCCCAGTCCATTCATAGAGCCTCTGCTTCCTCCTCCTCCGCCGCCGCCATAGTAACTGCTTCCCATCCCGCCCTGGTTACCTAACAAGAGAGAGAAAATAAACACTATAGGACCGGGGAGTTCAAGGAGTCATACACAGACAAATAACATGTGGCCTTTCTGTCCTTCGAGATAAAAACCTGCCCAAGTTTAGTTGGTGAGGCACTTCATTAGCCCAGTGTGGTGCATGTTAATACTTCAGAGCAGGAAAGGTTGTGGTTCAGTGTGAATGTTGAGGAAACCTGTAGTAACAGAGATGACACTCACTATAGTCATTGTAGCCACCCATGTTTCCTTGGCTGCTGTATCCACCAGAATACCCTGAGCTCAGCTGGCCGCTGCTGTAGGATGACTGGTTCCCTGTGGAAAGGACAAATCACACCAGGATTTAGTCAGTAAACAATATACCTGTTATATTCTGGTGTGTACTGCAGTTCATTTTTAGAGCCTCCATTACTAATACTCACCCATGCCACCCATCATCTGGCTGCCATATGCTCCATTACTGCCACCTGCTGTTGAGTTCAGAAACAGCTCCACATAGCGGTGCTCTGGGGGGCCAAGAATGAGAGAGTATAATACAGAGTACATCGTGATGAAGACGCCCATGCAGGGTGGAAGTTGTGAATCACAAAAAACTCACGCATGTTTGCTTTGTCTTTGGACATGGCTGCCACAGCATCCTCGTGCGTCGCAAACTCTACATCTGCCTCCCCGGTTACCCGGCCATCTGGGCCGATCTCAATGTGGACCCGCACTGGATTCAATGGTGAGAAGAACTAGGAAATACAAACATAAAGACAGATTTACTAATGCTGCATTGGTGTCCAAGCACCCAGAAGACAGGAATTCAGCATTGATTCTTCTCTTACGTTATAGATGTCTGTCTCTGAGGCTCTATAGGGCAGGCCCCTCATGTGGACACAGTGGCCTGTTGTGCTCTGGAAGGAGGAACCGCCATCTCCGTACCGTCCGTCTGACACACCTGAATATACATGATGAGGATTACCACAGGGTTTTACAGGGACACACTCTAATCTTTTTCTGTTGTGCGATGTTGGCATGAAGGGACAAAGGCCGAGAATAGGATTTTAGTTGTTAATGCGTCCACTTGACACCCACCTCCTCCTCCTCCTCCTCCACCTCCTCCTCCTCCACCACCACCACCTCCTCCTCCTCCTCCTCCACCACCTCCTCCTCCTCCTCCGTAGACCCCGCGACGCATTCTTTCATAAGATCCCCCTCGGCCCATCATGTTGTAGCCACGACCACCGGAGGGTCGGTCATAGGGGCCCGGTCGCTGCATGCCCATGGGTTTCCGCTGGGGTTCATAGTGGGTCCGCACCTCAGCGCGGCTACTCTTGAAGATCTCAATGTACCTGAGAGCATAGAGATACCACAGTGAGGGCATGTGGAATGGATCGAGACTGCATTAGCTCAATACTGATGAAACTAGGCTATGTAGATGCTGTCATGGTGTAGTCCAGAGGTAGTAATATAATTTGAGTACTTAACACTAGTTGTTAATGAAATAGATTCAAAAAATCAACTTGTTAAATGAGTTTGGGGAAAAAGGGAAGCTATTCAAATTCATTAGGGCCTTAATGACTTTTACACTTTTCTTATGGTTACCTGAAGCGATTTACAGATCGGACTCAGTGTTTTGTAACAGAGGGTCTTGTGTCCTTGCCATGACAGCCATTGTCCTGATCTTAAGAGGGATGAGGAGGGCTCCAGCCCTTCTGCAACCCACTCTAAGCATTACCTGTGACAGTGGGCTCCAGATCCTTGTGTACAGTAGCCCTCTGATTTTACCACCAGGGAGACTCCTTACCATTTATCAGCCTGGACTCGTGTTTAATGCGGAGACACCATTTGTTGTAAAAAATAAAAATGTACTCCAATTGAGGATGCATCTCGTATTTGTGAATGGTGCCCAAGCACACCAGTGTTCCCACTGAAAATTGTGTATGTGTGGCATTGTTGGATCGAAAATGAAAAATAGGTGGATGCGTTTGTGGCAAATATTTCACATGTGCTTGAACAGGCCAAGATTAACGTAGTGACAGATTTGTGTTTGGTTCAGATGTTGAAGGTGCACACCATAAGAAAAGCAACTTATCCAGCCAACCAACCAACCATCCCCACCTGTGCCCTATTCTTTCCTTGTGTTTCTTTAGAGCCTTTTCAGCTATATCCTGTGAAGCAAACTGCACGAAGGCCTCCCCCGTACTCCTCCCCTGGATGTCCACCGGCAATGTTATCCCATTTGGCACGATTTCCAACCCTTCAACCCAAGGACAGATAACCCCAGCAGGGGACACATTAAATCACATTCCCAATCACAGAGAGAACTTTCTCTAAAGAGAGAGAGAGATTAAACTTATGGAAAACTCTATACATCATCACACATACCAGTTCAAATTTTAACCAGTGACTGGCAATTTCAATGACTTACATTTACTGTATTTTGGGGGGTAAAATAGAAATGAAAGGATAGAGGAAGAATATGGAAAAGGGCCCTGTGTGGGACATCAGGCTAGTATTGGTGTGTTGATGAAGAGAGAACGAGATCCTGGTGGGTGACATGAGTTCAATTACTGTTCGCCCATTATGTACTTCTCTTACAATTGGTATATAAAGTAAAATGTATTAAAAAGACATGGGTGTGAGGAAATGGGGAAGAGGAAGCAATGACACTGGGGAAAGAAACTTATTTTCGGTGATGAGTGGCACCCATTTCATCATTAATAAATTACTATTGGGTTTCGACAAGCTTTCTTTTAGACAACAGACCCACTTAAAGAAAAATCTGATGAAAGTGGGCTCAAGATGGTTATGACGGGCAAAGAAAGGAAAGGGTGTTTGCATAACAGATTCCTGCCCCTGAAAAAAAGCATTAAGTGTTTATATAAGAATTTTCTTCATTTAAGGTTTAACTGGCTTCCTTTTCTGGCGTCAATTCCTCACTCCAAGGACATAAATAATCATTATTAAATGATGTAAAAAGTACACAGTGGGTAATAATAATTTTATAACGGCACGTTGACTCCTCTGTAATTCAAAATAGTGTCCGTAAGAGAAGGGATACAAGAAAAGGAAGATGGAAGAAAAAAGTTTAAATATACGACAGCGCTTTGAGGAAGTTTTCAATTAACCGCTAAACGAGACCTATTCTTACCTGAAAAAAACTGAACTATCTCCTCCTTGCTGCAACCAAAGGGAAGGCCTCGGAGCCGGACGAGCCCGTCTCCTGCCGTCTCTGGACAGTTCGGCCCTGTGTGCTTCATGACCCAGTCCATCTCGACGTTGTTGGATTTAAAAACTATATCGCGGAACACAACGCAATCGATTATATCACAACTGACACAATTATAGTGCTCATCCAAAACAAGTCACCCAGCAAGCAGCGGTACACACCCTCCACATATCTGTGACCCATCGTTTCTCTGTCCTTCTTCACCGCGATCTTCAGGTCGTCCTCCGTCTCCAGCTCCACAAATGCCTCCCCGCTGGGACGCCCCTCTCTCGTGTAGGTGAAGTGGATGCCGCCTCCCCCATTGTTGATGACTTTGCAATCTGCTATAAAAATCCAATGCTGTCAAATAGTTTCAGACGCTTAAATTTTCATTCAAACTACACATTCATAAACACACCCACCTGAGAAAAACCTCTGTACTTCATCCACTGAGCAGGACCAAGGGAGACCCCTGATGCGTACCACATATCCCTCATCAGCCATGTCTGGTTATGATCCTTGAGGGGAGAAAAATACAACACTGTTATTCTTTCCTTTGATCACTAATACTAGTAGAGATGAGCGATGGGTACAATCTGTAGTCACGGTGTTTATGACGATCAAAACCCAGTTTCTGCACTGAATATTATTGCATGATGTCTGACCCATTTCACTCTGCATTCCAGTGATCACCTTTGTAGCTTTATCACGAGCATTAGCATATTCTGAGACACCATGTTTCCTAACTAAGTGCAACTGGACCTTAGGGTTAACGTGAATTGGTTGGCAGCGCCATCTTGAGGCGGACCAATAGTGGAAACCGGTAAGTATCTAATCAAAGAAAATCTCTGTTCTGGACTGCCACTGCAATGAAAGAACCTATCGTCTAACGCACATATCACAAATCAATTGTGACAACGGACTCGCTCCCCGGTCTTCCGGGCAAAAAGTCTGAGGCGACCACTTCACAAAAAGCGCGAACCGCGAGAGTGGCTCGCAGCTAGCCACACACCGATACGTAGCGTCTACGTTACGTACTTTAATGTAAGAACATCTCTGCTGTTCGGTCGAATCGTTGCGTGTTTAAAAGTTCACGGATGAGTTTGTGAATTGGTGATGAGGGGCCTCATTTGTTCCGGACAGGGTGCGAGGCCTTCAGCGCGCTCACCACCGCACCCACAAGAACAAAAGCGGCCCTCACAGCCTGCGCGACGTTAGCATGAAGCTGCTAGCTCACAAGCTAGCAGTGACTAAATAACGGCAACGTCAATATTATATAATCTGGTATACATACCGGTAGCTTTATTAGGCTACTAGTAAAAGCCCCCTTGGCGTTGAGATTCGGCGAGGCAGATTATACTACAGCTACGTTGATGAATTGTCCCGATACAAGCGTAGATACAGCACGCCGGAGAGTATGTATGACCAGAGCTGCGTGATGCAGTTGAAACCTTGCGCCGTGTTGCCAGCACGCCCCCAACCGTCCCCCTTTCAGGAGCTACAAAATGACGCGCTCTCGCACTGCAGCACAATCACACTGTTTAACGCTCAAACATTTGAATTGGACCCAAGAATAACGTTTGCCTGGTGATATTTTTTTCATTGCAACGAAATAAAAAAAAATCTCAAGTTTGCTACGTCGTCTGTAATATCTTACAATTGACAGAAATTGTGGGTTTCTGTACACACTTGGCAACCCCCAGCTGAATAGCCAAGCGCCTCCGGCCGGTCTGCGTCCACGCCCAAAAACGATGACGTTGCTGCCCGAGGCCCTGTGCGGTCCGGTGGCATCTCTTGGCCTACAAACCCAAGTAACCGTGTTTACTGTGGTCTGTAGCTTGTAATGCTCCTCAGCCTGTACAGTATGTCATTTATAGAACACATTTCTCAACAAGACTAAACAAAAAGCCCATGCTTATTAAAGCAAACTCAAAACATTGTGACAAACAACCCTATTTGACATTAAAGCCCATTTAATAAGACACATCAATAAATTACTAATCAAAATTGGTATTTGGGCATTTGTGATGATGGTGTTTGATAGTAACCAAGATAGAATATGCTTATTTAGATATATTATTGAAACACGAGTAGACCGCAAACCCTGACAGCTGGTTTTCAGGACCACTGTGACTGGAAGGTCACCATTTGTAACTAGTTAATCCAAGGCGTTGTTGTGTTGGCAATCCAAAAGTAATAAAGACAAGTCAGAAATAGGTGAATTGTTTAAATCAGGGAAGTCTCTGTATGGATTTGGTTAAGGTAAGCTTCCTTCAACAACTTGAATGAACAATGAATTAATTTGTTAATCTCTAGGAGGCAGAGAGTAACAAAGTTAGTGTAACTAACTCTAGTGAAGTGATTAAGTATAATTGTGAAATACAGGGACTTTCAAGTGTTTTTAGTTTAGGCTTAATGCACATCATTTTTCGCGGATAAATTTTACACTTTAAAAAAATGACATACTACTTTGGATAAAGCCATAAAATATGATGTATAAAGGTACAAAGTTAAACCTTGCATACACCAATATGAATAATTGCTTTTGTTCTAAAACAGTCATGAGAAAAATTGATTTCAATTCTGAGGTGTATTTTAGGTAATGTATGTGTACTTTTGTATAAGCAAACTTTCAAGTGCAGTTGCAGTTCTAAATGGATATTATTATCTGCAGTATTGCTGGTTATTAAGGGTCTAAATTAATTTCCCAATACTGGTCAATTAATGAATATGAAGTATGCATGGATGGCGACACACATCATAACTATAAAGATTGCCAAACTGTGCATTAGTTTGCTACATTTTACTGCAAAAAGTGAGGGCCATCTTTTTGTGTACTTATCTCACTGAATTCAGTAGAAAATTAATAGTAATTAAAAAAACATCACCCCTTTCCTAAGACACAACTAATGAATGCAGGTATTCAAAACAAAAGTTTGATCTATGAAATACATAGCTTATAGTTCAGGAATTATTTCTTCACCTGGTGAATAAATATTTGCAATAACAATAATAATAAAACATATAAACATTATAGGATCTTTGATGAATGAGGCAGTTTTTATGTAGGATCAATTGGTTGTCTTGGTTCATGATGGGCAGGTGCCTGAACTCAGAAGTGATTCAGCATAATTCAAGCAAAACATTAACACCTTCATTTTTGCACCACTTCAATATGTCAAGGCAGTTTGAAAATAAGAGTTTGGGGTTTTAATAAGTCGCTGTATTTTTTGTCTCTACCACTCAAGTCTCCTTTGCATAGTAAATTGGTTAAAACTATTGGTGCTACCTTAAAAAGTTTAGTCATATGACGCAGTTCATTTAAATAATAAAAGTGGTTATAATATAGTGGTGCTCATTTTTAATCTCTCTCTTCTTTTTTTTACAACAAAATACCGTCTTTTAATTCTTCTAATTCTAAAATGATTTATGCTGCCCTACATATAAAAGCAGTTAGTGATCACATGCGTAAATTCTAGCGTTTAGTCACCGTTGTATCATCTAAAATCCACAACAGGTACTGATGTGCTCGGACTGTAGTCCACCTGACTGTGTGGTTTCCCAGTAAGAGTTCACATGAACTAGTGCAGCTAGCTACCAGTTAAGTTGGCCTACCATGTCATGTCTTGACGTTCGTTCTACAGCCTCGTGATATTGGTAAACCTAACATGACGTTGCGGTCTCATGTGTGACAAGCGTTAATGTCGACCAATTGGAAACAAAGCTTTTTCCGGCTGAACCAATGGGATCGCCAGGCTTTCCTACGGAGGCGGTCTTTCTGAGAAACAGTGCGTATCGAGTTAGGTTGTTAGAAAGTTAATGGCTGGGGGAAAGAGATCCTCCTCAACCCTCGCTTCGGGAGAGTTTCTGGATTCCCTGAAGTAAAACACGCAAATATCCTAAAAGAAAGAGCCTGGACGGACGTTTAAGTCAACAGCTAGCTCGCTAACACGCGTATCGTGAACACAAGTATGCAGGATGCAGTAGCCGGGACGGCAATGCTGACGGACGGCTTCGAGGACGAGATTGACTCGGTGACTCCTCGCTCCCCAGTGGCAGGGATGGGGGTAGGAGCGACACCAGGAGGAGTCGGACTAGGGGGCATTGGGATCGGTGTCGGTGGAAAGAAAGTACGTTTGTACGGCGAACCAGGCGGACCTGCTGCAGAAAGACTGGATTTCAAACTGGCGGCCGCGGCCGTCCTCTCCTCGGGTCCAGGATCAGGCAGCGACGAAGACGAGGTTTCAGAGGTAGCTACGCTAAGCTAAGCTAGTTAGCTAAGCCTAACCAGAGAGCTAGGCAACATTCCTCTCCTAGCGCGAGCCGAATGCTAGCTAGCGCATTAGCTCGCGGTTGGCAGCCACCCCCTCCCAGGCCGCCGACATTACATAAAATAAACCAGCGCTCGAATCGAGGAACACCCCTCGTCGACTCTGGTGCTTGTGGGGGGTTGGATGTCGGTAATGTTTGGTGAGACGCGAGCAGTTGTTGACGCTAACCGGCTGAAATGTTTTATTTATGCAGCGCAGGCTTCGCGCAGGGCCTAGTTCGGGTGGAAGCGACGACGGCCTCGCTCGGCGCTGTCGTCTCGCAACACCCCATCACAAGTTTTGCAGCGCTCCCAACAGCTTTCCAGCCGCAGCAAACGAAAGCCGCCCGCGGACCCCCGGACGCACACGGGCGGCTACGATATCTGCCATTTCGTAGTTCTGGTGCAATTACGTCACTTTCCCCCCCCCCGATCGCGTACATTAACTCCGATCGTAGCCGCGCTAACTTTCAGATGCGGGCAGATTGTGTCTTTTTCTCCGCGGAACTACTTCGGGCCGTCGACGGTTGGTGTTGACAAATAAGCCAGCTGCTGGCGTTCTCGGTGCACCACCACCACGGGGCCAACTTGATTCGCGTTGTCAGACGAGAGCAGCAGCTACAGATCGTGTCTGAGGGGGTGTCCAGCGTCCCATGTGCGGGCAGTCGCACACGGGGACAGGTGTGGTGGCATGTCCTCGCCTCAGCGCCACACACCGTAGACAGGTTCCACATCAGCTCCGATGGACACACGGGCAGAAGGCCAAGTATTAGTCCTGCACAGCCCTGGTGCTATATGTCACCACCGTAGACGATAGTGTGACACGACGACCTTTGCGGGGGATTTGTGACAAAAACAAAACCAAATGATCAGGTGAAGGTTATTCGCCAGACTCTCCCTGCGCCAGCCCATAACCAGAGCATCTGTACTACATGTCTTGCCTAATGCGAGCGGTCAGTTGAAAGATGTCAGCCACACCATTGGCATGCAGTTGAGTTTACCTTAACACGTGAAGTCAGGAGATGCAGGAACAGGACTTAACTGGACTCGACGGGACTCAAACTGTCTAAACAAATATTTGACTTGTACGCACCCGCCACAGGTCTCCGCTAAATGGAATTGTCATGGCATGGATGGTGATATTCATTGTCATCTATGAGGCGATGCCGTATTTACATCATCGAGGAGTTATGGGTGCGGAGAGGAATGCGCATTACCTGTTGAGCCATCTCTAGTGTACGCCGCTAATATCTGAACTAAGAGTAAGTAAGTGTCCGTGTGAACAATAGTATGGTGGCCACAGCCAGACAAGTGAGGATGTCAGCTGACAGCAATGCCTAAAAAACTTGGCAGTTCCTGTCTGAGCATCAGCTGTGTAGCAGCAGCAGCAGCAACAGAGGGAAATATGGAGTTTGACAATTACATCTAGGGACAGTTTAATTGAGTCATGTTGCAAGTGTACGGCCACCGTGTCATGTTTCCTCACCAGGCCAGCCTGCCACATGAGCCTGAAGAGGAGCGTTTGTTGTGGTGTTTTACTCCAGTGGAGAACTCGCGGGTCTGGGCAGCAGCTAAAATCTGAGCCCCAGGATTAAGCAGATGCCATTCTAGGCCTTTCAGCTCTCTGGATACCAACACTCTGGGAACTGTAGTTCATTAATAGTCAAGACTGATGTCCATTGTTGATTATAAAGGTCTTTGTAGAACTACATTCCCCATGGGTGGTTGCACTCTATCGTATAGCTGAATTCCTCCACACTGCTGAGTGCTGACTCTCTCACAATATTTGCTCTCTCTACACCAGGCCCTCATGCCTGCTGCAGCGTATGGATGGACATAGACAAGGATTGTTACTGCAATCAGTCATTGTCAGATCTTATACAAACTGTTGAATGTCAGTAACTGTACTAAATATTTTTTAAATCTCACCACCTAGGCAGACTTTTTTGCCCAAGTCGACTGTAATATCTGTCAAATTTATCATTTTTAATATAGCTAATGAATATACTTGGTCTATGCAATAGGATCATTCATTAACTTGCACATTTCTTAAGCCAGCACAGTGTTTGGTACTATTTAATTAAGTAACTTGCTTGGAATTGTGTGAATTGGTCAGTGTCTATGCTTTATAAATATTCTTTCTCGCTAACATTGCAAATACAGGTGAATAAACTTAGGAGTAACCTCTAGATGAAAACCAAAACACCTTTTCCATAACAAAGTTTCGATCTCAGGACAGGTATCTGACAAATGTTAGAAGTTTACTATGAAGTTTTTCTACATTGAATACAATGCACAATTGAAACAGAAGCATCCACTAAAATTTGAAACACAAAAATTGAACCAGCTGTAATGCCGACTAAATACAAACAATTCAGTCAATTTATTGCGGTGGTGTTTGTTGACTTAAATAATTATGTTTTAAGTTTTGTACTGTTCACATCGGAAACGTGTTTAAAAAGCAGAGTAACACAGCCCTTTGTTTTTACATGATTACATGAAAAGCACATGGTTCTTAAGGTAAGGGATCTGTAAGGTAACTACATTTACATGTAAATATAGCTGCAAGTTATATATGGTTATAAATATTGATTGGGGCTAATGTAACATTACAGGACCTAGCTATTGAGGATAAAACATTGTTATGTCAGTTTATACATATGCTATATATATATGTAATATATATATATATGTAATATATATGGGAATTTGGACTCACTTTGAGTTTTTTCTGAAGAAAAAAATGTTTTTAATACACAATAACCAATAGGAGCAAAGCACAGGTATGAGACTGGTGCTGTACTCGGGGAGCTGACTCTCAGCTCAATCTCTCCATGTGTGCAGGGGTTGTAATTCCTGGCTGTAGTGCTTCCTGTGCTCTGACTGTCAGCCCTCTGCTCCTTTTTGCATCCCCTTTGTTGAAAGAAACTGTAAATAAACAAAGGCAGCATGCTTGGTCTTTTTATAGCTGGTGTGGGGAGGTCACTTTTATACGGAATAATAAAATTATTATTTGATGTATCAAGCAGCTTAATATAAATGTTTTCACACGGCTATATCACACTTTCATTTTAAGTTATTATATTAACTTGTATTCAGTTTTGCAAGAACTGTTCACGTTGTAGACTTGATGTAAAATGCAGCTGTTGATCAGATACTAACATGGAAATAACAGTCCACGGTCTAATTCTTCATTTTTTACCCTCCTTCCTTTATCTCTCTCAGGTGGAGTCATTCATTTTGGACCAGGAGGACCTGGACAACCCCATAATGAAGACGGCGTCAGAGTTGCTCCTGTCCAGCGCCACAGACGGGGTCGATTTAAGGACTGTTGATCCAGAGACACAGGCCCGACTTGAAGCTCTACTGGAAGCCGCAGGTTTGACTGCTTTGTCTGAACCTAAATTAGCTTTATAAGACTTGACACATGTTCATTTGCAATTGGCCACACCCATTTTCCTCCAACCAATCTTAATTTGGGCTTAAACATATAGTCATTTTGAATAGGTTAAAGCACATCTTTCTGCCTCAGCGTTTCCCCCTATCCAGTGTCCAGTCCTAACAATGGCTGGAGAGGTCCAGATTTGTATAACGCCTAAAGCGGAAATGGCAATAAAGAGAACCTGCTGGTTTTGCAAGTGTCATATCAGCACATAGTGTGAAAGTGATTTGGGTAAATCAGTTTGATTAAAATTTGTAATCTAGGTGAAAGAAGGTCTCGATAGATTAATCCATTAGGTCTGGGTGTCCTGGCCTCGTTTGGGCTTATGAACATTACCGGGCAGATTAACACTGCAACACGCTTGAGCCCCCACAGCTTGCTGAGAGCCTGTGTTGAACGGCTAATGGCTAATCTCATTCTATTCCCCTTTCTCCCTAACTAGTCAAAATGGGAGAGGTGGCACCTGACATTATTTGTTTACTAAAGTCTTAAAGATTGCGAAATAATAGCAGTATTAGTAACATCACCATTTAATGTCATTTTGATTTGTAAGCTGTTCTGGTGTGTTTTTGTAAAATATTAGCAGACGGGATGAGTGTCTGTGAATAGCGATTGTGGAAGGAAGATTTGGACAGTCTCGGTTTATTCCCAGCATGAACAAAGTAGTCAAATACCAGAGCTGTCATGACCATCACCAGGGAAGATGAACGCGTCTGGTGATGTCTGTGTGTCGTAGACGTCAGGCAGTTCTAGATTGAAAAGATTTGAAACCAAATATGTCTAATGTGATGAATCTGTGAGATTATTTAAAATTTAGTTTCCTAAATTTAGGAGATTATGAATGGAAAGGGCTACAGTTCCAACACATTTAATTTGTTTTGATTAAAGTAGACCTTTGGCACTTTAGCTTCATAATTAATGCGTCATTGTTTCATTTCCAATCCATTGTGCTGGATTACAGAGGAAAAACAACAATTTACGGTTGTTGAACCTTAAGCGTTTTGTTCACTTGGGGGATGAAGAGAGGTGTCATAGATAAAATAGACAATTATATCAGAGCTAACTGCAAAGCATAGCACATAAATCCACTTAAGGAAGGCTGTAAAATACTATTACATTCATTATTGTGTCAGATATAGTTCAATCTAAATTGAACTGATCGTACTATTGCAAGCCTAGTTTATGCTATGTGTGCATGATGCAGTTCTATAATGTAGATAGGAAAATGTTGTATTGTATACACTACACATCAGATTAGATATCCGTCTTTGTGATCCGGTCGTGAATAGTGTTTAGGCTAAAAATCTTGACAGCGACCCAGTCTGTCACCCAATTTCTTTTGTAACTGGAAGCAGTCCATGTTGCCCTCTGCAGCGATTGAGCAGGTGTGCATATGTGTGAGCATTTTCGTGCTCGAGTTCTTTTCTCTGTAGTCCTCACAGCCCTGCTTTCAATATTACCTCGCCATTTTATCTTATCATCCTCACCATCTTTTTTTGTGTTATACATTACACTACAGGTCCCTGCGGAGTTTGTGAACATGAATGGTGCTGTAGAGAAATATTGTGACATGTCCCTAAATTGTTGTTGTATAACAAGTGCACACACCACACTCCACGTCATACATGCCACAAGCATGGTGGTGACATGATATACATTTCTGCTGACTGTAGACAGTGGTAGAAAATATTAGCAGTTGTTTGTGGT
Organism: Scophthalmus maximus; assembly: GCF_022379125.1. Classification (NCBI taxonomy): domain Eukaryota; kingdom Metazoa; phylum Chordata; class Actinopteri; order Pleuronectiformes; family Scophthalmidae; genus Scophthalmus; species Scophthalmus maximus. The sequence goes on from NC_061523.1 coordinate 9,955,775, forward strand.
CTAAAGTCGGGTGGTACTGTGTCTGTAAAAGAGTATACGAAATCTGTTAGCCGTGAGAGACAATACAGGTTTAAAAACATTAGAAAGGAGCGACACAAAAGGTAAGACATACCTCAAAATATTTTTATATCATAAAGAAATCCTTAAGGGAATCAACAATCTTTAAATATGAACAAATGTGTTTACAGTAATGACTCTCCAGAGTACTTTAAGAGCTAAAACCCTTATGTTTACTGCTTGGAGATCGCCTGTTGCTCTCCATCAAATCATGTGGGCATGCTGTCATGATGCATCCACTGGTAGAAAGGTCAGTTTGTTACAATGTCAGCCCAAGATTAATAAGATTTATATTCTCATATCTTGGCTGTTGCAGCGTCTGTCTTTTGCAAATGTTGCTCCTCTGTCAAACTTTGTCAATTTTGCACATAAATCTAACTCATAAATTCTCCCCAAAAACCATCAAACCCCGGTATTCCCATCTTTAACTGTCTCACCTCAGACCACAGTCCCCACCTGCTGCAGAGACACCTTACCTTAAAAGGCACGGCAGGTTTAAGACCTTTCAAACTCAGACTATACTTCATTACTGTAATGAAGTACAGTAGTTGCATACAAATGCTTAAACAACGTTTTCAAAGACAAATAAAGGGAGCACAAAATGTATTAATCAACAAAAGGGAATTGTTTTACTTTCGTCCTCTGCTTAGAAGTGGTAAATTCACAGTTTAATGGTTTAATAGATTATTTGCGTAGTTATCACGGATTAGCTCAGTGGGATAATTGAGCTTTTTTAATTTATCAGTATTGATAACCCACTTGTGAAGCACCTTTGCGTTATTGAGGTATACGTCTGATTCCATTTACTGTTTTGATTTTGTCAGAAAGGTCATGGGGTGATCTGGATGCAAAGTAGTTTTTCTATATATAAATAACAGATAGATGCTACAGGAAAAAAAATTGAATTAAGTCCCCAATTTATGTCTCCATATCTGTGGAGCTGCTACAAGATTTCATAACTAGTACGCAGTGTGTTTTATCTCTAGAAAATCATGTTTGTGTAAACACACAAAAAAAGGTGCCAAATAGATTCCCATCCTCATCATTTGTGTATTGTATAATTTATGTATAAGCTCGATATGAGACGATTAATGTCGAAGTCAATGAGCTTTAATATTGACTTGCTTGCAGTTCTGCGTTGGCTGTTCTCAAACAAACGTCTGAAATTTTAATTAGCAGCTTGGATAAAATTGTTTTCTCAGATGCATAGAGTACTGTTGGTACAGTGGGTGTAGGCCACTCAGTGGCTTGCCAGTAACTAGTTTGAGTTTAAGCACAACTAAAATATCTACTTGTACTCTAACTCCGAGTCTTGACCTCAATAAGAGCTCAATGTCCATTTCGCCAACATAGACTTAAACCTAAAAGGGCGAAGGTCAGTTATTTTTGTTCAAAGTTTGGTTTACAGCTAAAGAGATACATATTGTTTCATAAAATCCTTTTTATGAAATTTTTATATCTGAGGAATTGAGAGTGTTTCAACCCCCCAACGTTTAACCGGTCTGCTCTGTTGCAGTGAAGCTCGTACATTCTCTGTGACAAACATGTTACTGTAAAACATTAATGATCAACTTCCTCGACCTCTTGTTTCCCTCTGCCTTGGGGACGTTGCGAAATCCCAGTCTGAGAGCCGTACTAAGTTTAGACCTCGTCGCAGGCCTAGTGGTGAAAACACAGGAGTACCACGAGGACTGGAGCTCATATATGTCTGTCTAATGGATGGGTTGAGGCTGAGGTCGAAAAGTTCAAAGCTCACACTTTTTTTTCTTCTTTCTTGGCTCTTCTTGCTTAATTTTTCCACATGGTGTTAAAACATACCGCTACCACACAAACACTTGAACTGTTTTTTTTTATTGGTTGGGAAATGCTCCTTGTTCTGTCTTTTGAAAGAGATCTTAGCGAAAGCTGTTTTCTTTTACTCCTGCTTGCTCTTCACTCTTGTTCCCCTCTTTGGCTTTCTCTTCCATGAGAAACACTATTTTTTTCTTCTCATATGGCATTTTGTCTTCTTCCCAGCTATGCTTTTATCCCTTGCTGACCACTGTCTCCAGTTTCCGTTTCTCTCACATTCACTGCCTCTTACCCATCTATAATTCACACGGGATGTGAACTTTTTCTCTTCGATCATTAACAGCCGTGAACCTTGGTCTCCTAGAGTATAAACTTCGCATTACCTCTCTGACTGTATTCATTTTAGTTCAGGTCACAGATCTGATCGTTCCTGGACCATCCCACAGTAGCCCAGATATTTTGTACTATACCATTTGATCCAGTCATTGGAATAAATAAAGGAATCAAGAATCATAGATGGTGTATTGAAAGTAGTGAAGAAAGGTATTAAGCCATATTAACAAATGCTTGTGTGTGTTTTGTGTCTGTGTGTGAATTTTTTTTTTGTTCCTTTTTCCTATTTGTATGCTGCTACTAACCCTGGATTGGATTGGCTGGACTGGACTTGCTTCTTCATCTGGTCTGGTGTGATTATGCTCCCCCTGTGGTTTGCCTTGCCCCTTGCACCTCTGCCCTTTTGGTGTTCGGTAGGCATCGGTAAACTGTCCACTGCCGATGGTAAAGCTTTTGCAGACCCCGAGGTCCTACGGCGACTGACGTCATCTGTGAGCTGTGCCCTGGATGAGGCTGCGGCAGCCCTGACACGTATGAGAGCTGAAAACACACTCAACGCCGGCCAAGCCGACAAGTATGTATCTTGCCCATAGTGATGCTGGCATATGTCAGTTTATCTTGTTTATCCAGAATCTTTCAAATCTAAGTTGCATATACAGTGTATCTGCATGCATGTTTTTTCTTCTTTTTTACTTGTGAGGCGTTTGTGTGTTCACCTGTCACAGTGGCAGTAATTGTAGCAGTCTGGTTATTTTCAGCCGTAGTTTAGCAGAGGCGTGCTCAGATGGGGATGTCAACGCTGTGCGCAAGTTGTTGGATGAGGGACGAAGCGTCAACGAACACACGGAGGAAGGGGAGAGCCTGCTGTGCCTCGCCTGCTCGGCTGGCTACTATGAACTTGCACAGGTTTGTGAAAAGAAAGTTGCAGTGTGTATTAACGATTTTCGATTGCTGTGGGACAGCCCCCCATGCATGATTCTTAATCTTATAATTTCATCTTTTATCTTAAGGTTTTATTGGCCATGCATGCCAATGTGGAGGACAGGGGCATCAAGGGGGACATAACGCCACTTATGGCAGCTGCCAGCGGAGGTTATGTGGACATTGTCAAACTACTTCTGGTCCACGGAGCAGATGTCAATGCACAGTCCTCCACAGGTAAAAAAACCAAACCTTTTCATTTCTGTCTCTCTCTGCATCATTTACTTTACCCTCCATGTATTACACTCGGAGTAATCTCTCCACATGCTTCCAGGCAACACAGCTCTGACGTACGCATGTGCCGGTGGCTTCGTGGATGTGGTGAAGGTGCTTCTGAAAGAGGGCGCTAACATTGAGGACCACAACGAGAACGGACACACACCTCTAATGGAGGCGGCCAGTGCCGGCCACGTGGAAGTGGCCAGGGTACTCTTGGAGTATGGCGCTGGCATCAACACACACTCCAATGAGTTCAAGGAGAGCGCTCTCACGCTCGCCTGCTACAAAGGTCAGAATGCAAATGTAGTGTCTGTCCTCCTGATTATGTGATTTGTTTCTCTTCCTTTTAACCCGTTCTTTATTAAAATGTAAAAAAAAATTGTGTTCTGGTGGAAGGTTTAAAAAAAATATTTTTTTTGTTTGTCTGCTGCAGGTCACCTGGATATGGTACGTTTTCTGTTGGAGGCCGGAGCAGACCAGGAACATAAAACAGATGAGATGCACACAGCGCTAATGGAGGCGTGCATGGTGAGCATCTGACCCAAACCATACCATTATCTGAATATTACATAACAGGTCACTTATTTTACCAAATTTGATTCATACATATAATTCATACAAAATAACTTTTCAGGTTAACAATTTTCTAATGACTCAGTTTGTGTTAAAATTTCCTGACCAACATAATCCAAATGGTCACATTTTATAGTCACATTGTATATCTATACATTAACTTTTGTCCCTTGTCAATGCCCTTATTGTTAAAAAAAAAAAGATTGCCTCACCCAGCATTGTTTCACAGTGCTCCTCATGCCTCATGTTGTATGATTTGTATTTTAGCTTAGCTAAACAGCGATTTCCATGTATGTATTCATGTGCTTATCTCTACATTCTTTGTGTGTCTCGCTGTCCCAGGACGGCCATGTCGAAGTAGCACGGCTGCTGTTGGACAGCGGTGCTCAGGTCAACATGCCAGCTGATTCCTTTGAGTCGCCGCTCACCCTCGCAGCGTGCGGAGGACATGTCGAGCTGGCCGCCTTGCTCATAGAGAGAGGAGCCAACTTGGAGGAGGTGAGTGAAGAAACAATCATGTTAATATCAAGACAAGTATTGAAAAGACCATAAGATGAAGAAGAGGATGAAAGTTGTCCTTCTGACAGTTGTCTATCCAGAGCTGAGGGATGTAGCTGTTGACCAGTTTTTGGAAAGTAGAGGTTTTTCTTTTCAGAATATTATTTTTGGCAGTCAGACTGCCCTGCTTTTATGGGGGTATTGTGTTAAATACCATCACAGCCATTAGAGGTTAGCCAAGAGTTAGTATTTCCTAATGGGAAATGAGAATTTCAATTGTTATTGACATTAAAATGGCATTTATTAAACCAACTAATCTTAAAAAAAAGATCGGAGTAAGCAGGGAAATCTAGAATTTATTATGCAATATTTCACAACTGTAATTTAAATGTTTACAAAGGGAAAACAGTTTAGAATAGATCCCAGTGTCAAACAACTCCAGTTGAAATGATTGTTCCCTAATTGATACACAGACACAAGTGAAAGGCTTCTTTAAATGTTCTTCTATGTTTTCTTATCTGTTGCTTCTGTTTGTGTCTAGGTTAACGATGAGGGCTACACTCCCCTCATGGAGGCAGCTAGGGAAGGCCATGAAGAGATGGTAGCACTGCTACTGGCTCAAGGTAAACAAGCTTTGCCCCTATATCTGGGAAATGGGGGGAGTCAAATATCATTCAACTGAATAGTTCACACTAGTTTGGATTTGTCAGCCCGCAAAAACAGCCCTCTCTCAGTATTTCTCTGCCTTTTAGAAGAAATAACAGAATTGTAGCGTGACATAAACATGATTCTGGTCCTTTTATTTATACACGATTTACCCCCTTTTTGATACCAAACCAGTCACCAATCACCAACTGCTGTTGCACTGTTGTCCAGGTGCTAACATCAATGCCCAGACAGAAGAGACCCAGGAGACGGCTTTGACCCTAGCATGCTGTGGAGGCTTCTTGGAAGTGGCCGACTTCCTCATCAAGGCAGGGGCTGACATTGAGTTGGGCTGCTCCACTCCTCTAATGGAGGCTGCACAGGAGGGCCATCTGGAGTTGGTCAAATACCTACTGGCTGCAGGTGAGCGAGAAAAAGAAATGCAAGGCACTGCAGATCTAGGAGAACAAAGACAAAGAGTGTGTTTGGCTGCAATTAAGAATGTCTCAGTTATGCCTCAGGGCTTACAATCTTAATTGTTTGTTTTTATCTTTCAGGGGCAAATGTCCATGCCACCACGGCAACAGGTGACACAGCGTTGACGTATGCATGTGAGAACGGACACACTGATGTTGCAGATGTGCTGCTGCAGGCTGGAGCCAACTTGGTATGGCACACTCTTACATCCTCTTTGTCACTCTGGTTTCTTTTGCCTTTTGTTTTACATAGGTTTAGATTGACACACACCAGAGCTATAACAGATACCTGTCTTTTGTTTGCAAATGCAAATTATATAAACTGAACAGTCTGTGGGTAGAAAGCAAGAGATTGTAGGAGTTCAAGCTTCTTACTGTTGAGTCATTTAAACAAATCTTTTCTTACTTTTGGTCTCAACTAAACTTTAACTAACACATTTTCGTCTTTGTCATCAAGGAACACGAGTCTGAAGGGGGGCGGACGCCCTTAATGAAGGCAGCAAGGGCGGGACATCTCTGTACTGTGCAGTTCCTTATCAGCAAAGGTGCGTTATTAATTAGCTGAAAATTAAAATCGACTTTTTCTGGAAATTATTTTTAAAGGAAGGTTAGAGCTAAGTGAAGGTTAAGTTAATGAAATGATCTAACATTTCTAGTTTAGCTTGGTCAAATATTTTTTACTTTCAGTTAATTTGACTTGTTTCAATGGAAACCTGTGAAGCAGCTCTCCAATCCAGGCAGGGGCAGTTTTGAAAAGAATAGTATAATTGAAACAGCTACATAAATAATGCTGATCTAATAATATGATGAGATCAAAAGCTTAAAAATATATTTGATTGATTTCAACAATTTGACTGGAAGATGCCTCCTTCTGGAAGGATGCTGATCATTATGACAGTGCTTAAAAAAGTTTTTCTCCAATTCTGTAGAACGTACTGTGATATAACACCAATAATACATTTCTTAATAATTGTTACTTAGTACGTTAACTGAATCAGTGAATTTACTCACTTTCTTTTTTGACTGACTCATCCTATTGGACGATACTTTTTTAGCACATATTATTACAGCTAATTGATTTGGATTAGGGACCTGAAGGGTTTTCCTTTGGTGAACAGAACAATTAGTCACATTTCATATATAGTGTATTAATTTTTTTTACCCTCCCCTTTATCCTGTCCAGGTGCTAATGTGAACAGAGCTACTGCCAATAATGATCACACAGTTGTGTCTCTGGCGTGTGCTGGAGGACATCTGGCTGTGGTGGAGCTGCTGCTGGCGCATGGGGCGGATCCTACACACAGACTTAAAGTAATGCCCACACACTGGATATTGATTAGACCAGTTAGAATATTGAAGCTTGTCTATTTGTTTGTAACAAAACACATCATTGAAATGTCTTATGTTTGCTCATTGTAGGACGGGTCGACCATGTTGATAGAAGCTGCTAAGGGTGGCCACACCAACGTTGTGTCCTACTTGTTAGACTACCCCAACAACATCCTGTCTGTCCCAGCCCCCGACCTCTCCCAGCTCACTCCCCCCTCGCAAGATGCCTCTCAGGTAAACGCCGCAATAAATCACACTTTTTATTGATGTTCTTCTGTAAAATCCATTGGAAAACCGACTGTTCTTTTTTTTAATGGCTTAAACTAAACATGTCTTCTGCCATGACAGGTTCCTCGTGTCCCAATCCAAGCTCTCGCCATGGTAGTGCCCCCTCAGGAGCCTGACCGAGCACCGTCAAACATCGCCACACCCCCACCCATCTCCAGCAAAAGTAAACAATGCTACATGTCATCCAGTCAGTGTACTGAAGAAATAGATATGTGGACTTCACTCAATTATTAATATTAACAATTCCTAATCCTCAACCTCTTTGATCCCCCCCCAAATCCAGGCATGTCTAAACAGAGACAAGCATCCCTTCAGCCCGGCGTCCCCACCTCGGTTGGTAGGGGGCCTGAAGCAGAGCCTCTGCCGCCCTTCCACTTGTGCCAACCTCTAGAGTGCATTGTGGAGGAGACGGAGGGGAAGCTCAATGAGCTGGGCCAGAGAATCAGTGCTATTGAGAAGGCCCAGCTTCAGTCACTAGAGCTCATTCAGGGGGAGCCGCTCACCAAAGACAAGATCGAAGAGCTGAAGAAGAGCCGAGAGGAGCAGGTATGACCCATCACCCGCTTAAGCTCTGTTCTCATTTTTTAATGGATATAACCAACCAGCAAATTCACACTGAAATATTATTGTGCATGCATAACAGAGTATTACAAGTTAAGTTGGCTGTTACTTAATTAGGTGCAGAAGAAGAAGAAAATCTTGAAGGAGTTGCAGAAGGTGGAGCGCCAGTTGCAGCTGAAAACACAGCAACAGTTCACCAAAGAGTACATGGAGGCGAAGGGCTTAAAAGAAGAGCAAGAAGCCGGACTGAGCCAGAGCCCAGGGCCCGGAAGTACGACGTCTGCCCCAGGCCCCCTTTCCGCCACACCAGGTTCCCAAGTACTAACCGGATCCGACACGGATGAAGAGGCCAACAGAGATGAGGAGCAGCTGGAAGAGGACGGGGAAGAGGTGAAACTTTCAGTATTTTATTTATTTATTGTTACGATGTTAGTTCTGATTCCTCTTACCCAATGTTTATAGATCTGAGAGAATGAAGATGTTTTCTGTATGTTTTCAGGATGAGGAAGACGATGATGAAGAGGAAGGTTCGGAGGAAGAGGCAGATGGTGAAGAGGAAGATTACCCCAAGCTTCCTCAGGTGGGTACAATCCTCTACAGGGATGGACCACAGCCGCCACAGCAGCCTCCTCTGCCCCCTTCGCCACAGGCCCAACCTCAGCCTCCTCCTCCGCCTCATCAGACTGCCTTCGTCCCTATCCAACCCCTGCCAGACTACAACCCCACAGACTACCCTGGAAGTACCAGCCCAGAGTTGCAAAGGGTACTCGTGGGTCAGCAGATGCTGGGCCAACAGCAGCAGGGCCAGGGTCAACAGTTGGCTGGGTTAGGCCCAGGAATGATACCTCAGCAGGCCCCAGATGGGCTCATGGTAGCTACACCTGCACAGACGCTCACAGACACGCTGGATGACATCATGGCAGGTGAGTGCATTTCTTTTTCTTTTGATTTGCAATTGTTTTTGACTCCTATTCGATGAAAGTGACGTCTTAATCCCTAATCTGAATGTATAGGTTAAACTTTTTTAAATTTTCTTTTCCTATTACAGCTGTGAGCAACCGCGTACCCATGCTGAACACTACAACCTCACCCACGCCCCTGTCCCAGCCACCCACACAGACGTCTGCAAACATCGCCTCTCCCCCTTCAGTCCTGCCCCTCTATCCCTCTGTTGACATAGATGCACATGTAAGACACATTGCCATTTTGACATCACAGAAATCTTAGAATTGACCTTTCATTTGAGTACATGTGTGCGCAAAGTCCTCGACCCTGCTGAGAGATGTTTTGTTCCCCACAGACGGAGAGTAACCACGATACAGCGCTGACGCTGGCATGTGCTGGAGGACATGAGGAGCTTGTGTCTGTCCTCATTGCAAGGGGAGCCAACATCGAGCATCGTGACAAAAAAGGTATTTAAGTGCTAAGATAATTTTGTTTGTTGCACAATAAGGTTGTTTAATTCAGTAAGTGTTTTTATATATCACACAATCCGTTAACTGTTACATCCCCTCGGCTTTCCACAGGTTTTACCCCTCTGATCTTGGCTGCCACTGCCGGCCATGTGGGCGTGGTGGAAGTGCTCCTGGACAAAGGGGGTGACATTGAGGCTCAGTCAGAGAGAACCAAAGACACACCCCTCTCCCTGGCCTGCTCTGGAGGACGCCAGGAGGTAAACACTTTGTCTTTGAGTTTACCTTCAAGTTAGTGACATTGTGTTTGTTTGCGCCACTTAAACTGTTGTGTAACTGTGTTGGACAGGTTGTTGAGTTGCTGCTGCTTCGGGGAGCCAATAAGGAACACCGCAACGTTTCAGACTACACGCCCCTTAGCCTGGCTGCTTCTGGGGGTTACGTCAACATCATCAAAATACTCCTCAATGCTGGAGCCGAGATTAACTCCAGGTGAGGGACAAGAGTATCAGAGTTCATATTGGCCCCTTGGCATGAGTGAAACGTTTCCACCCATGTGAGTTTCATCATGAGGATAACATCTTGTGTGACATCATTGTTTTAGTTCCTGAAAGTGAATGAGTTTGAACTTTGGATTTTCTTCTTTGAACATTTCATTTTCATTTCATTTCACATTAACAAACAAATACAGCATCACTGTAGAATGTGCTTTTGGGTTTTAGCTGCACCCTTGAGTCAAAACTTTGTGATTACCTCTGTTGTAAATGTGGTTTGAGGAAGCCATAAAGCATTAACTTCCCAGTCAAGGTTTTATAGCAGTCATTACTTTGATAGATGAACTACATGCTAAATTACAATTGCCGTGAAGTGGTAATATTTATTGAAACCAAAAAAAAATATTTCAAAAATCAATCTTATATCTCTAAAAGGTTTGTTTGTATACTTTCTCACCAGGACTGGCAGTAAGTTGGGGATCTCCCCTTTGATGCTGGCAGCTATGAATGGTCACGTACCAGCAGTGAAGCTGTTGCTAGATATGGGCTCAGACATCAACGCCCAGATTGAGACCAACAGAAACACAGCTCTGACCCTAGCCTGCTTCCAGGGACGGGCTGAAGTCGTCAGTCTGCTGCTTGATCGCAAGGCCAACGTTGAGCATCGTGCTAAGGTGAAGAGACGAACCAGAATTAATATTAAATTATATCTTCGCAGGCCACTGTGGTCTGAACCTGTAATTCTGTACCTGAGATGAGTCGGAAGAGTCCACATAATAATTGCAATCTCTTTTTGCTAATTGATGCCTCGCTTCATGCAGACTGGTCTTACTCCTCTGATGGAGGCAGCTTCGGGAGGTTATGCAGAGGTGGGCCGAGTGCTGCTGGATAAAGGCGCAGATGTTAACGCTCCCCCTGTCCCCTCATCCCGAGACACTGCCCTCACCATTGCTGCTGACAAGGGCCACTACAAGTTTTGTGAGCTGCTAATCAACAGGTGAGTGCTCTTGGGTGTTTTTTGTACAAAACCGTATTCTTGTTTTTGTTTTCATGAAAAGATATTCCTCAGTCGCTTCTGTTGTTTATATTAGCTTTTACTATTATAGTATTTAGTACTGTTTTACAAGTTTTATTGCAACACTTACACAACACAGCGCACTTTCTTTTGGTGATTTTGGTGTGGGTAATTAATTCAGCCTGTGGCTAATCACCACCATCTTCATCCTTTTTTTCAACCTTGTCAGCTGCGTTCCTAAAGGCGACCCTTCCTCCTGTCTTTGCAGGGGTGCCCATATCGACGTGCGAAACAAGAAAGGGAACACTCCTCTGTGGCTGGCGGCAAACGGTGGCCATTTTGACGTGGTCCAGCTCCTGGTGCATGCCAGTGCCGACGTGGACGCAGCTGACAACCGCAAGATTACCCCACTCATGGCTGCTTTCCGCAAGGTGCAGTGTTTACCATAAACTGTGATTGGTACTGTGTCATGGCTGCACCCGTCGGTTACTAACTATTTAATTTAACATTTTTCAGGGTCATGTAAAGGTGGTGCAATATCTTGTGAAAGAAGTCAACCAGTTCCCATCAGATATCGAGTGCATGAGATACATCGCCACAATTGCTGACAAGGTAAGAATGAATGTGCCTTTCATTAGTGTGCTACATCTATTGGAATTGACAGACGTGGTTGAGATATTAGCAGAGCTCTAATTCCAGCCACTCCCTTTTGTTGCAGGAGCTGTTGAAGAAGTGCCACCAATGCATGGAGACCATCGTCAAAGCCAAAGACCAGCAGGCAGCCGAGGCCAACAAGAACGCGAGCATTCTCCTCAAGGAGCTAGACTTGGAGAAGGTAAAGCCAGAATACTATGGCTGTTCTTTTGGAAGTCAATGCATTCTGAATACACTGCAAGGTTGTAGACAAACATGGCTCTGTTTTGTGTGTCAGTCCCGAGAGGAGAGCAAGAAGCAGGCTCTGGCTGCCAAGCGCGAGAAGCGTAAGGAGAAACGCAAGAAGAAGAAGGAGGAGCAGAAGAGGAAGATGGAGGAGGAGGAGGGGCAGAAAGTCAAGGAGGAGTTCTCTGAGATGCAGGAGCAGAAGGAGGATTCAGCTGACGGTAACCTTTTCTGACTTTTTGCTATAAAGAGAGTGCAGAATTGGAGCTTTCTAATAACTACAGTTATGTTGTACTTTAATTAATTGGTTTCCTGTTTCAATTTTACCTTTTCCCCCCTCCCTGTAGAAAGTGAGGTTCCTATTGAGCCTCCCAGTGCAACCACCACCACCACCATTGGTATATCTGCCACCTCTACCACTTTCACTACAGCTTTTGGTAAGAAGCGACCTGGTGTGGCCACTACCCCAAGCACCAATCGCAAAAACAAAAAGAACAAGACAAAGGACTCGCCCAATGAACCCATCATATTACAGGATCCGCAGGTGAGCACAGCGTCTTTGTTTTCGCCCTTGCTGATTCATGCTTTTTTCGATTTGATAATTCAAAATGTATGTGCTAGACCTTTCAAAACATTATGGTGACACGTTTAATTTTCCTTTTTTTAGGTCGCACTAGCACAGCACAAGGCTGACAAGAATAAGATCCACGGTGAGCCGCGGGGTGGGGGTGGGGGAGTGACGGGAGGCAACAGCGATTCTGACCCCTTGGATAGCACCGACTGTGCCAGTGAGAGCAGCAGCAGCGGGGGCAAGAGTCAGGAGCTCAACTACCTACCTGACCTCACCTCCTCAGCCTCCTCATCCTCCTCCTCTTCCTCCTCCTCCTCCTCCTCAGCCCCCTCCTCAGGGGCAGCCCAGGCCATCCTGCCTGGCCCCGAGAAGAGACACTGTCCTCAGCCACAGACTGATGGCAAAATGGACAGCAAGGTCACAGTCTCCATCTCCAAACCAATGCAGAAGTGAGTCCCCGATGGAGCAGAGCACATTTATCATCTGACATGGAGCGTGTGCGCACGCGTTTGCGCAAAATGTATTGTTAAATTGCAAACTTATTTCAAAGCATGTCAACCGACATGAAAAATAACCGTTTACATCTTTGTTATTGTGATCAACCTGATCTTTTGCATATATTGTCACAGAGCTTCAGACATGAGCGACTCCACCTCCAACTCCTTGCCCTCTCCATTCAAGACCATGGGTCTTCCCGTCACCTCACCCAACAGTAAGCTCAGCCTCACGAGCCCCAAGAGAGGCCAGAAGAGAGAAGAAGGTTGGAAGGAGGTTGTCAGAAGGTCAGTTTATTTAATTATACCCTTTTACAATGCATCCTTTGCCTGGGTTCTGATACATACGTTTTACGCAGTGTGCACACATTTTGTAAGAGAGATTAACTTTCTTCTGTGTCCATGTGGAACTTGTTTGAAGGATTGCACTGTGGAGCATATAAATTCGATTTTATGAATTGTATATCATTTAAACGTAAATGAAAATCACCAGAGTTACTACAGGCCAGGGCACACACAAACTGATAAATCACTGACCTTTGACTGCTTCTTTTGAAGATCAAAGAAGCTGTCTGTGCCAGCCTCCGTCGTGTCTCGAATCATGGGCAGAGGCGGCTGCAACATCACCGCCATCCAGGACGTGACAGGAGCTCACATTGACGTGGACAAACAGAAGGACAAGAACGGGGAGAGGATGATCACCATAAGGTAAAAAACAATGCCCCCCGGTGGACTGCAAACACCCCTGCAGCTGTAGCACAACACTTATTTAGATGCATAAAAGAAGTACGCCCCTATTAGATGATGTAATTTATCTTTACTGGCCAGTCCAACAATGCAGTAGTCTAGCACTTGTTTTGAATTGTGGGGGTGGGGGGGCTCTGTGTTTTATGTTGGTAGGCTTCAGGGAGATTTAATTTTTTATCCTCTTTCATCTCAATGTCATTAGATACTGTAACTCTTTTTGGCAAAACATCTGATGTCCTTGCCATATCAATGCCGAATAGACAAAGAATGCTAAAGATGAGCACCGCAGGGAGATGGTATAACAGTAAAACAGTATAAATCACCCACATAAAATGATCAGTGCTCTTCAGAATGCAAGGTCTTTTACACTTTTTCACTCAAACTTTTCGTCCCTGTTCAGCATTACAAATTCGTTGTGAAAGAGTAAAGAGTCGTGCTAGTGTGACCCATGAAAATGTTTAGTGTGTAGCCCTTGATGGATGTGGTGCCGGCATCTCTACCATTTATATAAAGACAACTTTCCACATTTGCTATTGCTACTTTGTAGGTCAAGTCATTAACATTGCACCAAGACACTAGAGTCTGATAAGAATGCTGATACCTACAACTGGTTTAATAATGGAATGTGCCGCAGACCACTGGAGAAACTAAACGCTGAATCACAATTTCAAATGTCAACCACGAGGCTCAGGGGGGAGGTAGTTTGATCCGTCACGAAACAAAGACAGATTATGTCATAAATTTTTTTTATGTGTTATGCATTGTAACACGAGCGTGGTCTGAAGAAAGTCTGCTTTGTGGTTTCAGAGGAGGGACGGAGTCTACGAGGTATGCAGTCCAGCTGATCAATGCTCTAATCCAAGACCCGGCCAAAGAGCTTGAGGATCTTATCCCGAGGAACCACATCAGAGCCCCCGGCTCCAAAACCACCTCCGCTTCCTTCGCCAGCTCCACTGGGGCCACCAGCGGTTCAGCCACTGGACCAAAGGCCCTGAGCTCGTTAGTCAGCTCCACAGGCGTCTCGTTCCAGGCCTCCTCATCCTCATCTTCATCGTCCTCTCAGGCCGGAAAGATTGGGAAGGGGCTGTCGTCCAACGTCAGACAGCCTTTCCCTGTGTCTTTGCCCTTGGCGTACGCCCACCCTCAGCTCGCTCTACTCGCTGCTCAGACCATGCACCAGATCAGACACCCTCGTCTACCCATGGCCCAGTTTGGTGGCACCTTCTCTCCCGCCGCCAGCACCTGGGGACCCTTCCCTGTGCGTCCAGTGAGTCCCGGCAGTGCCAACAGCTCCCCCAAACACAACGGAGGAACCAACAGCACCGGATGCCAGGCCAGACCCAACTCAACTCACAATGATCACGGCAACACAGCCAGTACAGGAGCCCCAGTTACAACCACCAACACCACCACCACCAGTGCTCCCAACACGTCTTCAGCTGCAGGCTCACCTCACACTCCCAACCCTACCCCGTACAATCCCCAGCCGAGCATCCCCACCCCTTCCTCTGTCAGAAAACAGCTCTTCGCCCCTGACCCAAAACCTGCTGGTGTCACCTCTGTGTCTGCTGCTGCCACTGCAACCAGTGGCACTAATGCAGCACGAGGCACCGGTTCTCCTGCACATCACAGTTCCACTATAACTACCGCTAATGCCTCTCAGCAGCCAGTCGGACCCATCTCACAGCCCCCTGTCCAGCCAGCTAAAACGGAGCCCAGTGCCGTTGCGCCTCCTGGAAAAGACAAGGCCTCTCTACCTGTAGAGAACCAGCCTGTTTCTGTCAGTGAGAGCATCAACTCTGTGGGTTTCAATGCCCCTTCCATGGCTTTACATCCAAAGCCAGAGCAGCGACAGCAATTACCTCCCCCTCCCTCCTCTGTACCGTCCACAGAGGCTCCACCACCCCTGCTCAACCCACAACACAGCTCCCACCTCCCCTCGGCGCCTCCACCTGTTCTGTCACACAATGTTGCACACCCCAACAACACAGTACCCCATTTCTCAGCCCCTGCGCCCAGAGTCTCCCATCGTATGCAGCCACAAGGGCCTTACTATTCCCTTGCTGAACAGCAGCAGACACAACAACAACAACAACAACAGCAGCAGCAGCAGCAGCAGCAGCAGCAGCAGCAGCAACAATCTGTATTTGTGCCCTTCAACCCTCAGCAAGAACCCCCGAAACAGTCCCAAAACCAGACGTCCCAGCCCACAAGTTTGCCTCCACAAGCCCAAACCCAAGGCTCGCTCCAGGTCTCTGCTAACATGGGTATGATGAACGGTTCCCAGATGCATCATGTGGCCAATGCTGGCAAACCTCAGCAGTTACCTCCCAACTTTGGCCCTGCAGGCCTCTTCAACTTCAGCAGCATCTTTGATAATAATAGCCAGGTACGTTAAAGTCAAAGTTTTATTATCAGCATTAGCCTGCTATCGTGTGTTGACTTGTTCATGTTCTTCTGCAGTTACTTAAAATAACACAGAAGGAGATTAAGTAGTTGAACAACATTACCAAAGATGCAATTTGCTGCCTGCCAGTGTTTCTGATGCTCGTGTTATCTATTGTGCTCTCCTGCAGGTTGGAAACAATCAGGTGTGGGGTGCATGCCACCTGCCTGCTCGCTCACCTCCAGAGCAGTCCTACTCGGCCCCACCAGCCTACATGAGCATGGGCCAAATGGAGAATATGATGCCCCCACCTCCTCCAGACAGCTCCAAGGCCCCTGGCTACCGCTCTGCCTCCCAGAGGATGGTCAACAGCCCCATCGGTACGTTTCTTCAACTTCATACATGGTCTGTTGTGAATCCCTCTGAGATTAAGAATTTGTGTTTAAGATGATCCTATATATAAAAGAGCAATATAATATATATAATAAATGTAAGTACATTACCTTTGTTTAGCTGACGCTTTTGTCCAAAGCGACTTAACAATTAGTGCATTCAACGATGGAGATATTTCCCAAAAAGTGCAAGAATCATGGGAGTACATAAAATGTTTATGGATTTATAGCCAAGTGAATACATCCTATACACGTGACAAATGGTGGCCAGGTCGAAACACATTTTCACATAAGTGTCTGAAGTGAAGTTCTGAGTTAGTTTGTATGGAGCTCTCTGACTTTCTGTGATTGTCTGCACCCACAGCTTTGACCAGCTACGCCACCAGTATCTCTGGCAGCCCCGTGTATCTGCACGGTCATACAGGGGTTGGCACACCCTCCTTCAGCAGACAGCACTTTTCCCCTCACCCATGGAGTGCATCCACATCAGGTGCTACACATTATTTCCTTATAACCGGTCAGCCTCCACGGATCTGTTGCATATTTAAGATAGTCGTTGTCTAAACGTACCTCGTTTGTCCTGTTACCCCTTTTTAAAGTCTAAACCGGTTAATTTTCTCTGTTGCTTTTCCTCGGTCAGTGCGAACCAATCTTTTATCCATACTTTGAAATGTGTGATCTGATCTGCCACTAACTGTTTCTCCCTATACCGTCTCTTCTCCACCAGGTGAATCTCCTGTCCCACCTCCCTCTACAGTGTCATCCTCTGCCCTGTCCACATCCGCTGTGGCCCCTCCCCCCCAGCCTAAGCCAGGCAGCTCCTCTCAGCAGGACCGGAAGGTTCCCCCCCCAATCGGCACAGAGCGGCTGGCCAGGATTAGGCAGACGGGTTCAGTCAACCCACCTCTGCTCACAACCAGCTACACGGCGTCTGTTGGACAGGGAGGCATTTGGTCGTTTGGGGTTGGCAGCGCTTCGGGTAAGAGCAGATACTGTTTTGGTGTTTCGTGTTCCTTTTTTGTTTCTTTCAATTAAGACCAAGGGCAATGGTGTAAACAGTAATTGTAGATGTGTGGATGTTGATCCAAACATCCAAACCTACATATTGGTCTCAGTAACTGTGAGAGCCAGTGATGAAGACAATAACCCCTTTTGCGTCTTTGTGCAGAAGCTATGTCCGGTTGGTCCCAGCCCCTGATGAGCAGCCACATGATGCATCCCCAGCTCCAGGCAGAGCAGTCTGCCTTCTCTCAGCACCAGCCCATGGAGCAGGATGACACCGGCATCGCAAACCCGGCTAACAACTACCACCAGCCGCAGCATTTGCCCAACAGTTACATGGACTTCCCAAAGGTAACGCAAAGCCACGGCTCTGTAGATGATTCAAACTCTGTTCCTCTTCCGTGCACATGTTTTAACAGTGACTGTCACTGTGTGTTTAGGGGATACCTATGTCGATGTATGGAGGAACCATGCTGCCCCCTCATCCTCCCATGGGAGAGGGGCCAGGGGGGCCGATGTACAATGGTTTGCACGCTGGTGACCCCGCATGGAGCCCTATCATCAAAGTGGTCCCAAACAATGCAGATAACTCTGACCCACAACAGCAGGTAAATGTCTTCTATTTTATCTATATCTTTGATGTCTAATCATATGATTAAACGGTCTGGCTAGTATTGCTGCCATTTGTCCGATTTAATACTTGATGAGATAAGTTCTAACATGTTCCCCTTATTGATTGTTTCTCCTTCAGGTGTGGCCTGGTACCTGGGCACCTCACGTGGGCAACGTGCACCTGAACCACGTCAACTAGACGGCGTCCACAGCAATCAAACGCACACAGCATGACCCACAACGCAAACACCAATTATCAACTGACGAATATGACCGATTGAGACCAAGAAAAAAGAAAAAGAAAAGAAAAACGTACAACATGTTAACTTTAGTAGAGACCTGAGAGTGCAGAGCAGAGGTTGAAGAATTGGAAGTTCTCTTGACGCCATTCTTTGATGTGCCTATCTCAGACGACGAAAGAGAAAATTGGGCAAGAGCTGTTATCAGTGTCCCGATGATGCAAACAAACGTGCGCGATCACCTGTTTAACAGGATCCATTCTCTGCGTAGTTTAGCGATTTTGACTTAAACCCACATACACCGTTCTTGGGCGACAGGGGTGCTCAACATGAAGTAGCTATTTAAACTTGGCCCAGAACTAGATGATGATTACCTAAAGAGAAAGAGAAATCAGAACCTTTTAGAGTGGTAAATACATGTATAATTGTTTACATACTAAAAAGGGTTAAAATGAGAGTAAATTTCATGTCGTATAGTGGCTCTACTTTATGTAGCCTGTATTAATGTGAAATATTTACCTTAATATTCAATAAAAAGATTGAAAAGTAGTTGTGTGTTGTTCTTCACTATGGATTTTAATGTTTTTATTGAAGTCGGGAGACTTGGAACACATTCTCATCCAATGAATTTGTCACTTTTGGTTTCGTCTCGCTGACTATCTCTTCACAGCTGGATTTTCGGTCTTATCTTCAGACTTTATGGTCACTGATTTGCCCTAAAGAACAGGAGATACATGTCTGTTTCCAACCTAAAATACATCATCACTGCTGATCTATTTCACATTCAATGATCATTTCACCCATGGGTTTCAACAAATAATCTGATACAATGCTGCCACTCAGTGGAACGAGTTAGGATGATTGGGCAAACATTTTCACATACAATCACTAAACTTCCTGTCTACAGCAAATATTCCATGATCAAATAAACTGTGGTCCTACATCATGGCAGATTGCAGTGTCCAAGGGAATTTCTTACAGCATGTATTTAACTTTTCTTGTATGTCATGTGCTGTAGGTCTTGTTTATTTACTCATCAGGAACTATAAATTATAAAAAGAACAATTCATTTTTTTCTTACTTTAATCTTTTGTAATCGTGTTGGAATATGTAACCTCCCTGTGTCCTTTAACCTATTGCATAAGAACAAACAAGAGTCAAAGCAAGATGTCAAGTGAGAATAGTAAGGCTATGTTAGATTCAGAAGTTCTTTAATTTGGAACAACAGCTACTAAAAAAATGTCGAGGATGGTACGAAACGTAATTCTTTATGTTTAATAGTGCAACAAGTATTAGCTGTTGCTTGTATACATACATTTTAATCTGTAATCTATGTTCAGATAAATTGATACAGACCAGTGGCATTCATCGTTCTATCCATAAGAAATGGACCATAGCCTGCTAGGGTCGGTACAGAATCAAACCTAGCCATTTCGCCCTTTTCAACTCGTTCCAAGTCAACAAAGCACTTGAACATGACATTCTCGTGAGTCCGACTTCACCAGTGGGAAGTAGGATGTTCCGACGGGCACGTGAATGCAGCATAATGCCAACGATACGCCCTTTGTTTCCTATGGGTCGCTTGTTTCATCCCTGATGTTTCGAATTTGTCCGAGCTTTTATTGTGAAGTGTAAACGGAAGTGCACTTCTTCACTTCCTCGTGTCACCGCGGGTTCGCAGCACAGGGAGCGTTTCGAGCTAGCGGCAGCAATTTCGCATGCATTTGCAGACAGAAGGCAGAGAGCATGGCGGAACAGACAACTAAATCTGCGCTGTCAGCAGCTGAGCTTCGGCCCCCGGTCATAGAAGGGTTCAACCCCCTGAGCAACACCAGAGAGGAGACCTTCAAAGAAAAGCTCACTCGGAAAACCAAGCAGAACCCCTTCGTCCCTGTGGGTGAGTTACACAAGTGTCCTTCACCGGTGCACCGACCGGAAGACGGAACGAATGTTTCTGACGTTTATAACACTAGTGTTTATTTATTAGCTTAGCTCACTTAGCTAACTTAGCTTGGATCACTGAGGAAGTGTTCTGACCTCGGCCCAATATTTTCAAACACAAATTGAGATCTATGAGTGTGAAAGTTGCACACTGGTGCAACTGTCGTCACCATTTCTCAAAGGTCTCACAAGTGTGACAAGAAAAACCTTAAACCGAATGTTCAAACTGAAAGCTGATGGTGTGATTGTCCAAATAGACCATTTCAAAAAGACCAATTATTCTCCCACTACACTGCGAGGAATAATCAAGCCATACTTAGTTATAAGGGAAATTGGAAAAGTAAATTTAAAGTGTAAAATCACCACTTGAAAATATTGAGTGACAATGAGAAAAGTGAAATTTAAAATACAAAAGCTTCAGATGAAATAGAAAATAGCAAATGGAAATGAGAAAAAGGCAAATGCAAAATATGAAACTCGAAATGGAAATACTAAATCAAAAGTTTAAGAATAGACTCATTAATTGCATTTGGAATTTACCATCTAGAATTATTTATTTGAACCTTTTTCACCTTTTTCACATTAAACTTCCTGTTTGACCCAGACAAGTGTCTGCGGAGAACTCTGTTGAACCAAAGGACAATGCAGGAGTACCAACCTGTAAGGCCTTCATCTCAAGCTGCAGTATGTGCTCATCACTTGGCCAGTACATGTGCATTGTTCTGTCAGATTCTGTCCCTAAGCTGTGGTCCGCTGTCTGTTCTCCAGGATGTTTGGCAACAGTAGGAGCGCTGGTCTATGGTCTCCGCAGTTTCCAACAAGGGGACACCAACAAGTCCCAGCTGTTCATGAGGGGACGTATCGCTGCTCAAGGATTCACGGTAGTTGCCCTGGTCGTTGGCGTCTTGGCCACGGCTCTGACGTCCAAGAAGTGAAGACGCACCAGTCCCTCACCTCTGCCATTATCAAGTCACCACCACACCACTTGGAAGTTGATCAGATCCAACTCGGAATGGTGGACTGATTGTACTATATGTATTAACTGAGTAAAGTATTGTTTTCAACATGATATTTATTGCCGTTTGAAAACGACCCGTGGTGGATAAATGATTTACTTTAGGCCACGACTGTGGAAAAGGCAAAATAAGCTCCAGAGCAGACCAAGGAAGCAAAGTGGATTTTTCTTTTAATTGTGCTTTAATAGTACGGAGGCAAAACAATGATAAATACTAATAAATATAAATTGTTCCTTGCTTCCTGCACTGTCACTGAAATGATCTAATATAACACCAGACTATTTCTTCTGATATATAAATGTCGAATTGAACCTGGTGTCCTTTGTGTTATTTGCGATAAAAAATATCACACTCACAACATTATTCTGGGGACATCTATTCATTATACAACCTTTATTAGACATGTCATTAAAAAAAAAGTTTATTGTGATCAGTTTTTATATTATTGGCCTGGGTGAGTGGCTCCAAATGGGGGGAGGATTTTAGACAAAGACTGACCCAGACTCTAAAATCTTAAGACTTTCATGTCACATGAAAATCTGAATTGGGAGGGCTCCAAATTGTGTTCGGAGTAAAACAGCACTTTGTGAAATCACTTTAGCGGCCAGTTAAGAGTGAAAAACATTAAAAATAAAACAAATCTGCATTGTGTTTACATAAATAAGAACCAGAGGACTTGCTCCCTTCTACTTGCAAAAATTGTTCTTGCTTCTTGGTCCGACGTTGTCTTTTTAAAACATTTTTTTAACAACATGGCAGTTTGATGCCAAAAGAAATAAGTGGGTAAATTCGTCAAACAGACCAGAGTATGCGAGGCTGGATGTTGGCACTGGGACACATAACTTCAGCTCCTCACATCAGCTGGACAAACCGGGATTCAAGTGATTATCTCCAGGGTGTTTTGATTGGCAACAGTCTTTACCAGTAAATATCTAAGGACAAATTCATTTAGGTGATCGTACTCCACTGTTTTTTATTTTCCAGGTCCCTTTTTAACATTCACTTTTTCAGTATTCATTATGTCCAAATAGGCAACATGTGAAATCAATGTGCAGACATTACTGTTGGAACTGAAACATTATTGACTGCTGTTTTAAAAATATAAAACAGTGTAACACAGTGGAGCATAAAACTTATGCTGAGAAAACTGGTGAAATGAGAAATTGCACAGACTGTTAATCATGTGAACGCTGCAAATTTAGAGGTTAGAAGAAATCTTTGGTTGTGAATGATGTTTTAAAATTTTAATTTAAATCGTTCCTAATTGAAAAGAAAACCCTTCTAGCTAAATACTCAAACTGCAGAAAGAACTATATCAAAAAGGCCACAAGCTTATGTATGTGAAAGAGAAAAAAATATGCAATCGGATTAAAATACAACTAATGTGAACAAAGGAAATTTCAAATTTTTACATTGATGAGAGGCATAAGTGTTTACAATCTAATCCTCAACAGTGCTCAATAAGTGTTTGACACTGACAAATGCAAATGTATAAAACAACTAAATATTGTGCATCCAAAATATTGGCAGAGACATGCAATAAAGTTGACCTGGTAACAATTTATAAGTTAAAGGGGGAAAAAATGTTTAACTTACAGTAACAATATTTTCTTATGCAGTAGCAGTGATAAAACTGATCAGCGTGAGGATGTATCAACAGAGCAGTCCACCTTCTCACAAGAGAGTAAGAGACTAAGTATATTATTTCAATAGAACAGGCATCAAGAAAAGCAGAAGTTTTCAAAGGTTATGAACATACCAGTAATTTTATGGGAAAGGGCACACAAACTCTTGTGATGTGACGAGGCAATGTTTCTAAAAGGAAAATTCTCCCCGAAACCTCCTTTAGCGAACTAGAGGCGCCTGTTTGAGAGAGATGAGGACAGAACGCATCCGAGAAACATCCTTTGCCTGTTTGTTGGTTTTGGGATTGAAGTCACAGAGACGGGCTACTCTCTCCCACTCGGACCCCGGGCTGTCGCCGTCACTCTCTGCCACGAAGGCCTCCTCCGATGCTCTGCAGATGGAAGGGACCATAAGTGAAACATATGAACGAGTTGCAAACATTACAGGGATTTCACAACTTCCACAACAGCAAAAAACCCGTCTGAGCCAAACATGACGCTCATCCGTAAACTTCAAATCACATGAATAGCAGCCGTGCACACGAGCCACAATAACATCATGCATTCTTCTTTAAATCAGTCAAGCCACTGTGTCGGAGACATGTTCTATCTTTAATTAACGATCAAATAAAAATGCCTGCAACAACAGACTGGTCATTTTAGTGTTAAGGCATGCACTCAGGTGAAAATCGGACCAGTGGCGATTTTCATTAGAAAAACATTAGAAAGCGTAAGAATTCTAAACCTACACAAAGCCTATAACATCAGAGTTGGGCTGTTTGTAGAAAGCCTTGTCAGCAATCCTAGTACGCAGGCAAGGCCGAGAAAGCAGGGGGAAGAGGGAGAGAGGAGAACAGGTGCAGGTCAAATAACAGGCAGAGAAGTGTTAGGGTTCGCATCAAAAGGAATGTGTCAGCGACCGAGAAACAGTTCAGATGAGGCGGAAATGGAAATGTTTAAAGTTTAAATTGGACTGACAGAATTACAATCTGCCTGGACTACTGTAATCCACTGTTCTCAATAAACAAGCTTGGAATTGAAAAGCAGTTCAGTAACACGCTAGCGTGAATGAGAACCGTGAAAGTTTGCTTTCTGCTGTTTACATTTCTTCCAGGTGGCGAACTTCACATTTTGTTTTTCGTGTATTTTAACTGGACACAAGAGTTCCAAAGTAATATATCGTCAGAGGATTGTCTCTCGGTGCTTTCACAGACAACAGAAGAAGTGACGAGCGAAAGCTAGAGCCACAGATGCAGAGTGATACCGTGCCAGACTTGGGCAGAGTCTGTTGGAAAGTGTGAGAGAAGAACAAGGTTATACGCTTGGTCAAGAAGAAGGGAAAGGCCGTGATATGTTTGCAAGCAAAATGTAGAGGACAGACAGATTTTAATCTGCAATACTTACTTTACATGTTCCATAAATAAAAGGTATTTTTATTATTATTACTTTCAATAATTTTAAACATTAAGCAGTTGAATTACACATTTCCCTCTCACATTTGATCCTTTGGTGCAGGTCCTACACAAGTGCTTCTACATCACTCAGTTGACAGAATATCTCTGCGTTCATCTAATATGATCATCCTGTTGTTACAGTGCTTCTTTAGCCACACAGTGCAGCTGATGTGACACTGTACAGTATAACAAAACGGTGAACCATTTCTACTGGGAAAAATTTCACAATCTGCCTAAACATCCCTCGGGGTTGTTACGCCAAACAGACAGTGTTCATGTAGGGATTATGGCCCCATCACATCATAATGACAATCCAACTGTTTCTCCTCCGCGTGTTTAACAGGGGCCATGTCAGACACTAACCTGTTGTTGGCCTTGTTCTTCTCCATCTGCTCAGTCTGGTGCACATGCCAGTCCTCCAGCTCCTTTTTGGCTTTCTCCCTCCACTCTTCCTCCGCCGCCTTGGATGCCGAGTCTGCAGTAGAACGCAACAGCAGAGACGTCACATGGTTAACGAGGGAAAAGAACTAACATATAACTAGATCTGAGCGCGACATCGTTAAAATACGCAGCACCATTAGTCTTAAAGGTAAAGACACACAACAAAATACAAATATTAATCACAGCTACAAAGTAGAACATGCACTGCGCAGTATGATTCATATCTAAACCACAAAAACACCTGAGCTCACCTAACGCCTCAAGGCGTGTCTTCTGCTCCTCCCTCCACTTGCGTAAACTCTCCGGCTCTTGCCTCTGAACGTCCACCTGGGCAATGGCCGCGTAGCTGTCCGTCGGGCCATTGGACTCCTGAGGGACAGGAAACATTTGCTCCAATTTACAAACAGGGTTTTTCATCACAGGGGCCCATTACATTACAGGGATGCCGAGGTGAAAATCAAGAGGGGGAAGAAAATTAAACTAACTGATGGAGCTCAAGAATCAGAACCACAGAGAGAGGGGTTAAAGGTGTGTGTGTGTGCATGTGTTTGTTTGTGCGTATGTGTGTGTGTGTATGTGTAAGTGTATGCGTGTGTGTGTGTGTGTGTGTGTGTGTGTGTATGTGTAAGTGTATGCGTGTGTGTGTGTGTGTGTATGTGTAAGTGTAAGTGTATGCGTGTGTGTGTGTGTGTGTGTGTATATGTGTGTGTGTGTGTATGTGTAAGTGTAAGTGTATGCGTGTGTGTGTGTGTGTGTGTGTGTGTGGAACTCACCTGGAACATATCCCCGTTCACCGTGGCAGACTCGTCTCCGAAGCCGTCTGACATTGTGATGAGAAACAAAACACAAGGTTTAGGATCACGAAGAGGCTTCTCGTTCTAGTCCTTCCTCGTCGCCTGGGTGAACTTGTGTCGCTGTCGCTTTGTCTGCGGGTCTAACAATAACGCGAGGGCTTGAGAAATGCAGCGGCACCTGTTTGGCCACTGTTGGCGGGGATGTTGCCCCGCAGCTCCGTCAGTTCGACGGGACTGGTTTTTCCAGAAAACGTGCGAACGGCTCAACAATGTCCGCCAGTAGGAAGTCGGCCCCGTGACACCGCTACAGAGTCGGTTAGCGAGGCGGCGTCTGAAAGGGCAGCGCCGCGCCACCTGTCGGTGCGCACGGAGACGCGCTGGGACGTTAGCTAGCTACACCTCGGCTGACGGACCCGACCGAACTACCGCGCCGGTATCTGCTAGCGAGTGGTGGACGTGTAGGGACGGGACCCGCTGCTCGCTCGCTCGCTCGCTCGCTCGCCGGTCGGTTAGCATGTGTTGCTCGCTAGCCGAGGGCGACAGAACTTGCCGTAGCTGGCCGGCTGAGGCTGCGGCTCGGGCTCCTGAGCCGGCTGGTGGCCGTTGGCTCCTTCCAGCGCCCCGAAGCCGTCGCCGTCGCCGTCGTTCTCTATCCCCGCGATCTCGCTCTCCTGCTGGGCCAGGAACGCCGCCGCCGGGTCCTCGTCGGTCGGGTGGGCTCCGTTGTCAGCCATCTTCCACCAGAGTGTTGACAAGTTTTAGCTTAGCTACTGTCACAGCCCCGGAATCAGGCCGGCGACGTCGATTAAAAACAAACTCAGCGTGCGATACTGTAACTCGGAATACCAGCTACCAGCACGCTGCTGTGGGTGACGGCATCGGCAACAGGGTATCGTCTCTTAAAAAACAGAACGTGAGCTTCGACTTGAGGCCGTCACTGACGATTCATGATGTCTCCACTTGTCCGACGCCGCGGTGATGATGGCGCAGCGCAGCGCCACCCCCGGGTACCAGTCCCCCTCTGTGGCGCTGTGGCGCCATCTGCTGGTCCTCTGCTGCATCGCTCCTGTCGGGAGGCCTTCAGACGTGGTGCAGCAGCATCACAGAAGATCTTTTACACGTGCTGCTCCTTTAACTTGTACTATACCACTACAACCACTAACAATATTCTACTACTGCTACTACTAGTTATGATAGAAAAGTCTTAGCACATCCCATTAATGAAATGCAACTCAGCAAACAATCTGAACAACAACTATTAAATATGATAAGTGGACGAGGCGTGATGTTGTCTTTCATCTGAGAAATAATGTGATCCAATTTTTGTCAGCGGAATTAGAGACATGGGGGGCTCGGGGGGTCAGACCATTACCTATCTATAGCCTGTCTACCAACAGTGTAGTGTAATAGTGCAGGTATCAAAATGATTATGAATTAGGCTATACCTTATGAGGAAGCATTACGTATACATGCAATATACTGTATTGCATCATATTTTTAAGCTCATAATGATTAACATGTGATTAATTCACGTGTGTATATATACTGTATATATATATATGTATAGATGTGTGTGTGTGTAGATATGTGTGTGTGTGTGTGTGTGTGTTTAGAAAGTTGTTTTTCCAACTTTATTAACATTCAATTAATATTGCGTTCTACTAGCAGGTGATTCTGATATTTGTCGACCCCATTGAGTTCTTATACGTTTACAAATTATGATTCATTTATTGGTGTGCCCTTCGGTGTACCTTTAGTCCCACCTCTCTGACTAACAGGTGGAGTTCAAGAAACATTTCCTGTCAGTTATTGTTGGGGGGGGGGCAAAAAATTAAATGTGTATTCGTTTCTGTGACGTCGTG
Source organism: Scophthalmus maximus (assembly GCF_022379125.1). Classification (NCBI taxonomy): domain Eukaryota; kingdom Metazoa; phylum Chordata; class Actinopteri; order Pleuronectiformes; family Scophthalmidae; genus Scophthalmus; species Scophthalmus maximus. The sequence goes on from NC_061523.1 coordinate 9,982,902, forward strand.
GTGTGTTCGCGTTGGAGTCCCGGTGGACGCGGAGCACTCGGCGGACCACGTGACCCGTGACGCTCCGGCCGAGCGGTGCTAAAGAGCGAGTTGGAGGGAGCGATCGTTCTGCTCACCAGGGGGATCCGCGGTGACTTCCTGACGCCCGCTTCGAGGAAGTCCACAAGTTCGACAGCCTGCTCGCGGCGACCCGACTCTCTTCTCTCTCTCTCTCTCTCTCTGCACCGGACTCGACATGTCTGGCGAACACACGGACGGACCCGAGGTGAGCGGACCGAGCGCCGGGACGCTCTTCCTGTTGTGCGTGGTGTAACTTTAAAAAAAAGAAGTTTTTTTCCTCTCTCTCGGCGAGGCTTAATGAATGGGCGGTGTTGTGCTCCAGACTGTGCACATTATGATTCTTTCTTCTTCTTCTTCTTTCTGATTGACTCCTCTGAGCCTCCGTCGATCTTCAGGCGGCGCAAACTCACTTTTGTTAGTCGATCGTCTGTTTCCTCGTCTCCTCTCTGTTGTGTTGACTTACACGATGGCATGGTACACACACACACACACACACACACACACAGTCGAAGCCTTTAATTACGTGCTGCCGATAACTGTCCTGGAAACACTGGAGTCATTTAAAAGTTAAAAAAAACAACAACTACTCGATCGAATAATTGTGCAAGTCAGTTTTTTTTTTGCCAGCCAATACACGAGCGTGTAATTCCGTGTGTGCAGCACTCGAATGAGAAGTTCCTAAAGGAATAGTATGGTGACACCATCCGAGATTATAAATAGCAGGACCATAATCAGTGACTTGACCCAGCACATGCATATTATCTAGTATATTCATAAAATGCGTCCAGATTCAGGCTGTTACTCCCACTGTCACGTTTTAAGTGTTTAAAACAACTCACACTACAAGTGACATCTATCCTCCACTATCTGTTTTTCTTTCACTCCTTGTCTCATAATTGATTTTCATGTTAAATGGAGTGCATTTTGTCCCTGTGTCTCTTGCACTTTGCACACGGCACAGTGCAATGTGGGGGAGAAGTAAACTAATCCAAGTTTTAGGTAATTAATTCTGTTGTTTTCAATTTTTCTGCAAAGGTATTGGCCAAACATTCCACATTGACGGAAGCCAAATGAAAAAGAAATAAAATGCGCTTTCCAGTAGGTTTGCTGATTTGCAGGTTTTTATGGATGGGAACATTTTGGGGGCTGCCTGACTGGTTGTTTTATTGTACGTTAGACAAGAGCTACTTGCCCCCCCCCCCCCTTTTTTTTTTCTCAAATTGATTTATAACCACACCCCTGTTTTAGTTTATATTTTCCCCCAAAAGTGAGGTCATTTGACGTTAATATGATATAATTGCCGGGTTGGTTGTGCTGTGTGCGGTTGCCTCCAGGGAGCACGAGGAGGCCCATTAGGTTTACTTCAGTTGTGTTCGTCTGCTGCTTCTCAAGTCCGTTTTATTTCATCTCGACAGCCTCCATATATCCATTCACTTTTGTGTAGGAGGCTTTTGCCAGAATATAGGGGTGGTTGACGTTACCTCTCTCTCTCTGTCCTCCCCCCCCCCCCCCCCCCCTCCTCCCTTCTCTCTGTGACTCATGTGGGTGTTGGGCTGAAATAGTTTGGTGTAGTTTTACATTCCTTATATAGCCTCCGAGGAGAGAGGAGAGGCTAGGGCTTGCCTGTGTCACAGACGGTGTCGGGAGGGAGTAGGCTTTGCCAACGGAGCGAGAATTTGCTTGCCCCAGCTCACTGACTCTGTAGCTTTCTCCCAAGGTTTGGGGGCTAGTGGCCGCCCTTGAGGACAAGGTAGGTTTGGCGCGGTGGCGTCTTGTGTCGCTGGCTGTTGGTCATGAAGGGCAATGACACCTGGTCGGGCTGAGGCGGGGGAGAGCAAAGGCAGGAGTTGGGGTGCAGGTTCAGGGGTCAGTAGTTCAGCCGTAACCTTGCAAGTAAGAGCAAGCGACATAGCCCGGCGTCTCAAGTTGCCTTTGGTTCTTAAAACTACCTGGTTATTTAGTGCCACGCCATCCGCCGTCAATAATTAGTTCTGGTAGAATGGTTCCACGCTGGTTATTTTGCACAGCTGGAGTAATTATGTAAAATATGAAGGCGAGTTTGTTTGTCATGGGAATAAATAAATAATTGTTGAATATCACTGCTGTTCCTACTGTCCAGGTTTATTTATGATGCCGCTGTTTTCTACAGTACTCATTTGCACTGTGGTATACTTTGTTACACCCTGAACTGGGCCTGTGTATAAATACTCTGCTCACATTATGATGCAAGGGATGACAACCTATTAGTTTGTGTGTTGATAAATGTTCCAGCGTTGGGTCCCAGCAGCACCACTGGTAGTTTATTGTCTGGCACGTTATGCAAATATCCCAATTTAAAGAGTGAAATTGATTATTTGTACCAAAGGACACATTAATCTGTTAACATAACACTGTTATTCTTAAAACAGAAGTTTTACCAGATTAAATCCACACGGAAACTGAACGTGTGTTTTGTGTTGGAGACAACCAGCAGCTTGGCGGATTGGACGTGAAAAGGATGTTTGGCTTTTGGCTAATTACGACTCTGTTTCCTCCTTTTTTCCCCCTCTCCCTCAAGGCTATGAACATTTACTCAGTAACCCTCAGCGGCCCAGCGCCCTGGGGCTTCAGGCTGCAGGGTGGCAAGGACTTCAGCATGCCCCTCACCGTGTCAAGGGTAAGAAACTTTGTTGTTGGTGTCAACTTTAACTTGCACTGCTCTGTCTCTGTGATCACCACGGTCTTTGAATCCTTCAAGATGATTAGCGTTGAAGCTCATCCCTGTAAAGTCGTTTATGTTTGTTTCTGTTTTAAAGCCTTTTGCCTATTCACATCCAAGTCTGTTCAACACAAGTCTGGTCGCCACGTCATGTTCCTGCCTGAGCACAGCCATCGCTCATTTGTTAGGTTTTGCATTGTAAAGGATTTCGGCCTGCCGACTGACGTTCACTTTCATATCACTCACACTTTATGGTGTGTATACCAACCAGTATCCAGTCAGCCTTTACAATGCAGCGCCTTTGCATTGATATTTTTCACAGGTCACAGTGACATGCTGCCATTAGTGGTTTTTTTCGGTGCTGTCCACTCTCCATGTTCGGTCATCACCTCTTCACTGAATGTTGAATTTTCAAACGCTCTGTAAACTACAGTTGCTTTTGAAGGGAGCAGCAACCAACTTTCCAGCCCTTATAAGTACAGTGCTGCCTTGCCTGACAAACACACAGCCTCACACTTGCAATCACGTACACACCCGCATGCAAAGACAAAAAAAATAAAAAATCATTCCAACATTGCTGCCAGCCATTGCATACACAGATCTGGCATTTTATTATGCACTCATTCTTCATTGACATTGTTATATTGCTACCTTAGAGGCTGGTGTGATCTATAAATGTTAAACTGATTTGCATTCATCAAATTCTGTTAAACATTTGCAGTGCCCTATTTCGGAGATAATTGGCTGTTAACTGCTAATTATGTTTGGGTCAGTCTCGGCCTGACAGAATTACCCCACATAGTCTCAGCGTTTCAGACACTGTTGTTATGCTGGGAACAGCGAGATGAAAATCAGGAATCAAATGAGAAACTATTGAGCCTTGCTGTGGTTAGTGTGGTGCTCAGAATGTACACTGTGTTGTGACGGCGGTGTCATGACTCTGAGGTGTGTGTAATCCTGTGGTGAGGGCAGCAGTTCTCACCAACCTTGTCGGTACATGTCTTGTAGCTGCTCTGTTCTCTGGCAGCCAGCCGCAGTCAGAAACAGTGTTTTCCTTGGATTCATGATGAGGAACATGTTCTTCTACACAAACGGATGTAAAAACCTAATTTGACAAATGAAAACAGGGATTTTTTTGGTGGGGTGTAGGCGTTGACTCACAGGAATTTCCCTCTCAACTCGAGGGAGGCAAGGTGCACTGTAGGTTGAATGTCAGTGGGTGAGTCAGGAGTTGTAGTTCAACTTTCTTGATTAATGAGCCAGCGCAGGAGGCCAGTTTGTCTGCAATCCGGGAACACTACGCATCCTGATTATTTCACAGAGAGGGAAAAGGTTTTCCACGCCGTGCACCAGCCTCGCCAAATTATTTGTCAGCCCCTGGTTCGTCTGGGAATTTTGGTCCAAGATTGATAATCGCTCACAATCTGGGAAAAACAAAACAAAACAGTATTTCCACCCCTGAAGCCTTAACAACTGGTCAGTGGCTAATATCTTTGAGGCTTGTTCCCGCAGTGCATGCCGGCCTCGGGGTACCGGAGTTATAAAGATGTGACAGGTTTTCTCCTCTTTACCTTTCAGGGACTGTTGGCCCTCTTCTAGATTGTCATAAAAGCCCAGACAGTGAATCACACAGACACAGAGGATGAAAACAGCCCAACAAGGGGATGTAAAGCTCTAAGATATACGGTATCCCCTAGTAACAGGAAGAAAAGTCAGGCATGCACTCGCTGGGCCTAGATTGGCTGAATTTAGTGGGTGGTCTCGTTACTGGCTTGTAGCTGATGAGATAAGTATCTCCACCCAGACAGTCGGCTACAAGTGAGTCCTACACAATGAAGGACATGTGGAGTGACAGGGCAACGGCATCAGGAAAAGCCTGCGAGGCAAAGGGATTGTAAGTGGACATTTAGGAAAGATCAGTTAGATTTAGATTCCATGATAATTTTAATGTTGTTTGAGACTACATTTAGTCTCTGCTCATTGTTATTTAGATAATTGAGTTCGGTCTCACTACAGCAGATTGTTGACAATTTCTTAGTTCATAATTTGCCGTGTATTTCCAGTAGACGTAATGCCACTGGGGATTTTTAATCACCTTGTATCCATTTGGAAGTTGTGGGTCTGCGACTTGTTACCTCCATTGTGTGTGCGCGTGTGCGTGTGCATGCACGACTTAGTAAATGGTTTCCATGGTCCATGAATGCTCATGTTTCCTTCCTCTGCCGTCTGCGAGCCTGGAGAGCACCGCTTTCTCAGCATTCCTGACATTTTTTCTTGTGTCCACCCCGACGCTGCCAACAAGCAATCCTCCTGTCTCCTCTCTGTGTCAAATATGTCTTCCTCACTCACTTTTCTCGTCCACATGATGGACGCCCCCAGTCCTGCTGGAATACTTTTCCAGTGAGTTCAGAGGAGCGGAGAACACGCCAAGACAAACTGTTAAGTCACTGTGAAAGGAAAAATAAGTTTGACCCAGCGTAACATGAATACTCCCATTTATCAACTGAAAAATATATGTTGATAACTATTACGTGACACTTTTTAGTATCACTGTTCCACTCCTTGGGAAAGTCATTTTAGTTTAGGTAGATGTTTAAAAACGTCTTGGCTGAAAAGTGCCCTTGGCCCTTCATCGTCACATGAAGGAAGAAGAAAAAAAATTGAATATTAATCAGGAAAAAGTAGTACTTGAATGTAATTCTATTTTATTCAAACTGACACAGTGATCCAGGTCACAGCTGTACATGTCAATATAGCTTTGCTTCATAAGCCCCAACTCTATCTCATTTGAAAATGTGTTGGACGCTGTTCCTAAGAGAACTACCAATATATCTTAGGATTGGTAGCTCATTGTTACTGACATCTAAATAGTATTTAAAGGGATACTACAGCATCCAAGCATTGCCCTTCTATGAAGTTGCAGGGTTTGCAAGAGGAAAAAGGGGAAAAAAAGTGGTCAAAATTGAAGCAGCTGAATGTGCGATATCATCACTCTTTGTTCCTGGTAAGAGTCGCCCTCTAAAACACTGAATCCCACATTTCCAGTAACGCCGCTGCTCCCCCCTCCCTCCCTGTTAAAGGACCACATCTTTTAAATTCCATTGCTAGTTTGTGGCTTTTTGTCAAGTTGTTAAATTTTTGTAAAAAAAAACACCAAAAGAAACCCCTCGATGACATTGTCAGTGTTGTTTTCTCCGACTTGATAAGGTTTCTCCAAAGTAAGGGACATCATTGTGCAAATGTTTTTCATAGAGTGAGTTGGACTTACCATAACTTGTAAACAGACGTTCATGTGTGTCCCTTTTTTTTGGAGTTTTGACTTTGTGATAGTTGTGCAATGTACAATGTACTACTTTAAAGAACTATAGTTGCAGACTTGAGTGTCTGATAGGATTATTCTGTGCGAGCCGTCGCATACTAACGTGTCAAACGAGGGTTAACATGCATCCAGTGTCAATGTCATACGAGCATCTCCTCTTATCAAAGCTGACTTCTGAAAATCCGTTGCCGTTGACTTGTTGTGAGTTTGATCCTGCCCGAAGAAACGGCCCCTTTCCGAGTAATCTTTGTGCTTTTTATGTTTTTTTGAGGAGACGGCGGCCCTCTCAAGTAAAAATTGTATCCAACATCCTGTGTCAACAGGAAAGGCATACAATTAAGGAAGCAAGATGTCGTCGTAACTCAGTTTCGGGCGAGCGTACCGCAGGCAGGGGCTGCCCTTAAAACCCCCCGGAGGAGTTTCTCCATATATCTGCCCCAGATCTCGTGCCACTGCGACTCCATGAACATTATGATACTGCAGCTGAGCCTCCTGAGCACCATCTGGTTTCTGATGACGAACGGGAGCGACGCCACCGAAATCAAATGTTCGGAGGAAATCGCAGATGATGTCATGCCGATAAGCGCGTGGGGAGATTTGCGACTGTCTCCCCACCACCACAGCTGGATGTGTCAACACATGTTGTATATGTGTTTCTCTGCGTCTTTGTCTGACTTGTAAGCCATCTGCTGCTTTACCACCGGTGTACTCTGAAACCCAACGCCTCTCGCGCACACAAACTCAGGGAAAGGAGGCCTCGAATGAATAATTCAGCCCTTTCCTTCGGTGCTTCTTTAGACATGGACGTCGTCTCATGTTTTGATCAGTGCAGCAGTGTTTTTAAGGTGAGTTAGTGCAAGGTGTCCCACTGCCGTCATTGCGGGGCGACCACATACTTGCAGGTTTGGTTTTCCATTTCTCAGAGGGATATTTATGGCTTTGCATCAGCTGTGCTGTGTGAGTGATGTAAGGACAGACTGTCTCTCTGCCCCCAAATAGCCATGGAAAGAATAAAAGTGAGCTGGTGCAGGATTACATGTCCAGTATATCTACACCTGGAGATAAACTTTAGTTTAACCCAAGAGAAGAGGATCCAGCTGAGAGTGAGTGTGAGGCCCCGGCTCACCTGCAGGGTCGGTCACGGGATTCACCTCAGAAGTGAATTCAAGATGTTGCATTTTGCGAGGCTGGCAAAATCTTTGAAATATGATCACGTACCAGAGCGGCCCCGCTGCGGTGCTCTGCCAAAAGGCCTTGAAACAGGCCACAGGGCTAATCCTGTGGTTCTGAGAAGCTACAGTCGTATAGACATCATACCATTGGTTTTGAAGGGAGGTCCGATCATACTTGCACAAAGACCTTCAGGACAGAGTGGGACTCTCGACATCGTGATGGCATCATACGCGGCGGCCGCACCGTCCCGCTCGCCGTCTGGCTGTGGCGAGGCAAAGCGCAGTGTGTCGCACTCAAGAACATGTTTTCCACTGTCCTTCGTCGTCGTATTGACAAACTGCTGGGGAGGTGTAAGGTTTCCGTCGGCCCCCTACCAACCAAAGGACTGAGCACAGCAACTTTAACTGCGGCCTTCTCAAGTGAGGGAGCAGCTGCGCTCTGAACCCGAGCCAGGAGCACAGGTGTTTGTGTCCATCAGTAACTCAACTCACACACACGTACGTGTACAATCTACGGCCTCTCTGGCGTCTTTCATTCCCCTTCTTCTCTCACCTTTACACTTAAGAGGTTTACGGTGCTGCTATATATCTGTAATGGGGAGGTGTCGGGGGGCCTCCAGCAGCCCCTGTGCCCGTTGGCGTAGATTCTGTAAGTCTAGGAAACTCTGCTGGAGAAAAAAGTCACTTCTTTTCAGAGCCACGGAAGCATTCGGCAAACCCCTGGTACCCTGTATGGCACTTTCTCACTTTCATTTATTAATATTTTAACTTTAACTCCTGTCTTCATTCATCAAAATAGAACAAAGTCCCCACTTGCGGCTGTTATTGCTAAATGTAGTCCTCCTTCGATAATTCTTCACTGCTGTTTTCTGTCCATATTCTACGCAGCATGGATATCTATTACTGCACTGTCTTGTAATATTTCATATCCCTTTTTAAAAGACAAATTTAAAGACTTATTAGTGTGTCACATTTAACACGTACAGTTCCCCTGAGGCTGCGGTGGCGCTTCTGCTGCTACAACTAATGGCATGTTGTTGTTGTTTGAACCTGTATAATTGTTGCATTTTCAAAAATGGACAAGGTGCTCAAGTTTTACTAGCCAGTATTCTAGTAAAAAAAAGTGAGGGCAGGACAGCGGCCCTCTGTAGCGAACCTCTGTGGCATTACGCCAGACGGTGCCACATTTTTCGGGACATGTCACAAAGTGTCCAGATCATAGTTGTTTTTCTGCAGCGTGCGCTCTTACCACCTCTTGGAAGTGCTTTCTAAACTGGAGAAATGATTTCTTTTGTAACGCCCCTAATTGCTTCCGGTGAGTGCAAATCAAAGGCAATTAAAGTGGCGTTCGAACTCGCCTGTAAAATAAGTGTTGGTCGCATTGCCTCTGAGGAATGCATGCCCTCCTATTTTTATCTCTGCCGTGTTTTGATTCAAGGCAGACTCCAACTCGCCTGCCTTTGTGGGGCGCACGCGGAGTCGCCTCTCGGCCTGAACTGTCGTCATTTCACAGAGCACGTTTCCTCCGCGCTCGCACAAGTGTTTACGTTTAATGGGCAGAATCAAAGTGGCAAGCGTGGAAGCTTAGCCCAACATGGCAGAAAACTATCGATTGAACCGCTCCGCGTCCTGTGAGCTTTTGATGAGCGAACATTTGCAGGGATCCGTGACATCAGAGAGTAATCCTAATAGGCTTTGCGCCAGAAAATCCCGCCGCGCGCTCCCTTATCTGATGCTGAACACTTTGTACTCCGGTTATCTGAGAATTTGACACCAGCCGCGCGTTTTATTACGCCGCGCGCACAAGCTGACTAAGCCCTCACTAGACACGATGTGGCATTGCCACTGTGTATTAATGGTTTCAGAGGACATGGCAGACAGTGTAGTACATACATATTATACATATATGTATAATATAATAATATATAATTTTGCTCTGACTCAATATGTCTGCAGTCTGTGTGTCAGCTCAACGGGAGGATGTCATGCTATTGTCAGTGACACAGGCCGACGACTTACCTGTCTCGATTTGGGGGGAGGGAGTGGATGTTTTGTTCCAGTAAACGATGTGACTCTGTGTGTAACATATGGTTTGTGTCTGCAGCTTCCAGGAGTCCCATCTGCAGTAAATTACACGCCAATGACTGATGACATCATGATGACATATAATGCCTGTTCCTGGTAGTGTTGAGTGAAATATCTCGACTGGCTTGTCAGACCCAGACACACAGTCTCCCTGAGTTGATTATTAAGTGATGTTAACAGACAGTACGGCAACGTCGAGCAGACACGACATCTCTGTGTGTCTAGAGTTCCTGCATTTTTGCTTTTAGCCGCTGATATGTATGAGATGGAGGTTCGCAATGTCCAACCGGTTAGGAAAATATCATCTTTTGGAACATGAAATTAAATATATGTTTTTCTCTAACCATGAGTGAAAAAGATGCAAGTTTAATACAAGTACTTCAGAATTATTGCGCTTTGTGTGTTCGACCAATTCAATGATCATCAGCTGTGTACTTTTATAATCGGTACACTTGCACTGTTTCCACTCTTGTGTTCACGATCTCCACATATCCCTCTAACCCCTGTCTGGTTTCTGTACCTGTGTTTTCTCTTTCCTCCAGCTGACCCCGGGAGGGAAGGCGGCTGAGGCTGGTGTCGGGGTGGGAGACTGGGTGGTGTCCATCGGTGACTCCATTGCGGAGGACATGACCCACGTGGAGGCGCAAAACCAGATCAGAGCAGCAACAGACTCCCTCACCCTCACTTTCAGCAAGTAAGTGGTCGCATGATGCAACAAAACTCCACCATCAGCCTCCCTCCTTTTTACAAAAAATTCTTGGTCAGCAGCATACATCACCACAAAGCACCACATCCTCCTTTACTCTTACTTTGGGAAAAGTAAGACGGAATTATATCCTTGTATTTTGGCCCAGTATGACGGATGCTTCAAAATACATATAAATTACCATCATCCAGTATTTAACTTTACTGATTCTTGAATTAGTTTTAGTGGTCACAACCCCAGTAGAAAACCGCAGTCAAAAAAGTAATAATTTCTGCAAGGGAAGTTATTATTATTTAAAATCACGTTTGTCTTTTTGTAAACAGATTAGATAGATCAGTTAACAGGGTGTTGCATATTGTTTTACTGAAGTGATTTTAGTGGAATCTGACCTATATCTTTTCATAAACTTCGTACCCAATTATCCACATAGATGTCAAATCTTTTGCCGTTTTACTTATCTGCATACACATTTTATGCAACCTCACCGAACTGTTACAGTGCAAAGTATATTAAGGTCTGCTGCTGGGTTTTCTCTTCATAACATGCTGTTCTTGGACAAATGCTTGCCAAAGTCTCGCTTGGCGGTGCCTAGTTGAAACAAATTGCAGTGCATTTTTGCAACTGGAACCACATTCATGAGACAAGTGCACATATCAACACAAAATATGAGGGCATTATGCTTATAGGTGGTTTAAAAATTAAAAGTTGAATCGCTGTACTTCGGCGGTCATGTGTCTCACCCACTTTGTACAATTAAACCTTGTACAAATCAAATCTCCCTGCGGTTCATCGCCCTGTGTATCTTCATGCCAGTTCTAATGCAGAGGCAGGTTGAAAGCCTCTCGACATTTTAATTCATTAAAGTAACAAGAGGATTCTGTGGAGCTACACACTCTGAATTCTTTCTAGCTTAGTATTACAGTAATATTCTGTCCTTTTCATCCTAAAGAAGCAAGAGCAACAGTGAAATAGTCTGCAGGCCAACTGCTGTCAGGTAGATACACTGGCCTTTGATCAGCCGTAATACCATTTTCATAGGAGCCATGGGAACCTGCTTTTATGCCTCAGCTCTATAATGACATTAAAAAAACGTTTTCTTCAGATTTAAACATTCTGTTGTTAGGTGTGAGCCAGGAAAATCAATTTTCTAATTTTGCTCGAGTTAATTAAATTCGTGCTGGATAACCTTCATACAGGCAGCACTCATACCTGCTCACGCAACTGCTGCCAGAAATTCCTGACTGATAAAGTCTCTCCGCACACTGCAAGCCAAAATGTTTCATCAGAGGCCTAATTATGAGAAAAAGAGATTCCCCTCCCAGAGAAACCATGAATGCAACCATCCAAGAGCCCAAAGCCTTCAGCAAAAGAGAGAAGCTATTGACTTGCTGGGTAATAAAGACGGGCCTTGCTGCTGTCTTGGGACTCATTTTGATTCTGTGATACTCGTAAGCGTAGAGGTTGTGATCACAGCTGTAACAGAGCTATTTTCACATCCAGTTCATTTTGTTGTCGCCTGCCAAGAGTCTCAGCTGTTAACTTCCTGACAAATGTTCTTTGTCCGCTCAGTTTGTTGAGTCAGAACAGCCACATGTCTTTTATATTGGTTTCCAGATGAAAACGGAGCCAGAACTCAAATGAATAGCCTCAGATCTAGAGATCCTGGTGAACGTTTGCCACAGTCTCCTCCCACACTCGTACGGCATGGATTTCTCTGTTCGCATCACTGGATCCAGTGGCTCTATCACTTCATGTTTACCTTTTTTAAAATACTGTTATTGAGCTCTTGGCAACACAAGACGAGAAGGGAGAAGTCGATGAAGTTTCACATGATCTTTGTGTTTATTTTTTTAAAATCATGAATGCCAAACATTAGCCAGCTTCTCATATGTGAGGATTAGATGATTTTCTTTGTCATACATGAAAATAATCTGCAGATAAATCCATAATAAAAACTGGTCCTTACTTGCAGCTCTAGCATAAAATCAATGTTGAAGAGAACAGATGAGTGGTGGCATTGAAATCAATACTGAGACATAATGTGTTCGGCTGAAGGAGCAAAGATGAAGCTTTTTTTTATCAGTTTTGTTCAAACAGAACGGCTCGGGAAAGGTGAGAAGAGAGAGAGGGAGAATAAGTAGAGGGAGAAGGAAGGGAGGGAAAGCAAAGTACAGACAACGCTAAACTTAGCAGATCAATGTCCATAACTTCCACTATAATCTTTTTAGTTTAATGTTATTTTAGGTCACATTTTAAAAGATCAGTCTCTTTGCTTGCAATTTCATTTTTTCCCCCTTAAAGCCCAAAAACCCCCACTGCTGATGTTGCAGGTTCCCCCCCCCCTGCAGATAAAAGTCACACACTAGACTCTGACCCACTAAATGCCTTAAAAGGAGTGTGCGGGAGAGAGTCGGCAGTCGACTGGTGGTTTGGAGTTTGAGAGTGAGGAGGGAAAGTAAAGGAGAATGATGAGAAAGGACACAGTGGGACTGTTGTTGGCGTTGTGGCGAAGGGGCGGATAAGAATGGAGAACGGTGACGTCATGCTGAGGGACAGATGAGGGTTAGTCAGTCGTCGTACATGAACCAGATGCGCCCCAGGGTCTGCTCAGAAAACTTAATTAATGGCAGCAATTGCGCAATTTCAAAACACAAGTCGTACATCTATTTAATAAAGTAAATTTGTTTTTTTTCTTTTACCTTTTTTTATAATACACAGGGATCTGGTGTTATATTTTGATAGTCCTGTAATAAGGCGCCGCGTTTACTTAGCAGCAGCCACACTCGTCATGCTCTCTGCGGTTTGCCTCCTCTATTTCTCATCTCCTTGTGGAGTCCAGCTATGGTAAACATTTCACATTCTTCCACTCTCCCTTCCCATGAATCCCCAGTCCGCTCGCTTCATCTCTCCCGCTCCCATTGTTATTGTATTGTAAGACAAGCAAATATTGTTTCGCTGTAACACTTATCAGAGAGGAGCCATTGTCAGTTTTTTTTTTAAATTTTTTGCAGTTGTACCTTGGCAGCCATCCACATTTTCTTTCATGTCAAGAGAGGAGGACAGCTGCACGGTGATGAGATGGGTCCTATTGTTCGGTTTAGTGCCTCATTTTGTTCAAAACCAATGATCCTGTCCTGGAGGGCTGTGGTTGGACGTTGGAGTATGTTGCCGGCGTGATAGCGGCACCCTGGGAGTTTTATTTTTTCTGTTTTGGATTTGATCTGATATCAGCCTGAAAAAGCCCAGCATGCATCATCGAAACCAAATGACCCGTGAAACGAGGCAGGAAATGATCTCATACAGTGCAGATATTCCGTTTCAGCACAGGTCAAAGTCGACCCAAGCAACTTTATTATTACATGCAGCAGAGACTTGATCATTTCCACGTTTGTTCACTTAAGTTCAGTTCGCCAGAACACATACGGGAACAGAGCAGCTGTCACACGCATTCCTCATATCCTTGATTTTCACTGTGACTCATCAAATTGAGGGGTAAAAGGCGAGCTGAGGCTGAAGCACTGCGGATGCCACATTTATTCGTCTTCCCAGATATGTGACATGCACAGACACGTCAGTACGCCTCTGCTCCTCTCCCCGTATCTACCCAGCCCTGATGTCATCCCGTCTGTAACACTGCTCACTCATTGGTTGACCAGCCTATGACAATGCAGTTATTCATTTCTCATTGACACAGGAAGCAGCTTCCACTGTGTTGTGCGTGATTGTGTTCTGAAACAATGAGGGCGACTGCAGGGCCCGTTCAGTCTGTGTCGCATGCAAACCGTGTCAGGGGACAGTGGTGGTTTCATGTTTAGTCGGTTGCCGCCATGTTTTGGTTTTTTAATGAACTATCTGCTGTGTCGCTCCAGCCAGCGAAGGCGCCGCGATAATGTGAATCCTGGGATTAGAGTTAAGAAGTGTACAACATTGTGACACTTGCAGTATTCTTAGCAGGGGTTGTGTTTAATCTGCACACAGTCTTAGACTATAAATGAAAAGTTGGGAGTTTTTCGGTGTTCATAATGAGAGCAGAGGATACCAGTGGTTTTACAGCCTGATTATTATTTCTGTCATTTTTATCTTCTTTCTGATGAGCATAGTTGCTGAGATATGTGCAGTGTCCACTTGGCTTAAGACGACGGAGTCCATGGGGCATTAAAACACAAGCAACATGTCCAGTTATACCCTGTTACCTAAACCACATGTTTAGATATGAAAACACAAGTAAAGTAATTACCCAAATGGGATTTTTGGCAGTGTGAGAAGGACAAGAAATATTTTAAGTGTGGGTTCTGCCATTCTGGTGTCTATGATTGGTTTAGATACGTGAATGAAACTGGACTCGTTCAAAACCTGTCTGATCACTTGTTTGTAAATGTCCCTAATAGAAATGCCTTGTGCAAAGTCCCTGATCTCCCTGTTTGTGCAGTCAAAGCATTGGTAGAATGTTGTTTTAACTAAAGGGAACCTTGGCCAAAAACTACAACAATAAGACATAACAGCCTGTAAAATATCTACAGCAGAGTCAAAGTCTGAGACTACTTTCCCATTTTAGCTCCCACTATATAGTGATTAGTTATAGTCACTCTTTGCGGCTGTCGGTCTATATTTTCAATCCTAGTCAAATTCTAATAAACTTTTTTTTTTTAATTGATATACTCAAATTGTTCAGATTGTATGAATCCAAGTCTTTAAATCACTTAACATCCTATGTTCTGTCAGTCACCAGCACTTTGACTTGCTTTTGATTATTTTTTTATAGGCGCTATATACATGAAGGTTGAATTGATTGATTGCACTTCTCCTTTGCCTGAAACATTGCAAACTTTTGTGATTTTGAAATGGCAAATATTCAGACTGTAATGTAAACAGCTGGGGGTCGATGTTTAATGGAACTACGCTTTAATTAATGTCCCCTTCTTTCCTTTCCACAGAGCTTTCAAAGCCGGCGGAGACCAGAAGGTAAGACTATAATTGCCACTTGGATGCTTTTGCATGGTCTGCTACTGAACTACAGGGAAATTAAATTAAATCCTTTTAAATGAAACTTCCTTTTACTCATCGTCCACAACTGGCCTCGGCCGTGTGTGTTGTCACTATGTGTTTGAATCCGTCGGACTCACCTGTCCAGCTCTCACAGAGTCCATGCCTTGTGCATTAGCAAAGCACCAGTGAGTTGCTAAATGAGATGTCTGCCGGATGGAGCCGTGCGAATCTTCTGTTGAATTTCCCTGTAGTCTGTTCTGTAATGCCTTGCACAATCCCTGATACCACATCCCCGAGAAATACTGATACTTTGGGTTTCTCTTGAGAGCCCCTCGCCCAGCTGATTACAGTCTGAATGGCGGTGGCAGTGAACTGCTTTTGTGCTGCGTGCTGTTTAGGTGGAGCAGCTGGAACATAATGCTCACACAGAGTCGACGTTCCATTTTGGTAGGTGTTCTGTTTGCAGTCCGTGCATAATGCTCCGTGAGGCTTCTCATTAGAGAGTCTCGTCAGTCAAATATGACAATTTCTCACTTTCGAGCATTTTCATTTCAACCGGCAGAAGCAGATTACTTTGGCCCGTCCCTGACTGCCTGCCAACACAAATAAAATGGCTGTGTTCACACTTCTTAAGCTCTTCGTCCGTGTGCGGAGGGAAGCCAGCCGGCTTTGACGGAGCTGCTCCAGCGGCACGGCGAAATCGTTTGCCGTAAGAGAAAATACCGGGGCTGCACGGGAAGCTTTCTTAACGCAACGCTTGGGATTGTGCAACAGCAGAAGGAACCTTTACTGTGTCAGAAATGTCTAACTGCATGTTGTGCACTGTGCTGCATTGTCTCCCTCTTCCACACCCTCGCAGGACTCCCTCGCCCCGGCTTCTGTTCAGCCAAAGTACTCCTTTGCCCCCAGCACGGCCATTAACAAGATGGCGAGGCCATTTGCAGCAGGTGGTGTTAGTGCCAACTCAGGACCTGCTATTAAACCTGTTGCCTACTCGCCCAAACTTAACACGCCGCGCTCACAGGGCCGTGCCAGTATGCAGCAGCCACAAAATGGGTAGGTGGACAAGTAAACACCATTACCATTGGAACCGCAATGTGACTGATGTGGTTTTAATGGTATTTTTGACATCTCATTATTCTGGTTTTGCACTAAAGGGGAAATAACTCCTCCGGGATTCCCCGGACTGCATTACGTCACGAAAGTACTTCGATCGGGACTGCAGTATGTTGCCAAAACTATGTCATGCACTTAAGAAACATTACAGAAAAACTATGTCATGCACTTAAGAAACATTACAGAGAAGAACAGAGAAGAAGTAAGAAAAAAACATGAGATCAACTTAATTATTCCCCTATATGTTAATAAAATGACAGGATGACAAGCGTATTTTTTGACGTTTGTATAAATGAATGAATGCCATTGGTAATCTCACCAGCAGTAATCGTAACCTGCTGTCATGGGTTGTGTCATCAGAGACACTGACCACAGAGAACTCAGTTGAAAAAAGGAGGAAGGAGCTTGTTAACGTTGTGTCAAAACAGACCCACATTATCTTGTTGGCCTTTGTCATATTTTGGTGGAGACCGATGAAAGCCAACACTTTGTTTGGAAACCAGGGAATAATTAGCCGACCCGCTCCGACTGAAAGACCTCGACCTCGGACTTTATCAGATGACACAAACTGTTTTTACAGAGATTAGTGGGGAACTTTCAATAATCACTCACAGTTTTATGGTCTTCAAAAATTATTTTTTTTGAGGGGGCCCTGCACTGCAGTCATTTTTGGAAATATAGATTCCCATCATCCTCATTATGTGTGTGCGTGCGTGTGTGTGATTGGGTTTTGTGCGTGCGTGGGAGAGAAACAAACTGAGGAGTCAGACTCTCGTCAGCCTTTGAGGAATGCATCATTTCTTGTCCAAACAATCTACCTTTTCATACACAATTTGCTATTTCAACAGATTTGTTATTTACTCGCTGTGATTATTACTTGTATCCTGTATACAAGGCAGAATTTGTTTTTCAAAACCATGAAAATACTTTCAAACTTTATCTGCGCTAAAGCTGAATCGTTGGTGTTGCTGCTTGCATTGTGTCCTTCGGTTTGTCCTGGTGTAATGCACCGCTACATTAGTCGAAAGCCATACCTCACAATATCTCTCTTATTGGGGTATGCTTCAAAAATATTTTTTTTTATGGTGAGCTCATTGGAAATACATTTATTTTGGAATTTAATTTTTTTGAATAAATACCATGAACCTGCCTGCATGTACCAGACTGAAAGAATTACAGGGACACGCGCTAGTCTTATCATTGTGTTGATTGAAAATCTTGCTCATGCTGCATCTTTTTAGGACCTGATAACTTGGAACTAAATTATCACTTAAGTACATTTTATGGGCCAAAAGTTAAAATGATGTCTCACCAGTAAGAGGGAGCAGGTGATATGTTGAAATGAAGTGAATCTTTTGATGTTGCATCAGTTTCTCCTTGAATACTAAATTTATCATTTTTGGCTTCTGACCTTGGGTTGTTTTATATATATATATATATATATATATATATATATATATATATATACATATATATATATAACTTGCTTCTAAAGAGGACTTTAAATGTGACATTTAAAAAATCAATGATAATTTCCGCTGTGTATGATGATGAATTTAACGTTCCCATGACCGAGCTCTTGGCGCTGTAATTACAAAAAAGACAAATGTCAGTATCCTGAAAGTATCCTGATCCTGAAAGTGGCACTATGTCATGAACTGGTCGTCAGGAATAGGCCTGTCTGGCTCCTGTAATTTGGGTCATGGTGGTGGTCTGACTGCAGCCATTGGCACGATGTGGTCTGTTGCCGCTTTTAGCCTCACTCATAAATTCTGCTGAGTTCTCACACAGCCGTTACTGCCCCGCTGCTGGATTATTTAAGCAGCCGTACTCGCTTACTCTGGAGAGGGTTTCACATGCCTACGAGGTTTCTCTGCAGATGGCCCAGACGCATTCCCCCTGGCCTTCTCTTGAAAAGAAAGGAGGCCTAATTACAAGCGTCAGCCCGGTTTGATGAAGACTTTGTTGGATTTCCCTCGGACCGTAAACGGTTTGATGCAAACAGCATATGACTAATGTGTCCGGACGTGTTGTGCTGAAACAGGTTTTGTTTGATGTTGTTTTGTGGAGCGCTGCCTCTGACATCATAAAAGGTCACTGCTGTGGCATGTGCGGTCGGAGACCGGGTACGGGAGCACAAGCACAATTAGACTAAATGCGGGGACACAGAAATCAGGCAGCAGCAAAGTATTTACATAACAGTGACGAGCATTCGTGCACACGGGCGAGAGGAGCGGAACGGCAGGGGCTTTGTGCCAAACCAGGGAGTCATTTTGGGTGAGGGTGACAATGGATGATGTGACAGGCAAACTGCCCCCCCCCCCTCCCCCTCTCTCACAGAGCCTTGTGACAATGACGGCATGTCTCTCTTGTCTTTTTTTTTTTTTTTTTTTTTTTTGCATCTTGCTGCATTTTTGATCTCAAGCGGTATAAAACCCCTGTCACATATTGACATGTTCTGTTTTCTCATTTAACCCAAGCCTCTTCACTCTTCTGTTTTCCCTCTTTTCCTTTTTTTCAACTCTGCAGATGGAAACTCTTGACAAGTTAGTATACTTCTCTTTTAATTTACAGCTCGCTTTAAATTGTTAGTCAAACGTGTATATACGATTTCCGTCCTTTGTCATAGTCCATTTTCCCAATAGTCTTGTCATAGTCCATTTCTATAATTTTCCATCGAGTCACTTGTCCATCTCATTATGCTGGGTTTAATTGATACGTAGGTCAAACCTCACATTACACCTATATTATTATACCTAATGATCTAAAATCCATCTCTAATCATCTCGTTCTCCTCTGTCCTTTGTCCTGGTCCTTCCTCTGTTAACATCATCTAATCTTCTCTTTGCTGTCTGGTCTATTCTATAGGGGTGAAGTTACTTACTATGACGAAATGTACCTAGATGCCAAGTAAGGGGCACCTGCATGCACGCTGGTTTGTCAGCTTAGTAGGTTATTATTGCCTGGCTAATAGCTAATAATGAGAGGAAAATGCTGATGCTCTTGTGGATTGTAGATTGTAGATTCAATGCTCAGATTTAAAGAACAAAGAAAAAAAAGAAAAAATCATCTTTCATCCTCTATTTGCATTTTGATGAATGCATGCTGCAGTTCACCTGCAACTGCGTTGAAGACACGTGTGCGGCTTCTTGAGTTGTTTAGCAGAATAAAAGCTTTATTATGCAGTTAAAGTCTTCGACAATTAAGGCTAGGTGCTGCAGTCTGACAGCTTTTTGCCCATTGATTTTAATGACGGTTATAAATACAGTTTCTAATGTGGTAATGTCCATTTATGAGTCTACAGTGTGCCCATGAGAAATCTTAGTAATGGGCATCCATTAGCTCGCCTGTTGCGTGACTGTGATACTGAGCATCACTTTATAGTCTTGCATGATCTGTTCAGCGTGTCCTCTATTTTCACGGTCGCCTGGGTGGGTGCGAGTGGGTGGTCCCTTCATAGGGGTTGTGTTAACCACACCTGCTGTGTGCTGTTGCTGGGTGTGTGTGTGCGCGTGCAGGCACGGCGTCAGGGTGGACCACGCGCCCTGTTTTATCCCCAACGACCGCAGCAAGAAGAGGTTGATCCAGGACACCGAGGACTGGCAGCCCCGCACTGGCACAACGCAGTCCCGCTCCTTCCGCATCCTGGCCCAGCTCACAGGCACCGACTTCAGTAAGTCAGGACTGAGGCCTGCAGAGTGAGATTGCAGTGGAGCGGGTGTGCGAGTGAACAGTTGATCTGATGTGATCACAGGGACTGTCAGGGTGAGCGGCACCGGCAAGGTGGAGAACACGGGGGTCCATTTTATTTCCTCAACTGTCAGGTGGCTGCTGTCGTCTGTGACAGCAATGCATTTTCATTTTCTTTTTTCACGACTGTAATCAGTCTGACAAATGGAACTACCAATCTACATGTTGAACATCACGGCAGAGACTGTGTGGAACCACCGTTTCATATAATGTGTGTTATTACTAATCACACCTGGTTGGCTTATGTTCAACTGGCTCTTTGTCTGTCAAAAGGCAAGAGTAGGTGTGTGTGTGTGTGTGTGTGTGTGTGTGTGTGTGTGTGTGTGTGTGTGTGTGTGTGTGTGTGTGTGTGTGTGTGTGTGTGTGTGTGTGTGTGTGTGTGTGTGTGTGTGTGTGTGTGTGTGTGTGTGTGTGTGTGTGTGTGTGTGTGTGTGTGTGTGTGTGTGTGTGTGTGTGTGTGTGTGTGTGTGTGTGTGTCAACTTTTATCAGAACGACATGCTGATGTGTGTCTCTCCTGGATCTCTCAGTGCAGGACCCAGATGATGAAAACATGAAGAGGGCCAGGTAAAAACCCTGAGTGTCTTTGATTTGAACAGCCGCAAGTGTTTGTGCACTTGTGTGCGTGTGTGTGTGTGTGTAAGCTTCAGTTTTGCAACTATTTTAAAAATAATATCTCAACTATACTTCGAGTTCTAGTTGTATTCTGCTGTTGAAAAGCTGCTGCTTCAAACACGCTGCCGTGTGATTTGAACATGTTTTTTCATCATACGTAGAAGAATGTGCTCCACGGAATAATCCACTTGTGGCTTTTTGAATCGAAGATTTCGATGGACATTTCTGCTCGTTGGCTTTCTTGCTGATAGTTGAATGAGAAGATCGACGTCATGGAGTCAGCAGCTCGTTAGCTTAGCATAATAGACTTAAAAACTGGAGGGGTAACGGCCGGCCCGTCCCCAACTGTGACAAAGTCGTTGTGTTGATGACTGAACCTCGGTCAACAGCTAGTTTAGTTCAGTCAGTCTTCTCATGTAACTCTCAAAGTAACAAAGTGCATCTTCCAAATAGTCTTTTCCTTTAATTCACTTATTAATTTATTTTCCAAACCGTTTCATATCTTTTTATGTGTTTCACGTGTTTTGTCCTTCTGGTACCATTTCACCTTTTTGCTCCACCTTCTTGTCTCTCCCGCTCCCTTTTCCCTTCTCTCCCTTCCGATCTATTTCCTTCCTGTCTATCTCCGTTTCATATCTCTGTTGCTCGGGGCAGGGAAAAGTTCCTCACTGAGATTCAGAGTCCCCGCTATGCCCGTCTGAGGGACTGGCACCACGACAGGTCTGCCCGTGCCCTCAATATCAAATCCTGAGCGACGCCATGGGACGCAGAGCCCGGGCCGGGGCCTGCTAGAGATAGCCACGCCGCAAACGACTACGTGACAAAGACGACAAAGATAGCTGGCCTTCCAATGGCAGTTTACAAATTCACCTCTGGGATACAGATGGGGTGAAAAAAAAAGAAGTTTGGGGAAATAAAGAAACCCCCAAAAAGAAAAGAAACGTAGCCTAGATAAAGTGGAACCTTGCATACTGAGCCCCAGTTGAAGATCTCCCTCTGAATGTCTGACTTGATGATTGTTGACCACTGTGTCTGTAGACCTACTTTCCATTTCACACTGCGTTACTTGGAGTAAACGGGTGGGAAGGTGGGAAGGGGGTCTCGGCGGTGGGAAGCGCTTTTTTTGTTCGTTATTCTTCTATGATTGTTTGATTCACACCCTCCTTCGTCTTCTCTCTCTCTCTCTCACTCCCTCTCTGCCTGCCTGCTTCCATGTATTGAGTTCTTCATCCTTTTAGAGTTTTCTTTTCTGATCCCCTCATCTTGTAGACTTCTCCAACCATTAAGAAAGAAAAGGAAGATATATCTGTATCTTTTTTTTTTTTTCCTGCTGTCATCGAAAATATAAAACATCTGAAAAAAAGAAACCCCTTCTGCCTCTCTGTCCTTTTCTCCTGTGTTTCTTTGCTTCTGGGTTATTCACATTTCTCTTCTCAAAAATATCCCTGTCTTTGGCTGATTCACAACAATTTCTTTAGTAATCTGTTGTACTGAACAAAAATGATTATGTAGAAACAGACTTTTCTCTAGTATTCATGGAGCTCTGAATTAATGGGGTGTCTTCTCAAAGATCACGGGTTGAGGTTTACTTTTACTGCCTGGGAGAGAAAATTGTTGTGTAGTCAGGCATAAAAACAACAAATGAACACACACACACACACACACACACACACACACACACACACACACACACACACACACACACACACACACACACACACACACACACACACACACACACACACACACACACACACACACACACACACACACACACACACACTCTCTCTCTCATAAAGTGCACACTGAGAAAATACAGCCTCTGTTGCAATTGCCTGAAATAAAATATCCAAGAGTATTTAAAACCTAATGAAAAATACCAACATTATTACATTTAGCTGAGTAGCAGCAGTCAGAGCTTTACAGTACCATATGGTGCACAAAACTTTTTTAAAAAACAACAAGGTGCAAAATGTTCATTTGCTCCTCGGTGGCCAGGGGAAAAAACATGGGATGATAACTAGTTACTAGGCGATATAACTTAATGGTTTGTGACGTGATCAGAAACCTGGCAGATGAAACGAACAGAAACAATGTGAGCTGTGGGGAGTGAGTGAGGGATGCTGTTAAATAATGTGGAGCAGGGAACTAGACTAGAATAGCTGTTTGTTTTTAAAGAAATTAGTAAGTTACATAAAAAGGGAGGCAAGTGTTGAAAATGCACACACACACGCACACACGCACACACACACTCACACACTCACACACACAACTCCCTGCCTGCAGCGGCCTCGCCCAGCGGGACAATGAGCCGCCACACTGCAAAGAGAGAAGAACGAAAAAGAGCCCAAGGCTTTTACCCGTCCTCCGAAACTCCCCAGATCCCAATTCGACCAAGCGTGTAGTATACTTGAAGGAGCCAGGTCCATGGAGGCCCCCAGCCGCAAAACCCACAGGACCCAAAGGATCTGCTACCAATGTCCTAACACCCCAGGGCACCACAGGACAGCCCCAGAGGCCCCGTGTCCACTCCCCAACAGGTCAGAGCTGTTTTGGCAGCAAAATCTACACAATATTAGGCGAGTGACTATGATGTTATGGCTCATCGGCGTACACCTAAACAGGCAAACTAGGTGAAATCTGTTTAGCAGCAACAAGTGCATCCAAAGTAAGTGTAAATGTGGACCTGTCCCCCACTCGATGTCAGATTTGAGTCATCATCGCTACCATGTGCAGACATTTCAGCCGTAGCAGGATAATGGGGAAACAAGGAACACTTTATGTAAAAATGGAAATGCATTTCTTTTAACATGCTGCATGTAGCGAAGAAAAAAAAACAAACTACGGCTCCTGCACGTTATTTTTTAAGCTGTATTTTATTTACAGGATGTGCCTTGTAAATAATAAGCCACATTGAATGACAGAAAGAGCTTGTTAATTTGAACCTGAGCAGTATGCAGCAGGCAGGCCCGTTCCCCTCGCTAAGACAAGTGCCGTCATTGTTTGACATTTTCCCAGTTGTCATCCTCCTGCTTCCTGTGTGCATCATCGTTACCGCCTCACCGTGGAGGGTGACACATGTCAGTGGCTTCTTGCTCCATGTGCAATCGTGAGCCTGCTCCTTCCTCTGCCGGTTGTTGAGCTGCCAACAAACTCCCCTGCTTTTCTTCATTGCTCAGTTTGATGCGTCCCACAGGAGAGGAAGGAGGGGAAGAAAAAAAAAAAAACATAGGTGAATCTAAAATCAGAGGTGTAAAGGGTGAACAGGAAATGTCAAGGAAATGTTCCTTGAAAAAAAAAGAAAAGAAAAAAAAGAACCCTCCCGTCTACATCGTCTGTGATGCAGGAATCGTTCACCTGCAACACCGAGCCTCTCGCCGAGCAGGAGGGAGGAGGAGGAGGAGGATGTTGAAAGCAGAAATGTCAAGGAAACATGAATCGGGCTGCTCCAGGTGGGAATAAGCAGCTGTAGAGGATGTACCCCAATTTGCACCTGCAACCTTTCACCAGAGTGAGGTGCAGCCAAACAAACGCCCCCAAGGTGCCGTGTGAGAAGTCGGTGCTGCGTTGACCAGGATGTTGTTCTGTGAGTTGCTGGGTGGGGGGCAGCTGACCCACGGTCTGCGAGTCAAACGGGCTGAAACAGGCTGTGTCCTTTGTTTGCCCCCCCCCGGCCGCCAGAGAGCCTTCTCATCCCGACTCCTTTCTTCCTCGTCCTCTGTGTTGCTGCAGTCTCTGTCCTAAAATCCATTGGTAATGGGGTCTTACCTGCCTTAGATAGAAAGATTGAACTTCCTCTGTCTATCACCAGCCCTGCAAGCAATCTTACTGCTATTGCAGGGGGGGACTTAGAGTCCTTTATTATTCAGAATATGCTGTTTGGAAAACAGCAGAGATGGCTCCCAGTTGTGTTCCTGTTACTTCTTCTGCTGCTGTAACTTTTTTTGTGTTTACTGTTTGTGTTCTAATTGATAGGCAGACTTAACCTGGTACAGGCGATGCTGTAGAACAAGGCGGTCGCAGGGTAATCCGTTTCACATCTTCCCCCTCTTTTTCTCTGCAAATGAGAAGAAATTTCATCATCTTTCATTAGTGTGTTGTAGATGGCACAGTTGATGATGTAAACATGATGGATGCCTAAGGCAGTGTTTTATTATTTTCTCTCCCAAGATAAGACTCCTCCAGAGCTCACTGACTCGGCTCAGAAGTTGTTTTTCAATCTCAGTCATGGTTTGAAGATTTTCCGAAAATGGTGACGCTTGCTGCGGGTAACATAACTTTAACAACCCCATATATCAACACTTTTGCACATGCGGGCTTGAAGTGAAACTATGACGGCATAAAGTGTCTGAAGAGTTTCCCCTTTTTCTAACTTTGCCCGTGAGTCACGTCAATCAATCCGAGACAATGCGCAGGTTTCTTATTGCTCACATTGCATGAATCATTTTGATACACAGCTATACTGTCTTTACTGGAATCAAACATAGACTTTATATAAAAATGGATATATCTACTGGGTTCGGAAATTTGACGCCAATGCGTAAGTGCCTAGATCCTGTATTCTCTGGAATGACCAGCAGAGGGCGACTCAACTGGTTGCAAAAAGAAGTCAGTTTCTATAGAAGTCTATGAGAAAATGACTACTTCTCACTTGATTTATTACGTCTGTAAACATGTTCATGGTCTCAATCTCTTGTTTAAAGTCTTTTTCAATATAGCATGATATTCATCTGGCGCAAAATAGACGATAAAGCACATTACGTTTGTGAGATCTGGATACCGTGTGATTGACAGCTAGTACCGTCCAATGGGTGCAGGTCACAGGTGCAGGTGGACGCGCAGTGGGTGGGCTCTCATTCAGGCCCCACCCCCTGCTCACCCAAATATGGTTAATTCTGGTTTTCAAAAAAAATCAAGATGGTGCTAGACAAATTGCTAAACTCAAGGCTAAACTCAAACATTTATTAACTTGTAGAGAAAAAAATCATTGCCGTGTATTTTTTTTTTTTTTAACCAGCTTGTCTTGCATGGTGAGAACACCATGTTGCCCATTCAATATACAGATCCATAGTAATGATGTTGTTGCTTATGATAATTCATGAACTGTGGCAAGATGTAATGGAGACAGTCATGGCTGCTGATCACCAACATGATGCTTATTCATCGAGTAGTAACCATGGTTACTGAGGGTGTGTGTGTGTGTGTGTGTGTGTGTGTGTGTGTGTGTGTGTGTGTGTGTGTGTGTGTGTGTGTGTGTGTGTGTGTGTGTGTGTGTGTGTGTGTGTGTGTGTGTGTGTGTGTGTGTGTGTGTGTGTGTGTGTGTGTGTGTGTGTGTGAGAGAGAGTGATGTTTACCTTTTTCTAATTAGTCATTTTCTCCTCACAGCCTTGAGCCGACTCCTTCACCTGCCAAGGCCCAGGCAGCAGCTAAACCAGATGGTGAGTTTCTGCTCCTGCTGATGCATTAAGAGAACCGCAGCAGCATCCAGCACAGGTTGTGTTAATAGATTCTTATGAAGTGTCAGTACGTGAGCATCGGCAGCAAAAACATGACATGCTAAACTGTCACACCAAACTGTCATGCATATTCCATAAAATGCCCCCCACCCCGGCCTTGTGAAATTATTCCAAGTTGTAGCCAAGATTTTCCTCTGTGCCCTAATTCCGAAACAAATCACTCCGGCTTCTCTGGCTCAGGCTCAAAGACTGCAGCTGCTGCAGCAGGCGGTTCAGGTCCCTCCAGTCGACCACCGTGGGTCACCGACCCTAATTTCGCCGACCGCTTTCGCCCGGACAAGACCAGCACCGTTGTTACCCAGCACCAGCAGCCGGCCCAGCCGACGCCCATGCAGAACCGCAGCTCCATCCTGCAGGCGGCGCAGCACGCCCCTGAAGAGAGTGGGAGGACCCCGACGTGCGGCGCGTGCAACAAAATCATCAGGTGTATATTCGCCACAAACTGATGTAGACTGACAGTTTGAAAGGTGCAAACACTGAGGGGACTTTATTCTGGTAGAATGAATCAATCAAAGTCCCGTTAGGGAAATGACACATCATTGTGGACAGTTGATATACACATTGACAGACTGTATGTCTGCAGCAAATTAGGTCAGTCAGCTTAATTTACCGTTGGAGACATCTTGTTATCACGGAGACGAGCGTTATGCTGGCTTGGCAATCGTTTGAATCTCATTTCACACATTCCACTGATAAAGAGAAATCTTAGTTCTCATTCTGGTCACTGGCAAGCGGAGAGAAGATGTATTTTCCAACAAATGAAGGCACAAAGTCGCCAGTGGGACTGAAAAAGTGCCTTCACTTTTGGTCACAAAGGGACCACTGTACTGTGTGGTCTGTTGTTAGTCACGCGTTCCTTTGTTTGAGCTGATGTTTCCATTGTCCACCTCTCTGTTGTTAAGTAGAAAGCAATTCAGCAGATTTTCATAATGCCTCTGATGTGTTGTTAATGTGCGTGTCTGTGCGTGTCTGCCAGGGGTCGGTACCTGGTAGCGCTGGGACGTTCTTGGCACCCGGAGGAGTTCACGTGTTCACAGTGTAAGGCTGTCCTGGACGAAGGGGGCTTCTTCGAGGAGAGAGGGTCCGTCTACTGTACCAAGTGCCACGATAATCGTTACGCTCCCAACTGTGCCAAGTGCAAAAAGAAGATCACCGGGGTGAGAGCTGCTCAAAACATAAAACTGGAAACATGGGAGAGACGCTTCACACTCAAACAGTGCTCAATTTCAAAGTTGATACACTTTGATTTCTCTGTACAAGAATGTATGTACCTATATTCTACAGTGCGATGGAAAAAAGAAAATTAAACCATGTCTCCTTATCAGGAAATCATGCATGCCCTGAAGATGACGTACCATGTTCAGTGCTTCAAGTGTGCAGCCTGCAAGACTCCAATCAGGAACCAAGCTTTTTACATGGAGGAGGGCGAACCCTACTGCGAGAGAGGTGAGACACTGAACAGTTGCAGTTAACGCACGCTGCATTTTAATGACACACTGACTGAAGCAGCCTGAATAAAAACTTGCACATTTCCCGAATCCGGATGTAGATCCCTCCCAAAATGTAATCACCTTTTCCCAAAACCTAAATATTCATGCAAATTCACCCGTAACTTTTTGAGTAATCTTGCCAACAAACAAACAAAAAACAGACAAACCGAACCAATTGTATCCCCTCCTCGGCGGAGGTAATAAGTACAAAAATGATAGAAAACTAAGAAAAACGGCAGTGGAAGTTTTAATCTGTTTGTATTTTGTGCCCTCCGTGGTGGAGTAGTTCAAAGAAAAATCATAAATTATTTGCGCCCAACTTCTTTAATGCTTCATGATAATGGTGCCAGCGAGACACTTTGTGGTGTCGAGAGTAAGGTACGACGTGCTTCCAAAGTAAATTTAGTTTGATACATTTGTATTCCGTCTTTTTCCAAACACACTTATCACCCACAAACTGTCAAATGCAACAATAAATGTCAGTAACCGTAATAATGTAGCGGCGTCAGGATTTTGTAATTACATTTAGTATTTATTGAAAACAAAAACCTTGTCTCGGTCGCTCTCTGAATGTTTGGTTAGAATGTGTTTTCACTCAAGGTCTCTTACTCTCCTTCGTACTTAATAACACAAATTTCCGTTCCACATTCTTGAGGCTTTATCAAAGAGACGAAGGGATCTCCATGGTGAAAAATCCTCCGCTTCAAATAAAAGAAAACATCATATTTATGTGGTTTCAGGAACAAGGAGCGAAGAAAAAAAAATTTGGTGGTTAGCAACAGCAGCGGCACTGTAGTATCCCAACGCGGCAGAGGAGACAATGACACCCACAGACACTGTGGCTTTTCATAGGGAATAGAATTCTAAACCTGAATTAAACATGGGCAGTATTCAAAAGTAATGATTAAGAAACCTTCCGCCACGCAACATTGAGTCCGTGATTGAGCTCGTTTGATGAAAGATTTGATTTACGGTGCAGGGCGGGCTACATGGCCACGAACCCATCGCTTTTGCAGTGTTCATTTTGTGATCACGTCGTGTCTTGAAAAAAGAAACACTGCCGGGCTCCTTCTCCCGATTCGTTTGAGTCATTTTCGTCTTTTTTCCCCCCCATCAAACTATTTGCAAAACAAACAGCATTGCTGTATTATTGCTGTGGGGTTTGTCATGGGCCTCCATCATGAATCTGTTGGCGCGCACCACAGTCAGTCATAAAGTGTGATGTTTTCATCTGCTGTAATCTGTTTAGCGCCAGTTTACTCCATACATATCTGTATTGGCCCTTTATGAATGGTGTGTGCTCTTCTATTATGCTGTAAATGATTTAGCAAGGCAGCGCGCCTCTCACTCACTTCTGAGGCCCTGACGTGGTTTGCTGCTTTATTGGAGGCAAAGCCACAATCTAAGTGCTCACAGCCTCTGACTAATGCCTGTGGCTCTGATAAACATTCTGCAGCCTCAGCATCTTCCGGGGGATTGTGCGCCTCTCACCCACTTGCTCTTGAGAAGCTGCATTATAACCTGACACTTTCCCCAGAGACCCTGTAATGAAAGAGACTGGCAAATCCAGTTAAGCATCTGGAGCAATTTCCCCTCACCCTAATCCTACCCGTACACTCTGGAGAAGGCACTCGTGTACAGTAGGTGGGCAAAGAAATGCAAACCAGCATTCGGCTTCAGAACGGATTCATCCATCGTTAGTGCCGTCATGGAAATCCTTAAGAGTGTGTGTGTGTGTGTGTGTGTGTGTGTGTGTGTGTGTGTGATAGTTTGATAGTTTGATATCACTCAAGTTCTTTTTAAAAGATGGAAGAGGTTGAAACCTGTTTTGCACTCGGTGCTTCAGAACATCCTTATTGAGTGTTAAGTGAAGTGATGTTTACGTATGGTGATAGCAGGGGTCATGGAGGATGCTTGACCCAATTTCGAGGATGATGAAAAGCTCATTTGTATTGATTTTATTTGGATATCTCGCCTTTCTCGAATACACCTCTCTCTCCCCCCCATCACCGTTCTCTCGCTCCAGACTATGAGAAGATGTTTGGCACCAAATGCCACGGCTGTGACTTCAAGATTGATGCCGGGGATCGGTTTCTGGAGGCCCTGGGCTACAGCTGGCACGACACGTGCTTCGTCTGTGCTGTAAGTCATTTTGATTGATATGGCTCCCTGCGGGACTCTTCTTGCCCCATCTCCTCTGGCTTACGCTGCACAATACCAGCTGAAAAAAATCTGCCTCCATCTCTGGACTCTTAAGCCTTCCCCCCTCTGTCTCTCTCTCTTAACCTGTCACCGTCAGCCCATCACCCTCTCCATCTCTCTCATTTTGTGAAAGTAAATGCTGTCAGGTAAATAATGCGTGCCTGCTTTGTCCGACAGAAAAACTCTGTAAATGCACATTGGCAATGCTGAGGTCTGATATCTGCTCTGCCCTGGTTTCCAAATCTGTCTGTCTCTGTCTGTCCGTCCGTCTCCTTTCATCTTTAAAGCTCTGCCAAATCAACCTGGAGGGGAAGACGTTCTACTCGAAGAAGGATAAGCCCCTGTGCAAAGGCCATGCTTTTGCTCCAGTGTGAGCGATCGCGCCTCATCTTCAGAGGAAGGAACATCTCTCTCTCTCTCTCTCCGGCCCATGGCGCACTCGTACTCGCTCTACATCTCTTCTTCGCCAGCACCACCACACCTTGTTCAACTCGGTCCACTTTCTGTCCTGCAGACTTTGTTCCTACATTTGAGGCTTTAACACTGTAGCTTCACATACTGTTGCATTAGCGTGGTAAGACAGTTCAGATGCCACCGCCTGTAAAATCAAATGCTGAGTTGTGTAACTGGAAGTAGTCAAGGAATTATTTCATACAATATAATTCGGAACAGTGCAGGTGCAGTTTGTCTAGATTTGATGATATGATAACTCTTCTAATCTCGTCATTGTTCAGTCTGAAGTGAGATCACGTCCGTATCTTCCGGGTTGGAGGCGTCATCGAGCCTCTAACGATGTCACATATTGCAGTAATGACCCGTCACTACTCCTGCACTAAGTGTAGAGAAGTGTTGGCCTCATTCAGGACCCTGGCCCACTCACCGACTCTCACCACAGTGCCTATTATCATAATGGGGGTCCAGTCGAGCAGAAAAGGGGGGGGCGTCCCATTTCTGCTTGAGTGGACCTCATCATAAAAGCACTAACTGCTGAACTTCCACTTTAGCTCTGGCAAATCAGAGCACACACTGCAGGTCATTGGTGTATTTTGAGGCATGTAATAATCCTTATTTGATCCAATTTTAATAGTCACATGTGGGCGATGGGGGGGGGGCTATTATTGTATTTTTATGTTTCACACTCCTAAAGGTAAGGAGACGCGTCAGAGCTTTGAAACTATCATTTATTGGACATTTTAATATAATAGGTGAAAACGGTGTCTGTGTCCCTCATGTTTTTATGATATTTTGATTATTCCTTTGAGTACCTTCAAGCCATTGTTGAATATGTATTTATATTGCTTCAGAATGGGCGTGTAAGTGTTGTTTTTGTAGTTGCTGGACATTTCAAATAAAATTGTTTAGTATTCTCATGTGCTGGGGCCGAAAACTATGAGTTGAAGTGTGTTTTTGAGGTGAACCCATGCGCAAGATATTCTTTATTGTTTCCTCTTACTTACACTTGGCCCCTAATCAATGGACTTATGTTTTATTCTTTATTTTTTGCATTGTGCGAACAGCGCCTTTTTTTTTCTGCTGCAACAAATACCTTCAGTCTAGACATGCTCTAATAAATGATGAATTCAACTTGTAGATATGAGTATATTAATATTACAGTGTGCATTTTAATCACTATGATAGTCTGACATGATTTCTTTTGCTTATTTGCTTTCTTACCAACAGTTATCCAGGTGAGAAAAGACAGGAAACGGGGTAAGCATCTGGCCTGGCTCTGTCCAAAGGTTTATAAATAGATGTAAAAGCTAAACATTGGATATGTAATTTGTTTAATCATATTTTTTACGAACACACATATGTAAAAACTCTATGGGGAGCTACTTGCTGGAGTTATGACAGTTTTGCCAACAGGCGAACAGCCTCCTACAGCTCCGTGGTTCCCAACGTAGGGATTTGGCCCCCTAAAGGGATGAAGGGGGGAAAAAAACCTGACAGTTACCGAAATAATCGAATGTATGCCAGTCGATTGTGGAAAAACTAGATACTTTTACCTCTGCCCATTAAGATTAAACAAATAAGATACTCTGAGATGGAAACAGAAATTGTTTGAGTATGGAAATTAGATTCTGTCTTTGCCTGAGCCGACCTCGTCTGTGATAGAATATTGTGACCTCAAGTTCACGTTCATGTTTTTTCCCACACTTTCAGCCGCATCCCATAGTTTTCTTCACCGACCACTTGCAGTGCCACTTGTTATTGCATAACCACGCATACATATTTAGGTCAAGTAAGCATGTTAATTTTGCTGAAGGAAGCCGTTCAATGGTGTGAGAAGCCCTGGAAAGTGCTACGTGTAGAATATTTGATCGCTCACTCATTTGTAACCTGTGCAAAAAGGTCCCGTAGCTCTTCTTCAATATGTCCATTATTTTCTCAGTTAATCGATTAGTTGTTTGGTCGGTAAAATGGTGAAACATGTCGATTTGTGTTTCGCAAGCTCCAAGACGTTTTTTTGTTTAGTCCGCAAACCAAATATATTAAGTTTACTGTCATGGACGAGCAAAAAAACCCCAGAAAATATTCAAATATGAGAAACTGAAATCAGAATTAATTTAAAATTAATTATTTAAAATTAATTCTTAAATAATTAATTTCCTTGTCTATTACTAATCAATTCATTATTGCAGCTATAGGCTTAAATGGCATCTTATCTTTTTTTTTTATCTAACTCGAAATAGCAAACAAGTCACTATTCTTTTAAGCCAAAATTTTCTCCTAGAGTGATGAGTAATTGAAGCTTGATGGTATAATCTTACATTCACTGGTGATGTGTTGTTTTTTGTGTTAATTTCATGTTTCAAGCAAAATATCCAGTCCTTGATTTAACAATATATAATTTATTTACAACAATTTCAGGTTGAATTACTATACATACCTTTCTGAAATGTCATAGATAGATATATATACATAAGGCCAAGTAAATACTTGAAAGCACTTAGAAACGAATTTCCAAAATTCTACCCACAAATCCATATCATTGTCCAAAGAGTACAGAAAATCTCCCTTAGCAGAAGGTTTTCTATTGCCACAAAAGTTTTGACAACAATTTACACTGACGATAAAGAACACAAAAGGTTAAAAAACGGACAAAACAAAAACAAAACAAAAAAATTAAAAGGATTATACAATTGCATAAGCGCTGTGGCATGTAATAAATACAGCATTTTTGACTTGCAGAAAAGGCAAGGAACATTGAACCAAGGAACTAAATAGAAAAACCATTCACAAGTACGGACGTCTAAAATGATTCAGTCAGAGTGACAGGGTGGCGCGCACACACACACACACACACACACACACACTTACTTGTTGGACAACTTAGATGTGAAGATGGATGCCGAACGTCCTGGTGGCTGGTGAATTACATCACTGAAAATGTGCTTAGACAACACATCCAAGACAACTACAGGGGTGATAAAATTTCACACACAGTCAAGACTGTACACCTGCCATGGCTCCTCTAAACGTGCTGCGTCAACACCGGCCTGTCGGCGTCCGAGAACTGATTTTCTCGTCCTCCGAATAGCCCGCGCACAGTCCCAGTGTAGTGATTCAATAAGCATTTCCAGCTCGTCTTTAAATGCTCACAGCATGACAATAAGATAGACGAATGCAATGTAAGGACGGACAAAATATGTATAGAAACTCCTGTAAAACAGTCTCTAAACCCTTAACACTGCAAAAAGTCTTCACTGCTAGATCGCCAAAGAACAGTATATAGGCAAACACGTCACGGTTTAGACTTGACAAATGCTGCGCCAGTTAAGTGTCTTTTTTTTTTGTGGCTTTATATTAAAATATAATTTACATTTCTTTACAAAGTGATAAAATAAACCGACACATGTCACCGCTCGAACAAACAGCATTAATTTGCCTCAAGACAAAAGCGAGGAAATGAGCTAAAGTAACGATTTGGACTCAAAGTCCGCAGTTTGAGAAGAGACAGCGACTCTGACTTATTCTATACTACAGCTGCAGGTAAAAGGCTGAAACGATATATGAAAGGACACAATATGAGGATGTAGTGGCCTCAAATGATACGCATAAAACTTTGGTTACCAATTCTGCTCACATACAGTATGCAAAGTGACCGCACACAGCTGGTATAGAAAAAGCATTTACATATTACATGTGACGATGATCCATTTCAACATGAAAAGATTCATTTAAGGTGGTATCACAATTCCATCTGAAAGGGGCTTGATTCAAGGGTTTTGTAATATTAATAAAAAAAGGGGGAAATTTTGTTTCATGGTATCGCGGCATCAAATGATGCCGGGATTTGTAAAAAGGTGTTGTAGGTCTAAAAGGAGGCGTGTTTAATGTGATAAAAGAGAAGCTTAAGGATTCAGCAGGTGCGGAGATGCCATATAAAAACAAAAGAATTTCTCAAATTTGAAAGGGAGAAAAAAAAACAAAAGAGCCACATACTCCTCCTCCCCCACAACGAGGAAACATAAATGTACATTCCAAATATCTGACAATCATAAAAGAGGCTCCAGTCGGTGTTTACAGTTGAAGTCACAGGAGCTGGTGGGATGGGCTGTGGACAGGGAGGGGATTGGATGAGAGGGGCTCTCTTTACAACTGGTTACACAACTTCACATGCAACCCTGAGGCAGACGGAGGAACTATGGCTAAATTGGGAATGCTGATGCCTTCTCAAAGTATAATTAGGGAACCAGTGGGCCTCAGAGATACTCTGTATTTATGTTGCCTGATTTGACAGATCCATCAATAAAATGTGTACATAAATGCAAAGTATAGCAAAATATATAAAATAACCAAACGTGTAGTCGCAGTTTATGGTTTGTTGCGAGACTCTACTGAATCATTTTTCTTTGCCACGCTGGCAACATTTGACAAAGAAGAACAAAAAAAAAAACATTTCAATGCATCCTTTTGTGAGCAGAGGCGTGGAAATATGAATACGCCGCTCCCAACTCTCTCTGAGAGACGGGCGTTTCTCCGACGTGATGTGGAAATACTGTTTGCCACACAGCACATCTGGAATTCCCACCAACATCGCTTTATGAATTATAAAAACAAAAGCTTCACAATCACCCTTTCCACACGAGTGATCTGGTAACGATTTATGAAAGAATTTGTTGGCCGATTTTCTGTGGGGAAAGTGTTCTGCATCATTCAAAGGGGATAATAACGCTTGTGGCCATGTTTTTTATGTTAAACATCACTGCTGCAGAATTAATGTAATCAAGGGTAAAATGTCATTTTAGAAATGAGTTTTTTGGACAGTCCTTATTCACTTGTATGTGCAGCTGGAACGCCTTTCTGCCCCATGGCTCCTTCGTTAGCCGTGGAATTTGAAAAACACAACAAAACAAAAAATGATTGGGGATGAAGGCTTGAAAATGGACGGATCAAAATCGCAGGCTTTAAATAGACATGGCTTCTGAAGTATGACGTGAGCAGAGATATTACTCACTCTTCCCTTTAAAAAAGTTAAAAGAGCCCAAACCCCACATATCGATTTAGAAGCGAGAAGGCTGCGAAGCATCTCGCTAAATCAAGATGTCAAGATGTTATATTCACAGTAGTGATGCTGGCTGGAATATAAAAAAACAACCAAAAAAAAAACAACAACTCACACGAACAAGATGAGACAGGTTTTGTGGGGCTCTGACATACAATCTGTTTTTAAACCTGCAAGTCCAGGATGTGCTACAACAAGCCGCCTGCGAGCGTTACCAAGAAACAGATAACGACACGTAGGGGATGTCCATCTCTACACTGTCACTGGGTGTGGGAGTGGAACCACTCGTGGGACGTTCACTGACCCTGACGACCTTGTTGAAAAACGTGTTCAGCGTGAGATGATGTCATGTTACAAACCTGCCACTTGCATATGTCGCCTTGTTCTCTTCAACCTGAAATGTCACATCCCCTGTATTTGATATTTAATACATAACTGTCGTTCAGAAATGACTCATTGAAATTTGCGATATTGGACATCAGTAATAGCATTATGTTTGCATATTGCTCCTTGTTAGCCGTAAATGGCCTGTTTGAGCAAAAGGCGTGAAGTTAATTTAAGGTGATTTTTTTAAAAGTAGAAGCGGGGTTTGGACTCAATTCACTTCAATCTTTGATGGAAAATAAAGGCTATTTATTCACCGAGTTCAGGAATACATTCCCCCACACACCTCCGCTCTACCTTTCCCCTCATTTAAAGGTTTGGACTCATTTCGAAGGGAAATGGGGACTCAATCCGTCTCAACCAATTCACTATTTTCTATAGTGAAGAAGCGGGACACTGGGACAGCTCTGCTCTTCCGATTCCTGCTGCAGGTATTGTTGGGGTTTTCTTTTTTTTGTGTTGACGTGTACTTTTTTTTCCCTCCACACCAGTCTCTCTCTCTCTCTCTCCCTTTTCTGGGTTAGCACTCGCCATCAGAGACCAGAAATATCATGGCTTCCTGTTTGCCAATGTCAGCCATGACCGTGGCCAGCTGGTTGATGTTGCCGCTGTGGAAATGTTGTGCCTCCCACAGGTCCAGGATCACAGAGGTCGGGCTCGCTTTGGATGCAAAGAAAATCATGTGTCTGCAGAGAGGAGGAGAGGGGAGAAGACAGAAACAACGGTGAGGGGTTCATTTTTATTCAATCAAGCGGTGTGCACAGGAAATCAAAACGGACAGTCTCGCATTCCCTCTCCATCAACAGAGTCTCAGGAAAACCTTTTCAGCGGGCATTTTATTCTGCCCCTGCTTCTTGTAACTCTGTCAATGTCAAGTTTCATTGTGATACATTGCAACATCCGTGTTGGAGCGCTCAGTTAAAAAAATGGCAGAAAGGTATGAGAGCACAGTCTAGCTCTTCAAAACAGCCATCAAATACAGAATCTCTGGCAATTTTCAGTTGGAGCTTAACACCATAAGCCTCATTCGCCTACATTTGATCTTGAAATTGTCCAGTATAGTAAATCCTATATGGACTTTCACAGTTCAGTCGGAAGTGACCTTTTCCATTTTAGGAAGCAGAACCTTTCGGATCAAACCCAATCAATGACAACAAAGCAGTGGCCCCCGGCCGGCTGTATGTTTGATGTTGAGTGGGACCTGATCTCCACGGTACCCGAAGATGCTTGTTTGATTTAATGGCCTTTTCCTGTTCTTCAAATGTCTGGGGCCTTAACTGTTATGTAGAAAACACATGACATCAGAGAGGAGAACAGTGTAAACTCTTGGCACAAAGGGGGATTGTGCCGTGTGAGTGTTTTTTGCCGGGTGGGAGGA
This sequence comes from Scophthalmus maximus, assembly GCF_022379125.1. Taxonomy (NCBI): domain Eukaryota; kingdom Metazoa; phylum Chordata; class Actinopteri; order Pleuronectiformes; family Scophthalmidae; genus Scophthalmus; species Scophthalmus maximus. The sequence continues at coordinate 10,019,886 of NC_061523.1, forward strand.
GGTGGGGGCGACGGGAAACCCAAAACACCCGCAAGTCCTTTTCACCTTGACAGAGGTCGGACAGAGTCCATTACTTCCTTGTGTCTTATGTTTGCCTAGTGAAGCATTCTGTGATGGTTATAAACATGTGGCTGCTTTGCCAGTGCACAAGCAGGGAACACAGTGTCACTGCTATTTTGAGTCAATTGGATTTTATAGCGTGCGCAGCCTTTCCCTCTGCGTCGAGACAGCTCAACAAAGGGAAGTGTTGGTCAAAAAAAGGGTCTGGGAACGAAGCTCTGTGTCATTATTCAGATGAAAAAAGACAGAGCTCAGCGTCCCGACGTGTCAGCCCCGCTTATTCATCTCGCCGTGTGAAACACCAGCTTATCTTGTATGGCGCGGTCTTGGGAGAAAAAGTTTTTGGCATTTGTTAAATTTTATTGATTGGTCCCGTTCCGCTCGGTCTGGACACTTTACCCACACAGAAACAAAACACAGAATTGCAGCACGACAGAAAACCGGGGCGCTGCTGCCTTTTCAGGAAAAAAACAACAGCAACACGTTGTTCAGGACAGATCCATCCAACAACAAAGCAGTTGTTTCTTACCGAGGCCTAAATGAGAATTGATTATGTTGAGCGAAAACATTGCTAATCAAACCCGTAGTGCATCAATTCAATTTGTGATTCGTTTGGCCGAATCGAGTTGATTGGCCAAATTAAGTGCATCTATTTGATTCCATTACCATGTAGAAATTAAATCGGAGGCCGAGGGATCAATGCTGTCTCAGGTGCTCAGGTGATAAAGTACAGTCGCTGCGAGAACAAACTTGTCTGAGGTCGGCACCGGTCCAAGCCTATTTGCGCTTTTGTTGCCGCTGATGGTCGGCTAGCTCACTACCTGTCCAATTACAGCTGTTGAGCAGAATGCGGAAGGGGCCAAGTTTAGCAGCAGACTTTAAGCTGCTTACCTTTTTCCCGAGAGAAGGGGGGGGGCGGCATGTTTTCTTACGGAAATGATGGCTTTATCCATCTAGTCCACACTAATCCTGTAACGTTAGCTGTGTCAAAGGATTAGTTTTTCGAGGCAGAACCTTGTTTACCTGAACCTCCACTGTGGTGATGCACTTTTTAATAACGGGTGGAATTCCACATTTACGTGTTGACCTCACCTAAAGTGTGACCCATCACAACCAGTGTGATTGTATGTTCATTCCTTAGTACAAATGTGCAACTTCCATTGTTCAAATGAGACTCTGGTGCATTCCTTGGAAGCTCTTGTGAGAGCCACCTGTTCCTTGCATGCTCCCGATCTCTGATCAGATAAAGCGGTTGAATGTTGCACGGTTGGTAGTCACCTCTCAAGTTTAAGTCTTTGTGCTAGCATTCTCCAGTCGGCTCCGTTGGGACAGGGGGCATCCAGGCTGCCGCAGATTTTCTGCCTGATGAGGTACGGGATCTGAAAGGCGCTGGGCCCTGCCAGAGCCGTGGCGTTACTGTCCATCAACAGGAACTCAGAGTCCACAGCTCGGGTGTCCTGTCGGGGAAGGTGGCACATAATGGCACACATCAAAAACATTTCCTTCATGAAGATATGAAAAGGCTGAGCAATGGCGGCGGCACAATCAATCACCGCCTCTAGTAAGCAGCGGCTATGCTGAACAGTACCTTGGCAATGTTAAAGTCAAGGCCAAAGCTCTGTCCCTCCCCCTCCACCTGCCACACACACAGCTGGCAGGTGAGCTCGCAGGTGCTGAGGCTGAGCCGCTCCAGAGTGAACGTGCAGTGCAGGTACCGCTGGGAACCGTTCCAGATGTGGTAGAACGGGATCTCCTGCAGGAAAAAAACACGCAGCACACACAATTGGCAGCTGAGCGGCGCAGTCAGAAATGCGTGTCTGAAACGCCCCTTAACAGCACCGCCTGCCTAGAATACACGGAGATCATTAATTACACTGACATGCGCTGTCATCGTTAGGTGAAACTGGCTAAATATATCTGAGGCAGCAGACTGACAACACTTAGGTAAGTTCAGGGGAAAATCGCTGTTCTTGACAGAGTTCCTGTAAAGGGAGTTAACAGCTGCCTGACCATCTGCAACCAAGACATTTAGGAGACAACACACCACATCTACAGTAGATCTCTGGCAGGGGGAAATACTTTCTATTCATAACTGTTCAGTTGATGCAGCCCCTCTCTCTGCAGGTACGTTCAGTTTGTGCATTTCTTGGAACAGCTACAAATGGTGCAGATGGAGCACAATCTGAAACATCACACCTCTGCTATACATGTATGCGTAATAGGTTTTGAGCAGTAGCGCTGCACAGCACTAGATTCTGTCTGCCAATTCCTGCATCTTTCCCTCCGTTGCTCTATATTCATGCCTTGTTTGCATATCTCAAGAGAAGCAGACAGGTAAGTCTGAAAAAAACAAACAACAACATAAAAACAAAAAAAAAACAAAACAGAGCACACTAACTCCTCACTTCACCCTTGGTTAAACAGCTGACAAGAACTCAGTTTGAGAGTGAAGCGGGGGCTGCAGTTCACCCCGCCAACCAAACGGGGGCACTGTTACCCAGGTGGACATGAAATGGAGGGAGCTGGGCGCAACTCACCAAAGTCTTCATGGGGCCCCGGGGAGACTAAAGGCCTTTTTTGACCGCACTGCTGAAAGGGGAATAACACTTCCAAATGAACAAGCACAGTCCAGAGTAATAAGCCTCTGTTCTGGGAGCATTGTTGCTGCCACTGCTTGCTTGGCACAGCCCATGTGTGTTCATTGGGGACTTGGTGTTCAGTGCTTGCGTAGTTACAGCCAGAACACTTTCCAGTCCACTTTGATCAGCTCTTGTGTCTCCGTCGTCTGGCTGCAGTGCAGTGGACCAGCGGGCGTGCGGAGTGCAGTGGGCGTGGAGAAGTTCCAAGATTCGGGCTGTGAACGTCCAGGTATTTACATCCTGCTCTATATTTCATCTGCGCTGCCTTTGAGAGAGCAGGCAGCTAGGACAATCAATCGGCTCGCAGAACTGGGTTAGTGCACACACCCCGGCTCCGGTATGCACATGCATACACCTCGTGCGAAGGCACAAGTGGACAAACACAAACTATCCACAGGCGTGTACACACACCCAAAAGGTTCCTCAGAATCCAACAAATTACCTAAAGTTGCACACGGTGCCAAAAACAGAAACAGGCTATTGGACAGAGGAGTCCTGCAGTAACAGACTGAAAAATACTCCTTTGTGTGATCAACTGAAGCCAAACCCAAAAAAAAACTAATTAAAACTCTGAACCAACAAAAAATTCAAACAACTTTCCAGAGAGACAACTAGACCGTTGCTTTGTGTATGTCGTAATTTAATTCCATAATCACACTTGAGTGCATAAGTATGTTCATCGCACCATAATGGATGGTGAACTGGAAACGGTCAAAAACTTTAGTGTGAAACAACATCACTTCTCAACCACAACGGTCGCCATCTTGGCCATGTAGCACAAGGGGAGGCGACCGACAAGTTAGATTCAAATTTGTGAAAATGGCAGCAGAGTAAGGAGGACACACTTCGCCAATGGCATGGTAATTTCCACCATTTCCAAATGTTTTTTTTTTTTTTTTAAGTCAAGTGAGGAAAGCAGATATTTTGGCCAGCGACAATCCCGGTCGGGATTAACACACCATGCCAGTGGGTATACTATACACACAGTGTACTACAAGAACAGACTGACTGGAGAATCCCACGTGAGACACAGCACAACAATTAAAAGTTTGCTCCTGAAGAGCTATTGATTTTCTCAGTCGCCAACACGTACTCCCTTCGTCTTTAATTTCTCTGGATGGCCAATTTGAAATAACTAGACACAGCATGGATTTTAAATTGAGTATACAAAGAAAGATGTTAAAAAGAGCCCTGTAACACCTGATGCACAAATTTGACAGATTCAGCCAGGCACTTTGTATTGCATCTCTGTGCTCCAGCTCTGATCCGGAGTGACTCCCTGACCCCTGCAGGCCCCCCCCCCCCCACGGCCACCCAGCCCACCTGGTAGCCGGCTAGCAGCTTGCTCCTCCAGTGCGCTTGGGGCATGTCGTGGATGGACAAGCGCAGGTTGTGGTAGCTGTCTTTGAAAAGGAGGACGTGAGGCTCGTCAATCAGCCGACCCCCGAGCTGCCGCTCCATCTGCATCACCTCCTGATGAAAGAGAGAGAGAGGGGAGAGGCGAGAGGCGTCAGAGGAAACACATTTACCATCACGCTCACAGAGGTAAGTGGAAATGTGTAAAAAAAAAAACAACACATAACTGTGCAGTTTCCCGTTTCCACTGTCAGGGTGCATCACACACATTCACACACAGAACTGCATAGGTTGAAACACACACACACGCGCAGACACACACGACAGACACAGCATGAGCATGGGGCAGGGGTACAGTACATCTTAGGACAGGAAGATATTGTCCCCGCATGCGGCCGCAGCGAGCTGACTTTGATGTCAACACAAGGTTGATCCCTCGCCTCAGCGTGTGCGTCGGCCCAAGCTTCCAGCGGCTGCATTAGCATGCAAACACTCCAGCCATTCTGGCCGACGAGCTACCTGGGCTGTGATGAAGTCAGTGAACGAGCCATTTGTCAACCGCTCATTGTTCTCGCATGGCGAATCTCCTTAATTTCATTTTTGTCTTTGTGCCAGGAGAGATTTGTAAATGCATGCTTAATATTTTAATCTCTGTGGGACTTGCTCAGTGGACCATTTGTCGCCATCCAAATGACCATCTGGAATGGGATGATAATATCTGCAGCCTTTTCCTCTGATCTATCACTTCGTTTTTTGAGCCGGATGCCTTGTGCCGAACGAGTCCTTAATCCAGCACTTTGGATTGTGTTCACATGCGCTACCTCGCACTCCATTTCGGAGGAGCATATTACAACAGAGAGAAACAGACCTCTGAAATTAGCAGTGTGAAAAGACCTCAGAAATAAGATATGTTCCTTTAATCTGTCTGAGGAGCGAAACAAGATGGCAGCGCAGAGAAAACAGGCAGCCAGAATTGGCTCCGGAGTCCGGGAGACAAATCTCAAAGACAACGGCTCCAAGAGGGAGATGTGTGTATAGATAGCGGCCATATGTTGAGCCCTGCATGCCAGCGCGGTTGCCTTTGGTACGATTTCAGCAAAAAAACATCTAATTAATGTAGAGAATGGCAGTAATTTCTAACTGCACATCACTGATTCAATTTTCTGCCCTCTTTCCCAGGAATGGGCTAGACTGATTCCAATTATAATGGAAAGGAAGCTGTTAATTATCCATTTGGAATCTCTACCTGCTGTTGTTATTTGACGTGCTCTCTTCTTCATTGAGCGAGCACTTTTTCCGTCTCAGCCCCCAGAATTGAATTTCCGTGTTTGTTCAGCGCGTTTCTAATTTTCATGTTTGCTTGATGCTTATGCTCCTTGTTAACGTGGATATTGTGCCCTCGGTGATTACCACCGCATTTACACTGGTTTATTCCTTACACCCGAGTTCCGCAAAACAATGGGAAGCGCCATGACCTGAGAGTAGGTGAGTAGCAGGAATGATCTCCCTACTGTACTGTCACGCCGGAGCCTTGTGATGTTACCCAGCCCACTTAGTCAGCGAGAGAAGGTCAGACAATGGCTCTAAATCAAAGCATTGAGGTCCACTGAGTTAATAACGGGGCAGTGCATTCTCCGCAGAATTAAAAGCCCTCTGCTATTATGTCTCTAATGCAGACAAAAGGCGCATTATGAGGGCTTTCAGAGAGGTTCATTTAACACAGTTCTTAAGTGCAATTATTTGTTGGAGACTATTAGCATTGCAAATTGAGGCTGGTGGACTTTGATCGGGTCTTTGACCTATAGCAGCAGATCTATAGGCCTGCAAGCAGGGGAAAGAGTGCAGAATGCCAATTATCTTATTATCAACACCGAGCGACTACAATGAATACTAACTTGCCTGTCTAGCACTTTGTCAGGTTCAAAGCTGACACGGCAGGATTACAATCAAACAGGGTCTAGGACATGGCACCCCGGCTATTCGACAGGGACGCCGAGCCCACTGAGGGGAAGGTACACGACGAGGGACGACACGCTCGCTCTCTTACAGTGTGCACATGTCCTCGCTTTCCAATGACACCGTCTCGCTTTTGTTTTGTTTGCGTGCGCCTGAGTGGCTGTGAGTGTGTGTGTATGGGAGTGTGTTTTTGTGCAGGGTTTTGGCATATGTTCTGGACTGAGAGAATAATGGCCCTCTTTACGCCCCATTATCCCGTTAACAAATGACAGTGTGAGCGAGCTAATTGATGAGAAGCTAAATTTGACCGTATTATTTACTCTTTCCGGGGGGAAAACAATGCGAGGTTTTGAATTAGTTTATCCAATCACATATTAATCATCAACCGGGAGCTAACATTGTGTCTCCATTCAGTAGAGATAAGAAGAGCCGTTTCTCCTAAGACGCCGTGACCCTGTACAGCTGCGGAAACATTAAGATGCATGAGATGGGCGAGAAGTTCAAGTACTGCAGGAGAGAAAAACCCCTTTTGTTCTGACGGAATTCGAGATAGCCTGTGGTGTGTGTAAAGACTGTGAATTTAGAGTCAGACAGAGCCAAGACCACCCCCTGGCATCCAATGAGGCTGGCTAAAGAGAGTGAGATAGAGCAGGGGAGGAGTGAAGAGAGCAGGAGCGAGAGAGGAGGGAGACAGAGGCAGCTTAACATTTGTGTCTCCGGGTCACCAAAGTGGCCGGCTTTAGCAGGAGAGATAACGGGATTACTGCAATCACGGCCACCGTTTTCTATGACTTCAGCCCCCTTCCCATCCCCACTCATCTCCCCCCGCCCCACCCCGCTCCTCACCCATCCCCTCATCCCCTCATCCCCTCATCCTCTCGGCTCGGACCACAGCTGGGACTGTGATGGACTGGGGACGGGCTCCACCAGGGAAACAAGAGACACTCACACAGCTAATCTCCTCAGGCTGGTGCTGACAGAAAGAGGTTAGTGGCTGCACCAAAACCCTCTTGCAACAAAAACAGCCAGCTGAAGAGAAACACACTCTCAACAAATGAAAGTACTAGTAGAGGCCTGTATATTCGTGTGTGTGTGTGTGTGTGTGTGTGTGTGTGTGTGTGTGTGTGTGTGTGTGTGTGTGTGTGTGTGTGTGTGTGTGTGTGTGTGTGTGTGTGTGTGTGTGTGTGTGTGTGTGTGTGTGTGTGTGTGTGTGTGTGTGTGTGTGTGTGTGTGTGTGTGTGTGTGTGTGTGTGTGTGTGTGTGTGTGTGTGTGTGTGTGTGTGTGTGTGTGTTAGTGTGTTTGTTAAACTTGACTGGATCAAAGCTGCAGATGACAATATTGCGCTTTCCTCACAGTAAGGTCAAGCTCTTACATGTGGTCTACTCTTATTCTGTCATGGTGTGTAATAAACTGATTAAGTAAACTGGCTCCGACAAGGATTCTAATATAAAGTTTGATCAGTCAATTAGTCAAGCTACATGTCAACTGAAACACAGAGTGATACTAAGCGCTTTCATATTTGAATATTCTCATAAACTCATCCTAACCCCCACCACTTTTAGCAATGCCAATGTCCGCGTGTGCTTAAAAAAATGTGCATTCATAGCGATGATCCATTTTCAGAGCTGCTCTTTTCAGGCAAACGCATTTGTTTATAGAGAGGAGCCTGGCTATGTGGGCTCCATAAATCTGTGTATTTGTCAGCAGGATGTGACAGGCTTTTCCTCTCTGACTGAGAGTCTATCAGTCTGAGCTCCAGTGGCCGTGCCCGCTACAGTCAACTCTGATTAATAACTACAAATAGAAGGGACTGGTCTGCTCCAGTTATAAATGGGGACTGCGTTTGCAAGGAAAAAGATGCACATTGCGGCTGATAAATCACGGAGCGGCACAGGAGAAAAACAGCACACGGGGAACACAGGAATATAATATGGAAACAATTTCTCGGCTGGGCACAGTGATAAAGCTCACTGTCTTGTTTAACTTAATGCCAGCAATTACTGGGCTATGCTCTTCTGCTTCTTTTCCCCTTGAATTCCTTGCCAGTAACTATTCTGATGGAGGAATCACAGAAGCTGATCGCGGTAAACTACGTGTGCTGGTCTCCTTTAATACATAAAAGCAAAAGCTTTCCGCTTAAATACAGTTTGCTGCTCAGGAGCTATAGCGAGCAAATGTCATAGTGGCGGCACATAAATAGTTTATGGGTAATTTTAAAGGCAAAAAAGAATAACAGGTCGAGGTCACGCAGTGTGCAAAAGAATCCGGGAGCCACTACTTAACAAGTGAGACATCAATTGAACAGCCGTTTAACAATGGAACGCTCATTTTTTTACATCCAAGAAACAAAAAGCTGAATGCAGTGGCCTCATTACATGAATATTGATGAAAGCGTAAATCCTGTCATCTGAAAATAAAGCCACAACATTTAATGGGGGTTTTTTGGGGGGGGGGGGGGGGGGGGGGCGCATTTGAGTCCACATAGAGGATTTGAAACATTTCATGGTCGTTGAAGGTCACGTTAAACTCAATAGAGGATGATTTCACAAAACAAGAGTCTGAAGCTGTGACAAAAAATGCTAAGATGCTGATGTTACACAGCTGGGTTGTTGACCGTTCATCATTGTAGTTTACCATGTTAGCGAGACATTATTTGCTAATTCACACTAAACACAATTAGATCTGCGGTCATTAGTTTTCACTCATTAAAACAATTAATTGTTTCAATTGTTTCATTGTATTTTCGACATGTAAGACAACCTTGAGTGTCTTGAAAGGCGCCCTAATATAAAAGCAATTGTTGTTATTATTATTATTATTATTATTATTATTATTATTATTATTATTATATCCGATCAAAAACCAAAGTATTGGACACATAAATAATGTGACCTGATGATGGCGCTAGAGGTGAAGTCAGAAGATCACCAAAGTCATGACAACTCATCTTTAAGTCCCCGTGGATATCTACAGGAGATAATTCAGTCTGGATCAAAGTGGTGGACCAATTGACAGACCGCTAACATGGCTAAACAAATTCCCACATAGATTTTTAGATAGATTCGTTTTTGTAATAAAATATAAATAAATTCTCATTTCTCAAACATTTTACTGCTTCATAGAGAGTAGCCGACTTATGCTTCACCCTCTGTGAAAAATAAATCTGACAGAGAGTGGGCGGTTTATAAATGATTCCGCGTGTTTCTTTTAACAGTACAACACTATACTTACAAAACGCAAAAATAAACAGACACATATTTTGTTACTGTTCCACTAAAATTGGATTACGCTCATGCATCGGCGTGTTTTGCCCTTTGTATGATAAGCCGACAGATTCTGAATATCACAGCTAAATATTCCAAAAGAAATGCAGCAGCGTGTCCCTGTATCCTTAAAGCGCACCTTTTGTCGGCGCCCTTCCAGTTTAATTAGACGCTGGTGTTAGGTCTGTCTCTGTACCGAGTCGGAGGCTCGGTTCACTGCAGGTGTTTCAGTCAGTTGTGGGATGGCAGAACATCAGTGGCGCCTTCCCACAGGTCTAGCTGGGAACAAGCGAGTGCACGGCGAGGGTGCCACCAAACGCTGATCATGTCTCCTCTGCTGCTGCGCCAGCCTTGGCTGGGCCCATCAAGAGTGGGACACACATTAAATATTAACTTAATTGGTCCCAGCAGAGTCCTGCTAGCGTACGGCAAGCATCAGACGGAAATGTCACCGTTTCCCCGGAGCCCCCACACACTTCGGATCAAAGACAATAACACTGGTTCTAATCTGCTGTAATTGGGAGATAAGAGATTGCACGCAGCAGCAGCGTGCATGCATGCGTGTGCCTGTGTTTGTGGGTGTGTGTATCCGTCAGTCCCACTGATGGAGGCTTGTCAGAGCAGACTTGACAGCCAGCGATGGGACTGGAGAGATAACCTCCAGTTCTCCCTGCCACTGAGCAGTCAACAGAAGAGGCACAGAAATGCTTTTTCTGTTGACTGCTCAGTTCAGGGTTTTTTTTCCCATCTCCCATCAGAAGTACAGACTGTTTAATGCATGGGAAGTTGACTTGTCTGAAAAAAACATAAAAAAGAGGCGCAGTGCCTCAGAGGGCTGCATGTACTGTCATAAAATTCACATGTGCAGAAGGTGTAGTCCCCGCATCTGCACAAACCTAAAACATGCTGCTGTGCCACCACACTGTGCCACCTACTGGGTACTCCACCGCTGTTCTGCACAACAATTATCTCTTAATGGTAGCCATAGAGAAAGTCTAATCATAAATGGTGCATTTTAAAGATAGTGATTAGTGATTAGACTGAACCTCTCCAGGGAAGTTTAATCTCCACTCAAAGTGGTTAATGTACTTGCTAAATGAACTGCTGCCTCCATTATGGCACCAAGAGCAGTGTGAAGTCAAGATTACTAAACAGTTTGGGCCATGTTCTAAATCACTCACTAAAAACTACAGAACCCAGGAGACGCAGTGGCTTACCACAGGACCAGGTTGTGTGAGAGACGGGGAGCTAATGCACTCAAGGGTGCCGGGGGAGCCGCGGAAGTATGGCAGCACAAGTGCTGGAGTCAACAAGCTCAGATGTCCTTTTCCCTGACTAAGAGAGCGGGCGAATGGCAGAACAAGAGCCCGCCAGAGGCGGAGAAAGAGAGCGAGAAAGAGGTTTTGTGCACCAGCAGCCTTCCTGCATCCAACAGGACACACAAGGTCATTGGCAGTCACACTGCAGCAAAACATCACAGGGTCACTCAATGATCTGGATGTATAAAGACAGCTGTTTCACTGGAACTGTTTGGGAGCGAGCAAACAACAAAAACAACGACAAAAAGTACGCGTTGTACAGTCCTTACCTTATGTATGCTAAATTTTACATTTATTCCTACACTAAAACACAGTAGACTGTCAGACAGCAATTTTCCTGAACACTCATGTAATCATGCAATAGCTGTCAGCGAGAGGCGGATAGCGGCAGAGGCAAAATTGAGCCCCAAAAAGACAGATGTAAGCCAGGAGGCTGTGGTAATTCCCACCCCACAGCTACAGCCTGTGCACAGTTCTCATCTCATCTCCTGCTCCGTGAATGGGAGAGTGCTAATTTCAGCCCCATTGTTTATGGCCCACAGCTATCCATAGATTGTGCCGGCGGCGAACCTCTGCACAAGGAGGTCAGCCATTACAGCCGGCAAGAGTGGACTCGAGTGGGAAGTGGCACTTGTGGCTGTAGGTTGTGTCAGATGAAGAGGAACAGCTTGCAGTGAGAAAGAGGGTGTGGAGAGAAAGAGAAAGAGCGCACGGGGGTGGGGGGTGGGGGCTGGTTGCTGGGAAAAGATTGGGACGGGCTCTCCTTTTAATTTACTAATTAACCATGCAAATGAAATCTTAACAGGCTACTCAGAGGCCGTCCTCGAGGGAGGGAGGAAGGCATTAGTGCTTGATTATACTCTGTCCGCGTGGAGAGCAGAAAAAGGGAAGCGAAATATGCTGTTGAACAAAGTGATGGGGACCTTCTAGGGCCCACGGCGGCTGGGCCAGACCACTGACAGCATGAGAGAGAAACAAAAGCGTCTTTGCCGGCATGCACACAAAAAAAACACAGAGATTGCACAGTTTACCATGATTAACCTGGACATATGAATTGTTTCGGTAGACTCGGGGGGAACGTCTGCTTCACACATCACACATTCTTGAACTGCACATGGTGAAATCAAGCCTGCAGTATTGTTCAATTTACCATGGCTATGCCTGCCTCCTACATGTCTTCACTGCTTCCCGCTAACCTCCCGATGTGGCAGACAATGCCATTACACACGGCGGTCTGCCCATCACTCAGATGATGCCAGACCACCCGATCCTCTGCGACCTCAGGCCCTGAGAACCTGCCAGCCAAACACAATAACAGGCGGCACGTACCTTGAAGACGTCCTGCGTGTCGTCCATGCAGTACACCCTGATGTTGTACTCCAGTGTGGAGCAGTAGGCGTCGGAGAAGAGCACCAGCCTCAGGCGCTTGGCGGCGCCCATGTGCAGGGACTCTCCCACCAGGGCGAAGGTGCCCAGCTGCTCGGAGAAGAGCCGGCACGTCTCGGCCTCGAGCTGGCAGTAATAGGGCTCCGACACCAGCTCCTCCCCCATGAGTAGGACATCCTGGTGGTGAGGCAGAGTGAACAATAATGAAACAAGGTGTGTTTGGAAGGTCAAGCACCCACTTTAATTTGGAGGGAAGGGTAATGCGTTTGCCTTGGGTACCTGGTATGTGCATGTGTGGGTTTGTGTTCATAAAAGGCTTGTCAGGGAAGTATTTTTGTGCAGAAGCAGGCCCCAAACTCTTATTCTTCCTGCTGAGTGGCAAGTCACATCTAAGCGAAAGGTATTAAAGGTAATGTTACACAAGTGTCTGGGTAGAGGTTTAGATCAGGGGCAAAATGGAATGCTCTGATCTTGCTTCAAATTCCCTTTTCACCGCAGCATGTTCACTCCATACTGACATAAAGCCACACATCTCCTCATACAAAGACACACATCCTATAGAACACCATCAATTTACTTAATAATGCATGAACGAGTTACTCAATTGACATGAAACGAGACTCGGATAGATTCCTGGCAAGAATGGATGGTTCTGGTGAAAGAAAAGACTGGAGGTGCAGTCAATATTGGATTATTGGGATTTACAGAATTTTCTTTCAGCCTTTGAGATTTGTTAAGGACAGTGAACACAACTTGCCAATTTATCTGCAAAACAACACCAGTGTCTGATTGTGAAGAGTGTTGAAAAAAAAAACATGACAAAAGGCAGTACCGATTAATTGGAGCTGTAATTGGCGATGGATAAAAAGAGGACATAAAAAGGATTTTAACGTGTCAGAGAGGCGACATGTCTGGTTTTTCTTACTTTGTTACAAAGCAGACGCGCTGTGTCACATACGCATCTGTAATAAAATTGACAGACTTGTGAAAATATCCCATCCCATCACAGTACGAGATGGTTTTATGAGATAATTCCACCGCTCTCTGGGCTAATTTGATGGGGACAAATTGGACCCAAGGTGACGAGATTTCCTCTAAAATCCCATCATACCAGTTGACTGACTCTTCCCATTAGCCGATCAAGCTGAAGAGAGCATTCCGCCTGCCAAATGCCCGGCGAGCCCCTCTAGGATCGATTCAACCAGACACGAGCTACATCAATAGAATTAGTATTGACACGATTCATTTGCTATGCAACCACAATGGAGTCTCATTTTTTCATCATCTAAATATTTCTTCAAAGCCGAGCAGAGAGAGAGGTGGCTCAATTACATCGCCGAGCGCTACCTCCATGAGCAATTCATTTCTCCTACTGCGGCGTGTCCCTTTCCACCATTCCTTTACATCTTTTTCTGCTTTTCTAAACCATATTGCCGATATCCCCCGCCTATTTCTAGTCATTCCTCTACATCTACATCACCTGCTTGTCTTCTTTCCCTGTTTCGTGAACCTGGCACTTTTTCCTTTGGTGGCCAGGCAGTGAGGCCGTCGGGCTATATTTGGTCCAGCCGATGATTAAAAGTGCTGGTCTAACCTCTGCTTCAGACAGGCCAATCCATCCAATGGACACCCCACCGCCACCACACGCGGGAACGCTGAATAATTTATGCACAATATCGAACATGAAAAAAGACCTACTAACAGTCAAAAGCCCATCAGCACCCTCTGAACCGTCTGTCTGTCTGTCTGTCTGTCTGTCTGCCTGCCTGCGTGCGTGCGTGCGTGCGTGCGTGCGTGCGTGCGTGCGTGCCAAATGTTGTTTCCCGCTCTATCCTGTTGAGTCTGGCAGTTGTGGTAACTTTCAAATTTCATGGAGAGGAAATGGGGAGGGATCTCTGTAATTGGATGCAGTGGTCAAAGCTGGTCAAGGGGCACTCAGAAGAGTACTTGGAGGTTCAGTAATTTGCTTAGAGAATTTCTGTTTTTTAGAAACATGTTGCCTAGCAACAAAGCTGGGGGAGAGCCTGCTCTTCAGGCTTTTGTTCCAGCCCAATGAGAAAACACCTGATGGTCAATACAAATCAGAGCCTATGGAGTGGATGAGTGCTGGGCCAGAACTATACTGCCGCTATACAGCTCTGAGAGCCCTCCAGTGCAGGTTTCAAGTCACTGATGAGCAAGTTCGTACTTTTTGAAATGAGTTCAGTAAGGCTTTACAAATTCACTGGGTAGAAAACTTTGTCTTTCTACTGGAGTTTCAGTGCTGTGCTCACCTCCCAAGTGCCCTCGTAGTTCTGCTTTTTGAGGCGGACGGCCCAGTTATCCAGGCATGCGTCAGAGCAGTGGTCCATGCTGAGGATAACCGGCCGGCTCAGGACCACCCCCGGAGGGCCACAACTCACAACGGGGCTAAGCAGGGTCTGGCAGCCGGCCAGGGGTAACCTACACCGGGGAGAGAAGGCGAGAGGCAGGGGAATGGATCGAGATGAGGAGCTTTTACTCATAGAGTTATTAGAGAGAATTTACAGGTCTCTTGTAAGCGGGATGTGATGCCGGCACCTCTGCAAATTATCTAGCAGCTGAGAGGATGATAAAAGCCGGCTGGACTCGCGGACAAGCTGGACCAAGTTGTGAGTGACTAATAACAAAACATCACAGCATGCTACAATGACTGTGCCTTCGGAGACTGAAAGCAGCAAGCCAGATAAACAGTGCTCTCCAAACAATCCATCCGACTTAAATAGTACACACCCTGGTAAAAGGCTGCGTTATTTATTTACATCCCTCCTCCACAGCACAGACTTAGGCCTTTCCTAATGGAACAGTAGAGCATCAAAACAAACAGCCAAGTGGCATCCAGGGAAGACTGCCAGTTAGGCAGTGTTACAGAGACCCACCTTAAATCTTCCTTCCTCTGAACAGTGAGATAAATCTCATAGATCTTTCCTCTGGGGATGGCCTCGGGAGGAATGAGCAGACTGATTCCTAATGCAAATAACAACAAAGGGAGAGAAGGGGTTAGGGAGAAGGATGAAAGGGTTTGCAGTCTCATTTGTTCTGATTGAACAACACTTTTGTCGTCTCACAAAAGGAATCTGGCCCACTCGACAAAACTGTACGGCTGCAAATACAAAAAAACAAATCTATTCTGAAGGTCAGAGGCATCCTCCGCCAGGTGCAGGAGATGCAAATCTCTGCACCGGCAGCCGACGCTGCACACGTCCCCGCGGTCGACAATTAGCTGGGACAAAGGCGCACGTTGCATCGCAGTTTAAATGTCCTCCGTCTGCCACCAAGTAGATAATTGAGACCATGGAACAGACTACTCCAGGAAAATTGCACTTCCCCAAGGGAGTGGAGGGATGTACCTTGGAGAAAAGAGAGAGCTATTGAGGTAGTTTGAGTGTTGTGGCATTTATGTTGTGATCCTCATGCCAAATAGGCCACTTAGAATCCTATTTAATGTAGCACAAACAGCGGCTACGTGACACAATCCTTAATAGTCTGTGGATTGTAAACAGGATCTGTTTACCATAAAAACATCTGTTTGAATAAGGCGAAGGTGCCTGCACGCTCATAGACGAGTCTGAATCGATAAACCAAGTCTTCCACGTACCTGCTCGGAAACTGTGCTAAATGACAGCAGCCTTTATTTCTCTGTTTGAGTGAATGCATGCAAGCGCTGACTTTCTTTTTCATTTATTTAATCCTGCGTCCCAATGAGAAGACCGGTGCCAATGTGCGGTGTAGTCTACACAGCTTTGAGTTAATCCGGGCATACAATAAGGGTAAGGGAGCCGAACGGTGCCAGAATAAAGACAGAGAGGGAACGAAAGGAAAGCGGGAGAAGAAAGACCTTTTCTCCCACAAGATGCTGGCGCACTGGCGCCGTCATCAGCTAATCTGGGCAGCGCACAACGAGCCAAAGTGAAAAACACTGTCCTCCAGAGTAGTTAGAAAAACTCTGTACTTCCGCTAATGTGGAGAGGGGAAGCAAAATACGGGACTAATGATGGTGGGCTTCTTATCCTGCTGCTATAATTGGAGAGCACTTTGTTGCGGGTGTCTGTCCATGTAATTGCTCCGTCGAGAAAGCAGATAGCACAAAATTTGAAAAAGGAACACATTTCTGAATGAGGTCTTTCAAAACGACACAAAGTTTTCCCGGTTCCGGTTCGGCCGCTCTGTTCTTTATTCCCTTGCCTGTACACTGCATGATGTACGGCATTACTGCGACGAGGCTCGCGGCTCAGTGTAGCTCTGCTGAGTCTGAGGTGCTTAAGAGTAGGCCTACTTTGCTACTGTTTCCATTCGAATAAACACTTTGCAGCACAGTAGCAGCACAGTTGGCGAGATGTGAGGACGCCAAACACAGGAGATCTGCGGGCGTTCTTGATCCCCAGAGACGTCAGGTAAGAAGTCTTTCAGGATTTTGCTTTTAACTGACTTAAATGATGAAAGGATCACACACAACATTGTAAATAAGGAGTCATATCAACTGTCAACACACTCTTTTGGTTTCTGTTTCACTCTTACACTTATATAATGACATGCACATTTCTACGCTTCATTTTGTCTTGTTTGTACAATCTCAGGGCGAAGGAACGCTAACTTATTCAAATATACAAATTATTGTTAATACACTGTGACAGTTGTGTGTGTGTACGTGTGTGCTTTTTTTTCAAGTGCCGTACACAACTGACCCTGTTGTACGTCAGCTACAGATTCAACCAGCTCCATCATAAATGGAGCCTAAGTGGAATAATTTGCACCAGGTTGCATTTCCAGGAATCTTTCAGAGGAGAATGTAATTTGGCACACACTCTTCATTTTCACTTTGTTTTATTGACAAAGTATTTGACTGGATCATGCATTTTAGATATTAGTTTTTTTTTTGTATGATTCTGTTTTTCGACTAGTCACTTTTGAGATAAACAAGAGACCCATTCACAAACACATCCACATTAATCACAGGCCCTTTGCGTCTCGTCTTGTCCCTTATAATGGCTGTAAACTCATTTGTATCACAGGCAGAAATACAGCCGGTGCACTGAGCTGTTTTGTATGAACACTTTTATGTGCGTTATCCTGGTGCAAACCTATTAAGCGAGCCACATGCACCAGATTTAAAGGCTGAATGGTCTGGGTCGGCTTCAACAAGACAGTGAGACGTTTATGGGACTCAGCTGTTACTGATAAATTCCCCTTGTTAATGTCCAGTCAGGGACATTAAAGCAGGTGTAATAAAGTTTCTGTGAATGTTCGTTTTTATGTAGGAGCAAGGGCAGTGTATGAAATGTGCAATACAAACAAGCCCCACTTGTTCCCGCAGTATTTCTCAATTTAGCGGCAGATGTTAAATTGTTTGGATGGAACTTTTCTCGTTTGTTTGAAGTATGGTGGCAGACAGAACATCCTACAGAGGATTACTGAAATCTCCTTCTCCTTACACAACGCTGACTAATGTCACATTCACTGAAACAACGCCTCAGTAAAGCTTTTAACAGCCACAACTTTGATATCATAAGCGTTTTTACTCACTGTCTTCGCATCATAAGAGTTTTCATAAATCACATTTACAAATTACTATAGAAATAGACAAATATATATATATATATATATATATATGTTGTTGCCTTTTATTTTTGTTTTATTTCTCTATTTCAAAAATACCAAGAGCTGTAAAGAGAGAGACTATAGTGGACTGCAGAGTTTGAACCAAAGAGATTGTGTGCAGGTAGACACAGGACCAAAAAACCCTGAACCTATTGCTCGGTTCCTTTAGCTTGGACCAAGACTAGATCCATTGTTGTCTTTTAGCTGATCACGGTCACACTGCCTGTTCCCAAACGAACCAGGAGCTGCAAGCTTTAAGTAGTGGAATGTGTGGAAGCAAAGCAGAACAGCCACAGGATTTTCTGATTGTCGATACAGTAGCGAGGGGAAAAAAAAGTGAACCCTTTGGAATTACCTGCATTAATGAATAAAATGTTCTCAAGATATGATCACACTTGACTGATAACGCGCAAATCATCGTATTTCTATTATATATAGTCCGTTCAATCAAAGAAAACAGATTGCCGGTGTGGGTTAGAGCTTTTTTGACTCAAAAAGCAAAGAAAAAAAACTCAAACATTGTTGATACAGGCAGCATCTGCTAATGGGAAATATGTCTCACAAAAACAGATCTTAGATGACATATTACTTAAAAGTGTGGATTTGCATAAAGCTAGGGTTACAAAGTGATTTCAAAGAATTTTCACCAGTCCACATTTTGACGAAAAATCTCCATAAGTGGAGATGATTTAGTTCTGTGCTTACTCGTTCTACCAGTGGGCGTCCAGCTAAGGTGACTCCAACTTTAAAATGTAAAAAAAAAAAAAAATGAAGCCAAGAATAACAGCTAAAGGCGTGAAGGAATCATTGGAGCTGGTTAACATCAGATGACGGTTGCATGTCGCAAGGTGTCATGACATAGACACATACATGCCTGAAGTTTGCCAAAGAGACACTGAGACCCCACAACAGTACTGGGGAATGTTAAGTGGGCTGATGAGACTAATCGGGAGGAACATGCAGCACGACATAGTGGCCTAAAAAAGGGGGCACCGCATTCCACCATGAAAACATCCTCCAAACAGGAGCGAGCATCATGAGCTGGTGCTGCTTTGCTGAATCCCCAAGTTTATCAAGGACTCAGTAGAAGCTGGGTGATGTAGCGGGACAATGACTGTAAACACTTTTGTAATGGAGAATCACTTCAAAACAAAGTCCACTTTTTGGAGTTGCCCAGGGCCGAGCAGAGTTGCTGTGGAATTAACTCTGCTGAAGCAGTTCTGTGGGAGGAATGGTCAAACACTCCTCCTCATCACGAGCTTGTTTTAAGTTGAAGGAGTTTGCAAGGGGTCAATTGCTTTTTCCACCTGGACCCTCAGTGTGGAATGTTCAATAAAGACATGAAAAGATTATAATTGTGTGTTATCAGCTTAAGCACATTGTTTGCCTACTGTATACTTGTGACCACTTAATGCAGAAAACCAGGTAATTCCACAGTTAGCATACTCTTTCTTGCCACCGCATGCGATTGGCTCGTTTATTTCACGTTATCTGATTTAATCTTTGTTTAATCAGGCAATTTAGTTCTCCAAGCGAGACCTGAGAACAAGAAACAATCACACAAACACAATCGACAAAGCAAAGCAATATTAGCACCAATACAAGGGACTTATGCAGCAAAGGAATTAAGAAAAAAAACTGTGATAAGAATCATCAGATAGTGAAGCTTTTAAATCCCAGAGGGAAATGTAGCTCTCTCTAGTTTGAAGGCAGTTTGCAGTTTGTTCCATTTATATTGTGCAATGTGCCTTAAAAACAGTGCTGCCAATGTTGTTGTGTGCATTAGTGGAATCTCAGGTTAAAATAGTGTAATGTACAGTAGATACTAGATTCAAATGAGGAGAGTTGTGAGGGAGTTTGGAAGCTTTCACCACTGAGCTTCACGACATTAGATGGCTATTTCAACTGTAGTGAGGTCCATCCAACAGTTTCATGAACTTTTTCCTGAGGGGCTGTATGTGAGAATGCAAAAAAGGTCTACGAATGTTGCCTTGGACATTAAACATAAATTTTCCTGCCAGCCCCCCAGTAAAAATTCTGGAGAATGTCCGAGTGAGAAGACAGCAGTAAAATCTTTTGGGCGTGCTGATGACTGTAAACACAAACGCAGCTTTCCGCAGTGGAGTCATGTCCCCCTACATGCTCAGACACCATGGAATGATCAGGATATTTTGCTGCTGTCGTAAATGCGTCTGACTCGGACAATCTCCTGCTGCGTTTCGACATATTTGAAAGGCAAACTGAAAACAACCTATTATACAAAGGGTTTAAGGACTGGAGTGTTTATGGGGTTGAATGAATATCACAGTAGATCACTGTAGAAACATGGACCTGGACTCCCCTTAATTCTATCCAAGAATTATACGTTAATGAGAACAGGAACTGGATCAAAAGTATACGCAACATCTTTTTGTTTTTGGTCCAAACCAATTGAACTGAACTACAGGCGTCAAGTGAACCTGAGTGAAGGACCCACCTGTGTTGGGGATCGTCAGCCTCCCTCCCAGGAAGTTGAAGGTCCCATAGGAGGTGTTGGCCACATCGCGGGGCAGCGTTTTGAAGTAGCTCTGGGTGGACAGGCGGCTCACAAACTCCGCAGGGTCGGAGTTGAGCTTGCCATTGTGCATGGTGTGCGAGCCGTTGGGGAGTGGGTCCAGCAGAGGCCCGTTAGTCATGGAAAACTTCCCGGTGGTGTCATGGCGAGAGCGCAGGGTGCCTTGGTAACTGGTGGTGGTGGTTGTTAAATCAGGCTGGATGGTGAGCAAGTGGGAATTCTCTGTTTGAATAATAAGAAAAGAAAACAGAAAAAAAAAGCAAATGATGTGTGAATCTCCATGAGCGGCAATCAAGGCGGAGACAGACCTCACACTCTCTAAAGCCGTCGCAACACACACACAGAAAACTGGAAGAAACACAGGAAAAGACACATGGTGCACAGTACAGAACACACACACACACACACACACGGTGCACAGTACAGAACACACACACACACACACACACACACACACACACACACACACACACACACACACACACACACACACACACACACACACACACACACACACACACACACACACACACACACACACACACACACACACACACACACACACACACACACGAATTCCACCCAAAGCCAGTCGACTCCCCTCCCCTTGCTCTCTCTCTCTCTATCTCTGCCTGTCTCTTTAGCAACCACACAATCAATTCCAAACAGAACTCAGATACAGCTTAGCACCCGGAATGTATAAAGGCTTTTTTCACGGTGAATCACAGGCACTGCAGACCAGTTCCCCATCTCCATCCAACTCAGACAGTTGTATTTCTATTACTCGTTGGTAAACCTCAGAGGCTCCACCCAGGCAGCAAACAGAGTGGGTACATTTCCTGACAATGAGGTGGTGGCGAAACATAATGTATCAGGCAGGAAAATAAACAGCATGCGCGCGCACACACGCACACACGCGCGCACACACGAAACCTAATACGTCTTGCTTAGACTACAAACCACTGTGAACACATTCACACCACCTCCATGACCACAAACAGACAGGCTCAGTGGTACATGTAGATGAGTGCTGCATGGTCACGGTGGGCGGACGGACAGACGCACAGACGAGGGTAGAACAAAGAATAGTGTCCTACTGCTGTGGGGAGGGGGCCTGCGTGGCCGCGGTGCCCACACACCTGGCTTGCTGGGCTTGATGCCCATGGGCTGGAAGCCAGTGGTGAGGATCGAGGAGTCGGTCACATCGGCATCCAGGCCCTCCTTCTTGCGCCGGTAAACCAGGACGACCACGATGAGCAGCAGTGTCAGACACAGGGCCACCGCCACCATGCCCACGTAGAGCGCCACGTCCTCGGCCCCGCCCACCGCTGCAAGGGGACGACACAGAAAAACTACAGCATCAGCAAATACAAGATCACTCAAACTTCAACGTCAACCTGTGGACAATCAAAAAATGAGAAAGAAACACTTTCTGTAACAGGTTCTGTTCTTTTTAGCATAACCTCCCTTTATTTCTGTGCTGGATAAATATGCCAGCATGTTCTCTCTCTGCTCTGTCTTTTTCTCTCTTTCTCTAAGCACTCAACACCCCCCAAGAGAGACGGTGGAAAAATGAAGGATTTGCTTATGAAATTCTAGCGCCTCTTATTTAATGTCAGTTTCTCTCAAAAGCACATGGGCATCTTTCCCCCAAAAGTACAGTATAAAGATGACAGCTAAGCCCAGGCCAGCATCAATGTGCACACGTGTGTGCGTGTGCGTGTGCGTGTGTGTGTGTGTGTGTGTGTATGTGTTTTGCAGGAGAATGGGATTTGCCACGGCTGTCTCCCTGGGCAGAGGGAATTTGGTGGCGGAGGTGGAGAAGGCTCCCGAGGCCTTTGTGGAGGACCATTTTATCGCGGAGCCACGGGGGCGTAACGCTGTCAACTGAACACAGTCAAGGAGGGGACGCATTGAGCGCCGCAGCTTTGAGGGACGGAGAACAACAGCAAAGGTTAAAGTGCCGCAGGCGGCCGTGTGGTGAGCTGACAACAAAAGTAGGTGGACACGGAAGGAAGAGAAGAGCAAACGTACAAGAATCAGAATCAGAATTAAAGGTGGACAAAAATAAGACAAATTGGGGAACAGCATGTGCAAATGACTGACAGCATGCATGATTTGCATTTCAACAGTGAGCATGAATAACACGTCCACAATGTTTGTATTAAAATCCACTGATCATCGGTAGACAACACATTTTCGTGAGTTTCATTGTGTTTTTCCAACACTGTAATCCTGCTGCTCGACAGGAACCATGCTCAACCTTGAAAACACTGGTTTGACAAGTTTTAATTGGTGTTGTGAATCTGTGGCATGAGAACGGCACAATTAAATTAGCAGAGTGCTATAAGTCAAATTTGAAAAAAGTTATTTTTCTGGTCTCATTTCTCACTTTTCATCCGTTTGTCCTTGCTTTCTTCTTTTGCTTTGAAAAATCAATTTCTCTGGACAAAGCCGTCTGACATACCCAAGTCTTTAAGATAAATGCCAGAATCTATTTCATGGGTGATTATCTCCGTACAATCTGATACCTTAAGTAGCGGGATTATATGCAGCCGGGCTCTATGGCGGTCCTTCGTACAGCCGGGGATCTCTTGACATGTAATCAATTGTGAATGACTGGCTGAAGATAAACACAAGTTGGCCTGTTTTGTTCCTTACATCATATAGCACGTCGGCACAGAACATACTTGAAGAGTCTCATGAGATACATGGACACCCATCCTCCACCTCTCAGCCCGTCCATTAACCTGCCGGCGCCGCCCTCCTCTTCCTCCCCTCTCGGTCTCTCTCTCCTCAGGGAAGCACAGAGGTGAGTGAAAGGAAGCAGCCTGGCTGAGCCTTACACGTTTCACAATGAGCTCCGAAAAAAAGGGTGATAGACTTTGGGCTGAATCACTCATTAAAGTACCTAAATCCAAATGTCTTGGTGAGTCAAAGGCCAGACGAGGCTGTGACATTTGGACTTCCATAGCGCCGCAGTCTACTGAGGGGTGTCCAGTCTGACTAAAGACGAAACATCCGTCAGCATGGAGACATGACAACTGGGTTCCGCTGATTGGATAAACACAGCCTTATTTTGGCCTGTTGCTGTTTACTTTCTGAGGGTGAACCAAAGTCATCTGGGTAGCCTCGGATGCAAAGATCCACTATCTTGACTCTTTGTTTTCTTCAGCACCCACCATTCTTGCACCCAGACAATGAAGTCAGTCAATCGGACAACTCTGTTTTTCTCTCTCCCCCTCTCCCTCCCTCTATTTTGTCTTTAATCTCCGGTGGTTTATCGGACAATCAGTGAGTGAAGTTTTATCTGACCCGCCAGGTGTCACAGTGGAGCAATCCTGATGTTCACTGCGACCCTGACCAGCAACTGGTCTCAGTTCCTCCTGGCCCCGCTCATTGATTTTCATGATGCCAGCCAATAATTGAAAGGACATTCATCACACTTTAATTGACATAGCTAATCTGGTTTTATAATTGGATGGGCTTTACTTTAGTCCCCCTCTAACGTGCCCTTCCCCTCTCTCTCCCTCTCATTTTTCCACACACACTACCAATTTATACTCCCTGTCAGCCATTGCTCCATCCTTCATTTCCACTTGACGTAATTGCTGGCTGAGAACCTTTGATTCCCTTTGTGTGTGACCTCTCTGTATGATTGACACCTGCCTGCGGATAATCGGTGAATGTCATAGTTGACCCCGGGCCAATCTCTGTTTGTTCCCCTATCCGAGGGCTTTCAGCCCTGCTCCTCAGATTCGCTTCAGGGCTGGCTGGTTGGGGATCAGTTTCTGACTTGAGACGGGCCCGCTATTGGACTTCTAATCCATCTTGTTGGAGGCGATGTACCGAGCTCCTGTAGAAGTTGGGTCTCTTGCTGCATTGGCAGTCAGCACAATGTCTGCACCCGATAGTCCTCAACTCTCTCTACCTGCTCCGTTCTCTCCTCTGCATTGATAAATAAAAGCTTTGCAGCCTCCTGCGCCTCTTCCCTGGGCATTTATCAAGAGACCAGAGAATATATTTCATCCCATGGCCAATCCTCTAGTCACTCGCCTGAAGATGAATAACAGGGAAGTTCTTAAGGTCAGGGAAATATGGCTACTAAAACTCTCAAAGTGAACGTGACCATTACTATCTCCACAATACAGTCGTCCCATCCCTCAGTGAGTCCTGGTGAAATATGGCCCAAAACAAGTGTTCAGCCATTTTTCACGGAGCCTGTGACCCCAGTCTGACAAACAAACCCATGACGAAAACAACAACCGCTTCGCCGGCAGATGAGCCTCAAAATTCAAAAGCCGACTAAAGACAGATTATCAGTTTTATGGGTTCTGCATAATCGTTCGTGACACCCCCGAAACGGGATGCTGCTGCAAATTAAGTTAATTACCTTCATTATACACATTACGCCAAATAATTGTTGTTATGTTGTCCTAATTTCCTCTGCCTGAGAACACTAGCGCATATATTTTTCCCACTATCCTTTTTGTGCCCTCTAACACCTGTCTGCCATTTTGGCTCTGGCACACTGCCAGTGTATTTATTATTCCCCCGCGCAGATTTTGCATCGCTTCATATGGGGCGTCACTTGTTTGCTTTATGAAAATGATCCTCCCTGGGTCAGATCTGCAAAGCATCGATTCTCATACATACGATGTGCAAAACAATAACCTCATCTAACGTATGCCATTTCTGTCCTAATTAGGGAGATTACAGATGTTGTTGAGGTCCTCAGACTGAGGATGTGTCTGGGCAGAGTAACTACAGCTTACTCTGCAGTTGCATTGCTCGATTGCACTAGGAGAGAAGGGTGCCTTTTGTTTCAGGGGGAAGTTTTCCATCTCAGCTAATGGCCTGCAGACATGGTTGAAGTATGAGAGTTGCTGACGAGCCAAAACCATCTCGCTATTTTGCTTATTATAATACTTCACACAGCAATTGTCTATGGAAACACATCTGCTGGCAACAGATTGGGACGGGCATTCTTCAGAGGCCCGCGATTCGCTCTGTGCTGTCAGTGTAAATACTAAGCGACTGTGTGTGTGTGTGTGTGTGTGTGTGTGTGTGTGTGTGTGTGTGTGTGTGTGTGTGTGTGTGTGTGTGTGTGTGTGTGTGTGTGTGTGTGTGTGTGTGTGTGTGTGTGTGTGTGTGTGTGTGTGTGTGTGTGTGTGTGTGTGTGTGTGTGTGTGTGTGTGTGTGTGTGTGTGTGTGTGTGTGTGAGGAACAATGACTGGCATCTTTGTGTATATATCTTGCCTCTCTGGGGAGGAGCTGGTGACCTTTGATGAGGGGCCGACCGAGCTCCCTGGTTCACTGCACCAGCCACACTTGGCTATTGGTGTACACAAACGCGCATGCCTGCCCACACACACACAAACACACACTCACACACAGACGCACACTCACACACAGTGATGCCCATGTATATATGAATACACAGTGCATCATTCACATACAGTGGCTGTCAGGCCCCTCGCTCTCCACGCATCGGTCCAACTGATCACGTCAATCAGTGCAAAATACATAATTCAGTTTATTAATTCACTGGCCCATGACAACCGCATCCCCATTAAAACCCAGTGTTTACCAAGCCGATCCGCACTATTAATAACATTTTCTTTATGAGATGCCACCCCGAGACTCATCATCTCTGGATGGGAAGCTGCAATATCGTTCTGTCTTTGATATCAGTGGGGAGCGACAGAGTTCTCCCTTCATGTCCATCTGGTCCGCAGCGCACCCTGTGCTGGCACTTTCCACTCGGCTGCCGGATCGGGCTGCACAAGCTCGGCGTGTTCTCATCTTGACAGTTCACACATGCCCTATTACTGACACATGATGTGGGGCCGCAAACATAGCACCGGCTGATTCACACGAAAGAGGAATACACACTGGCTATGCAGCTACCTGTATGTGTACACCAAATGAATGCATGTTAAGAACAATCACAGCAGACATGCACGCCGGCAGTGTGTGTTTCCACTGCTGTTTTGCCCGCAGCACTTTGTCTGGCATGTTGTATTTTAATCACAAGAGAGATGTTTTAATTCTCAGCTCTATTAATAGGTCAGAGAGCATCAATGGTGAAATATTGCGTATTATCTTAGCAGCAAGTGCTAACCTGTGTTATTGAGGGTCTATTCCATTCTGTCTTCTGAAGTGGACATCTTTCCTTTATGAACCTTGGAATGAGGGGAAAAGCCTTTTTCTTTCTCATGTTTTGAATGTATTGTTTGTGATCTACTTGTTGTAAACTGAACCATTGTGCTTTTATTTCCTCAATACATTTTCCGCTTTGTCCTTGAGAGTGTCACACTTCTTTTTCATGATTAGAAAAATTGTGTATTTTCTTGTTACAGCTCCAAAGTGTTGTTTTAAGATCATTTATTGATTTTAAAATGTTCCTTTGCCACCTAGCTGAGTTATAGTAAGCAAATCCATAACTTAACTGTATTCCACGGATACTGCTGCACCAAAAGCGTGTCGTGATTCTGTTACTTTGCTATTGTTCCACTGAGTTGAACAGTGAGAGCATGTTTTACAGTATGTGGGTGGTAGTAGACTCACTCTGTGGGCACTGCTCGCTAGTACAGTTGAGAGACTGGAGGTCGAGCCCCTGGCAGTCTTTGCCCCCGGTGCCAGGTGAGGGCTGGGTGCACTCCCTGCTCCGCCACGTCGAACAGTCAGCGCCACACGCAGACCACTTGCTCCACTCGCTCCAGCCTCCATCCACTGCAAAGACACATAATAAAAAAAATAAAATAAAAAAAACATCAGTACAGCACATGCACTAAGAGCAGCAAAAAGTTGAATTGATTCCCCTTTAAAGACACGTTTTAGTTCACGGGGATAAACTATTGATCGGAAGTCATGCTGAACAGTTTCATCTAAACAAGCTATAGCTTTTTTTCTTCTTTTTTTTTTTACAAACAGTGTGAACTGAGCTCTGCTGAGCGGTGGTGTAAAAGCAGTGGTGTATTTGCGTGTGAGATGAGAACAACTGGTGGAACACTCTGTTGCCTTCCTGTGCAAATTCACGCGCTCTTAAAATGGAAACCTGGTAGGAAAAGCATTAAAAAGACATGCAAATCCACATGCACACACCCAAATCCAGCAGATGCACAGGGAAACCAAAGCGTGTAAGACTGCTGAGGAGAGCCATATTGTCTCTATTCTGCTTTCTTTGTATATTTTCAGCATGGAAATCAGATGCAACTAAGCCAAACCCCATTGGTGAATGGGTACTGTGGCCTGGTAGACCAGCTGTCAACAGAAATATGTAGAGGAAGATGAATTTGACCCCTGGGAAATCACCCTACTAGACTACTGTTGAACATGAGCACACACAATATTTAAACAATATTTTCCAAAAACAAATGGAACTTTGTGAGAGAAAAAGCTGCCTTGGTTTGAATTCTTTGTTAAACAAGCGGTTACTGTAGCAACATGAGCATTACCTGCAGTGCCTCTGAATGCGAGATACAATGCGGGTGGTATTGCCAGAGATGAATGTACAGTACATTACACCTGCAGCCACACCAGGACTTCAAACACACCACCATCAGCAAGAGCAAAATGGAACAAATGGAAATTGGCCTGGTAATAGTTCTGAGTGTGCGCCGCTGAAAGAAATGTCTGCAGCTTTACCTCACACAGAGAGGGAGAACATTTTGCAAAGGTGGGGGCCACTGTGTCCAGGGGTAGGGGGGTGGTGGGGCGTGATATTGAGAGTGACGCAGCACCATGCCTGGGGAAGGTTGCCATAGGGCTAAGGGGGAAAAAAACCCCCAGTAATGAGCTCTCATGGGAGGAAAAAACGACACAGTGTCCCCCCCTAATTGTAAAGGTGAATGGGAGTGGACGAGAATCACCTGAGAGTCTTTGTCTTTCTCTCCCTCTCTCTCTCTCTCTCTCTCTCACAGACACACACACACACACACACACACACACACAGAAAAAACGCACACACACACACACACACACACACACACACACACACACACACACACACACACACACACACACACACACACACACACACACACACACACACAAACAATGTATGAACACCTCTATGATGGCAGCAACCCTCCTCCTGACTGACCTGAGGGCAATGACACCTTCGTGCTCATTAATCCTTGCAATTGAGAGTGCAGGGGTCATGACCCCTCAGAGATAGGATTTGATCTGCTGTTGGTCTGAGGCTTTGGTCAATAAAACATACGTGAGACGATGGGACGTTATTCGTGGTGGGATACCTTCTGTTTCATTGCATAACTGTGAAAAAGTAATGATTTCTAGTCCTTAATTGGAAAACATTAAATGGCTCAAATCAGCCGAGAGCATTTTAGACCAGAGGCACAGGTGTGGGAATAAGACCCTGCTGCTGCCACACTCGTCTTGCATGTTTGTCCATGTGTGTCCTGAAATGATGGCTAGAGCATGTGAGAGGGGCTTTCGTGTGTGTGTGTGTGTGTGTGTGTGTGTGTGTGTGTGTGTGTGTGTGTGTGTGTGTGTGTGTGTGTGTGTGTGTGTGTGTGTGTGTGTGTGTGTGTGTGTGTGTGTGTGTGTGTGTGTGTGTGTGTGTGTGTGTGTGTGTGTGTGTGTGTGTGTGTGTGTGTGTGTGTGTGTGTGTGTGTGTGTGTGTGTGTGTTGGTATGCTGACACAGCTCGAGCATTTTTGCTGTCAGATCCATTTGGCAGAGAGAGCAGAACCAATCAGATAATTGTCCTTGTTTGGCATTGAGTGGACCCATCCGTGGGCCAGTGGGCTGATTATCCAGGCTGGGAATGAGAATGATTGAATAGCGAATTACATCCTAATGAATACATTATGTCACCCCTCAGTTTATCCACACCACTGTGAAATAAAGAGATGAGATCAACAGCTGCCCTGATGAGGTGATGAAATTCAACTTCTCTTTTCCAGCACAAAGCAAGACTAATGTCCATGCAAATAACATTTTCAAACAGGGAGATTGGAGTGGAAGGAGGGTGCTGGACGTGAGAGTGTGGACGAGGCACAAGCACAGTGACAACGAGGCCGAGGAAAATCAAAGAAAGATGGCGATGCATAAACAGTCATTGATGGCCTGTCTGACTCTAGATATATGTTGGAACTATTTCAGAAGCAGAAGAGGCTTTGCACAAAAGCAGAGACCAAAGACACGTGTGGACATTATCATAAGAAGTGAAAAGATAGTAAGCGGTTACAATAAAAGCAGTGAAGCAAAAACAAAAAGACAATTTCTTTGATTTCCTTTTCTCCACATTTAAAGCTGAAGTCAAGAACAAACCTCATCCTTTTACTTTTTGAGTCCACATCAGAAAATTGTCATCCACAGAGACACAGTTTTTCTTATCAAATCCCCAGAGAGAGATTGTTAGTGCTGCTGCAAAAGGCTCCGCAGCTGATTTTCAATCTCGCAGCACCACAGGTTTTAGGTCAGGCAGGTCTCTGAGGAGGGACGGTAATACAATAGCCAAATGGCAAGCCCCCCTTTGGACATGTTGTCAAGGCGGGGAGCAAAAGAAGCCCGGCCATTCTTTACAGGTCGGTAGGAGGGCCAGTTTGAGGCTCTGCTGTTCAAAATGACAATGGCCTCTGACGGACACAGTCCGAGATCATTGGACGCCCATGGTTTCTGTGTCCTTGAGGGGCGCATGAGGAGGTAGACAAGTGCCACCGAGACCAGCAGGCCACCTCTCTGCTCCCACTGTCCTGTCAACACGTGTGTGTGCACAGCAACCACCCATAATCCCGATGCTCAAAGGCTGATGGGAGAAGAAAAAGCCACATAAAGCCACAGGCCCATTGAGGGGGTTGATAGCTCAGACTCAGAAGTGGGTGATGCAACAGGGATTATTCACCAGATCTTACTCTGTAATTCTGACACTTTTCCCCCCTTTTTTCCCGCTTGTGATAGATATGAAGATAGCATATGTACTCTATATTAGTATGTAATTGATAAATGAATTAAGCGCATTCTACTCCCTCATGTTAAAAAAACCAGTGGAACAAAACAAAATAAGACAGAATGAGATATGAAGAGGATGAGCCAAAACAAATGGCACCCAATGATTAATAACGGCGCCGATGCAAGGCTGTCACCAGATGGCCACCGTCTTTTCACTGCAAACTAATGTGTTTTTCCGTCACATTTGTCAGCCACGGCCTTTACTCCTTGGATGAAATATGTAGACTCCAGAACAATCTCTGATAATATCCAGACGCACATACGAATGCTTACTTACAAAGTAGAATCAGACATTTGCCTGCAGTGCAGACTGTCGACATATGGGTGCGAACTCGCATTTGTGCAACGCGTACATGCACGAAAAACACACACTTACAAGTGCGCGCGCACAAATACACCAGCCCCGAGTCTGTTTATTTTTCCATCGTAGAATTCTCATGACTCCTCTGGCAAGCCCGAGGGATCGGTTCAATATGTAAATAATTCACATGAATTAGAGATTCCTCCAGGTTGTTTGCCTTTCTCTAACACATCAAGGCAACAGTTCAATTCATCTGTGTGAAGCAGGTGTCATTGTGTCGCATCCAAAATAGGGGCCAGACCATTTGTTGTTGGCCCGGGTAGTGTGTCTTTTGTAGGAAATGTTGGCATGATTTGACATTTCGCCCCGACTGTTGGCTCTAAGCACATGTCAGCGCAGGGGCAGAGTCGATGGAGAGGTGTGGGATGGACTGCAGAATTATTTGGGGTACTTCAGCGATATGATGGGATGGAACCAAAGGAAAACAGGGAGAAGGCAGGCAGAGGACAGAGAAATGGAGATTAAGCACTCGCATAGTTTGGCTACTCGCTTTCTCAAGTCTTGATCTGCTCTGCTCTGAGCCTCAGGCTTTAGCCTCCTCCTCCTCCTCCTCCTCCTCACCCTCCTCCTCCACAGCTCCCTGCGTCTCTCCCAGCATGGAGCCCATCTGATCTGAGACAGAGGCCTCCGCCAACTCTCATTAAACACTTTGGAGACGGACAAAAATACAAATGAACCTCTCTAACTTTACGCTTTCCTGACGAGAGGTGGGAGCTCACATTTAGATACAAGAGTCATCGCGAGCAGACATGTGGAGAGTTCTGCTGCTGAACAGGCCGGTGTCGATGGTGTCAGTCTGTGGAAGCCTGTACGAAGCATGTACAAATATGCCTCTGTGGTAATAGCTAAGCGCTACTCTGAGGGGATCATGCTACTTTTCATATTTGGAACAACACATGGCCATCGGCATTTCAACAAGAAATATATATATATAGACTTGTGATGTAGAGAGAAATTATACCCTTTGCATGTTGTTGGTTCCAAATTTAAACTGATTAGTTTCCCGTGATTTTTCATTCAGTCGACAGCATCTTTTTCCCCCCCAAAGGAGGAGTACAGCAAATCCATCAGTGTGTTTTAGACAAAGCAGAAACAGACTGCAGTGGAATATCACACAGAATAAGCAGCAAAGAAAACAAATATTTTATATTTTCCCGTAGCCCATTTCAAAGATCTAATGCAGTAAGTTAAATGCACTAGAGAGCTAATAATCAACAAAGAATCTCAGTCTGGATAATTAATGAACCTTTGAAACAAGACCAGCATTAAATCCTGCAATTTTTATAACACGGCTCAACAAGAAAGGCTCTGTGGAGGAAAAATGCGTCTCAAGGCTGACTCAAAAAATAAAGAACACTACTTCTGAATCCAAATGTCAACGGTGCCTAAATAAATAACATGATGTGTATCCGCAGCGTTGCAGCTCCCCATGCAACTCATTCTTCTCAAGTCTCTGTCTTGTGAAATGGGCTGAAATCACCATCTACTGTACATCAGCGGTGAGACCTGCGAAGGCTATCAGCACGGCGATAATGGAAGTTGTTATCCAGTATTCAAGGAAGCTCTGTGCCAGGCTGGTGTCATCTGTTCCCGCTTACTGACCATGCGTGACTCTCATGTGGGAGCTTCTATTCAGGCTGATGATTCATGTATTTTGTTAATCAGGTCTTTGATGAGTCAAAGTGAGGATTCGGATGCACCCGGGGCTTGTCGTTGACGGGGCCGCGTGTGTGCGCGAGCGCGTGCATGGGTGACAAATGATGGCAGGAGTCAGTTCATCTTGGGGGCTTTCAGTGGCATGTCTGTGAGTACACAACAGAGCCGCTGCGCCACTTGTGATTGGAAACAACAGCCCGTCATCCCCCAGGCTCTGGCGTGGAGGAGTCTGGCCTTGTGGGGCACCCTCGCCGGGTGCCGACAGCTGGGGCTGTCTGCGCCGCTGATGTTCTGTGTGAGACAGGCAACGAGAGGGAAAAGGAGGCACGGCCCTCGGAGCCCACGACAGGACTGATAGAGGTGTGAGCGGGGTCACGTCGCCGGGGCGCCTCTCATCAGGAGAGAGGAAAAAGAGGAGTTCTCTCGCTCCCGGTGTCTCTGTGTTCACAGGGCACAAAGCAATTTCTGTCACAGCACCTTAAGGGTTGAAATTACACTCTTTCTCCTCGCGGGGCAAGAGGAAGATAGCGGAGGGTGGGGTTTGGTCTAACAATAGCAGCTTGGACTGACATTAATCTCTTTAAGCTCATGGAGGTCAGTA
The DNA here is from genome assembly GCF_022379125.1 of Scophthalmus maximus. NCBI lineage: Eukaryota > Metazoa > Chordata > Actinopteri > Pleuronectiformes > Scophthalmidae > Scophthalmus > Scophthalmus maximus. The sequence continues at coordinate 10,052,634 of NC_061523.1, forward strand.
TCCTGCTTTGCTGTTGGGGAATGTCAAGCATCCCTGGACACCCCTGTAATTCCATTACCCGTTTGCTACGGCGCTAATGATTCCATATCCGTCCAAGAAGCGCTCCCTAACAAAGCGCCATGCGTTCCTGCGTTTCCTTTGTCTTCCCTCCTCCCGCTGCTGCTGCTGTATTCCAGCGGGCCATGTTACTTACACTCATGCTTGACATCTAGTGATGTCTTTACATGGGAGATGTGTAACACAGCACCATGATTCACTGAGGGAGATAACCTTTGTTTTAGACAGGGAGAAGCTGCCACTGCCAGAGGTGTTCGATTTCCCTTTCTGCTATTTACCGAGCGTGGGAGATTTCAGCATGGCTGCAGTGCCCCAGCTGTAGAGTATGTCCACAGACTGATCTGCTGACAGGCAACAGCCAGCTCTCATACACACGCAGGCTTTCTTCACTTACTCGCTATTCCTCTTCTCGCTCTCTCTCTCTCTCTCTTTCTCCCTCTGTCACTCAGGGCTTTGCTCACGCCTTCCTTACACTATATCTGATTCCATCTGTCTCCATCCCTGCTTCCACCTCCTGTTTTCCATCTCTCGCTATCTCTCCCTCCGTCAGGGGGCTAATGTGGGACTGCAAATGAAGCAGCTTGACTTCCATCTCAGGTTAGCAGGGATCGATATGTGTTGCTCAGTATCAGGCAGGGGACTCTGCCTCTCTGGCGCTCTCACCAGGGAGAACAGACAGGCAAACGAAACGCCCCTCAACTCCTCACGCGTAAACGCGGCACACAGGCCGCCATAATTCAGCTTTTTACTGTCCCGTATTTACTACAGAGCTTGAGCAGCGAACACTAACAGATGTACTTGCCGGTCTGACACTATGCCGTGGCAGGGACCATGTCTCTTAAAGCAGACAGGTCCCCCTATATAAAAGCAGGGTCTGCGTACAGCGCAGACAATAAAGAGATATGTGAACAAAGGGTGATGATAATAAATCACTTTCTGGAGGGCGCCTTACTATGAAGACTAACGGGCTTTGACGCTTGCTGTGTGAGCGGCCTAAGTGCAGGAAAAAAAAACAAAAAAAACAGAAGCAGTGACAAGAAAAAAACGTGGAGGTGCTGGTACTAAAGTGCTAGTACATAAAAATGAATTGATGACTTCTAGATGCAAAGAAAATGCAAAAGGGAAGCCACAGGAAGCCAAGCGCCACAGGACAAACGGGGTTTGCCTGGGAGTTACCTGGACAGGTGGCCACGCAGGCACTTTTCTGGACGCTCTGCCCCTCACAGGATGTGCCTCCGTTCAGTGGCGTGGGGTTGGTGCAGCTCCGACTCCTCTTCTGCCAGCCACGCCCACACACGGCACTGCAGGACGACCAGGTGGTCCATGTGGACCAGCCGCCGTTGACTGTCAGACCAGCGCCGGTGGGGGGATGGAGGGGTGAGGGAGGGAGGGGGATGGATGAAGGGACAGAGCAGCCAGGATTACCCGACATGCACCAAGGAGAAGAGGTGTGCTGCGCTAGAGTAATTGTGACTGCTGTTACGCTGCGTTTGGGCCCTGCCAGGTGAGCACATGGGGGAGCGAGAGCAGAGGGGGCTACTTCCTGTGCCCGCGTTGTGATTACAGCCAACTGCAGCGGGGGCAAAATGGTTTCAACAGGGAGCGGAAAATAACATGACAGGCTGCCATCCTTGCCCTCGTCTTTGAGGAAGACGCAGTCGCTGCAAACAGACTAATGGACATTTTGAAAGTCCCTGCAAATTTCAGTAATGTAATGCACGGAAATTGTGCAGAACACTCAAAATTAAGTCAGAGCATAATCACTGTAAAGAAATGCCATTGAAATCGCAACTCTTAATCAGTAATGCCCCAAAAAACACTACTTGGAATTGCCAAAACGGTGCTTTAAATTTTTTTATAAACATTATATTGTTCCAGTCAGTGAGATTGTGCCCTTCACATGTTCACCCTTGATTTCACACCATTACATGTCATTCTTCAAACTCAAGTATTCCTTGAATTGATGAGAGCAACGCTATTCAATTTAATCCTCTTTTATATTGGAGACGGAAAGTTCAGGCAGTTCAAAAAGTGTGCATGCTGAATTCCTATAATTTGCTGTACCAGTGCTCATGCTCTAAAGTTTAAAACCATTTATTGGCTCATAATTCACGCTTTATCGCTCGATCATGGCAGGCGATTACATCAAATCACGCTGATTTAATTCTAACCAGCTCCTTCCTGTATCTACTGTGTTTGCTCCAGTTTACAAGAAGGCAAGATTCCTGATTTATTGACTTGAGCAGCACTGTCGTGCCTTCTCTGTACATATTCCCTTCCTAATTTCCCTCTAACTCTCTCCTGTGCTTGTCGTGGCTGAATCATTTCCTTGCCCTCTCTATGCGATTGATTGCCCGCCACGGCGAGGTAAATTACCAGGCAACTCGGCCCTTGATTACCTCTTAGCACAGAGTGCAGTCACACCAGCCAGGCCTTGTGAAAATGCATCTCTGGCCCCCTGTTGAACCCCCTTTGAAAAGTTATAGTTATTACCACTTGCTATAGCTAGATCAGCATGCTGGATTGTGATGTTCTCAGCTAAATATTATTTTTTCCAGCTATGGAGACACATAAGGGAACAGCAGTAACAAGTCTTTTTTTTTTTTTTTATAAGACTTTTTATGATTTGACCTCAATTAATACTGAAATAGTAACACATTTGTCAAGCACAAAGCATGATGGGAAGAATTGAAATTGCACATGCAAGCACCCGAGCAATTTTTTCAGAATTTCTCGGGTCTAAGAGTGAAAATGAATGTTTGACAATATAGAATGGTAAACAATAGTGTGAGTGTGAACGCTGTTGCCTCCGCAGTCATTTCAACTCTAGATCCCTTCATCTGCAGAGCAAGTCTCTCAACAACAAGCTGATTTCTATATTGTTCTCTTCGTATTTATAATCAACACGAAGAATCATTTTGCTCTTTCATTTTTATGCTGGGGGCTTGGAGGAGTGTGTCATAATGTGTGTTTTACTGACCTCCAAAGAGAAGGAAATGACTTCTCTCACTGTGCATTACAGTATATTGTTGAATATCTGTTAAGTACTTATACAGAATAATGATAATTATAATTTTCTGGACACTCAAAGACGCTTTAAAAATACAAAAAAACAAAACAAATTACTCAAAGAATAAACTGACGTTAGAAAAACTACACAAATACTAATAAACGAAAAAGTAAATACTGAATTATCACTGTAATATGTTGTGTGCAGTATAGACAACTTCCCCTATAGATTATCTCAAGTTCACCCGTGTATATTTTTGCATATAGAGAGAGGATAATATTTTCTTCAATATGTCCAAACCAATCACGTTGCACACTTGCTCATGTTTTCTGAATTTGAATTCATCTTCCACCCTAAAATCCACAGAGAGGTTTTGTTGGACGAGAAGGCCAGAAACTGCGATCTGAAGTGGCAATTAATATTCAACTAGCTAAAAAAGTCAATATGAAACAGCACAAGATATTGAATTTTGATTGAAAAAACCCCACTGACAAAAATTATACAAGGGATGAAAATACAGACGATACATATCCTGTTTCCTTTGTGTTTTGAATGTATTAACTTCTAAATGTGTGGTAAAATCATATATATCTATAGATTACTCAATTCTAAAAACCATTGCTATAGCAGAACTAATTAAAAATTGAAAAGCCGAAGAGGTGCGCAGACATCTACATAGTGCTGTATATTTGTGGCATATGGTGTTTTCTCTACTGACACGATAATAAACAAGAATTGCGGTTCTGACTTTACAGCAGAACATTACATCGACTTTTTCTGGCAGCCTCAACGGAAACAGAGCAGGTGTCAGACACTGCGCCAGATTATACATCTCTTACATGCACAAAGTCGCTTTACGTGACGCCTGTGATTTCCATCTCCTGTTAGCATTTGGCTGAGAATTAAACCGAGTTGTAATGTATGCAAAACTTTAGTAGGGCCAGCACCCGAGAAATCCTCCGCGATAGAAAATATGCCTTTTCTCTGCATTTCAATAAAGGTCAGTCTGCGTATTCAAGCCAGGTCATTATTTACAGTTTGCTGTTAATTTAATTTTTTCTTCTCATAGTGGATCCACTACAGAGGAGGAGGGAGATGGCAGCCCTGAGATCAGAGACTGCCAGCTTTGGCAGAATGACTGCCAGCAACATTTAAGTTGTGCTAATTAATGTGCAGATACGCTACTATCTCTTTGTGTAGTTATTTATGATGATGCAATCTCTCGCTCGATGAAAAAATAATAACAATGAAAGCTGTCACCATATGTCACATGTGCGTAACGCTGCATACTATTATTACTACTGTACTGTGGAATCGGAATATAGTATTATATATATATAGTATACAACCTCCTGATGAAAGAAAAAGGTGTCGTCCACGTGAGAGAACGTGCACAGGAGAACGGGGAAATGTAGGAAAACAGAAGCAACATGCACGCAAAACTCTGACTTGGGCTGATTTTATGTCTGTTATATTTACAAGCACTGAGCCCAGACCTCTCATTAGTCTCTTCATGCAGAGCTTTGACTTGCGGCTGAAAGAAGTTATCACCTACCATAGACCAGGACCGTGGCAGAGGTGCTTTTTCGCCGAGCCACGATGTTTTTGGCCACACACGTGTAGTTGCCCGTGTCCGCCAGCCGGGCCTTTTTGATGACGAGATTATGGTCAGCCGTGATGAAAAAATTGGGGTCGCTCGCTGGGTCGATCACATCCTCGTTTCGCTGCCACTCCACCTGAAAAAATATTCCAGTGGTCAAAAATTGACTGCATCTCCACAGAAACGGTTTCCCCCCTCCCGCGCAGCTCTACAACACGGTGCCGGTGAGAATTCGACATGAGAACAGCAGCGAGGTACAGTACTTCTTTTCTAATGCAATCAAACATACCACAAGAAGAACAAATGCAGCTTGGTATGTTATTGATACTGTGATGCAATCATATTATATATGCACAGAACTGATTTAAATATTTTTCTCTATCTTTTTGTGGAGGGATGCAGTTTTTATTTTGCTGCTGCTGTATAACTCTGTAGCTGTTGGTGGCCTGCGAGCGAAACTAATCATGCTTTGTGTAGTGTGTGTGCCCTCTCAGGAAAGCCAAAACCGATGTGATTCCTTTTTTTTGGTGTTCTCTCAGATTGGCTTTCTTGTTTTCTTGCTCTCACTTGACCTTGTGCCGTCTCGAGAGGAGCTACAGTACGGCAGCATTGTCGTTGGTATATCTGCCAGTTGCAATGCAGCAAATAATTGGGCTTTCTTCCTCTTGTGTGCGCTGTCCCCTTTTTCCGCCTGGTGACTTCTGCTCTGATGTTCTTTTCTGCTAAGCTGCAGATAGCACCTTGCTTCCCGTTTCCCCTCGCAAAGTATCCCTACACTGTACAGCTGTGATTGGCCTGTCTGCTGCTCCTGGTCTCTGGGCTGGCCTAACCTCCTCTTGTGTTGTGAGTGGAGCAGTTAGTGCCTATCTGGGGCCGAGGGCATTGCAGCAGACGAGGTGAAACAGCTGGCCCCCGCCTGGTCCTCTGGTCTGACACACACCCACAGAGACGAGTGGAGAGAGAGGCGGACTTGAGCAGAACAAGGCTGTGCATGAGTGCGAGAGTGTACGTGGGATACAGTACATGGAGAGACGGGAAAGAGATGGAAAATAAGATAGGGAGAGACTGAGACAAATAGAGCCATTAATTATGGATAGGCCTTTAGAGATGTCAAACGAGGAGTGAAGCCTCCAAGCCTATCGTGAGTGATGTGAAGAGATGATGTGATATACTGCTTCTCAGAGATGTAAGAGAGATAATAAATCAATAATGGGGAATAATTAGAGGCGTAATTTATCCGTGCAGGATTGTCTGTTCCCCTGTGGGGGAGCGAGAAACACCGGGGAGCTGATCCTGAGCAACTTTTTGCTCTTTGTCCTCCTGGTGAGGAAAGGGTAAATGGATGTTCAATGTTGGCCTATAAATATCTTCTGTAACCGTGTCTCACCTCGGCTTGTGGCACTCCCTCGGGGGGATGGCAGCGCAGCAACACCTCCTGGTCCAATGCCACCTCTTTACCCTGCGGCTCCTCCTCAAAGTTCTTTCTCAGGTCTGTGGGAAGAAACACAGCCAATTAGGATATTTGCTAGAGCTTGCGAGGCTTGAATGGGACACTATTATCTGCAAAACTTGGCCTGGTGAGGTTTCTAAATTCTCCACTCTGGAAATGGCCAGCCACGGCCTCGCTGAGCATGTCGCACTCCAGTTGGCCCCTAAGCCACACGGGGATCGGTGGCACCAAGCATGTTGCTTATTACAGGCTGCCTGGCTGGTTCAGAGATGCTTGTCTGCTGCCAGAGGGGCTCGGCATCAAGCAAAAGCAATTGCATTATCCCTCACTCCTCCTCTCCCACCCATTCTCCTCTCTCCAGCATCCGACAGCCTCCAGCTTCCATCTGTATGAGGGCTTGGAGCAGCCACATGAAAACAAAGCCCCGAGGCGCCTGGACAAGAGCTCCTGCAAGCCTGGCTGACTGCATGGGGCTTCACATTACGTCTCATTGAATACTCTTACTGTTTCACCAACTCCTGCTATATATATCGTGTGTTCGCACAGGTTGTGAATTACACAGGTAAAATTGCCAATGCTTATTTCTTCGGGGTAAGAAGAAATAAGCATTGGCTTATTTTTTGTATTTGGTGAGCTAGACAGGCTGCAGGGTTGGCGCAAATTTGATGCGTGTTCAACCCGTGTTTTGACTCGGAGCGATACAACGTGTTACTGTGCTGCGAGGGGTTGAGGGCGCGGCTGTGAGCCGCCGGTGAATTCCCTTTAAACAGATGTTGAGCCTGTCCTGATCAATCACACCGAGAGAAACGATAAGACGAGCAGAGAGTCTCACGACATTCGATTTAATTGAAGGCGATACAATAGGACTGGGGGAGACATGGGATATAACAGTCCTGGAAGGCTCAAATCTATGCACATGCATATCTATGAAAGAGCATCATTATTGAAGTGTGTGTGTGTGTGTGCGTGCGCGTGCGTGCGTGCGTGCGTGCGTGCGTGTGTGTGTGTGTGTGCGTGTCCCTATCTTACATCCTACTGACTTTGTTGACGTCTAAAACAAGGTTGGATAATAAATGTGTGGTTTGGGGGCAGCGCTGAGTTCGGCTCTGTCTGGAATAATGCATATTTATGTGAGAATTAATGGACAGAATGCTTTAAAATACTCAAATGCAAAATGGCTTCTTCTAATAAAGCTTTTGCGGCTGCAGCGGGGGATGTGTCTGTGTTCCCCAGACAGATTTATGATTGCTGCACAGCAATAAATTTCTTTTTTTTATTCCAGTTACTTTCATATGGATCACTGCAGATACACTGTTTTCAATGAAAAAATATGCTCATGAATACTCGAATTTAGAGTTCAAACTGCCTTCAAGCAGATGCGTTATTCTCCATTTTTTCCATCTGATATTTTCCTCGTACAAGTGGAATCACAGGAAGAAGATTTAAGTAAATTGTCTTAGTATTACACTGTGGTGCATTAGATCAGAATGGCCTCTGGGGTATTTAATAATGAGACTATGCAAAAATGATCCTGCCAACATCCTCTTGTTACATATTGATGTGCATTATGCAAGCACCTTGTTAGGGAAGTGTTTGCCTTTGTAATGACACTGTGATCATTTTAAAGTGCACTCACAAGCAATCCTGATGTATGCTTTTTGGCTCTTCTGGGTTCCGGTGGTGCTCCAGGCGACACACTGACACCAGTACTCATCCAGGCCGAAGATCTTCTCCACCTGCTGCCTGGTGATGTCAATTGTCACCTGCATGACTGGCAGCGCTGCAAAGCAAACACAGGGACAGCCGTCAAAATGGTGAGCGCGGGCGGGGGCTGTACGAGAGCAGGTGCATCGCCGTCAGCTCATTCGGCGGCAGCGAAGAATAAAGTGACCGTAAATATCTCTCGAGGGAAGGGAAACAAATGAGCTCACATGAATCCTTCAGTGCATTTTGTACCTTGAACTAAAGCGGCACAGTTATTCAAAAAAAAGACAGGCAGAATGAAATCAGCAGAGAAAGGTAATCATATATAAAACAGAGTGCTTGTTAACCGAGGAAAATGAGAGGAGAGCCTCACAGCTACAGTATCCTTGGTCTAATTTGGAGGGAGTTGAAACAGCAACAGTTGGGACCCTTCCCACGGAAGCCTTAAACAAACACTCTATGAAAACAAGAAAGAAGAAGCTTAGTGCGACCTGCTTCACTATAATTGAATCCAGGAAGTGGGAAGAGTTCACAATCTTTGGAGCATTTCCACAACTGTGTTGATATAAGTGATGCTGCTGTAACGCAGGGCAAAAATAGATTCATTGCTTTTCAAGAGGAAAGCGAAAACAGCCCTTCGCTACACAACAATATAGTGTTGTCAGAGTCTTGTCTTTTATATATTAAGAAGCAATCCTTCATTTCATTTTTTGACCTTTTCTATGGAATCTGTTATCCAGAGGTATCTTCATATATTGAACCTCGACCTTGATCCCAACCATGTGTCCTACTTTCTTTTCACTGACAATGAGGAGATTGCCACGTTTTCCTTCCAGCTCTCTCTCTCTCTCTCTCTCTCTCTCTCTCTCTCTCTGTCTCTCTGTCTCTCTCACACGCTCTCTCTCTCTCTCTCCTCTCTCTCTCTCTCTCTCTGTCTAATCTTTTCTCTCTGGGGTCTTTTGGAGAGAGGGGTGTTGAACCTTTCAAATGAACACAGAGCAGTTTACAGTCGCAGAAGACACATCCCTGAGACTGATGTAGTGGCGTATACTGTGCCGTATATTTAAGTCTCAATGTAGAGACGCTCTTCAAACTGCAATTTGCATGAAAGCACTTTGTGACACTCTTGCACTCCCCTCCCACACTTGATCTGTCTGCAGTGAACACTTCCAGCCCCAGACTGAACCTGACCGAAGCTTGACTAAGTGGCACCTATCAGGCCATCAAACCTATACAGCAATTACACAAAGCACTTGTGCTGATACGGAGCATTCATCAAACCAAAAATGGGTAATCTTTCATGAACAATTTGAGACAAACTGTGTGTGGATTTGCAGGGGCCTGTGTGAGTGCAAGCTGGCTCAGCGGTGACAAGCACTGTCAGGGACGAGAGTTAAGTGGCTCCATTGCCAGCAGCCATACGGTGATATGTAGCTATGAGGGTCACTCGCAGACGCCCCCCCCCCTCCCCCCCCAATGTATTAGTGTCTAAATGTGGTAGATTTCGCTGTATGTGAGCACAGTAAATGTGAGCACACGTGCAACAAATCCAGCCCTGAAGCGCCACTCTGAGCATCAACAACAGCCTCTACTGTGAGATTTCACCCGCATATGTCCAGCTCATATGTGCTTCAATAAGAACAAATTTAAAAAAAAAAGAGATAGAAGATATTTGTATGTTCATATTGGCTTTAATAAACCACATGCAAAAGATGTTGATTCATTTTGAGATACAAGGGTGGATGTTTGAGGAGCTCACCCTCATTTCTCTCTTTCAAGTCCAGACCCTCCATTACGTGCGTGTGCGTGTGTGTGTGTGTGTGTGTCTGTCTGTGTGTCTGCGTCTGCAGAGAGAGTGTGTGGCCCAGGCTGAGGGAGCACCTAAAAGCTAAAACAAATGGCTAAAGTAACAGAATGGGCACTACAGAGAATGAACAAATGGAGCAGAAGAAATGCCCCTCTCCCCTTTTACTTCAAGTCAGCGGCATGGCAGCATTTGGCCTTCCCCATAACACAGAAGTAAGAAACACCTTGTACCTTATACAACAGGAACAACACCAGATTCCCAACCTGCATAACCGAAGGCAAAGGGTGTGAGCCACAGCATCCACGCAACAATAATGAAATGAAGTCTAATGCAGGAGAGTTAGTGTCTTGGTAAAAAAAATTTTTTATGTACAGCGCATGCAGCGTTGTGCACTTATATCTTGTACACGAGGGAGAATTGCTTTTTCCGTTGGTCTAAATGTGTGTGTGTTTGAATGAAATGCTTTTACAAAGGAAAATATGTTCTATATATGTATCCATGACTGCAACAATAAAAGCACAGTTACAGTGGGAAAAAAACAACAACTAGTAAATTCAGTGTGAAGTGTGCCCACAAACCTGAATGTTAAATTAAACTAAATTCTGAGAAATCCTTACAGGCTTGGGTGTGAATAACCAAGGAAACATCTCATGGCCCTGGTTTTGACTGAATTTATGTATGCAAAATCTTTTTTAGATATTTTTCAGCAAATGTCATGTCTATTGTACCCTGCACGGCTCTATTTACAGTAGAAATTCATTTAATTAATGCAAACCCTCCTTCCCTCTTTGAGCTGGAGGCTAAAGGGAATAAAGATCAGCATGGAGATGCAAAGCATGAACAATAGCAACCTGAGGTGAGAAATCCTAAGAAGAGCAATTTGAAGCTCTGCTTGCCAGGGTAATTGCATTCTGTTTCCTTATCTCTTCCTGTCTCCATAATTACCTGCTTTCTGTGTCTGACACCTTCCAGTAACACTGCTGTGAGTCAGTCTGTCCAATTTCACTCCAATTAATAAGTAGGACAAAATAATCTCATCACTTTGTGAACAAAATGGGACTGTAATTTTATAGCTGTTAATAATAATTGGACAGGCTACTATTTAGTGTTGTTTTCCAAAGTCTATTCCATTGAGATGGCAATAAGTAAAACAAAACTTTATGCACATCACTCAACAAGAACACTATTGATTGAAAGAAAGCCGTCCCTCTCGGAAAATGGGCACAGTGGCCCATTTACATTTAAGACTCAATGATATCAATATCGATTTCTGATAGTTGGTTCAGCCGCCTCCAAGGAGTTAAGAATTAATGAGGAAAATTAAGCTTCCTTTCCTGTGAGATACTTGGCATGCGCTTAACATGCCTTTTTTTAATAACAATTAAAACATGACATGATCATAATCCGAAGCCCGTTTATAAATAAATCTCATATCCCAAACCTCAATGAAATTATTGAGACATTTTTATAGGGCAATTATGCTATTTGGGCTTATTACTTGGACGCTGGTGAGTTATTTTTTTTATTGAAGTGCAACTAACGCAGCTGTACTTACCAATAATATCCAGAAAATACATGGACAAGCCAAAAACTGCATGGACATAATGAGGGACAGGCAGAAATGTGCATGTTTTCAAGCACACGGACACAAATCAAAACTGCTAATGCCCCCTGAACCACAGAATTGTGACTGTTTTTGAGTAAACACTTTCTCTAAACTTGTGAACTGCTGCTTTTATGCAATGTAAACTAATTTACGACATGTTTCCTGCTGCATTATTAATGGACCTACCTCCTTAATCAGCTTTGTTCCATATGGAACAAATACCTCCATACATTGTTCCCTCTACAGTAGTTGCCAATATATGATAGCGGGTCGATAATTAATAAATACCGCAGTATTATCATCTCAAGTACAAAGACCACTCTCCTTTATTGTAAAAAAAAAAAGAAGGTAAAAATTTCTCAATGCTGCTTGTAAGTGGAAAATATTTTGAGAGATCTCAGAAAGTAACTCAATCTGAAAATGATTTCCGGCGACGACTGTTCATCAAAAATCTGTGCAAGGCAGCCAGTGCATGTATCCAAGAGGGAGCATCTGTAAAAGCATCCAGTCTGTGGACTCTCGCTTTGAGACACTAAAGCAAACAGTGTTCTGCCTCAGGACTTCCTGAGTTTTAACAAATGAAACGGAAAGAATAAAACAGGCTGGAAGAGGATGAGTTCACAAATTAACTGACCTAACTATTATGTGATGGAGCTTGTTGCAAAGTCTCCAGGCAACGGAGTACAATACAAGCTATTACTAGAACCACTGGCACAAACTGTGCACACAAAGGACACAAACATTTACTGTACTGCAATTTATTCTAATCCGTGGCAAAGCAAGATTATTTTCACACCAGAGGATGTTGCTCCTCCTCTGTGTTTGGCAGGGAAGTGGAAGAAAACATGAACACATATAACAGGGTAATCGGTTGAAATAAAGCATCACAAATTCATTAAGGACATCCAAAAGGAGGATCTCCTTCAATCATCTCAGGACCAATCAACAACCACAAAATTGACACCGTGTTGGTCCAATGGTAATTTCCAAAATGTATCTTCAATTCTCTACCACTATTTTGTAGGACTGAGACGAATTGGCAGTAAAAAGCCATAGATAGATTCCTACAGGTGCAGCATATTGGAAAAGAAATCATAGCAATGCAAGCTGCATACTACTTTTAAAGACACCACTGAAACGTTTTCAATCCACTACAGTTGCAACAGTTTGTTTGGATTTGGTCCAGGAGTCGAGGCAGCAACAGGTCGGTGCCAGGGAATAGATGGAGAGCTCTGCTCTGCAGGTGCAGCCTCAGCCCTCGCTGCCTCAGCTGTCCGAGCTGGACACACTGTGGGACACACGGTGGGACACACGGTGCGACACACGGTGGGACACATGGTGGCTTGTGGCAGCCCATTGCACTGCTGCACTCCGCTCACCTGGATGGACGATGGACTGCTGCACCGCAGAGAGGATGATCGGGTGAATCAAACATTACAGCTGGTAAAAGACATATATATATATATTCATATTAATATAAATTTCTGTTGCATTTAATGAGATTTTTAAGGTTTTTTTATTTTTTTATTTTGATGACAACATTTAATCTGCCCCTCTCTCATGGTGCAGGAGACAACATCCAACAACTACCAAGCTTTGTGACCTCACAAGATTCAAAGAAAACGTGAGTATTCATAGCTGAATTTAGTTACTATTTAACTACTAAAGCTTAGTTCAGGTTACTATTTTACTGACTTAAAGCTTATTCTGGCTTTGCATGATCCAATTATGACAGCCATCCTGTACCTCGCTCATGTTTCTTGAAGACCGAATACGACAAGACGCCTCTCGGCAGCTCTGGAGATAATCTCCCAACACGTAAAGTGAGTGGAACCCCTCCCCGAGGCAGAACAACTCACAACACAATTAATCTTTGCTTTGTTTTCAATAATGGCAGATTGTCATGGTTTGAGTTTTTCCTTTATGAACCAGAGAGGGTGTTGAGTAAAATCTCCACAAATCTCAGGTATCTCTCTCTGTGTGTGTGTGTTTGTGTGTGTGTGGCTAGGGGGTGGGGAGGGGTAGGATGAATCTTCCCCTGAGCCAACAAGGGCTCAACACACACACACACACACACACACAGGGTAAACGTCATTGGACTCAATCCCGGGTGAGTCGATATTGGGCTTGTCTGAGTGTGGGACTTTATTTTTCTCCCCCTCGCTCTTGTTTTCGCAGGCTGTGACCTCAATTCCATAGGGGTCATTTGCTTATCAAAGGCAGGGACTGGAACCTGCGGGTCCTGAGTGTGTGTTCATTGTGACCAAGGAAACTCAATTAGACGGCATCCCCACTGTGTGCGGGTCCCGGGATTCATCAGTGGATATAGTGGGATTAGGGCTGGGTGACTCTACATCGAGGGAGTGCACCATTTCAAGGGGGAGAGTTCACAATGGCTGAGGGGAGACAGATCACAGATGAACGCTTCTAAGAATGCACTGTCTGCAAACCCATGTCTACCGGCCCAAAGCAGACTAAGTGTTTCATTTCCTCCTATGGTTCTTCTTTGTGCTGGGTGGCATCAGTGCCATCATCAGCACCACCAGTGTCCAGAGGTTCTTTTCAAGAGCACAACAATGTGCTCTACCTCCGACCAATTACTTGACCTCTTCTACATGAAAGAACCACCACATGAAAGAAGACGAGAAAAAAAGAAAAGAAGAAAAGACGACTTTGGAACAAAACAGGTGAAATCAACCTGAAAACATGGACATAACAACATGTGGAGTACTTCTGTGTTTAAATAACACAAATTCCTAAAGTTTACCCCAGGTCACAAAACCAAGGACATAACTGCTTTATCATCTAGTCCTCAGACTTCCATTACCATATTAAGCAGTGTGGTGATGGGTGGCCCACACCACCTGACGTGGGGAGCGAAGAATGGCAGGTCGCGCCATAAGCGTCTGTCTCCTAACAAGGATATGGTGGCCTTCTGAGTGAAGCATGGCTCTATTAAACAGCACAGGAGACGGGAACACAAGGAGGGGGGAGGGGGGGTAGTGCTGAGTCCACAGTGAACACAGCAGCCGGGCCTCCCATTCGGGGATGTTGGTGAGGTTGCGACTCAAGTCAGTGGGACAGCGTTCCGGGTCAAGGCTCTGCCTCCGGTTATGACCAGCTTTTCAAGAGCTTCTTTTGATTGAGCTGTCCATTTTCCACAATGAATGCACGCTGCAAGGCCCCTGCTGATGCTCTGAATGCCGTTACAGATTATTCATGGCTGACAAACGGGCGAGCAGGTACCGCTCCAATCAATCCGGCCAGGTTCAGTCCAATGCCACGCCAAGGAGACTTAGGGGGAGTCCCGACAGCAGGGGTGAGATGCGTAAATGGTGCAGGACGCAAAAACACCCATGAAAGTTGTGGAGCAACATGCCTGGTTTGATTCAGACCTCGGATCTGCACAGTGAGGGGAGGAGATTTTGAATAAAGTTTGTTTGTGCTCAGTGGTAATAAGGATTAATGATGTACACACTTTGAATGCCACAGGAGAGCGAGATCTTCACTCTGCAAGAAATGTCACTTTTTGTTATTCGTCAGCGACACAACACCTCGCTGAGCGCACACAAGATCTCACAACAATGCGCCGTGACGTATACGTAAATGATGCTCAAATTGTGTTTTTAGTTACGCAGGTGTTCACAGGTTTGGAACGTGATAATGAATTGAAGCTCGAAGCTTCAGAATAGCTCATGCATGCCACTGAGTGCAGACGCCACATGCCTGACAATAAACCTAGGTTTCCATTTATGTTTTTCACATTTTCGCTAGCCTCCATACAAAAGCCCCGACTGATTGCATCAAATGGACATTAATTCAAAGCAATGGATCTTTCTATTTGCACTGTCCCTCCATAATTAGTTTGCCTAACCTTTCCCTAATAGCACACACATACACAAACACACATCCACAGAGGCAGTGCTGTGATTCACCACAGTGCCCTTACCAAAGTGCCCTTGCTGTAATTACTCTCCATCCAATATCCTGACCCCGGTGATTGGCAAGAGCAGAATGTTGTATATGCCACAGTCGTCAGGCTGGGAGAGACTGGGACCTGCTCCTTTATCTCCTGCACACACCTTGTCCTAACTCGAATGAGAACACGTCAGAGGTGAAGGCCCGGAGCACTCTGCTTCTGCTTCCATTACGTTCTGCAGAGTGGGAGGATCTGATAGAACGTTAACCACATGAAAGACGCGATAATTTGCTCGGGCTAACATGTTTCCCTACCTCTTGTCTGACATGGCCCTGGGCGCCGAGGTAAATAAGGAAAGCTGCTCAAAGGTAAGTCAGCCTGCCTTCCATCTGGTGGCAGAGTGCACTGCGCCATACAAATTGCATTATGGTCCTCCCCCCACCCCTCCCTCCTCATGACCACTCGGTCCCTTTTGGGGCCTTCGGTCACCAGTGTCGTCCGAGTTAGGAGGCTGAGGCTTTCAATAATCCAATGAAGGTATGTGGGCAAATGTAAATATTCAGCACAACACCAACCAGGATTCAATAAACACCCTGGGGGAACACACAGGCTATGAAACTCTTTCTGCAGAAGTCAATTTTTTTTTCTTCTCACAATTCTAAAGCGGTGTGACTTAATAAAATGCACATTTTGTTATAATACATATAGCATTTGTGGATAATGAATAATATTCTAACTAACATTACATAATCAATGTTTATGTGTGAATGGATTGTTTTCATTTGGACCAATTAGCTCACCCTGTAATTAAACTAAGCACAATAAAGCAGGCATCTGTCTGCACAACTGGAATCTTTACATGCATTTACATACAAATGTCGATTTTACGACACTTACTGTTTCTATTTGTAATTGATGGTGTCATTCTAAACACCTTGTGCCAGGTAGGAAAAATCCTCTGATGAATATCAAATTACAATATTTAGATTTTTTGCAACCGCTGTGCTTCAGTGTTTTAGTTCAAAAAAGGATCAATTAATAGAAAGAAGGGGTTACAGCTTATAACAAAGGTCAGTCTTTTAGAATGAGAGATATTTTAGATATTTTAATCTGTTACATTTCAATTTCAAGTTCTTCATCTTGCTAAAAGAAAACCTGAAAAGAAAAAAAAAAAAGTCTTACAATACTGACATACATTACCTTGTTAAAAATAAATGCATCAGGATACGGTAAACTGTTAATGCCACGACTGAGCTGGTGTGAAAAACAATGACTGTCAGCATCACGACAAAAACCTCTGGATGTTCAGGGTTAACATTGAGCTGTGATGTGGATACAGACCGGCTGCGTGTCTCCGAATCAATCCTTCCTGCAAGATGTGTGGGACAAAGTAATACCCCCAAGTCTCATCCACCACCACCCTCGCACTATGACACACAAGATGGTCCACAGCAGACAGCAGCAGCTGAAATGGAAGCTACTGGGTAGCCTCAATAGTATAAATAGTATTTCACCGTGAATACATTTCACAATGTAGCAGATGTTTTATATGTATAAATATAAAGCCAATGCTTTTTTACCCTGGAATTGAATTTTCTTTTTCTATATGAAACATAATGTGCTGTTTGATAAATGGAAGCTACGTCTTAAAAGAATAATGTCTGTAAAATGTGCACAGCTACAATCTGTGATCCGTTTCACCCTCCATCCTGCCCCAGCGATCACATGACACACGGGTTCACATGGTTCTCATTCCAGCGTGGGCCATGTTGCCGAGGTTAGACTAACTATAATGCGAAGCATGAGGGGATGAAGTGCTGCAGACCAAACAGGGATTGAGCCTTTAAATATTAATTTCTTTGTTCAGATGTGACTGGATTAATTATTAACAGTGTAGATGCAAGACAGAGAGTTGTGGACTTTATAAATAACCTGATGCTGAAAAATTGAGAAAAAAGGAGTGAAAGTACAGAGTACACCACTGAGCTTGGTTTGGTTTCACAGGTCGCAGATTCTGGGAAGTCGGTGTTGGAATAATGTGCGTGCAGATGATAAAACGGTTTAAAAGGAGAAAGGCAAATGATTTAAAACCGATGCTTTAAAAATTATGATTGGAAAGATGAGAGCTGTGATAATCTATTTTGCTAAAATCACATGGAGGGGTGCAACCAGCCTAATATCCAGTCCATGATGACTATTAGACTAAAAAGAGTCAAATTTACATTGATTCTTTTCTCCAACCAAAACCCAAAGCGGCTATTTATCATATCAAATAAGACACAATGATCACATCTGAGAAGCTGCAATCAATGAATGTTTTCATTCACGGACAAGGAGAACTGACTATAACAAGAGGGAAGGACACAACTGACAAGGACAATATTTTTTACATACTCGGAAAAGTCCTGGAAGTTAAATTGATTGAATACGGAGAACCTCTGCCCTTTTGACTGCCCTTTAAATTCATGTTGCTCTGAGGCCTCTCGAAAGACGGGAGGAAGAATGGAAAAACAAACATCTTCAGAAAACAAACACACGGTCTAAGACAACGTGAATGAATGAATTATTAATTGGAATCACATGAAATCCTCCAGGTTGCTCCTGATGGCTCCCAAACCAGGACCGCTCCTCTTGTTATTGCCAGCATGCCTCAATGAACACCCGCTCCGACGGAGGGGCTCAAACAAGTGCTGCGGCGCCTGCATTGTTCTCCTTCGTGTGTGTGTGTGTGTGTGTGTGTGTGTGGTCGACACATGGACCACACAACTCCAGAAGTGTTGCATGATGAAAGAAGGCAACAATCGTTGACTCGGGCTTTTATTCCTTGAAACATGAGGCGGAACATAGTTTCCTGGCAGTTTTGCACTTTTGTCAGCCACCTGACCTAAAGTGACCCAGCCTGGACAAACGTAGTCCCTCCGCAGTAGATTCACTCGGGACCGTGCGACAAATTCTGAAAGTGCAACCCACCTGCATTTAATCTCCTGCTTGTGACACATTTTCACATTTTACACTTCATGAGAAGACTGAAGCCATTTTTTCTTCCCCCGCTGCATGAAAAAAGTCCTTTCACGATGCCGCCGCCATCGCATACCCAGGACACCCCGCGGCTTCACGTCTAAAGTGGAGGAGAGCGGCCAGTTGATGTTTGTGGAGGAGTGTGTAAAATACCTATACTGGAAGTTTCCTTGGGGCCCAAACACACAAAGCATTAACTGCCAGTCACCGAGTTGCTCTGCCTATCAAAGATCTCCGTGGACTATTTAGCTGTCAGCTCCTTCACAACACCTCCCAGCCCCACTGTTTTAAAAGGAATTTGAGCAGAGCAGGTGCTGACTGACACCACAAACCCCCTCCCTGTCTCCCTGAGCATAACACTCACGCCTTTTCCCTTCCACCGTGAGCTTAACAATAAAATCGCATCACAACGGGAAAATCTTTTTAAATGACAAACCTATCAAAACTTCATTGCCTACGATCAAAAGAATAACAAGCCACGGAGGCAGTTTACTGGCTATCCTCTACTCCACTCTCCGCTCTGATTTCCCCACCTTGTTAAAAAAAAAAAAGGGCAATGTGGGGCACACTGCTGAATCCAAGCCCATTTGCAACTTTGGCCTCCATTTGCTCAGCGAATAAAACAAACACACAAAAAAGTGGCCTGGGTAATTTATGTGCTACATTTCATTGCAGCACACAGGCCACATTTTATTCAGATGTCACAGTTAGGGCATGGAAAGCTTTGAAATATTTGCTCAGATCCATCAAACCGTAGTTCTGTGTGTCGCGAGAGGACCAAGCCGCTTTCCAGAAAGGCACAGAGACTATACTGCAAAGTTTAAATATTCAACGTCGTGTAGCAGAAAGAACCAGCGATCATTTTCAAATGATGACTTCAGAGTGATAAAAAAACATATTTTTGAATGCCTTTGCAGCACATCCACTGAAAGCACTGCGCAAACTACAAACAGGTTTGAAGTGCTACTGTATACTGATAACACGTCTGTCTTTATCAGACGCTGTAAATGAATGACTTGAACTGTTCGGCAAGAGACAACCACTGAGCCTGCAGACTGTAGTCCGACTTCCAGCGAGGGCCCAGCTTCTGTGAGACCGACACACGCAGAATGACTTGAGAGAAAGCAAAGCGTGAGGCTGACGCTAAATATATTTTCGGTGGGAGGACAAAAGCTGCGAGTGTGTGAGATTTGGAACGCCCCCGTTGTTGTTTGACAAATGGTAATTTTTCTTTTTCCAACTTTTGTTTCACTGATTGCACAGCTCATTTCTAATTCCTTAATTCATTGTTCCTGTATGTCACGGCCAACTTCAAGGGAGCAGACCCTTGCGCACTCCAAACTTCAAAATGAAAATACGACTCGCACCAAAGTCGGAGACACCGGGAGGTGCTGCCTTTGTACGAGTCTATCTGCGAGATCAATCGGCACAGCTGGTTGGTGTTTATTTCCGCCTGCCCCCGTTTTGTCTCACTGCTCCACTCGCGCTTGTCTCTATGCCAGACAAACACAGGCTTCAATAAAATCCACTTTGACTCCACCTCTCACTCCGAGGTGTGCTGCTTTGCTTTGAGAGAGGTCTGCCTCCGCACACACACGCAGAGGCGGGCGCCGCGCTGACCCGCTTGCGGAGCCTAATAGACCGCGTTGACAGATGTGTCACGGGAACAATTCACCTTGCCATCTGTTTTTCGGTGCTTCATGGCCAAATCCTTCTGCCTCCGTCCTGCGATCAAGGACAGGATGAAATACAAGTCCCATTATGGGGTTGCAGCTAATAATGCATTATCAATTAGTCCCCTTGGCTACTGATCGATGCTTAGCAGGTGGTACAAGGCCATTTTGTTCATTTAGGACTATATTGTCCTCTTCCCCCCTGATTCTCTTATTTCCTTCTGTTCATTAGATCCTGGCTGGCAGACCTATCAGGTTTTGCTTAAATTGCAGCAGGACTGTTCTTCAATAATCCATTAAAGATCACGTTTAATCACTGTTGTGTGGGCCAAAAGCTATTAGGAGGCCTGTCCTGGATTAACATGACTTTTGAAAACAACATCATGAAAGTGAACCGGCCACTGCTTTTGCATTTTACTAAACGTCATGCCATTTGTGTAACGGGACCTCCTAAGTGTCTCCCGTAAGAGGTAAAGGATTGTATCTACCTCCATGCTGTTGATCTAAAGAAAAAGAGAGGAGAGAATAATAAAAAAGCATAATACAGGGAGAGGGACGAGTAGGCGGGGGTTTGTGTGAGAGAGATGATTGGCTGCTATAATACCATGGATAAGCATTGCGGTATTAAAATAAAGGTTATAGATCATTTCAACTAAGCCTGGCTTATCTTCCCCTTAGATCAGAAATTAAATATGTCATCATATTACAATCCAGGATCTAGTCAATCAGAAAATACATATTTTATACAAATGAATCCTCGCTGGTTTGCAGACAAAGGGGTTAGCCCTGTGGTGCCATGACACATTATGAGTTCTGTTCAGAAAGTGATAGATGGGTTTTAAAAGATTTACCGACTACGTCATACGAGGTATTTAGACTTCAAAGGATTGACAGAGGACAGAAGTTGGTGCTGAGAACCAAGGGGGTAAAAGCACATGGGTTGTAGTCCTTTAAAGCAGTTTGCAAGGATATGTGGGTCTGTGAAAGAAGGAATATTAAAGAGTTTATTTATGTGGTATATAGGATTCTGCTGTAAAGAAGAAAAAAAAAGCCCATGTGCAGCGTTTGATTTTTTTCCCACATCATCTTCTGCTTTCATTGTAGAGGCCTTGTCAGCATCCGGTTCAATCAACAAAGAAAAATATAATCTCCCCCCATCTTTATAAGGCAGTTGCCGAGGTTTATTATATTAGGAATGTGAAATGCATGTATTTTCCACCTGAGAGGGTTCGCTGCACCGGTGACAACGCGACGTGCGGATCAAAATCGTTTTCATCAGCGCTGGCAGATGAAATGCAAACAAAATCAAATCAGTCTTGCCCATACAATAGTCCCCCGCTCAAATGCCAATCTCCCTTCTCCTCATCATGTGTCTGATGAGAAATCAGAGTGTGCGAGAATCTCCTAATCTATGCAAACACACTGTCAGCATTGATTTGTTCGGAGGGGATATGTCTTTATTAGGACTCGCCAGACGTCTCCGTTTCTCCCGTCCTATAAAGGATGACCTGGGAGAGACACAGAGTCGGTCGGGGCTTTGGAAGCAGTTGCAGCCATAACAATTGAGATAAGTTACTGAGGACTGGTAATGAGAACCGATAGACTCGAGGACGGATCAATATTGGACACCGATACCAGGAGAGGAAGGACAAATTGTGACATCCCTTTCCTTTTCCGTGTTCAAAGGAGCTTTAGAGACAAGTGGCCCTGACAGAGTGTATTTGTGTGTGAGTGGAGGACGGGGGTCCGGACTGCACACACAGTCAGCCGGTGCAGCTCTTTTGTCTTTCTTGCACAGAATCAGTTTCAATAAACCCACGTGTGAGATGAGGGCAGAGGTCACCTGTGCTGTAGAGAGTCTATCCACACGTCATGTTCTCTCCTGCTGGAGCTTTGAATACTGAGCAGCGTGACTGAAGCATGTGTGGACATCAGGCTTGGGCCAGTCATTAACTTAAACCCTGTCAAGTTACCTTGCCTGAGTCTACCGGGAGTCAACATGGATGGAGTTTGCTGAATATCGCCTCTGCTGTACAGGGGCCAGGCCAATTTATCTTTCTGGTTTCTGATATTACTTCGGCTCGGTTCTCCCGCGTGAAGGTGAAGGGATTATCGATCAGAGCTTCTGCTCTATTCGACCAGTCGGGTTTCCCGTTTCATATTCTTATGAAAACATGCACAGGAGTCATCGGGAATCCATTCCCTCAGCGTTCTTAGCACGAGGATCACAGCAGCTGACAAAATGAATGCTTCAAGTGTTTAGGTTATCAGGCATTCATTTGGAAACAGGTAGTCTAGTCAGGGAAAAGGTTATCTTATGTTTCAGACTGAAGTCTTCTCTGACACAGAGAATTTGGTCAGGTCTATAATAGTTTGGATTTCAGTGAAAATTACAAGGTATTATTTCCATCTTAACTTTGCTAATATTACTTTGTAGATAGATATATGTTTATCAATTTTTAATTATTATTATAATGTGACATTGTTATCAGTATGTTGTAATGCATTAATATTTTTTAGAAAACATAACAACTACGTGTTTTAGTTCATCCAGTGAACCGAGTACCTGACAATTTATTAAAATAGTGACTCGTGCATGTACAGTGTTGGAAACTTGGCGTCAATGCAGAAAGGAAGAAATTATCCAAAGCGTGGCTTCTTTTCACAAGGAAAGATGACAACAGTGTTAAGTTGTAATGACTGTAAGATAGTAATTTCAAATAAGGATATTATATTATAAGGATACTCCAGAAACATGCTAAAACGTCTTCCTTACGGAACATAGGCTGATATTCCAGGATGTATCTGACACTGAGTGCCACTGCTTCCACTGTGTAGAACATCCTATACTGAGGGTTAAGTTGTATATCCTGAGTTATAATATAATCAGGCTTCACAGATTCAACAGTGAATACTACTCTGTTTCTAAACTGTTTTCAGACTCACACACTATAAAACCGTGTTGATGCTGAAAACCTTCCCCAAAAGGACAACTGATCAGGAAACGCTAAGAGAATCGATAGAGAATCCCATTAATGAGCTGTATAAATGATGACATTGTTATCAATGAGAAACATTTTCAATTCTCATCATGACTTGTGTGAGATTTGCAACATTCCCCACACAAGTCTAATACACCAAGGAATGTAAAGGGTGATCTGCGTTGATTGAAGGGTAGGGTCAAAATTGGATTATATTCAGTACGTTGTCATTAGCTCAGCTAAATTTGCATGATAACAACAACAACAACAATAATAATAATAATAATATTAATAATAATGTAAATACGCTTTAATATTTGCTGCTTTTTTAGCTGCAGTTGTAAAACTGCAAAATGTGGTTTTGCTTTACAAATTGAAATACTTGCTGCACAAACTGGGCAGTCTCTTCTCCCTGGTGTCTTTCTCTCCACAAGTTATTGTTTTGGATTGGTCATTATCATTCTGATGGTTTTAGACATCTCTGAAATGTCTTTAAGGTGCCATTCAGATGTAGAACATGTATCTAGGATTTAATATAACCAGATATTTGTCATATGCGTTTGTTAATAAGTGATTTTTACCTCTGCATATCTTGGCCAGGAAACAATTGAAAACGTTTTTTATTCCTACTGAGGTTTTTGTAGTTAAATATATAAATTTACGTATAATATATATTTTCTTATGTCTTAGACATGCTATGACAAACATATCTCCTATATCTACAGACTGTTTACATTTTTATAGCCCTGCTTATTGTACTCAAAAGATAATTATTATAATAATTACTGATAGTTTCAAATTGAAGATGTCTTCCTCTTTATGCCTATTTAAAAACTGTATGTGTGTGTGTTTGCGCTTTATTGTTGATGGACCATTAATCTGTCAAAGACTGAAAGAAGAACAAAGTGCAACAGAAAATGTGCGCATTGTCTCCGGCAGTGACTCTTGACTCTGATGGGTCTACATGCCATTTCCATTAATTTTCTATGGGAATTAAGGGAATTAACGCCAAAGCTCGACTCTTCATTTACATAACTAAGGAACGAGGATCCCTGACGAGAATACCAATCCCAATGAACACACCAGACAATGAAAGTGAGGCTGATACCTCTGAAGCTCGTTGCCCTGTACTGTGGGCTCACAGTGTTGGCATCTACGTCTTTGTTGATGGAGAGAGAAAAAAAGGCCAGGCTTTTGCTCAGTGCAAAGAGTGGGGGCAGAGACCACCGCTCAGTCAGGTAGAAAATCCTTCAAAGTTTCACTAAGAGAAATGGGTTACTCTGAGGAGGTGATTTTTCACTGTTACACTGGGTATAAATAGTCAATCAATTTTTTGTCAACTTGGGTATGTGTCCGAACTCCTCATCCCTGCCTCCTCAAGGCATGGTGTTCATATCGGGGAGCTTCTGGTGTGACAGAAGTCCTGGTTGCTTGGCAACAGGTACGAGTATAGAGTCCAGTGTGACTGTGACGACCAGGGTGAGAGGAAAGGCTGACAAGCCTGTACTGCAGGAACACACGCACACGCGCACACGCACACGCACACGCACACACACACACACACACACACACACACACACACACACACACACACACACACACACACACACACACACACACACACGCACACGATCACACTCACACACACACGATCACACTCACTCGAAGCTTCTCCACAATTTGATGTGTGCGCCTCACATGTTTCTTGCAGGAAGGAGGATTAGAAGGATCCATCAGTAAACTCCTCAGGGCAGTGCTGACATTAAACAGCACAAGTGTTTGAGAGATCGATGTGGGTACCTTGGAGCAGCCAATACCTCTGGACACCCATGTGTCCTTCATAAAGGCACAGCCCCACATATACGACACATTCATCATCAAAGACAGCGGGACAACGGAGTGATGTGGAAAGCTGGGAGGAGGCCCAGGAACTTGACAGGGTCTGTGAGGCCCCCTCGCTCCGGCAGAGGTCCGCGGCACCCGGCACGACAGATTTGTTTCATTGGCAAATAAACGCCGACAACAACGGCTCATAACCACACGGCAAATGGTTCGTCATCATTAAACGTTGGCAGAGCAACGTTGAACTGGCAATGTGATTTTTTTTTCTTCCAATTTTTGTCAAGAGCACATGTCCTATAAACTCTGCAGTTTATGGGACACGTGCAAGTCTCGCAATTGAAAAAACATGATTCATATTCGCTCTCGCTGCGTTAACATGCACTTTAATGAGCAGGTTATTCAGAGGAACCAGGAGAAGCAGGGAACTGGAGAACGTGTTCACATGCACTGTGGTAATCTGGTTCCACAGCAAGTTTGATACCTACATCCAACTTCATTTTAGAAGCGTGGCTTAATTATTTCAACTGTATTAGTGAGAAAACGCTGTGTTGTGACAGGCACACAGAGTAAAGCTTTCCCTTACGGTGACAAAGGGTCTGAAATTAAAAAAACTGTCACATTTTCAGTTGCGAAAACAGACTTATTTAAACTTCTGGAGACTACTTTCTGTTACCCCCAAATTCAGTCATAATTTGGATGGAATAATTACGAAAACACATCACTCTGTGAAATTGTCTCTCCTGTCATCGTGACACTGTGTTGCCGCCAGGCACATGTGCACATGGAAAAAGCTGATTAGAAACCTGGTTCCGCATAAACATGGACGAGAAGCTGATGTTGAACAAATCGACCTGGGGGAACCAGGTGACTCCGATCTCCTGCCCCAGTTACAGGAACCGGGTTTCTTGTTTAAATGGCAAATAGGTGCAAATGATTTATTATGTACTTTTACTGTATGGCATGGCTCAAAAATGCTTTACATTTACTTGTGGCTGGCAGATCTTAACCAGTTCTTCTACAATTCCAGGAGCCGAAAGCCCTTTAATCCATCAAAGGATTGTTGATATTGGCAACACTTTTATTTGCAACCCTCCCCTCAGCAGAACTGCTCCTGAAACAACACAAGGAGGAGGATAGCGTTGGGAATTTTATCAGTGTTGACTTACTGACAGTTTCTCCTCAATGATCCAAAACCTCAAACTCTCCCTTGTGTGCATTTGCTTTCTGTTCACAAAACAGGAACTACAATTACCTCATCATACTCTCTTACTGCCGTTATCCACCAGAGCCTGACTCCAAGACGACTGCAGCCTCCCAAACTGTGCCCTAATGCACAAGGTAAAACAAATCAGACGACCGCAGACAGAGTGTGAGTGACAGCGAGCTCGCGACATGATGGGCTACAGACGAGATGCAGGGTGTATTCAGTTCCTCTCCCACTTGTCGTCAGTATGCTCCAGGAATAATGGGACAAACTCGACTCTATGGAAATACAGCCACATGTTGTTCCCTTCCAACTTCTGCAGTACAAGGAAACGGCTCCTGTACCGCAGAGCGCTACAGCTCGGATCGCTCACCGTGCCTCCACATCCCTCATGTAGCAGGGAATTCTAAAAAATACTGCTTTTTTTTAGTTTTCTAAGTAAAAAACGCACAGCAATCAAAGCTCACTTCAAAGTTTCCGGTGGAATCGACACTTAGTTTACCCGCATGACATTATTCTTCAACAGCTTTTGTCTACACATGCTGAGCTGCTGCTCATGTTAATGTCAAACCGTGTGAACCAGATGGATAAAATGTTGGGACTGTGAGCTCTCAATCAGAAAACATAGAGGGGGTGTGGTGAAAAGGAATTCATACATTCCACCTTAATTTAGCTTTCACATTTTCCTTTTTTGAACGCCCTCGTTCTGTGTTTTTGTGTCCGTCTTTCTGTGTTGTGCTCAGAGTCCAATTCTCTTTTTTCAGACACATTTGTTATGTATGTTACAAATCTAAGTAAGCATTTGTGTGTGTGTGTGTGTGTGTGTGTGTGTGTGTGTGTGTGTGTTCCCAGATAAAAAACCTGTCATTCTAACGTTTCTCATTCCCAGTCAGTTGTCAGGACGTGAATGGGCGGTTTGAATTTGCAGATCGCCGCTGAATCAGACATGTCATACATGTTTATGACACTGATGGCGGAGGCGGAGGGATTGCAGCACAACAGAGAGAAAAACAAACAGGTCTCCAAGGTGATTGAAAGATTTCTGAGACTGAAACCAATGTGCTTATTATGAGACTGGCAGGCTAAACAGGCTGGAGGATGAGCCAAGAGCCTGATGGAGCACAGTAATCACTGGAAAATTGCAAACCTTAGTTTCAGCACGCAAACACTTTACATAATGTATCTGTGGAGCCGCACATGTCACACATCTGCAGCAAAGATCCAGAAAACAGGTGAAAATGTGGCTCATCTTAGCTGAAAAACAAAAAAACAAAAAAAAACAAGAAGGAGCCAAACTAAAATGGAAATTAATTATTTAGATGAAAAACAGAGAGTGTGCTTTGTGTACCTGTGGCTGGGTCAATTGTTCGCTCAATCAAATGGTCGTCCTGGTGAACCCACTCGCCGTTGCACTTGAAGTAGATCTGTGTTGCCGGGGTGGAGCGGCACGACAGTGTCACTGGCTTGTTCTTCACAATGAACTCGTCCTCCGGCTCCACCAGGAAGTGAGGCAACAGATCTGAGAAGGAGGCAGGCAGTGTCGCCGTGGCCGCGTGTTCGGAACCTGCAGGGAATAAAAGCAGGAGAGATTTCAGAGGGACGCCGAGAGAAAATCAAATCAAATAATTAATGGTGAACTGAATGAATATGAAAGTGGATGAGCAAGACAGATAGAGATGGACAGACGGAGGCAGCGACAGAGGCACAGCCCTGTGTTCTCTCGTCGGGGATGGACCAGTAGTGGAGTCCATGTCTTCAGTCGAGCTCTTAATCACAGCCCTTTAAACATCACCAGCAGCCATAAATCCTGTCTCAGCGACTAGGCCACTCCACACTGTGTTATATGTCTCTTCAACCAGGACTCTAACTCTGCCCACATTAAGCAAGAAAGGGAGAGGGGGGGTAGAGATGACCGACAGCTAGACCGCCGGTTAACTAGAAATCACATCTTCTATACAGGAGATGCAGTTTTTTTTTTATTTCTCCTGAATCTTACATGACATATCAGAGACGTGAGGAAAAGAGGAGGGAAGACACGTATCCAGTGTGCAGAGATAGAGGAGCTGCCCTTCAGCGGCACAATCCCACGATTTACAGTACATTTTTACGGCCAACGAAGATGTTCAACACAAATGCTGACTGACGGAACGGAGCCCACAGCGCTCACACCCTTCCCCCGTGAACACAGTTGGTCTCTCTCTGAACATATTAGCACTGTGCGAGGACAGAGAACAGGGTAGAAACAAGGGAATAACCTCCTTACACCACCAGCACTCAGGGGAGACCAGTAAATCCCAAAATAAAACCACTTCAAAAAGGAGTGTAATATTAATTTACTGCCCTGAATCCAATATGGCTGACGGACCAGGCATTAACAACCTTCTCCATCACTCCCTGTGCAGCAGGAGAGGATGGGAGTCCACATCTGTCATAATGAAACGGCAACACTCGCGCCGACCTCTCTCTCCTCCCTTTCCCCTCCTCCCTCATCCAGCTTTCGTTCATCCTTGCAGCTTGCCGATGCCCAGGTCAGGGATAATATTACGTTGTGTCATAAACACCAGTCTTTGGATAAAGACACTGTCTGTCAGTACCTCCCCCACTACACATAATATCTTTCTTCTCTCTTTATTTTCTTGATAATTCATCAGGATGAGATACAGTGAAACACGCTGCTGCCCGTTGAACCCCGTTAATGTTTTGTGTACATGTTTAACTCTTAATGAAAACTAAATGTTCTGTGTCCAATGAACGACATACATCACTTGCTGACACTTTGCCTTTCCCCCCCCGCATTTTCCGAGCACACTTTATCATTGCAACACATTTGCTGAGGATAAAAATGTCATTAATAGGGCAGCGCTCTATTTGGGACAACGCAGCTGCATGACATTATTTACCATGTATGGGAGAGCGTGCTTCTCATCCCGCGGTGTCGGGGAAAAGGCCACAGTTCATCACGAATAGTGAGTATAATTGCTCTAACGAAGAGCCAAAACTTTGCTGATAAACAGTGTGGGACCAGCAGGTCAGGTTATTTGAAAGTGCGTTGGTCCTAATGATGGCGGCTCCTTCTAATGGGCCGCCTTCCAGCTCTGCGATCACGGCTATTAGCTGGCCGGGATGACCCTCTGTACTCCCCGCAGACTGAAGACGACAGCTCAGTAAAACAGTGGGCGAGACTCACCTCACACCTGCCAGGTTAATCATCTCGTAGAGAGCGGATGATGTTGAAACTGAGAGCGAAAACCAGAGCCACCCCAGACACCTGAGGAGCTGCGGGAACGGTAGTGATGAACTCATGATGCTGTTAACCCGCCGCTGGCTCCTCATTTGCAGGGGTCACATTCCACGCGATCTCTCAACTTTTGATGATGTTTCCAATTTGTGTTTGTGTGTGTACTTGTGTGTGCGTCAAACGGGACGGGGTTAGTCTTCCATTTTAGTACATGCACTTTAGGTTAATGAGGTTAAACACGTAATTTCTTTAGAGAAATAAATTGTCATTTTATGGGTAGGCTATTCCAGTCACGTACCGCTTTATATCAAACCCATAATGGAGGACTGATGCGTAGTAAATTGGCTCAGATTATTGTCATGACACAATGTACTTCAAAGTCAACGTGCGCACGCGCGCATACACTCACACACACACACACACACACACACACACACACACACACACACACACACACACACACACACACACACACACACACACACACACACACACACACACACACACACACACACACACACACAGTATCAGCCACTTAACAGACTTCTTGCGGGTCAATGCACAAATCAAATAGACATGCTGCAGCACTTTGGGCACTGCATTATACAGTATTCCACTGAATGTGATTGGCTGAAGCTGTCATTAATTGTTAAATATATCTGAGCCCACTGCCAGATCCTTCTGCGCGCACACACACAAGCAACAAACACACTGCACACTAAATATCGCCCCTGTTGATCATTCGGCCAATGAAGATGATTTAATTGATACAACATGCTGGATGTGTTGCTAGGGCCCAATAACCATTACATAACCTCCGTGTGGCTTCCCACTTTTCCATGAGAACAATCGAGGAGAATAATTTTGATTCTTGTACACACACCAAAAAAAAAAACTTTTAAGGTTGCGACCTGATATATGTCTGCAGCTGCCATTCTCCGTCTCTCGGGACAAATCATCTGACCGAAAACGAACGCGCGCACAATCAGAGACACATGCACACAAACACAACACGGGTGCAGCAGCTGTCAGTGTGCTGAGCCATGATGGCCTGCTGCACACAGACCCCCATGTCTCATCTGTCCAGCTGACCACATCAACTCCCAAGTCAAGGCGCCGAGTGCATCCACAGGAGGATGAGAGCACGAGGAGGCCATGATGCAGTCAATGAGGCTTAAAAATATATTTTAAAAAATCTGAAAAGGCTATATTCCTGTAACCGCTGTAACTGTATATGTCCTCACCATGCGTGGATCAGATTTTCAGCAAGTGTTGCAGCTTTGTAAATTTCTTTTGTTACCGCCTATCGTCAATATTTCATAAAGATTTCTGCTTTAATGTCATGAGTAGGTGTCTTTTTTTTATACACAGGGATTTCAGGTCTCATTTTGAAATGGAATTGCTCACATGATGTCTCACCTCTCCTTAACGGTGTCAGCGTGCCGTGTGTACTGTCGACTTCCCTTCTCGGGATTCATAAAATAAGCATTTATTTTTAAATTTCACTCATTATTATCTAGTCGGAGAACAGGATTGCTGAATGCACAACGGTATGAGAATGTCAGCGGGGAGAAAAAACCATAGCTGGAGAGAAAATAACCCTCTTTTGTGTTTCTCTCTCACGGCACCAACACATCGTGTGCCCTTTGGAGCCAATTACTTTTTTTTTTTCAACGACGTCATGTCCCCAAAGAAAAGCATCATTGAGCAATCACTGGGCATAATTTACATCACAGTGATGAACAGCAGCTATAACAAGTGTTTTATGACACCATCAGCGTCTTACAATGTCCTCTGAAATTAATTCAATTAAAATTACTATCCAGAATATTAAACCATTTCATGTTTATATGCCATTAACAACAAAGCAGAGATCAAATTTGTCACAGCCACTTCGTTGGCTGATGTTTTCCTGCTCAGGTTTGCACAAGTGGCTCTCTGGATGCTTTTACACCACACCGAGTGTCTTTATCTAACCACTTCGAAAAATGATATATGTACGTAAGGGTTCAGGGAGTAGGATTGTTGGTGTATAGTCAAATGTTGAATATTTTAAGTAAGCCTCTGACAATATTAACATTGGGAGTGATTAAACACAAAGAGGCAGAAATAGGAGAGCTAAGACAGAGAGAGAAAAATCCATCCTCCATCATATATAATCTGGAACATGGCTGACTGATGTATGTTTGTCCCCACATGACAAATATTTACTTCTCCACATATCTGGGATTCGGAATACATTTTTCAAAGAGACAAGCGTGCTTCAGTGAGCACTCCACACACACACACACCACCCCCCCCCCCCCCCCCTTGGGGACAAATTCCGCTTTTGTTTGCCCCTTTTGTCCCCAATTACCTGGTCTTTGGACTGATATTTGTCCCTAAATGTAGCCTATGACACACACAAACATACACGTATGCACACACACACACACACACACACCCACACCCACAAAATAATAAAACATGCAAACATAACATTTGCAGAATGCAAGCAAAAAAGGAAAACGCTGCTCCCAAGCGGCCTCGTCTTTCTCTCAATCAATGACAGATGTAGAATTATGCATGCAAACAAAAATGCCTGTTAACACAAAAATGTTCAAACACCAACAAAATTCAGAGTCCGTGCAATATCCCTGGTCATTAAGGGCCGTCTGAAAAACAATCAATCACTGGCACGGAAAATACACTGGTATAGAAAAAGGCTCTGATGCATCAAATAAACATGGAGGAGAGATGGCGCCCATAGCAACCCCAAACTGCATCACATCACGTTTCTATCAGTGGAAGGATCTTTAAAAAAACAGGGAATGAAGCACAGAAGGAGAGGAGGGGACTCGGAGGACGAGGGCGAACATGTAAATTATTCTCACACATGCCTCATGCGATGTTATTACAATCTTCCCCCATTTAAATGTATAGGAAATTGGCTGCTAAGCATGTCCATTGATGCAGGGCTGTAAATCTGTGTGCATATATTAATTGGGGACACTAATAGCGCACTGCCTGCAGTGTTCCCCGACGAGAATATTTCCATGATAGCTCAGGTGACATTGTCTACTTTGAAATGTTTCCATCAAAAGCTGGTGACATGAATCCTCTCCACTCAAACAGGCAGCCCTTTGGATGATTAAAAGGGTTTTTCTTTAGTTGTGCTGTTAAATAGTTTTTCATGAAAAAAAAAATGGGGAAAAAAAGGGAGCTGTTAGTTGGTGTAAATGTGGCGCACAGCGCAGCCTTACACCTTGGAGCAGGCGCTCACGATCTGCTTATTCCGGTTTGTTGATTTTTCTATTTATTTATTTTCCCTGTCACCTATGTGAAGCAACACCTCAGCGGGACTGGGGGCGTGGGGGGGGGGTGTACCTTTACTGGTACCTTTACTACCAGCGCTGACACTCCCGACACCTTTCGCTTCAGCTCACCCTTAAAGCGACGGCGTCTTGAAAGGCACAGAAACCTATGAGACCATGTTATGTTCCTCTCAATGTAAGAAGAGCTGACATTTTGAAAGCGGCGAGTGAGCGAGGGCGGCTGCATGTGTGCGAGTACAGTTGTTTGTGCAAAACTTGTGTGAATAAATGGCTGAAGTGAGGTTTGACAAGATCAACAGCTGCCAGTCTCTTTGTGTACTTAATTAGCCAGAGAGCAACGTGAGACAAATTTGCCTTTCGGATTTAAATGGTAACACGGTTACACCTGCAATTCTCAAACTGCCTTCCGAACCTTGTGTTAAAGACTGCGTGGACAGACTCTTCAGATGAAAAGAAATGCTTTATCCCCCTTAAGTTCCAGGTGTTTCCACTGACAACCCAGTTTCAAGGCTGAAGTTTTCAATATCAGCGGTTTGATCCCTGGTTGTATCACTCCAACAGAGTCTGTATCCCGCACTGAATGAATCCTCAACTACATAAAAATCCTGGGTATTTTAATCAAATTACAAACCATCCTCTTTAATCAAAAGTGTTAGCAGATGAATGCTTAGAATATAAAACGTAAAGAAAAAATAAATAAATTAAATTTAAACTCAGATGACGGCAAACATCAAGTTCCATTATTTGCCAGAAGAACATTTTTCTGGCTCTGGCATATTAGGCCAAAGAAATATCTTTCAGAAACATGCATAACATTTTTGCTCTGTACAGCTCGGCTTTTCAAGTAGAACTATTTCATGTTCTGTACTCTCAGTCACTTCAACTAAGCAAAATAGTCAGCTGAACACACACAAATCTCTCAGAAATCAATTCATCTACGGAATATTTTGAGAAATAATGTAGCACGGTGTCCTCCAATGTGTGCCCAGACACGAGAAACACTTAGCTCATTTTAAGAGGGAGATTCAAAATGCCCTGCTGTAGCAAATCTTGGGATGTAAATGCCTCCGATTCTTCAAAGCTGCACCTGTTTGGCGGTTCAGTGCATGATGTTTTTTTCAAAAGAGACACAGCGATTTGAACACATTTTGACTTAATAACTATACACGCAATCCTCAAAGGGACTGAGCGTATCCTCAGCTGTCAGGAGGGCCAGACGCAGTCACAGTCTTTGCCATCCAAGGCACGCACATGCCCACAGATTTGTCGTCCCCGTACGCTTAGCCGGAAACAAGGTTATCCAGCAGCAAGTTGATTACAGAGGCATGGGAAGAAGCAGAAACACAGGGGGAGAGGGAACGAAGGCCTTCTTAAATCTTTGAAATGGATGTTAGGAAATAATGGGAGGAAGGAGGAAGGAAAAGACAAGAGACAATTTAGATTACCAAGTTAATCCCTTAATTACTGGATATGCCCACGGCTAAAATGAGAGGTTTCACACGCTGCATTCCACAACTGTGGAGCAATTCAAACTGCAGAAAGTGAGGCCGACTGCCATAATGATCATAAACCCCTGAAATAATGGAATGTCAGTTTTGCTGGTAATCTATGTAGTTCATGCGGGGGGAAAAAAAACTGAACAAAACACTACAAATATCAATTTAGAGCCGAGATGCAACTTCCCCCATATCCCATTCCTCAAAGAACATGTCTCATCTAACTGTGAAGCTCTCAAAGTGACAATGTTTGTTACTTTGAGAGCTTCAACTTCTAACTGTGAAGCTCTCAACCCTGACAATGTTTGTTACTTTGAGAGCTTCAACTTCTAACTGTGAAGCTCTCAACCCTGACAATGTTTGTTACTTTGAGAGCTTCACAGTTAGATGAGACATGTTCTCTTCCAGTCAGCCTCGCAGCAAGTGTCCTCACGGAAAAATACATTATCAGCTTCGGGACAATCCCCCCCCAAAAAAGACGGTTCAATTTGGCAACATGACGAACCAACAAAGGGATAGAATATAACTGCTGATGTCGGCAGAAGCTCCTTTGAGCCTGTTTCAGTCCGTTACAAAGGCTTTTGAGACAAACCGTAAATGAGAGCCCCCCCCCTGCGACCACGTCACCCTGCCTTTTCCTTTCTCATTTCATAATTCATCCCCTCGCCAGTAAAGAGTCCAGTAGACAGAAATAGAGGAAGACTCGTGCCATTTAATTAGTGTGACAGAGCACGAAGGCTCCTGAGCATCGGACAGCGAATTAGAACACAACAAGAAGATACGGCTCAGATAAAGCATCACCTGTTCAACTGTAATTACTGTATCACAAGGCTGGCTCCAACGTTCAAATTTAACAAGCCACCAGTCTTTACAGTGGCGAGGGCACACTATGCCGCTGGGCTCACTTGCAGTACACGGTAGAGATGGAGGGACATACACGTCTAAACACAGAGGGGGAAATGATGCAGTCACAGAAAGTATTTTTTTTAACAACACCAACTGGCATTAGCGTGTGATCAGCATCTGGATATCCTGTCTAGGTAGGAAAAAAAACGTGTTAATTGCCAGGTGCAAATGCACACAGAACATTGTTATCCAAGTGTGGTGGATTGAATTGTGATTTCAAGGAGGTGTAAATTCAAATTCATGTGCAGCGTGGCCATGATCTGAATAAATAAAAAACTGAAAGGTCACTTAAGTCCGTCTCTTCCTGGCAGATAACTCCAT
The DNA here is from genome assembly GCF_022379125.1 of Scophthalmus maximus. NCBI lineage: Eukaryota > Metazoa > Chordata > Actinopteri > Pleuronectiformes > Scophthalmidae > Scophthalmus > Scophthalmus maximus. The sequence goes on from NC_061523.1 coordinate 10,087,780, forward strand.
TATTTTTCCACCTGGGCATTATTTTCATATCTAAATGACTGATGGAACAAAGATTTACATTCAGTCCACTGTCGGCCATTTTATCACTCAAAGCCACAAGGCTCCGTTTGAGGAAAAACACTAATTCAGGGGAAAATGGGGGTTTCTGGTCTCTGTTTGTGTTATTGTGTGACTCTCAGCGTTGGAAGAAGTATTCAGGTCCTTTACTCATGTAAAAGTACCACACAATAACACAAAGAGCAAAAACTATTTTTGAATGCATTCCAAAGCAATTTATTTGAACTGCAGGTTAAGAAGGCTTTTCATACAAGCAGGAGTAGGAGTACCAATTGCTATGGCAGCTTACAAAAAAGCTTGAACCAAATCAAGTGCACAGTGATGTATTATCAACTTCTATTCAGGAGTTCAAATGTAATTAGAGGATGGGATATTTTCGAGCCGTTTAATGAACAACGAATGAACACCGTGATTAATTTGTGCTACAACGTTCTGATTAAATCATCACATATTTATAGTTCATAAAAACACCAGTTTACAGAATATCAGTGTCAGTTCGCTTTCCAGTGAGATCAGATCAGTCCCATTTCTATTGCTTCCAATATTCCAAGGAATTAAACCAATTACATTTTTTTAACTGACTGAGGATCACCAAAGTCATCAGAGTTTAGCCTCTGGCCAACATGAATGTCTGTTATTTCATGAAAATCCACCCAATAGTTATTAAAGAATTCCAGTCTGGACCAAAGTTGTGGAATGACCAAAGAGATCAACATCGCCTTTACCACAGCCATGTTGCTATCATAGCAAAAAATGTGTTTTCGCAACGTGATTTGCAAAAGAGTAAATGTGCACAATGTCAAACTCCCAATAAACAATTTGACTGTCTCATTTAACAAGGTAACGTTGCCTTGTTAAATGAGAGAAGTGTCTTGACAGGCAAATAACACACCGGTGCCTGTGATTTAGCGACGCATGACTACACAACAGTTTTGGAAGAAGAGGCGCTTTAATTACTCAAGACACACCTCCGCGTCCATTTCAGGTTCATCTACCTCAAAAAATGAATTTTAGTTTTCATGGTCCATTTGAGTAAGCAAAATGACATATGATGCCCCAACTTTGGTGAATAAAAAGAAGTCTGGAGTGTGTGACCGCAGCCATAATTCACACGAGCTAAAGCAAGATGGGAAAAAGAAAAACAACAACAACAACAATGATTCGGATAATTTCCTGTTAAAATCCCACTGATGGCAGCTGGTTCAACAGCTCAGCCTCCCCACTTTGATGCAGATTCTACTCTTTGAGAATGAGTCATGTCACTTGGCCGTTGTCTGTGCATTGGTAATCACTCCTGTAATCTGTGCATGACTCCTCACCTAATCATGAACATAAAGAGTGATGATAATGAAATCATACCCTCAGAACAGACAACCCTGTGTAGCCGATAGGCGAATAATAACAATAAACCATAAAGATGCCGGGCGGTGTGCAGCCACACGTAGATGTCACTGAGGTGACAATGAAGGAAAATGGAGCGGCTCTTTCTGCCGTGATTTCTTTTTTCTTTTTTCCAAGACAGCCTAATTTATTTTGCTTTAACAACACTAAAGCTGGTATGAAAGAGGGAAAGGGAAGAGGTGGAACCGCACTTGAGCACACTGCTTGTTCTGCCTTAACCCTGCAGATCAGACGTAATGTTAAAGGCTTTAAGCTACTTTGGGCTCTGACTGCTGATGCCGACACAATGTAATTCCCCCACACCTGCGAAAACCACCAACGCTTTGTCCTTTGCCGCTTCATCAATCTCATTTAAAGAAAATCTAAATGAGGTGAATGGTGTTCATAATGTTTTAAAGCAGAAAATCTGGAGGAAACAAGAAGGGTGATTAGCAGAATTATGATTAGCAGCGAGAGGATGAATTACATTTAGACTGTCATAGATATACTGTTCATTTCCCAGTGGTGGAGGTAGAATATATCCCAAAGCCAAATTGTTTTGGTCCATCTCTCATAACTGTCTTACTTTCATTGCCTGTCCGAGGCTCTCAATCGCTTTATGTAGTAAATCTTTATAAAACAGGTCACCAACATACATTTCATATTCTAAAGTAATTTTCTAAACAGTTGTGCACTGTAGGTTTGGATTAACATTACAGAAACTAAGGCATAAATTGTGTATTTGTTGAGGTCAATTTTCAGAAGTGGATGAATACATACAGTATAAAGTGCTCTGGTGAGTGTTTACGGCCCAAGAACATTGCTCTTGGGATTGACTCAAAACAAACTACGGTGCTCATGTTCGTGACAATGAAAGGACATGCGTCACCCCGTGTCACATTAAAGCTCATTGACATGGCTTCATAGTTTCCAGACAACAATGAATGCTCGGGGGTACAGAGGAATAAGCTACAGTGTGTAAATCGTCGTCTTTCCGTGGGATTAAAAGACGACGAGAACAATCTGAAATATCCTCTAAAATGTTATTCAAGTATCACAAGCATCAGCTATGTCAGAAGTAAAAAATTCACAATACTTATTCTGAACAATGGCTGCAACTGGCACCGTTCCCGGAAGCATAAGGGGTATAGATAGTGGATGGATGGATATTCTGAACAATGGATCTTCCCATGATGATAAATTATTTATGTGTGAACATGAAAGCAGCATACTAATGTGGTAGCTGGTGCAGGTGACGTTAGCACCAACTACCTCATATCTAAACTCCTTTTTAATGGCTCATTCATATGTGCTGCATGCAAAACTTTATGTGATGTAGTCAGTGACTACAGTTGTGACAGAGCAAAATAAAATACTTATTTAAGCAGCGGAATAAAACTAACTAACAAACAGTATGCTCAACAAAGTACAAGTAAATCAAAACTACACTGGTACTTGGGTAAATGTACCTAGTTACTTTCCTCCTCTCCTGGGGATAAGAGGGTGTGTGTGTCGACGCCAGATAAGCAGCACACAGGGATCGTCCTCCTGGGCCGTTACGGCAACTGATGATCTTCTGACAGGTGATGTGATGAGGTGGGACAGCGCCGCTACGCTGCTAATAACACCTCACCCCAAATAAGATCTGAAGACATGCACAGTCTGATAACGAGGGAACTGCTCTCAATGTAGGGAAGGTGCTGAGAATTTAAATCTGCATCTTTCTTCTTATTTTCTTCTCTGCACTCTTTTTACAAATTGAATGTGGTTTTTGAGATATAAATAAAGTAATCTGCAAGTGGAGGACATATAAAATGGGTAGTTAGGAGAATAACAACACATATATCTAAAAAATGTATCTTCTGTATCCCTACCGAAGATGTTTGAAACTCAATTTTTCAGTTCCATAGTTCACTAAAATGTCAATTGAAAAGTGTACCATTGTGCAATGGCTGCTTTTCTACATAATAAAATTGAAAATCGTTCACTGTTCAGTATGTAAAAAAATGTCAGGGCATAATAACATCTCCAAAGTTTACTTAACGAGAAACAGACAAACTTCAAATACACCAGGTGCTTTGATGCTGAACAAAGTTCTATCTGTTCTCCAGCGTCAGTCTATAAAATCTACCTGGAAAATCACCTTACGAGTGTCTTTTTCTGGAGGAGCAGCATTTTGTACTCTTGCATTGGTAGTGAATGTATTGTTTTCAAGTCACTGTCAATGCAATAAAGTCTTCCGTGCAGATGTGACACAGGCGCCAAGGTACAGCAGCTCATCTGACGCGGAGGGAAACTGAATATATCCCCACAATGGTCAACATGTTTTTTCCCCCCCTCTCACTCACAGCTGCAGAGAGGTTCCAGTCTCATGCACCGTACACATATTCTTCAAGCTGTCCTTGAGATCCTCCAATTGGGACTTGTGCCTTTCAATCTTTATATAGTGTACTGTGGATACAAAAAACAACTATGGAGAGCAAATTCGGCATGTTTGCTTTGCTATTACAGTTTACATGTGGAGCACAACCCTTCTCCTGACGTCCCCTCAACAATGGCAACAATAACTGGTCTGGGTTTTCCCTCCTCGCTGCTTTCTCCAAATCCATAAAGAGCCTTGATGGCCATGGTCTACATCACAGAGACAGAAATGGCTTCCACATCCAACCCAATAATGGGCACAAACAATAGCAAAGCATTAGGTGACTGGCAATAAATATCTGAAAAGAGGCACTTTGCTGCAGGAAAATGTACCAACAGAATTCAAACCATGAGTCTAGTGGAGACATCATATCACGGCTGTCATCCAATGCATATAAAAGTCTGAGGAATAGTGGGAAGTGCTTTAACGGCAAGAAAGATCATTATCTACATTAATAACACAGCATTCTTTCTTGCACAGGGTACAGAAAAGGGAGACCTCATGACTAACTGCAATTAGGGCCTTTTCTTGTTTGACTGTAAAAGTACCAGGGAAATGGGAGTTAGAAACTATGGGCTCACTCTGGGAGCATTTGAATGTCGTTTGGATAATGGTGTTATTCAGGGTTTTTTGGGGGGAACTGCTTTGAAATGCAAGGCAGGTGGTGACCCTGACGGGCCGTGTATGAAGGAACCACCTGGTGAATTTGGTTTTAATGGCAATTTAGAATTTGGAAAAAGGGGAAGCGTTAGTCATACTAAATTAAGCATGGCAGGTCTTATTTCACTTTGAGATATGCTCTGTCTTAATGATGTAGTTTGGCTTCCAGGTAACGCACATTAGCGAAAATGTGGGCGGACCCCTGCCAGTCCTTCGTGCCAAAGTGGGAATGAGGACTGGGTTTAATATGGCAATTACAAAAAACTGAGATCTACGTTTCTATATGCATCACTGAAGAAAATGATGATTAAAATCGATATTTTGCAAGTATGACCCAACTAAATGTTAAATTTCAAATTATCTATCACAAGCATCCTGTAAAATAATCAAAGGCAATTTCTTATTGACATTTGCTATGACTTTAACTAAGGTTAAACCTTAAGCAAAAGGTTAAAGAGTTTTAGTCTCTAAAAAAGGCAAAATGTTTGAATGCATTCTAAGCATCTTCAGGTTTAGTTCATTAAATTGGAAAATTTGCTTCTCTCTCTCTCTATCATGCCGAGTTGGATCATATTAATTTCATCTTTCTAAATCCAGTGAGAAACATTAAAATACTGTATGTACTGTGGAAGGAATTTCTAGCCTTTCTCTGCTAATAAAAACACGACTCATTCATTCTCAAACTGTATTATTTATTTGCATCTTATTAGCTACAAAGCTAGAGATTATATTGATTTCTTTTTTGTTCATTTCAATTCTTTACTTTCCCATATGGGAATTTGGTTTGCAACATGTCTAAAACACATTAAAAAAAAAATATTAAGAACAAGCAACAAATCAATTAAATGTAGGAATAAGCCAAAACAAGTGAAAGTAAGTAAAAGCACTAAATTAACTAAGGGGAAGAATAAACAGCAGCGACAATTGAAACAACTGCAAGCAGGGACAGTGCCTCAGGGCTAGAGTACCGCTGCCAAAATACAGTGAGTGCAAATGAATTGATTTTATTGTGCACACTAAAAAGAAATGTTAAACTCTATTACACTTGGCGCTGAGGAGTCTTTAGCTCTGCTCTAAGAGAAGCAGCTCATTTTAAGATTTCTGAAATCATCTTCCATTTTCTTCAAAGCGTACAGTTTCTAGTTACTTTTTCCACCAAGAAATCAGTGACAGACATTTACGTTTAAGTACAAATTAAAATGCCTCCGAACCAGTGGCACTGAGGCCGGACATCAGCCCAGTGACCGGCCCGATGGCTGGTCCCTGCAGTTATTTGAGGGAAAGTGCTGCTGCTCGAGGTTATGAGTGTTTGTCATTGTGTAAAACAGCCCGTTTGTTCTGTGTTGTGAAGGATCAAAGTTCTGATGTCCAGTGGCAACCCAACACTCCCCTCCATACCCCTCCAGTGGAAAGACAGATTGCCTATTTTCCTATCACCTGCACTGGGGCCAGGCCCATGACGCCTGCTAGATGAGCACATTTTAGTGCTCGCCCTGTCAGCTAACGTATGGGTCTATTGATGTGCTGTGACTGGACCAGGCTGATCCTACCCAACACGCATTAGGGCCAGCTGTTGTTCCTCATCTGTCTCTGTGTGTGTGCCCTGATGGCTGCAAACAGACAGTAAACACAGGCTGCTCCGAACAGAACGCCCCATCTACCTTCAACCTGCGTCCCGCTACTCACAATACCATCATCTCCCAGGCGCCCGGCTAAATTACTATAGAAGCACCGGCTTTAATTGAGTCCAGGAATGTAGCTGATGGGGAAAAAAGTTGATTCAGTGCAAGTGCGGTAATTGCATTCTTGATTACCCCAGTCTGCAAAGCTAATTCTAGGATTTAAGATTCAGTGAGGCCCAAAAGTCTGTGCGATCCCAGCGTAAAGAGTTAACAATAACGTAAACACCACAAATTACATGCTGCCCTGTTTGGCACTGATGATTAAGGTTAAAGAATTCAATGATGATTACAGTGAGTGCATGAAAACAAACAAAAGGACTTTGACAGATACGCATGAAAAGCAATCCACACTTATCAAGTCATCAGCTGAAACAAAAAAAAGACGCACCGTTATCAAAATCTGATATCGTGCTTTTCTCTGCATTCATTACCGGATAAGTTGAGCCAACAACATCAGAGACATGGGGAGATGACCCTGTAGAGAAAGATGAGGGAGACGCCCTTTTCAAAGTTTGAGCCCATGAACCCCTGAAAGGTCTGTTCATGCCCCTGCCGGCATGAATAATCACCCCCGGCTCCCCTGTAATGTGCTGCGGATGATATATTGGTCCACATTTATTACTGTTCCACTTCCACCTGGCTAGGAGCAGCAAGTCCTCCATTAATTTGATAAAAAAAAAACCCCACACACACACAAGTCTGCAACAAGATTTCTGCATATCCAAGGACTGCGGGCTTAGATCCACTGTTAAGGCATCATGACCTAATTGGTGAAATTTGGAGTCATGGATGTCTCCCGCTTTGCCTATAACATGGCATGATATATAGTTCCCTTTAGTTCTTTATAATAAGTCTATTCAAGAGTTGAGGCTCCTCGCACTGCTTATCCTTGTTCACATTCACGTCTTTGCTCATCACATTTCTGTCATCTCAGCAGGGAAGCAAAGCAACAGTCCAGATCAAGACACATCCAGGCTTTAGCTGGTATAGACACACATGCGGGACATGTTGTTGGTTACAATCGAAGATTAGTCTGACAGTTATACGCATTCTCATTTGAATGGTAATGTGGGATTAAAACTACCAGCACTTCGCAGTGGTTTAGCAGGATTAAAGAGCCATTAAATGCAACGCTTTAGCTGTCAAATTAATTGTACAAGCTTGCCCCTTAGACAAACGTGTCCGAACATGGACTTTAAGACAACACCAATGGTTTCAGACATGGGCTCATGCCAGAGTCAAGAGTCAGTGAAGAAAAAAGTCCAGTCATATCGTCACAAACAGATGAATATAGCAGAACTGCGGTGTGAAATCGAAACAACTCAAGAGCACTTTTAACTTTTGGCAGTGTCTTTTGATAAAGCCTGTTTCAACTTCCTTGCAATTGAATAATGTGATTTGATGTGATCACAAAAATCAGATTTGGTGACAAGTTATTAGATTTTTTCCTATACTGGGATGATTGTTCTAAAGCAAAGAAAACTATTCCAGGATCTTTGGCAGATTTACAGCAGCTTTTACATGTCCCAACTTTTCCTCCGTTCTCTGATGATTGCTGGTTTTCTTGCTATCGCCTTCCCCGCTGTATTGCAAATGTAGGCCTGCAGTTGACAAAGGTCAACATTGTTAAGTGCCTGTACGTATGTAAGAATAGCCTTTGGTATCATACCACCTTACTGTGCCGCTGAGAGCCTAGGCCTTGAAATATTCTCAACCACAATATTCTAGACAAAAAGGAAAATGTTGCCAGCGACTGCACCTGCAGAGCCGCTGAGTAAATGTGGATGCATGCGTGGTGTTTGTGCATCTGCGTGCATGAGGCGCATGTCTGAGAATGCCTGTGCGCTGAGCGGTCCCAACATGGATCCATTAAAATCCAACTTCTACACAGAAATTACTCATTTGTCCATTTTATTACAGAGTGCTCCATTCCGGTGTGAAAGGCCTGAGAATTCAAACGCCTCTTGATTGAAATCATTGCCACTGGGAGAACCTAGCCAGCGCCCTCAGAGGAGCTGCTATTCTGAAAGTGAGTGAATCATTGATTTTCAGCAGGAAATCATCAAGACGAATCTATGGTAAATGAGAGAGTGGAGATGGCAAATGGTCCAGTTCTGCAGGATATTCAGTTATCTCTGTATTCTTTTATAGACAGGCCACGGTGTACAGCTTTTTCAAGCTTGTGGTTAAGTTAAAGCCAGTCACTCTCAGAGCGAGTTTGTTCCTGTGCCTCTGTAAAGTGCAAATGGAAAGCACCCTAGAAATGGCAAAATTGTAAGAGTTTGAAAGAAATGTAATCTTGGCAGAAATACATATATAAAATGAATAGACAAGAAAGAAATAACATCCTGAACCAACACAGAAATCCTATTGTGGGTTCTACGCCAAAGGGGTTGCTCCATGAAAATGAGCTGCTTTGATGTTTGTTTAAAAAAAAGAATAAAAAAAAACCCTCCTTCTCTGAATCCCTGTGAGAATTGTTTGAAAATTAATAATGCCTGAATTAGAAAATCTAATAAAAGGGGTTCAGTCAAAATGCACAACATTGTGCATTCTTTGGAGCAGATTTGACATCTTCATTGTGAAATGAACAGACATTACAAAAACAGGATTGTCCACACTTCACTAACAATTACACAGATACGATGACACTTTGCCTGGTGCAGCTCGGTCGAGTTAAAAACAGCCGGAAAACACATACAGTGCCTAGTATGAAGTACAATAGGAATCATCCAAAAAGCAAAATAATTTAATCGCAGACTCAAATCAAATTCTAAACGATAGTTAGGCAAAACTAATTCAGCAATGAAAGAAGCTGCAGACTTGTGTGCTGATGCTGTGGCGCTGCTGACTGGGAGAGATAAAGGCAGAATACTTCCTTGTTATGGGTGTGGATGCCCTTGGTATGGAAATGTTTTTTTGTAGGCTAAAGCATCCAAGGTGGTGGGCAGAAGGCAGCTTTCTCCCAGGAAATATTAAGATGTTTGCTTCTGCTTTGTCACTGGGTCTGTTTTATCTATGTTAAGCATAGTGGAGGAAAAAGGTCAGCTTGGAAAAATGAATAATATAGAAACGTTTGTTTGCTCGGACAAACATGGAAACCGCAGGCAGAAGGATTCTCCAGCCTTTGATGATGATATTTGAAATTCAGTCTATATCTTAAAAATAAGCTCAATGAAAGCTCTGTCGGAGCAAACCATCAGTAATGGCTCCGGCTAACAACTAAATGTTAGGGCTGCCAGTGCAGCTCAGGCCGCTTTACAACTTGGTATAAAAACATATTAAGCCTGAAGTTTCAGATGAGTCACGGCTCATCCGAAACATTCATCCGGCTGTGTCAGCCTTTAACATTTTAAGATTGCACAACTGATTGACTTGGCTGGCCTGAGGCTACTTGTTAGGAAGCCGTGATGGACCTGCGCCAGACCCTGACAAGAGGAAGCAAAGACAACATTTTGTTCAAATGTCTGCAGAAGTACATCGGAGAGTAAAACACTCGTTATCTAAAAGGTATATTTTCATGTGAGAGAAGCCATCAACAGGACAAAGAGCCGGGTGCTGCACTAGACTGTGGTTTATCCCCTGCCTGATATGAACAATAAAAAAGCTGGCACCATGCTATCGGGGGTGTGTGGGTGTGTGCACACATCTGAGTGCATGTGTGACTGAATCTCCGGAGCAGCTTTAGTGAAAAGTGATAAGCAGCAGAAACAGCGTTCTGCATCTCACAGGCAGCTTCCAACGATCGCTGGGAATTCATTGCGCTTTCTAACTGTCAAGCAGGAAGAGAAGGGAGGAAAGTGTATTTAAAGGATTTTCACAGTCCTTAATGCTATTTATTACACCTCACCAGCTGCGGCAAGGAGTGGCTACATGTAATTGCGGCCATAGATCTTTTGGCCGGAGGACAACCAATCAAGATGGATTCCTTTTCTGTTGCCGGGATTGACCGTGAGAGAATCCCCGTGACTTAGAGATGGGACATTATTTAACATGGACCCAGAGTGACGTTAAGGAGCATTAGGTTCCGGGGTTGTTAAAGCACTTGTCACACTCCAAAGGCATCCATCTGCACAACGCTGGCTTCAATCAATAGATAAGTAATCGGTTGCAATGAGAGCCAGCATGCGGCATTGCTCTCTGACTTTGTCCTGAAGCAGCCCCACCACCCAGCAAAACAGAGTGGCTTGGAGCATGCAGCTTTATCGCAAAGGAACTTATCTCTCAGCTGAGCAGAACGCTATCGACAGGCCAGAACTGAGAGCGCGATCACTCAGAGGGATTGTGCTTTCATGTTGTCTTGTCTTTACCTGCTACGAATGAAACGTGCAGCAACTTCCCTTCACTATACTTCACATGAACCCCTTCTGTGATACGGCCTATGTAGTGTAAATCATTTAAATGTTGCACTGATTTGAAAAAAACAAAAAAACAATCAACAGACCACAGTGTTCAAGGAAAGTAACAAAGTTTCACCAGAAGTGTTGTCATTGCCTCCATTGCTGCTTTGCCGTTTCATTTTCCGTGAGGAGCTGTTGCCCTGGGAATGATGGGAATTGCGGATGGCGTGGTGAAAGGCTGTGTGGGAAGCGTGTCGGGAAAAGCTGGAATCAGTGAAAGTGCAGAGGTTGTGGGAAATTGCAGCATGGTAACAGTTAATGTTGGAGATCTATAATAAAAAAACACATCTCCAACTATTAGTTGCTGCTCCACTTTCTCATCAAGCATGAAAGCTGTGGGCCTAATTTATTGTGAAAGCTGAGCATGATTACTTTTTCTTAATATGGTAAACTATGCACAAATATAATGAAAGAATTCCAAACTGCAGGTTGTGATCTTGATATCATTTGAACCTTTGGTTTAAATATGACTGCACTCCCAATGTATTTATAGACGTGTTCAAATAAGACTTGGGATCATTCTTGTGTGGAAGCTAAAAGTAGGACGAAAGTAATTCCTTTCCTCTTTTGGGTAACCTATAAAAAGGTCAGTGTAAAAGTGAAGAGGAGTTTCTGACTAATACATTACACCTACTTTAAATCTATACTTTACATCACATGATAATACTTGGTGCTCGCTAATGATGAATAAAGAAGCTACAAATGATTTGATGATGTTTGCTTTAGCCACAGTAAAAGAGCCAACAGTCTCCTCAGCACACTTGCCTGTGCAGCGTCAGAGGGAAAGATAATTAGTTCTTTACAAGTTCAGAAGACTCTTTCCTCTGCTCCACTTTGACTGTGCGTAAAAACCATGTATTATTAAAACGACACAAAACCCAGAACTTTGATCGCGACTTTTAAGGACGAAAACCACTGAAAATTGAGAATTTAATGTGAAAGACAAAACAACCCCAACAGCACATTTGTTATCCTGCAAGAATGCACTTTAGCTGACATATTGATTACTTTACTGCTCGAATAAATCTCAAATGCAGCATGAGCACCAACTTTATAACTTTTGTGGAAGAATTGGGTAACATAAACTCGTTGAACAGTAATTAAAAAACTGCAACAAAAAAAATGCAAGTGTTAGGAAACAGCAGCAGTGCAAAAGGCAACATTACATCTCCGCATCGAGAGTGACAAAAAGAAGAACACGTCTATGAGGGTCTGATGTAGGAAGAGGCAGGTTGAGGCTTTACACACTTTCTTTGCAGCCTCAGCCGACAGGAGAAAAAAATATGTTATTAGTAAAAAGCAAATGGCCTCAGCTTTATGAAAAAAGAAAAAGAACCTGACAAGTATTTAACAATCAAAGCAGGGATATGAATAGTTTCTGAGGGGAAGGCAAAGGTTGGCTGCTTCACTGCATAAGAATGCAATCATTCTTCACATGTTCTGCATACTAACCTGCTTCCCCACATACACGATTACTGCAGGCTACAACGCTCATGCCTCCTGTCCGCAGCATTAGGATCATGTAGTGTTTTGATGTTAAAGTGTGTGTAGAATTTATAGAGCATATATCTGTATTTAAATGCTTAATCATCCTGAGTCGTTTTCAAAATGCAAAGTAAATGAATTTTCGTCTTTTGGTTGAAAAATATGCCCCCCTCAAACAATACATTAGCATACACCGTACTATTAATCAAATTAGTGCCATGATAAAGGTCCCCTGCTGTGATTTCTCTGAGCAGACATGGACAACAACGCAGCCGGGTGCTGATGTGCTCACCAATTTGCTTTCAGCACAGCAAATATATGCACAAGATATCGTCATTGCAAATGGAATATTTAATATCTGATTTAAGAGGATTAACAGACCCCATGTTAAAAAACATCCACCTAGATTATTCATGATGAGGGTAGCGTTGTGTGACGAGTGCTCAAGTGTGTGTCAAAGACAACACTTAATATTTTACTCGACCTTTCTCTAATTGCTTTTTATTGGGGATGAAACAACCGTCATTAACTTTAAACAGGATCTAGTTAACAGTGCAAAATGAATTTGAGTATTTTGACACTTAAAATCAACTTAATGCTAGACAGCAACAAAACACTGAACCTAGTGGTAAATTAATTTGTACAAACCTATAATTAGAGACTGAGCAATATGGATTTTAGGGGGCCGATGCCCATATCAGGGAGTACAAGATTTCCGATACTGATACATTGACTGATCATATATATATATATATAATCTGTCAATAATTCCTATGATGTCGTTATCATACCTTAATGACAAAGAAATGTAATTGAGGCTTGATATTTTAGTTTAACCATAAACTTTATCATAAATAACTATAGTTCAAATAAAACACAAATACATCCAAATATATAGAATTTTAATTAAGATAGTAATAGTTTGGTCAGTGATGTTCCGGTTTTGTTGACACCTTTTGATTTATTAATTTATTATATCCCACTTTTATCATATTTTTTATAGTATCTCATATTTTATTATAAACTTCATTAAAAACATTTGTAGAAAAGCCACAGGACAACAAAAATAACCACCTCGCCCACTACTGCAGCCATGCATAACTCAAGTGAAAGGGGAAAAACCTTACACCAAACACATCGACTGGTCTTCTTAATGGAACAATTGGGCTCAAATTGTTATCTGGCTCTGCTCCATTTGGCATATTCAGTAAAGATGTGTCATTCTTCTGGTGACAGTGGGTATTGATTTTTAGGCTGGCCTGCTCTAAATATCAGCCTCGTACAATAGACTAGGCACAAAGGCTATTCTCTGCATAAGAGTGTTGCATTCAATAACTGCATGGGACACTTGAAGGAATTTTTGGTGTGACTCTGAAAGCTATTCAGCAGGCCTTTTGTCGCTCGCCAGTGGCATGTACGTCCAATCGAAGAGCTTCTCTTGTAATGAGACCATGTAAAAATGGGAATTATGATGTGCTAATGCAGGGGTGGGGGCCTTCTGGCTTTCGGGCTGTATACGACAAGTGAGACAATTAAATTGAGACAACTGAAAAAAACAATAACATAATTTTTCCTTTAGGGTGGTCCCTCCTGGCTGTAGGCTCATCAGGCCACGGCCAGGGTTAAGGAAATGTGTAATTTCCAATGTCATTTCCAATAGAACTAGACAAGCCAGTGTTGTCTTGTTTGTGGGGACAAGGTTACGGTGATGGAAAAAAGGCCAATCTTCAGCATCATTACAGCTGGAAACATGCAGCTGAACTGGATGAGTTAACTGTTGGAGTTTGTGTGCCCAACAAGCAGCTCTCACAACACTTCATTCTGACAGAGATAATGTCACACAGACAAGTTGGTGTGGTGAGCGAGTCGATAACCAAGAGGCTGAAACCTCATTCAGAAGGAGAATTTGTGAAGGAGCCTTGTTTGCCGCTGCAGAGCTGCTAGAACCGGACAGAGCTAAATTTGTCCCAGTGTCAGTTTGTCACATAGAACCGTCACAGAGCAAATTACTGATATGAATCAAGATGTTTGAAAGAAAACAAACACTGAAGGACACCGCAAGAAATTCCCAGTTTTGGTCTCCGGCCTAAGATGAAACAACAGATATAGAAATACCACCCAACTGGCCCTTGTTGTGCGCGTGGGATTACGGCCGAGTTTGACACGAGGGAGCAATTGCTGTATTAGAGAGGTTACAGTGATATACGTTAAATGACTCTTAATTGAAAAAAAAAAAAAAGAAGGTTGCCTTGAAGACAAAAGCTTCAAGGCCTTGAGACGGTGGTTTCCTCGACCAGAACAACCCCCTTCCCCCCTCCTCTTGTCCTATACTCAGCCAATCAGTCCTACCTACTGTAAGATCCTCTTTCCATACGTTGCAGGGATTTGATTACTCGCCATTTTACAGCTCATTAATGAAGACTTATGCTGCATTTGTAATAAATGTGTCCTGGTTGAAACATGATCAAGTTTCGGGCCTCACTGAGTGCTTCTCAGATGATTGCTTTCACCTCTGTGGTTGGTTTCACCGGTGTGGCAGGAGGAAGCAGCAGAAATGCAGAACAAAGGGGGATTGTACTGTAGCATAGGACCTTATCATAAAGGTTTCTTTATTAAAATCGCAGAAAGAATATATACAGGACATGTAGGTTTTAGAAATTCTGAATACCGAATACCAAAATATGTGATATTTAATGGATTGTTATATTGAAGAGACAAACAAGGCATTGCCAACACCTACAAACATTTCAGTATACTGCCTCTTATACGCCTGATTAACAAGGTTTCATATTTTGTAACCACACCAGCTTGTACCAAAACTCTTTATCAGCCTGCAACAAGAGCTCTAAACAGCTGAAAAGCCAAATACTCTGTGACGCCTTTCAGCCAAAATCTAGCTCTATTCAGACTCTGCAGATGTGACTGTTGATGCACATCAGTAGTCTTCACTAGAGGCAGGATATCAGCACTGGCATCTATTTGCAGCAATCCTCCCTGTGCCCATCATTCAGAGTTTATTATCATCAGCATGTACAGTAATTGCAGCTCACACCACTTGTGACTTTAGTGATGCTGCGTCTTTTCTTCAGCTTTCATGGGGGTTTTCATTTTTTGGTGCGTATGTTTTTTAAAAGAAAAACCTTCAGTTATATGAGGATGGAGTTGACGGAAAGACGGAAAAACAAAGGGAGAAAGCTTTTCAAAAACCTGTCTAAAGCTGACGTGTTGTATATATGTATTTGCACATTTTTCCTTTGTGTATTACATACACAAACAAACTTGCAAAATCAACAATTTGAGGTTTTAGCTGGAATTGTCATTCCTTTGTGGAGAATAATTTGGCACTTCTTGAAATGTAACCATATATTAGTAGCTTAAACTCTGAGCAGGATGTCAACATCACTTAATTCATCAGACGAGCAGCATTAATAAAGGGTGAAATGATTTTCTCGATTCTGACACCCCATCTCTTGGTCTGTTCTTGGAGCTCTCATTTGCAACTTTAATTCCACAAATGGACTCCAAAGCTGTGTTTACAAGGAGCGAGACAGCGTTGGCTGTGACAGCTCAAAAGCAGTTTCCTCGTAATAAATAGACTAATGCAGCATAATGAAGCCACATGTACACTAATGTCTCCTTGAAAGCTCTTTAGAAGTGCATGTCGTTGCAAAGTTGTATTAAAAATGTATCTTATGTGGTTTGTAATATTTTCCTAGCCTACATATACTGTATGTGTCAAACACGAGGAAGCACAGGGGTACACACAGGGAAATGAAGGCTCCGTGGCTGCTAATGATTATAAGCCCTAGTATAAAATGGGTCAAGAGCATACAATGGGGAGTTGATTGCACGTGTTTTTAAGTTGCCCTAACATAGCAAACCACCGGCTATGTGCTTGCAGTCTCTCTCTCGCTCGCTCGCGCACGCACGCACACACGCACACACACACACACACACACACACCCTAATAATTCAATGACAGCTTGCTGCTAGTGTCAGAGAGTCATTTATTCTTAAGCTTTTAAAAGAGTGGTCAGCAAAGGAATTGCTCAGTGAACATCACTGGTAATAAATATGTCAAATGCCGCGGTGGTAGGACCCAAAATAATGCAAGGCCATTCTGTTATAACTGTCACGTATGCCACCCCTGTTTTCTCACTGCTAAAAGCCCAGGGAGTGTGAAGTCGAAGTGTTGTGGAGATTGTTTTTTGTATAGGTGTGTGTGTGTGTGTGTGTGTGTGTGTGTGTGAGTGCCGGTGGGATGGGGGGATGATGCCATAGAGAGGCACTGAAGAGGCGTTGGCATCCCACATTGGAAAAGTGTGGAAATTTGCAGAGCGGAGAGAATTTGCAACTCCCTGCTGGGCAAAACGGATGGGTGCCGAGAAAAAGGGACGGAAGGAGAAAAAAAAGCTCCACAGCCGTGTAGAGAATGACCTCTGAAGGGAGAGGAGTGAACGTGCAGGGTGGGAGAGGATGGGTGGGGGAGTGGTCCTCTGGGAGAAGCACGGAGGGATCCAAAGCCAGGTCACCTTCTCCACAGAGAGCAGCTGTGAACACTCTGCCCATGGGAGGAGGGTCACAGTTGAAAGCGCTGTATCTTATAAAGCAAAGCCCAGTTTCTCTCTCGCTGCCTTCACCCTGTACAGGTCTGCAATAACAAAGCCAATTAAGAAACCCAAGAGGGAAGCCAGCGCAGTCTCACAGTCGCCTCTCGCTGACTTGGCAACCAGAATTATAGCTCAAGAGAGTACCTTTCACCATCGACTATAGCAAATACCAAGCAATTACCAGTGAATACCTCCATTTTCTAGCTCAATTTCGCCAACTGACGTGGTGACTCATAAAGCCACTTTTAATTCATCCCAGATGCATGCTTAACGCCACGCACTAAAATAAAGGATGCAACAGCAAAACGCTTTGCGTTTTAAGCATAAACGGCGCTAACCTCGGAAGAGTGCGTTTTATTTTGTAAAGATTTGCCTGCTTATTATTTACTGTACATGGCATTTCAGGCGGCATTTGTTTTATCTGGGTGTCAGACAACATGACAATAAGTCACACTCAGCAGCAAGAATCAATGTCACGGTATTCTTCTGGAAGACAAGCAGTGAACTGAAGGAGTTTATCTCCGTTGCACGTCCTCTATTGTCCGGGAGCACATAGACTAGAATAATGTTACTGTTATCTCCAGATACTATATGTTCAGAGGAGGCTGCCACATCTGTGTGATGTACTGTAAAATAAGAGTTTGTTAGCCAAGCAGTGGTTCAGGTCACAAGGCTGGTTATCATTCCTCGCCGTATTCCTTCCGTTACCAAGAAATGCTTTTGGATCGTCTTTCTGTTGAGCAGCGGCGCTGTGTAAGAAGTGACTGCACAGTGGACGCAGGCCTGGATCCTTCTCATGGGTGGCCAGGCTTTAGCTGTGTGCTCCTCTGTAACTGTCATCTTGTAGATTTGAAATCCCTCCCCGATCGATTGTACTAAAAGCTCTAATCTGATTGTTAAAAGAGCTGATTTGACAAAGCTGTTATCAAACTGATTTAAGCACCAATCAATACTGCATTATGTGTGGGTGTCTTTATTCCTCCAGGGTTGGGGCAACTTTTCCAAGGACAGGTTCAGGGATGTCTTTCACTCCCACAACCACACTGAAACCTGGTAATGGCTGAAACAACCAGACCACACTCATTCACAGGAAATCATTACATCTGGCTCATCAGGAAAAGTAAAAAAATAAAAAAAAGATAAAAGATAATACATAATTGCTGAAGTGTGTAAACGAAAAAATGTATTTTTGTTGAAATTATCATTACTGGCAGCCTGTATGAAATGGCTCCCCGC
Organism: Scophthalmus maximus; assembly: GCF_022379125.1. Lineage (NCBI taxonomy): Eukaryota > Metazoa > Chordata > Actinopteri > Pleuronectiformes > Scophthalmidae > Scophthalmus > Scophthalmus maximus. The sequence continues at coordinate 10,105,712 of NC_061523.1, forward strand.
ACTCCTGTGTTCATGTGTGATTGTATATTTCAGGACAGTGTAATGGTCCATGAAAAGTTGTGTAGTCCCGCTGAAAGGATGATTTCTCAGTGAGAACAGGAATGAATGCACAAAGAGAGCAATTTCAACTTTTTTTTCCCTCTTCCATCGCTCCATGTCCTTCAGTGTTCATTCCGAACACATATTCAACATTACAGGGCAAATGAACTGATTGCCAGCAGCTGAAGACACTACAGACCCCAATACCAGGAAGCACTTCATTACATTGATGGTTAACAGTAAGTAAAAGAAAATGACCACACACTGGAAAAAACACCAGCAAACTGCGGATACAAGCATACCAAACACAGGAAGACCAAGATGGAGTGCGATACAATGATCAAGACCTCCGGGCTAAACTGTGTTCGTTAGTGGCAGGAATGCAGAATGAATGGAGCTGCTTACTTATTCTGCAAGCGTCTTGGTGAAAGTGAGCAGGCAGGAATGGGGCTAGCCTTAGCCTCATGCTTGCTTGGATAGTGATGGCCAATTAAGCAGCTCTCTGATGAGCCATGCAGCGGCCCTGCGAGCAATTAGGAGGGCCAGGAGTCTCTGCTCATTACTGCGGCAGAATATCCAGCATTGTCCTGTGCAGCTCACATCTGCGGCCATGACATTCCAGAGACGCCTATTAGATGTTGGTTTATATCTTTCAATCTGAATAAAAGAGAGATTGTCCTGCAATCACAGCTTTTAATGACACAATTGTTCCTGCAGTAGCATCAATGCTCGACTACACGGGGAAGATGTTTGTGAATAGAAAGCTTCTTTGAAGTGGCATTCAGTATTGTCTCTTCACATGCAATTTGTCAATATGATGCAGATAACTGACGAAGGGGTTGACGCACACTAATGCATTGGAAGTGATATTGTCTTTTGAGTGACAGCTCGCTGCCTCCGGTATTGATTTAACTCACATTTCGAGATGTGTCGCTGTTGCAGGGGGTCAAAAATACAGTTCTAACACAGTCGGAAAGCCAAAAATAGAGCTTTATTGTAACGATAACCGAGTCTGATAATGAAAGTGAAAAGAATGAAGCTTAAAGTGAGGGGAGTCTTGCAACAGAAACACAACTTCCCTATTTTGCAGCAAAAGGTAACTGTGCATACAAACAGGAAGATATATCGCCATTAAAAACACAACAACAAAAGGGATCATTTACAAATATGGAAATATGCGTATTGGAGCTTCTCCGATTACACAATTATGGCATAGGATAAATATTTTTCAGCATATATGACTGATGTTTTGACTCAAGAAACCATAAAATAAAAAAAGAAACAAAAATACACCTGCTGTAAGCAAAGATTCAATATTCTAAGAGATATAGCAGATGGCACTTTGGGTAGAAATAAGTGTATGCTAAGAAGCTGGAGTACAAACAAGTATGATTCATTTTTAAGTGCTCTGTGTTTATGCAGTACTTTAAGGGTATTATAATTGTTTGCTTTTCATTGAGCTAGGGGCAAAGATGGAATAAATGAGAAGCAAAGGTACACTAAATAATAGCAGCGTGAAACAGATTTACAAAGACGCCAAGAGAATAACATAACCCTGCTGATGTTTCCGTAGACCAGAGTTCAACCGCTGAAAGGCTTCTGTGCCAGCAGGAGGTCTCGTGTGGTACGGCATCTCTCCTCACACAGCCAACCAGAAGAAGTCCATTAAGTCAGTTTGGAGACTTTGTGATTTTTTGCTCTCGTGGCAGCCAAACCCCGCCTTCCCCACTGCCATCATATTCCCATTCTCCCCTGCTTAGCACCAGAGGCAGGTGGCACCAAGTGCTACCCATATGGCTGCTGCTGTAAGAGTAACAGTGAGGGATCTGCTCCACTGGGCACCGAGTTACACTGCGATGGAGACCAATGATAGGCATTCATCACCTGAGGATGGGCATTGTGTGGGTGTGTTTGTGATCTTCACGGACACCAGTTTACGGCCGAGTGAAGTACAGAGGGAATAAACTGAAACAGGACAGAAAAAAATAACACAGAATATCAGTGTGGGGTTCTTTGATCAAGCCCAGCAACAAACTGATCTGGTGTAAATGTGCAAACATTGGGCCACTGGGAGTGATATGTACAGAAGAAGCCAGAGGAACGTGACTGTTTTCCTTCTGCCCTCGAGGGTTATCACTAATGACCAACCTGTGGACTGGCTGCGCATGGGTGATCATATATATGTTTTTACAAACCCACACAAACACAAACAGAAATCGATGTAACAGATCAGATTACAAGCATTATGGTAACAGAGTAGCTTTTATGCGTAATTACACACACTACTTTTTTGGCCTTTCAAAGCAGATCAAGGTTTGTTAGCTCTCCAAAACCATTGTGCAGGAAACTGGCAAATGATAAATTGCATATGTATTAAAGTTGTACAAAAATCAAGAGGAAGCATTCCGTTAAATAACTTGGAACATGAAACACTCAGATGTATCAAATCGTAATAGCTTAGCAATCAGCCACAAAGCAATCCATTCAGCTCCAATACAACTCTATTAACCTGGCTGCTGTGACTGAGTAGCTACAGAGACATCAAAGCAGGATGCTTCATTTAAAAAAACTGTTTAATACTGAAATAAATTGTGAAATATTACTTTAAGAATATTTACCATGATGTAAAAAAAAAACCAAAACAACAACATCAGAGATTCATGGAGAGTTCATGACAATCAAAGTGGATAAAGCAGCTGTGGGACCAGAAATTCATGCTGGAGCATTCCATGCTTTTTCATGGCACAGTGAATAAACTGCCAGTTACACTCCACATATTCGTTGGACCTCATTATCTTTTCTGAGTCTTCAGAATGCATTTTTCATAGACTGCTACACAAATGCAATTAACTTTTCTAAAATTAGCCTCGTGAGTGAAGACTGAGAGGTTGGTGAGCCTGGAACAGTGAGTAAATAAAAAAAAAGGGAAAACGAGTGAAACTAGAATTACTGCCTCACGGTTGTAAGCTTCTGCCAGTCAGTCAAGTCACAGGAAATCGGATCACAGTCTCCCCTTCTGTCACAGAGTTATTGTGGTGAATAACGGCCAGAAAAAGGTTTTTACAAAACTTGATGTCACCTTGAAGTTGACCTTTTGTATATAAAATGACATTACTTCCCATTTCTTCTATCGATCTGAAAATCTGTCATAATTTGTGGATCAATTCTTGAATTGTGGCCAAAAACATTTTTTGTGAGGTCACAGTGACCTTGATCTTTGACAACCAAAATCTCACCATCGAATCCAAGTGAATCTTTGCACCAAGAAATTGCCTTGAGGCGTTCACAGGAAAGATTTAGAGATGGACGGACTGACAATTTTGAAAGCACGATGCCTCTGGCAACAGCTGTCACAGTCACAGAGGCAAAACAAAAAAATACATGAGTTGTTTTTCAACTTAACAGCAACCAATTCTACATGTACTGTCACATTGGTTGACTTAGTTTATACTGTACTCAAATTACTCTCAATACCTTTTAAGGATGGGCGTGCATACATTGCAAGGTGTTGTCACGGTCCCAATTGAGAGGTTTTAATGGCTACTGAGTGACATATGACAGAAAAGCATCTCTGTGTCCAGGGGAGACCCGAGCCTAGTGCACTTGTGAACATATGGACATTAACATAGGCTGTCGGCAGCCTGCTGCCTCTCAGACTGTGCATTGGGACTGGTCTACCTGATGCTGCGCCTGGTTCTGGATGAACATCATGCACAGTAGGCTGGCGTGGTTCCAGCTCGGAGTGGACAGCTAAGAAGCTGGATGTTGGCCAAGGTCGTTTGTGGACACTCCAGTTAATTGACATATAGTTATAGAGACAGCACACTTAACTAAATATATATATGAACCATCTTAAGAGGGACAGCATTCAGACGTTACAGCTGCATTCAAAGACTCAACAACATTAAAGTGTCTCTGCTCTATATGCATCAAAATGTACATTGTGAGGGGGTTTTACCAGTGGAGGCACTTGTTTTAACAGCGGGTCCTTCTTGTGGAAGTCTCTCATGCACTACTTCGCACAAAATGCAGATGCACAATCATGGAGTGATGTGAAACTAATTTCTTCCAAATACAGGGCAATAACACAAAGAAAAGGAATGCATTATTGTTTGAGTCTTTCTTGGTACTAACACTCATAACCGAGAGGGCCTATCTTTAAATATGAGTACCTCTGTGAATACTCTGAACAAGTCATTATGATAGAAGTTACTCAGTGATGGTAAATTTGTGCCCCGTACTTGGAGATTGACCACCATTTTTACTGAACTTTATTGCCCATTTTAAAAAGTCTCAAACCCAGTAATGGCCTCTGGAGGCCTCTACACCATTTAATATATAAGCTGACTGAGCAAGGAAGGGAGCAATGAACGCACATATCCTTTGAGCCTCGCAGGGCCAAAAAGATGAATTAGATCACTCTATAGAAGCTCTGGACAATATTCACTCTCAATTAATATTCTGGCTATAAATGGAGGAATGTCTGTGTCTATATTTTAATATTCTCGACAACTGCTCATCTGACCGACTTCAACCTTGGCGGGTGCATTGCTGTGGACCCAAGGAAGTGTAGTGTTGACTGTTAAGATTTTTGGATGAGTGGTTGTTGGGAAAGATGAATAGACAGTGGTCTCTCCATTTATTCCAAACTACACCTGCGAGTGAAATCGTATATACACAGAGGGATTACACATTTGATGGACATGGATGTTTTTGTTTGAATAATACTGCAAAGGGAGCAGAACCATCACACGTGATAACGGATGTTTTTTCATAGCAATCATTGCCTGCTACTTATAGATTATCCTCATAAAAGATTTAAAGGAAGGATTGTTTGGCTGTGTATGTGTTCACATTTGTTCAAGCCTATTTTGGTTTGGATTTGTTGAAAACCTGTAAGCTATTCAGAAATTTAAACGGGTGATTTTGTGGGAGAAGCATACCAATTTTCCAATTATAGCCCTCAGTCAAAAGACAGGAGATATCATTGAAATTATGACTATGATTTCTTGTTTTTCCTGTAGGTTTAATTTCAAAATTTAGATTCCAATTTTTTTAAGCTCTAACAGTGCCATAACTGTACAGCAATGTACACAAAAGACTAAATTATGTTTTATCACAAAATATAAAATTATGTAGAAACATTATCAACAATGCTTTAGCTTCATAAAGTAGTTCTACATGTCGATGTGCTCAGAGTATAGTAGCTTGCAGCAGAGTCTAAAGGGAAAACTCCACAGACACAAGACGCTGGATAACAATGTCTCTCCATCACTTCATTGTGACTAAGATTTAGTAAGAGTTTGAGATCTCAGATACAGCAGACTTCCTCTTCAAGACACAGGACAAGTCTTGTCAGTGTACTTGTGGAGATGCACAACATCTCCAGCATTCTTCTGACAGAAATGCAGCTACGAAAACAGTCTGCGCCGCCTACGACTTAGGAATGCAGAGTTCTTGTCTAGAATGTAATATTTATCTTGTAAGTGTCTTGCAGGCTCGTCTTCCACCTCTTACCCCATTTGATATGTGTGCTCAGCTGTGCAGCTAAGCACTCCATCCATGCCACATTAGGTGCTATGTGCCACAGAGACACAACCCTAAACGTAGACATTTCAGAGAAGACACTTCGACACCAGAGAGGCATCCATTCTGCCTTGCACTCGCTCCCTCCACTGCTCGGCTATCAGCATTGGAAGATAAACAGATCCAACCCTGGGGTATTGAAGTGGGCAGGAATATTCAGTAGCGCATAAAGGCTGAAGTCGGCAAAAACCTCCTTGGGGCTGGTGTGACTTATCCACATCGAGCTGGCTTACTTCCACCTCTGGATCACTCGAAGCCTCCATGCCAAAGGGAGGATAATTACATTTCACCACAAGTACAATAACAAGGAAGAACGAAGGAGCACACTAAAGTAGCATTGTCTCACACAAGCGTTGAACGACCAATTACTATGATCTCATATCCCTTACGTTTCTCTCTCTCAATTGTTCAATTCTGCATACAGATGATCAAATCCCCCCGTGTCACTGGGGTGTCATCTGATGTGCACCTGCACTTAGCAACCCTGCCAAGGTCGAGACTAAATGCAGCATGTGATCCCTGGGTCCTGGTGTCTTTTGGATTTACATTCCTTTAGAAGTCTTGATTGAATCCACCTGATGAAAGAAAATGTGCTCTTTCTCAGTGATTCTTTTGCCACCCCGACTTTATATTATGTGCTGCAATCTATTTTTACCCATCTCCGTTGTGAATCAATGTCTTTAATCAGCCAGTGACAGAACTCTGCGGGATATTCATGTGCGAGGGACACAGTTCACAAATAGCATTTTAAAGTTTGCTCTCTTTTAAATATTTGAAGCTGACCCTCAGTGTGAAGAGCTTTTCGGTTCGGCTTAAGCATTATATTTTGTAAAGAGATGATATGGACATGAATTTGATTCGTTTATCTGGAGAAACTGAATCATACTGTACGTGAGCTGTGGATTAGATGAACTGGATCATGTTTTGACAAGCGTTCTCTCTCTAACAGGAAATGACTAACAGGAATTATCCATACTCCGCCCTGACCTCAATGTCATGTATTGCCAAGCTTTGCCAATATTTTAATTTCACAAGACCATATTACAGTTTTTTTTTTTTATGTACTGTATATAACTTCGTTGAGATTTCCTGATATAAGGCAGTGGAGGGGGAAAAAAGCACAAAGCAAAAAGAAGAAAAGACTAAATATTTGTAATGAACTTCTTGCTGAATAACCCTATAATTCCCTTGAGGAACATTGTGACAAAATCATCTTAAAGCACATCACACCAAAAACAAATTTCTGTTCAATCCTCAGGAAACAGGTGTGCACTGAGCAGCGTCATAACTCAAACAGTGGGGATTCTCTCTGCTTTCGTGTTGTTTTCCCTTTCGCCTGCATTCCAACTAAACCGCTATTGGATTGAACAGATGGTTATTTCGAGGGCTGACAATGGTTTTGTCTCTTTTGACTGCTCTTCCATGAAATCTGCAAAAAAACGCAAGGCAATCTCATTTCACTCGATTTAACCTCAAGAAACTTTAACGTGTGAATTATAGGAATAACTTTTTTAAAAAATACAGAAAAGGTCCCATGTGATTTGTCCTCCTGGGCCAGACTCAATTTATTATGTTCATAGACTATTTGATAAGGTACTTGAAAGGTTTAACCTTTTGAAGAACCGCATTGCTCTTTCTCTTGGGAATTGAGGAGTTTCCACGGGAAGACTGGGACGGCATATAGAATATTCACCTGCTCAAGTCAGCTATATCAATATCAATATGTGGGAACATCATTATGGTCTCAATCTTGTCCATGTCATTAGTCTTTCATCTATAGATCAATGTAGAGACTGTAGGATCAATCAGCATTTATAACATCAACATTTCTGAAAATAATCGATTATCAATTGATTTCCAGGGAGTAAGTAATATATGTGGATTCACACATGGATGTTGTGTAAATTGTGGAATGTGGAAGTTATTTCGAGTTCGGCAAAATTAAAGCACCTTATCGTTGACTAGAAATGTTATGGCCATTTATCAATCGGTCAATGAATCAATTTGCAGACTGATGCACTATTTGATTATAAAGACTACATGGGTAATTGAGAAAATAATTGTCTGATTAATAAGTAATGTAAAAAAAATAATATAAAAAGTCCAGCCTTTTGGTTCTGAACAATTACTGTACCATTTTACTTTGTGTGTGATGTGATGGTCAACAGGAAATTAAAATGGTTATTTTTCATAATTTTCTGACATTTCCCTAATCAAATTATTAATTAGTCAAGAAACTACTCAGGATAATGAGTGAATAATAATTAATGAAATGATGAAGATATTCATAGTTGCAGTGCTGCACTTGACTTTTCCATTGCATTATTTGTCCTTTTTTTTATGTCACTGTGTCCTCCACCCCTGTCCATATTACATCAATAATCATCTCGGATGGAAGTGTCATATCTAGCAAACCAAGGTGGAGGACTGTTACCAGGAGCTGTAAATCCTTTAGTGAATTCTACAAACAGGGTGATATGACTTCTGGAAGCAACATCCCTCAGGCGAAAGTGCAGCCATGAGAAGATTATGAAGCATGGCATTTACCCTAGGGCCTGAATATAACATATATGGGCGCAATTATGATTTATGATATTTTCTTTTACGGAGCTGACCTATGTGAATTAAGAGGCATTGGGAAACCATTCCTTAGTGCAAAGAGAAAGGCCGCTGCATGGTGTTGATTGGTTCTATCTAACAGATGTAAATGAGTCATGGCTGCATCTCTTGCATGCTTACAGCGTTACATGGCTACGTGGCTAAATGCTTTTGTTATTTAGATGCTTGTGATATCAACTGGGTCATTTTTTGTCTTCTTTTGATTTGCTTTTGAAATCTATCTCCTTCAACTCTGATATGACTACATTCATTAAGGGATTAATTAAAAGGCTTGGATGTGTTCTACAGCTATTAACTTGTTTCTTTGCTTTCTCCGACTGTAATTTGTCTAAATAAAGGACATAATAGGAAATGGTTAACACCGTGAGATGGTGGTAGCGACACATTCATATTGATTAGGTCAAAGAGTAAAATTTGTATTGAAGTACAATAAATGTCAGGCCACTTGAAGTGACAGCCTTGAAAAAACAAGAGAGAAAAGGGCTTTAATTATCAGATGATTTTTTCTATACATAGATTGTGAAATACTTTACAATAAATTACAGTTCATGTGCTCTCCCATTAAAATTGTCCTGCCTAATATAAAAAAACCCATTTTGGCTAAACACTGGGATTAGTGGGTTTGAGTGGTCACTTGAGAGCCCATGTAAAGTTAGTACACAGAGCACACCTTATCCTAATAATAGCTTTAAGCTCAAATCCTTGAACCAGTTCCAGCAGCTCAGAGCAACCCCACTGAGGGTCCTGATCCTCGGTTTGTCTCTGGCACAGGAGCATCATGGTCCAAAAGACCTGGGTAAATGTTTGTGCACAGAGACCGAGTTAGATCATATTCATAGCCGTGGAAGCTTCTCTGATTTATGAGGCTGGATTTAATACCTACTGAGCACAATTACATACAGCACAGGAAGTATGCAAACAAAGCCTCAGACAGCAGCCATTTTGTTCTTAAGATAATATGACTTAGTAGTGAGGCAAGATTGGAAAGATACATACAGCCACCTGCTGATTAGTTAGATTGAAATGTGCCATGAAAAGCAAGAATGCATCAACAAGCTAAGATATAACTGAGTGGACCAGGACAGCATTCATTTTACAAAGGTAAACTTGTAGATTGATCTTCTCAAAACTCACATAGCCACATTCAAAGTTTAACCACTGCAACACAGTTCAAACAATTTGGATGAATAAAATTGCTTCATTGCAAATATCTAACCTATCTATATTCTGGTTACCTTACTTTATACAAAAATCCAATAGGTAGTTGTTCTCATAGCACCACTGGATGTTTAGTTTTAATGTTATACATAAATGGATAATCTTAACTTAAAAAGCACATCAATTAAAATAATTACTGAATATTGTAAAAAGCAAATATTTCGATGAACACAGAAGCCTCGAGTGTGCACAATCAAGGTGTTACAATATACGTTTACCTAGAGGCAACGATATCAGCATTTGAACATAAATGGTCACCATCTCATACAAATGCTGAATATAGTTTTTAGGGGAATGATAGGATTTTCGAATAATCAGCCATTTACCCATATTGTATTCCGCTGGTTTCCCCTGCCTCATTTCCTGATAGGACTATTGATAATAAGAGGACAGGCTTATACGAGGTGTTTTGTTGGTTACTTAAAATGGAGACGCCTAATGTGCACTTACACTTATACTTAATCCATAGGCCTATGCCCTTGGCCTTGATACGGTTTCTTTTGAGTGGCACAGGCGAAAAATAGGGTTTTAAAAAATAGAGAAACACTGTGCGAAGACATTGGATCTCAAACAGGTGCATACTTCAATATTTGAAAATGATGTCTCATCACAAGAAGATATCAAGATTATTGAGAGCGGACAGACAAACTCCACCGTCTTGAAACCAAACTAGTCACTGTGGTTCTGCTCAGGTGCAGAACTGGTACATGTGCAAAGTAAAGACTGCTGTCGCCAGCTGCAGCTGGTGAGGTAGCAGTTTAGCAGCAAACAAAGGACTGATATTTTACATTTTAATATATATATATATATGGCACCTTTTAATGATGCAACCTGTAGTCCACCAACGTTTTCATGACTACTGATCTTCAACTGATTGTAATGATTAATTATGGCTTTTTCATTTAGGATTCTCACCATAGTAACATGGGACTCACTTAAGACTTAAAGGTCAAGATTTGAGACTTGCTTGTGACTTGAACATGTGACTTACTCCCACCTCTGGGATATGAGCATTATGATTTCTGACACACTGAAATAAGGCTCTAAAAACAGGAGAATAACGAAGGCCTTGCTCCAACCCTAATTTATAGAGGTCACTGAAGGTAAGCGCACTGAGAAACTCTTTTTTGATAGCTAAAAAAAAGTGAACTTCTAGAAAAGGAAATGTATCACACCATTTGCTTGATAATTTCCATTACTGTCAAAAGCAGCAGGAGGAGGAGAGGGCCCCGCTGATGATCCTTAAGCTGATTGAAATATGCTGCTCATTAGAGTCCATTCACAGAATCCATGAATCACAGGAAGACAGACGACGGTTGCCTCACCTGTAAAAAGGTCCCTCTTATTAACAGGCAGATTGACTAACTATTGTACTGAGGAAAACGGCTCAATTTATTACCACTGTCATATGAATGCAAATGAGTCACAATCAATGAGTCAAATGTCTGACATGTCTTTAATAAGAGGTAGCCAAAGAAAAAGGTAACAACATTTATATAATGCCAGCAATTATTACGTATGTATTAACAAATCTCTGGCTTTTCTAAATAGATAATAATAACCACATACAGTATACTAAGTAAGGGTAGGCAATATTCCACGACGAAAAAAATGGCTCAAGTCATTAATTGCTATTCTGTTATCAAGATCTACACAAGGCAAATATAAATAAAAACTTCAATGAATGAGGATAAAGTCAGACAAGGTATGGAAAAATGTGATCACTTCCCCTCCCTCTCTCTCCAGAGTAGTCTGATGGCCATCTTGATATCGACTGCAAAAATATGATTTCTTTTGTTTACACATCTTTCTTTAAGATGTGTAAACTTATGGAACCGCAACAGAAAGGAAAATGGAGACGATTGGACCACGCTGTATGAGTTAGAACAAGTGCATGCTGGGAGATTCAAGGTGGCTGCAGATAAAGAAGTGAGAGATTTATGCTAAACGTGTGCTGACTGACAAAGCAATGTCTTCTCAAGGCTCTGCAGGAGATCGGCCTAAATCCGTCTCATAAATTTTATATTAATACCAGAGGTAACCAAGGTTGTTTTTCCCAGCATCTCTCCAAGTCCATTAAACACACCTAATATATTTCAATATTCTCCCATTTCCCCATCTAAGTAGCTCAACTGAATTGCAAAACTTGAACATAAGAGAATGTTTATTCCCCGCCAAGTCTGATGAGACTTCAGTGGCTGTGCTCCTGGCTGTGCTCGTCTGTTAAGGTTGACTGGTTTAAAAGATAAAAAGCTAACACACTCACCTTCCTCTGCACCTGTAGGTACTGTAACCTTGCCATTTCAGGAGATAATAAGACGAGCTGTCTGAGGAGGGGGTGGGGGGGATGGGGGCTGGTTTGTAATCTTTCTCACATCTCGCTTACTGCTCTGTTGTAGTTTATTCCTTGGGAATGAGAATTCAACTTGATAACAAGCAACAAAATCTTTTATACCCGGAAAAAAAAATGTGAAAACTGTCTATCAACATTCTGCTTTGAGTAAGAGAGAGAGAAGAAAAAGGTTCAATTTGTTTGCACCTGAGCAACAGTCTGTGTGCAGGTAATACCAAGTTTCTGCTTTCATACCTTCCTTGACTGGCCTATTTTAAGATGTGGAGAGCTTTCCCTTCCTAATTCCCATAGTAAATCCCAATGCGACAGACTGCAGCCACTGCCATCAAATATAATGGCTACCATGGAAACTACACTGAAATCCAGTGTGTATATCCTACATACAGTAATTAAATAAATGACAGTAAAAACACTATAATAGTCTATATCCCTGGCACACACAGTCATTAACATAATGTGCCACATGAATAATAGACCTACAGAAAAGGAATGAGTTCTTCATCCCTTTGTGAAAAGATATACCGTGTTCCACTGTTGTTCCCTGACAAATTATATTTGCAGATCACTTACTCACTGCATTGAATTCATTTTCATAGGTTGCTAACCAAAGAGGCACAAGAGCTCAAGATGGCGAATGAAGGTGACTGTAAGAATGGTACAACAAGGGGTTTCTACATACAAACAGTCTCCTCAGTCAAAATGGTGGCTCGCTCCCCTTCACACTCACGAGAAAGGAGAAAACATGTCTCCCAGCTAGACAGAGCAACAGGGCTGGTTTGATCTCTGCTTGAGCTCCGCTTTTCAATAGCTAGTCACAAAGATGTAAGAGCATCTGTCTGGCATTTAACAGCATTGAAAAATAGTCATGGAAGGAACTGGGGAGCGAGAGAGATGGTGACTTTATTCTGAAACATCACTGTCTCAAATGTCAAAAACATGCTGATAGACAAAACATTCTAAAAGGCACACGTGCCTGCACGCACACGCGCGCACACACACACACACACACACACACACACACACACACGGACAATTAAAAAAGCTCGGGAGACTGCAGACTGATTGTTTATCTGCACTGTAGCATAAAGAATTGAAATCGACAGTCACAGATAAGACATCCATCTTCCTCAGTGGGCTGCGTAAATAAATCTGATTACAGACAGAATCATTTCCCTTTTGGAATTGTTTTATCTGCTCACTCCAAGCCTCAGCGCCAGATAACTCGGAAAGTGCTCGGCACAAGGTGGCGTCTGGCCGGGCAACAATGACTAATAATGGCTGGAAACTAGTACTGCAACTAATTAACTAATTATGTGATTATTCATTAATCTGAAACAACTTTTTAATTCATCAATTAATAATTTGGTCAGTTAAATGTAAAAAAAATTGTGAAAAGTGATGATTAAAATAAAACCCAGGGTGACATTGTCAAATTGATTTTTCCCCCCCAACCAACAGTACAAAACCCAAAGAGATTTAATTTATTGAAACAAAAAATAACAGCAAATCGTAAGTGAAACAAGAAATGTAAACACCAAATATATCTGGCTTTTCTTGTAAAAGGGGATTTATTAATTATTTTAAAATGGGTTTCTTTCTGTAATTTTCTGTCAGTTGACTAATTCCGCTCTAGTGGAAGTGTGTGTATTTCCCTGTTGTATGGACGGATTGTAAACCAACTTGTCTCTCAAACTGACAAAACAAGATCAAATCACTTTTGATTTAATAAGATTGAAACTGAAAATGACACTTGCCTAGACATATTCATTTTGACATCGTAATGTGAAACACTGCACAGATGTTTCCATGTCGATATATTTCTATTGTATATTGAATTAAGGGAAATGCACCTCAAGAACCAATTTGAACTGAAGTTAACCGATCACAAACCTAATAATGAGATGCTGCAATGTCAAAATATATTCTGATTGTGTGCATAATTGCTATGAAACTATCTATTTGTGCGTCAAGGAAAAAATGTATGTACCCTCCTGAGCTTCAGCTCATAATTTCAATATATTTCAGGCTTCTAAATATTTCATGCAGCCAAGGAAAAACTAATTCCTTACAGATGTGGATAAAAGAGATATTGTAATACTGGAGTGTACAAAGCTTTTACACACTATTCAACAAATCCTACCGTTTGTCTCTCATTGTAATTGCTAGGATCTCTTTCAACAAACTAAAACAGATTTGCTGGTGTTTTCTGTTAGATCGGATAAAGCATTAGAGGCACTCAGACTGAGGTCGGCTCACTTGTGTGACTTGAATAAGCACCGACAGCAACTAAAATGAATTTGGGCAAGTCAGACAATACAGCAGCTGGGTAAATCTATGTTGTATGAGGCTGCATTCAGCAGACAGGTATCGTGACGAAGCATTCCCTTAAAAAAACAAAAAAACAACAACAGATAAACGCCTCATTTTGTTTATTTTTGCTGGAATGATGCTTATCTCTGAATTCAAATAAGGTCAAAAGAGAAAAAAGTAACGCAGTTGGTGATAAGATCATGGTGGAAAAACTAAATAAACCCCTGAACTCCTCTGAAAATGAGTTATGCTTCAGATCCTTGTAGATGTGGTTATGCCTCTTATTGCCGTTGAGGACAACATGAGTCACCACAATAAAGGTAAATAAATAAGTGATGCGGGCAGTATAAAAGGAAATGTAGAACTTAGGCTTATCAGGAAAAAAAGCAATATTTGTTCTCTTGAAGCATGATAAGAAAACCTGTCTTCAATGGGAATAATAAGCACGAATCATAAATCACCACAGACTAAATGTTAGCATACTCTAGTCTGGTGTAATCTCTTCCACAGCAGGCGGACACCGCTTTGAGAATTTATCAGGGTATGTTTGTGCCGTACATTAGTAAGGAACCAAAACACAGAATTATTAAAGTTGAGATTCATCAAATTATTTGACAAACGATGACAAGGACAGCACCCCCCCCCCCCCCCCCCCCCCCCCCCCCCACAATAAATGAATAAATAAACACAGAGCCTACAAACTGAAGGACTCAGATTTTAAAGAAGTTGGGTTCATGTCCAACCAGCAACGAGCCAAGGCGGAGAAATTGCAACATGAGGCAATAATGAAAAAAAAGTGTGTTTCCATCAGCGAACCCCTTCACCTGTCTTCAGATAAAAGGGAGAAATGAAAGATTGCTGCGACACAACTGTCTATCATTCATGAACTACAACCCATTACAGCAGGATTTCATTCTGGAGACAATGGTGTATCCCGGCACTGTTCACCGTTCCCAACACTCACTGAAGATGAGAGCTGGTTGAGTTACTGACATAAGAAAATATCAGGTGGAAGTGGTAAGTGATTTCTTTTGGAGGAAACACTTTTGGCTTAAAAGTAGGATGTAAAAAATATATATTTTATAGGGAACCCATTTCTGTTACAATCCACTCATGTTGGCAATTGTGCAGTTTTACAGCATCCAAGCTATTTGATGGTCTCACCGTCTTACAACAATAATTCAAGAAGGCATAAAAACATATTGATGTTGTCATGATTAGGGCTGCAAAAGACAAATTTCATAATTATTGTTGATAACTCATTTGGTCTATAAAATGTCAGAAAACAGAGATTAGCACTCATCATACTTATTATAACATATATACAAACAATTCTTTGATCAGCGGCTGTACTGACTTAACACTGCAGCTCTTTTCATAACATTGTATATCTGGAGATTCTCAGCATTATATTACCACAACTTCGCAGCAAAGAGAACATAACTTTTTTTGTAGATGCAAATTTGTACGCTTCACTTTTCCACAGTTAATCTTTGGGTATTATATGTTGATAGCGCTAGATTACATGACAAGAACTTAAGTGAGAAACAATGCCGACACAGATTACACACCATGAGCGAGTTATTGAAAGGGGTAAGAAGTGAATTTTTCAGAAAATTGTAACCAAATTTTTAGAATATCTGTAAAGGAAAATGCAAATATATGCATATTCTCCTCCACTGCTGTTCTGTGAATAAGGTTCATCAATGAAAACATAATTCAAAAAACCAGCTGGACTGAAAACACAGCAAAACAATTTATATTTCGGGGTGTGTTTGTGTGTTTGGCTATTCTCCTAGTTAATCACACTTGGTCGTGATTGTTGCTGCTCCACCCCAGTTGTACCTCACATATCTAAATCCAGATCTCCTGGTTCCAAACAGCCAAATGACGGTGAGCAGGAGATTCAAACTCTGGGCTTCCAAACCCTAAAGTTCATTTGATTTGACCTTGAATGCAATGTCATTCAATATATAAAGCAACTGGATTATTTTTTTGCCCTGAAGGATTTGTTCAGTCAGTTTGTTGATAGGGTTTGGTACCTTTACATTGAATCAATTCTGTTGCCAATTTTGCTTATCGATTGCTGATGATTGTGGAGCCAGTAATGTAGAGGAATTCTCTGTGGGAGCAAAGTTTGCTTTCAAAAATCAATAAGCAGAAGGCATTCCTGAACAAATTCACAATAACACAGCCAACCTTACTTGGTGTACCTCTCAACTCCTTGTTGAATTTAGAGATTGGCCTCTATTGTCATTATCGTTGCTAAAAATCACAAACTTAAAACCATTAGTTTTACAAGGCAAATGGAACAGCAAAAAGGCTATGAATACATATTTGTAAGGCAATACGCGGCGAGTCAGCCAACTGTTTTCTGTGAAAATACAACCTAATTAGTCCACTTCAGTTTTTTATTTGAACAAGTCAGAGGCATACAAGTTGGACGCTTGATTGTTCATCACTTGCTAGATTGTTAAACACATACAGCTGTAGGGAAATAATAATTACAATTAAACTTAAAAAAAAAACACAAGTAGTGCACAGATGCACAGTAGCAAAGTGAAGGAGGAGGAAACCGCAAACTCTCTAAGTTTGAGGATCTTTCACAGCTGCTGCTTGCCAGATCTGACCGCACCCAAGTCATTGCAGTGGTCCACGAATGTGCGAGGGAATTGCAATTTCCCCTTGTTTTTGAGATGTGCGTGCATATCGCACAAACCACACTGTAACCAATACATTGGGTGCCACACCACGTGATGAATGATGATAATATAAATGACTGTATGCTGAGAGAGTTAATCATTTTTTTACCCGTTGTCATTTGTTTTGTGATTGCCAAGGGCATGATAAGTAAAAGGCACCCTGTGTGAGAGTAAGCCCAATTTGTTTTGCCCTTTGTGTTGCATTATCTGGGCGACCTATCACAGCTGTATGACAGGGAGGTTTATTGGATTTAGGGACCAGGCTGTCGCGGGTTCACACCTTATGCCATCACGGGTGCTGATCAGCATTTCCTGTGAGGTGCGTGAGAGAGACAACGGTGTCTCGTTTTAGAATTGTCTGCTGTGGCGGCACATGCTAATGGTAATGCGGTGATGATGACGTGGACGTCGAAATGAGTACAGGAGATGAGTGGGGGAACGCCGGAGAATAGACTGAGGCCGTCATGCTTACATTAAAGTAAATAGGCACCATATCCTGTAGTACATGCAGCTATATGTCCAAAAGTCGGGAACCATGTGTATGAATGCAGTATGAGAAGGCTTTCAACAAGATTTTGAAACCTGACTTGCAAGGACTTGCTCCCATTCAACCACAAGAGCATTAAGTTCTTTTCAGACTCCGGACAATGTACGCAAAATTGCGTCCGGGCATTCTCTGGAGTTTGCCGTTGACATATGACAGACGCAGCAGGAGATTGTCAGAGTGAGACGCGTTCACAACGGCTGCACAATCTCCCGAGCATTCTGTGGCGTCTGGGTAGAGCGTGCAGGCGGGATGGCATGACGACAACTCCGCCGCGGAAAGGCAGTGTCTTCGTTTACAGTCATCAACGCGGACACTCGCTGTGAATTCCCCAGACATTTTTTTCTGCCGTATTCTCACATGGACTCAGTCTCCCAAAATTTTACTTCATGTATGTCTGAAAGCAGCTTTAGCGACTTGGGCCACTGATGTTGGGTGATGGTCTGGTCAGCAGTCGGTGTTGCAGTTCTTCACAAAGGTGTACGCTGCGGGTTAAGATCTGGGTTTGCGCTGGGGGTCAGGACCTCATAAAGGATTGTGACAGACAAATGTGACTTAATCAATATAACATGTTATTTTGACGTCCTCAAATATAAGACAAACCCCTCTCTTTCAAATCTAATTTCCAGAGCAAAAATTACTATTAGGGACAATATGGAATCCTTTTGCTCTCAGCTATTTTTTTTTCCATCACTCAGCTATTGTGCTGCTCATAAATGCCTAAGTTTCACAACGGTAGGGAAAAACCTGGTTGGGGACCAAACGTCTAAAGTATCAGTGTACACTGTAGTATTGTGAAGCCTCGGTATGGAAGCCTATAGGGAACTATATTAAAATGATAATAAAAGTGTTGTAGAACAGTTGGTGTTACGAGGGGTAATTACATTTTACATTTCTCATTTCATTTAACTGCTTAGCAACTGACCCAGTGACAGACGGACACAGCTAATTTTGGTTTGGAGCGTGAACTTGGCCCAAGTTGATAGGTAGAACTTGTAAATGTTAATGAAGCCGGTCACTGAACGACGAAGTGACGTCCGAACTGAAGACCCGCCTTGATGAGAAGACCATCAGACAACATTTTATTTGACACCAAAAGAGCATGGTAACATGTAAATGTAAATACAAGATACTAGGGATGACTTTTGAATTTTTATTTGAATATTGTCCACATTACAGCAGCTCTTTTTCTCCCTCTCTTTTTTTTCTAATTTTCAGTGTTTGAAAATGAAATGTCAAATGCCATTTTCACTATTAATTTGTGGAATCATTAAAAATTGCATTTTCATGGAAAATGTGACTTGAATAGTACTTGCATAAACAGAAAATCAGCTCACATTGTTTTAAATTAATATTGAATATTGACTCTGGAAATTAAATGTCAAACAGCTTTGTTGTTAGGGTTTAGATATTGGATTTCTTTATTTCATTTGAATTTTTTCTCCAAAAAAACCCACACACAAAACGATAACACTACTGTGGAATTGTATTTTCCAGTTCACATTACCTTTTTAATAAAGTCCCTACCTCCGGGCAAAATGAATAGGAAAACAGATAAAAAGTACAAGAGCATATTGGGGAAAGGAGTGTGGACATTTTGTACTGTAGCTTACAAAGTGCATAATGAATATGAATACTTTTATTCTTACAGTGGCTCCTTGATTTTTTGCTGGATTATGAACACTGTAGTCATGTGTTTTCCAGGGCCACAGGTAAGCTGCTTAACTCAAACTCTCAAGTGGGCCTATAGAGTGAGGGATAATTCAATAACATGCAGCTCTCACAAAGATCATGCCTTCTGGTATTCCCCCCCTTCCCCCCTCCATTCAAAGACACGACACCGCCTGAAATCTACAATGACAAAATGGACAGCTGTTGACTGGGGACGTGGCATTGAGGAGAATCAGGTCCCGGTGCACAAACTCATCCCAGCGCTCCCGCATCATTGCAGTGACAAGCCTCTGGAGCTAAGTACTGACACAGGCGGGAGAGGGGATGGAAACATTAATGCATCATTCATCTGAGCTCCGCACCCTGCCTCTACTGCAGTATGAAAACATAACTGTAATGAAAATCCTATCGATTGGAGTCGCTTCCTTTTAGACAAATTGCACTGTTTTCCATTGCCTTTCAATTGGTCGGAAGGCAAATGTAAAGAGCAAAGATGAAAACCCTGGAGACATCATTGTCAATGCTCCATCATGAAAGGCAGACCTAGTACCAACTGTAGCTGCAGACACACAACACCAAGATTTTTCTAACAACATCGATTCAGCATAGAGAAAAGGCTAATGAATTAGCATATTCAATGAGTTAATTGGCCTTTCAAGTTTAAACTGTGGCATATTAATGACACAGATAACGACAAACATGCTCTAATTGTTCATGATAAGATCATGTGTACAGTGTGTGGCATTACCATTCAAAGGGAATTTCCAGCTGATGTCAAATATGTTGCGAAAGGTCTTCTTTTGGTAAACCTACGGCAATTCAGTCTTTTCAAATGAATGTTCACAGTCACAGGGAATGAGGAGCACTCCATCCACACCTCGCCCATTTTAG
The DNA here is from genome assembly GCF_022379125.1 of Scophthalmus maximus. Lineage (NCBI taxonomy): Eukaryota > Metazoa > Chordata > Actinopteri > Pleuronectiformes > Scophthalmidae > Scophthalmus > Scophthalmus maximus. Next base: position 10,125,645 of record NC_061523.1, read on the forward strand.
TACAGCGACACATTTCTGGAGACAGAGGAAGCCTAGCGGTTTGAGAGAACATCTCATCTTTAATCTACCCATACCCCTGGAGAAGTGTCCTGGATCAAGAGACAGCTACGGGGGAGCTGCGCCTGGACACGACAGTGTGTTCACCCCTTTGCTGCACATGCAAATGTTCCGCTCTCTGATGTAAACCAATACTTAAGAAAGAATTTGTTTTAAAAGCTCATTTCAAAACAGAACTGCTCATTTCAGTGCACTGAATTATTTTCCGCCATCCTTGAAGCTGTTCTCTTGGTTCGTTAGCCCTCAGATGTCTGGTGTCAGAAGCCTGAGCCTCAGAAGCATCGTGATGGAAATCTTCAGAAATGATCTCTGACATCACCACCCTTATCAGTGGTCATTAGGGAAAGGACAGAGAAGGAAAACTATTTTAAAGTACTGCAACGCAGCGAGTTATAGGGTCCCATAAGGAGGCTTTTGTAGAGCTAACATGCACAAAGTGACGAGACAGACACTTAGTACAGATTACCATCTTGCCAGTGTGCAGTCCTCCTGAATTTCTAAATTAAAGATAGGAGGATAGCACGGCCACAATCTCTGCGTGGGATCTCCTTTCATTGGTGAAGAAAAAGAGACTCGGAGGAAATAGATCAACAAAAGGATCTCAGGGGTCAGGGGTTTATTTAATGAAGTCATATCAGTGATGTCTGCCCCTTTCGGTTATCATTGGGTGGCCTTTATATAGAGGGGTGGCTGTGAAGTTCAAGTAAGTAGCCACCATATTGATATATTGAATAATTTTTATTCCAACTGTCACTGATGAAACTCAAAGACTATATGCGAGATCTCAAGCAGGTACACACACATTGTATAAAGTACATAAAATGTATTAACATTTTTAACCACTAAGCTTCAAAAGTTATAGAAACATTTAGCCTCACGCTAAATGTGATCATAATCCTAATCAATGTGAAGTACTTTGGCTGAACTAAAATTTCTGCTTCCTCTCACATTGTGGAAGTTGGAAGTGGGATGGTTACCTAAGCATTAGTTACTAACTAAACCACAAACTGACAACTGGGAAGAAATTATTTTCTCCGGAACATCCGTTTCTACCGCTGCGTTACCAGCTGTTGATGGTGAATAACAAAATATGTGTGTGTATGTGTGTGTGTGGGGAGGAATAAACATATAATTAACACAAATTTGAGTTACATATACAGACGGGAATAAAAACTTTGTCTGGTTGAAGGCACTTTTACTTTAAGAGCACCACACACGTGCAGTACAAGTTAAAAAGATTATGGAAAAACACAAAGACTCTCTCATATGAGCATATCCATTTGTGTTTGAATTTCAACGTGTGTGTTTGTGTTGATGGGCGGGGCCTTCCTGGTAACACAGAGCAATGAAGCCATCAATGAAAGAAGAAGCCAGGATTGAGGATAAACTGGCACAGGAGCTTTGACAGCAATAACCCAACATGTAGGGGAATTAATCAGGATATTACAGCTAAACCTGTGCGACTCCGCAGCTCCCGCAGGGAAAACTTAAGACACATGGACCTGCATACATGCTGTGACCTAGGAAATAGGGAGTGGGAAGGGATAATGTCACTCTGCCTTTGTAAAAAAAAAAAACAACAGGTCAACTCTTATGCTTCTAAAAATCTGCAGAGATTTTTTTCTAATGATATGTCATTAAATTAATAAATAACTTTCTCTAATACATTTAATTCTGTCAGAATCATTCTGCTCCAGTGCGGAAAAAGCAATTTCTTGACACTGGGCGTGCTCGCGTTTCAGGGCTTGTGTTTTGACTCTAAGTGTCGTGGAGACAGAGATTTAGTGTGACAATGCTGATGCCAAACGCTGTACTTCTGCAATGCTTTGCAGAAACATGGCACATTCATCGTTCTGACTTTGCACACAATATTCCCCAAGAGTCGAATTAATGATATGAAAAAAAAAAAAAAAAAACATTTCCACTCAAAATAAAGAGGAACAGAGAAATGGCATTTCTCAAAGAGGGACTACAGTAGCGAACACATTGTATTCAACCATGGACCAAAACAGTGATGCTATACTAAAGGGAGTAGGACACTTAGTTCAACTACTTCCTGCAGACTGACATCTAAAATGAGGCATTAATGTCACTTAATGTCACTTTTCTCCTGTTATGGAAAAATGTGCTGCTCAGAATACTGAGCATAAACAGTAATGGAAAAAAATTGGCTCATCTTTTAATACAATTAGCTTCATATCTAACAGCCAATGACAATTATGTACAGTGGCATTGCTAAGAAAAAGACCACAGAGATCTTACAAAGCTGTTTTTGATCACATGTTTGTTTATGTTTTCATAATTAGCGATTGTAGTTTAAAAGTGTACTGGGTGCTGCTGTACTTCATCACCATCTTAAAGTGTTTAGGCCCCACACCAGGAAAAGGCACTGTTTTGTTTGCCCCCTGTGGGTGCAAGCAAGATTAAGTATAGATCAAGTCAATACACTCCTGCTGTATTCATATTTCAAAAAAAATCTTTTTTAGTAATACAAAAAAGGCATTTTAGGTTGATTAGTGGCAGAATAATGCCAATGTTAATGTAATAAAATTAATTCAGAAGCAAGAGATTACCAAAAAAGAATATTCAGCTCAGTCAATTTAATTTTCTTCATGTCCATAGGCACAGGAAAATGACAAATTATTAATCATAACATTTCATTTTGTTGTTATCCTGCGCACAGTTTTGTTATTATGGTCACCTTTTGAATTTAACCTCATGAATAAAAAACAACAAAGAAAAAAGGGGAAGAATAACACGCCAACATTTTCTTCTTATGATTTTTTCATTCTACATATTTAGCTTTATAAAAATACAATTACGTGCGTCTCTATTTGTGAACACCTGTCTCTCTATACTTGTGTGTGCCAGTCTTGGTTCAAAACCATTGTTGTGAGGACATTTTTTCTGGCCCTCAAAAAGAGGATTTGAAGGTTAGACTTAGGTTTAGGTTGGAGTTAGGGTTATGTTTAGGTAAGGGATAGGCATTTCGTTGTGATGGTTCAGGTTAGGGTTAGGGGCTAGGGAATGCAGTCTGTCAATGAGTGTCCTCACAACTATAGAACGACAGGCATGCGTTTGCTGTGCTATTCATTCGACACTTTTTATTTCTGCTTTTTGGTGAAGCGGCTTAGCTTCAAGCACATCACCCTATAATTGTTCCTTGGTTCATATCTGTCATGACACTTCTATAGGTCTGCAGTCACTGTCACAAACCACAGCCTGCGGCTCTACTGGGGTCGCTCTATTTTTTTTCCACAGTATCTCATACAACCAGCCTTTGTTCCTCATAGCACAATGTGGAAGATGCCATTAGTGGGGAGGGAGACAGTGATGTTTAGTGACAGCAAATGACTCCTCTGGTCAAGAAAGTGCCCTCGAGTCCCACACACACCCCTCCACTCTGACTGAATACAGCCTCGGCACCCAGAGTTCACCTTTGTTCTAGCTATCTGAAGAGCATAAAGCTAATTGTGTGACAGGGGTCGGGGGTGGGCAGCACCCGCGACAGCCCGAGTTGTGCCACTGCGCAAAAGCTGCCAGCCCTTCTTGTCAAACACGCTGCTGGAAAATTCGACAGTAAAAATTAGCCGAGAGGGGGAGGCGCTCATTTTGCTGTGAGTGGCAGTTTTTGTCTTTGTGTCCTGTTCATGACTATTGTCATCACATTTAGGGCTGAACTCAAAAACATGCAGAAATTCTGCAAGCGGCTGGGTAGGATGATAAGAGAGAAGCTACATGGCCTGTTTGGAGCAGATAAGTCAGACTCAGCATAAATCAAACACCTTCCGGCGATTCATATAATTTGTACAGTTGGGCATCACATGTTGAGAGGGGACCGCAGAATCCAGAGTAGAGGAGGAAAGTATCGCGGCTCAGTGTCCGAAAAATGAAATGCTGCAGACTTGTCAAATGATATCATCCAAGTGAAATGCTCTTGGTGTGATTTTTCCAGCTTTCACTGTACAGAAAACTTGTTTTGACACTATGAATTAAGTACAACTGCAGTCTCCAACTTTTTCCAACTACGTCGATCACAAATGAAACATTTTATCTCCTCTACCATTAGTTACCCAGTGAGCGAGGTGTTCTCTCGGCTCTTCGGTGGTTATTCAACAAAGAATGAAAACCAGCTTGTGATTTGATGAAACCACTCTATAGGCAGTCAATGGGTTTACTTGGCTGCATCATACTTGTGGGACTTTGGGCCCTGCTGTTTACTTTAGGCACTGGCGATTTCCCCCCAAGCTGTGGAGGCTCTATGCACCAGTTCTGGCTTAACACAAAATGGCAGCCTGTCACAGACTATGGGGACAGATAATGCCCGAGTTTATGTTGGAAAAAATGTCTACATATGAACCTCAACCAAAGTGTGATACTTATCCCAATGCTGGGAATGTGTTTTACTGACGAGTTGTAGTTTTATGCGGATAAAGCTGACATGGAAGAGTAGACAAAAATCATTCTCTCACCCTCCTCTAATGAGTGAGGAGAGCTTAGGCATGTCGCCGATTAATATAACGGAATCGGAAAGGTAAGACAAGCTTGATGAAAGGAAAGCTGAAGGCTGCCGAGGAGAGAGAAAAGCGCCTTTGTGAGTTCTTAGAAATGTTATCCGAGTAATGAAGTCCTTTTTTTTAATACATGGGACTGGTTTGTTTCACATTTTCATCTTGATCCTTTGAACACAAGTGGGACAAATCCTTTCTTACAAATCTGGACAGGGACTTGAAGACTTCTGTAGCAGAGTTTATCCTCAATCCAGGAAGGCCCCAGAGTGCACTTTTTTACTAGATAAAAAATACTTTTTGAGTAGCACGTGATATTAGAACAATTTCTCTGCTCTGGTGTGTAAAAACTTTGGATTTCACAGAAATAATCCTGCACGAAAACAAAAAATACAAAAGAAAAAAAAGGTTAGCAATGAAACTTCCGACAACAATCTGAATCAGCCCCAAAAGTTATTATTTAATCAATGTTTTAATTAAAGTGGCAGGGCAAAGCCACATGCAGTGTATGCTACAGAGCAAGAAATAAGAAAATTGCATTTGGCTTTGTGATGAGTCAGCCTGAAACCAATCTGTCCAAGTTTTCATGATTTTAAATGACATCCCCCCCACATTACAGGGGTGATTTGGGGATTTGGCCTGATGTGAGTTCATGGGAACTTGAGAAAGACAGAAAATAAGATGATTTATGAATCACTTGATCTTCCAACTGAGAAACAGCAGTAACAATGGAAAAGGTTAGTCACAGAGAGTCTAGCACGGAGACGTCACCTTTCTCAAGTGAAAAGCCTGAGGTGACTTTGTAAGCACAAGACCATGCAAGACACAGTGTACTTACTGCATCAGGGAAATATAAACAATATAGCTATGGGTTGCACGTTCAGTATTGTGCCAACGGTTTAGACATTATTGTCTGTACATTTTCGATCACGCAGTATCATCACAGCATCCGACTGGTCCAAAAATGCAAACATACAGCCAGAGTCACAAAGATCTATCTTCTGAGACAAAGAGAACAAGGGAGTCCTGCAAGAGACTGTCAGCATCCCTTCATACCTTCACAGAGTCCGTCTGGGCTAACACAAAGAGACATTAGACACAGAGACGGAATGTGGCAAGTTCTCCCAACATGCCTGGAACAACCACATGTGTACAGGAGTACAGAGGAGAACGGGTGCTGTTTAAAAGGCTGGTCAAGCCAAATACTGATTTGATTTAAGTTTCCCCTGTTAGCTGACATCAACTGAAAAATGTAAACTCTTCATGGAATTATGTTTTTCGAAAGCATCCTCACTTTACAATACAGTCAATCAGGGGCTATCATAAGCATAGAACTATGACAGTAATATATGTGAAAGTAGTAGCAGTAAGATGGAGAGAGTTTTTCAATACTGGTTATAAGCAAATGTATATGGCATGATACCATGGTCAAATTTTCATACCATGGTTAACTGTTAAACTGGGATGTCGATTTAACTGGTTACCAGCTAGAAATTAGAAGCTGCAGCCAAATATTTTCTATGCTCAATTGCTAATGCTAATTGACCACTGAGAGACGAATATGCTAGATATATCCTAACCTCAACCTATGATTAAAGATAAGAGTAGGTTTTTTTTTATGTGCCTTTGTATTGCAGATATGCACAAAGAAAAAAAAGGAAACAAATCAAATCAAGCATTTTCTTTTTGCCAGCCTTTCTCTGTTCCCACTTTAACACTTTCCAGTGGCATTTATTAATGCCCTTAATTCCTTTCCCTAATTAGACAATATTAAAGAAAGTAGAAGAGGGATAGCCTTCCCCAGGCCCTCGGGAGGGCGTTGCCCAAAGTATCTCAGGCACCACTTCCCACTCTTACAAAAAATTCAAATTAAAAAAATTCCCCCAAAACTCTCCGGAGAGAGCCTGTTCGCCATGGATTAATATCCCTTCATGAAGTTGTCATGTCTGGCAGAGATTAAGGGGACCTGGTCCTCCTCCCTCCCTCCACACCAGTCTGGTCCAGTGGAGCCCCCTTGTGCCTTGAGTTCTGGACCAGAGGAACACGCCACACCAAAATCCCCCTGAGCCATATTATAATAAATATATGATCACAGTCCAGACTAACAGATTATATTAACACAAGACAACACTTAGTTCATATAATTCCAGAGGATGATAATTGCAAATAAAGTCTATTTTGTCTGTTGAAAATACTCCAATGAAGATGAAGCATTTTTGTATAACTGGCTTATACTCTGTGATCCTGACTACACAGAATGAGGTTGATATTTTCCTGTTTGATTAAAGTACAGCTGGGGACACAGTAAAAACTAATTGGAAACTGAAACGCTGAGATCCAAACTCCAACTTCTCAGTCAGTGAAAAATATGTCCATGCACTGTATTTTTACAAGGATAGATTCAAGTCAAAGTCAAAGTACAAGTCAAAATTCTCTGATTTCAGCTTCTTAAATGTGAATATTTTCTGGTTTCTTTGCTCCTCTATGACAGTAAACTAAATATCTTTGGTGTGTGGACAAAACTAAACATCATCTTGAGGTTTGGGAAGCACGATCAACATTTTTTTACCATTTTATGACATTTTATGAACCAAACAACTAATCGAGGAAACAAACGAAAGATTAACCGAATATGAAAATAATTGTTAGTTGCAGCCCTATTGCATATTCTAAAAATGGAAAACCCACTGGATCCTGCTGACTCTTGACCTGCCACCAACATCCAGAGATTTCACACAGCACCATCTTAAAGGGGCAGTAAGCGATTTTAATCCAATCCACTTTTTGTAAAAATCTGCGAATATTTCCTTAAGGTCCGCTAGCTGCAAGGAAAATGAGGTATTCTCTGCTCTGTCACTGGAAACCCTGTCTTCAATTGTCATCACAATTAAACTCACAACAGGTGGCAGGCACTCGTATACAGAGTGACTTACAATGCTGTTCAGTGTTCACGATTAAAGGCACCATCAGATCAAGCAAACAAAGACATTTGGCGACATTTGTGCCCATTCTTGGGATGACTCAGGGCATGTGCAGATGTCTAGACATGCTGCAAGCATTAAAATAATTATAGCTATGAGCTTATCAGAGTGTTAAAAAACATATGTAGTAGCTCCTGGATTCAACAATTCATCTTTCACTGTGCTTCCTACCTGATCTATCCCAATTGGCTTTTCAGCGCCAATTAGAGTGTCAAATCTGGAATAATTGAGATGATAATCCTCCATAGTGTCTTCATTTTATGAATGATAGGATGTTCTGAACCGGGAGTAAAAATTTGCTACAGTGACTCAGAATTAAAGGATGGATTAGGTCATTAGAGGAGCTGTTAACAATATCGTATGAACTGAGCCCAGTCAGAGGCCAGCGTACTTTCAATCACTGCTTGAAATTGGACACCAATTCACATTCATTAGACGCCAGCCACATTGAACAAATAACTGCTTAGATTCTTGTTTATTGGTCACCAGATCTCTGCCCACCCCAACTGCATTAGGCAAATTAATTAAATGAGCAAACTGAACCGAGCTCTGTTGTTATTACTGAAGAAGCTGAACAGTGGCAACTCCCAAAAGAACCAATGACAAAATTGTAATTAATAACCTGTAAAAGCACTTTCAAGTCTATAAACAGCATACGAGCAAACACACATTATTCAGTGTCCAATTAAGCTAAAGTGGTATCTGTTAGGCCACCGAGGAATGACTACAATATGGTGACGTCGAGGCTTGAACACCAACAAGAAGTGCAATGTATATTCTATCCTCCCACACCGGAATTCAAGCTGCTGCCAGATTATATCTGTCGACTGAATGCACCAAAAAGACTACAGTGAAGACTTAATGAAAGGTATATCAACATGCCATGTACCCAAGAAGGCTTTTTAATTAAAAAGATATGAAACACAAAGCGGAGACACATTTTGCCTCAACATGTGAATGTTTTTCCTAATGAGCTATCAGCAGACGGGCTGCCTGCATGCTGACATTTGCAGCCTTGCACGTTAAAATGTACACACGCAAAAAAACTATTACAACATTCATAACCAGTGCCAAAGACCACCACGGAATAGAGGACCAAGTGATAATCACCTACACAAAGCAGAACAAATGTAATAACGTGACAGAAAATCTTAGTTCACCTAAAAACAGCTGAGTAACTTCCATGACAACTGAGCAAACTATTTGCTGAGGAAAAAGTTAGTAGTGGACCTCAAAAAATATTTTATTTACTGTACTGTACTGTACATAAAAAATATACTGCAAGACTGTGAAGATAGATAGGAGTGAATGGGGTCTGTCCTCTATGCAGGTTTTACTGCATTACTTTTATTTTACTTCACTTTTTTGTCTATTTTTCAAGGAGTTATTTTATCGCCTCCAAGTCAGATCATAACATTTTATTGATTAGTAAAATCTAGCGTTGATTTATCAAACTGCTCTAAAGCCGCTTTGGCCAGGCAATCAATAGTGGACCCTCCCTGTTTTTCATGGAACAGGTCTTAAGGACATTTTGAGATACACTTATTGTGACATTGTGGAATTTAAAAGATCACAACTTATTGAGGTTTACTATTTGTAATCATTGATGTGCTGCTGCACTTAACATTATTTAAACGATTATGATAAACCAATTCTGCTTGAAACACGGCATTGTAAATCATTGGCTAATTAACGAAAACAATACCTGAGCCGAGCCGTTCTGTGCTCACCTTTTGAAATGGGTGACAAGGGACTGCAGGTACGAAAACACACCTTGATTCCACATGAATGCATTGTCAGTGGACATTTAAATCCAAAGAAGCCCTGATCAAGTGCACGGCTTGCTGCAAAAAGGTAGCGTCTATAGCCTCAATGGTAGCTGTGTTGTCATGATTAATTCTATTGAAGTAAGGACATGAATGCGTTTTCCATGAGCATTGCGTTTCTGATGGCCTTGCCAAGAAAAATCTGCTTCTTAGCTTTAAGCTTTGAATCTGTAATGTTCAAACCTCATTTCACATCGGGAAGTGGTTTGTTTGGGAAAAACAATAACAGAGGGACCTACATAGATCAGAGAGACTGTTCTCTTGCTGCTACGCATTCAGGGTGGATGATAAATGGTTCATGTTTTGGGGGACTCGACGTGCATAGCGCAACGTCACAGCGATTTTTGCAGACGATTGCAGGTACAAGTGGAAAAATGGAGTAAACAAATAGATCTGTCGGTTTATTTTTCTTCTCCTCATTTCTTTAAGTAAAGGGCAGGGCAAAGGGTGCCACAAATGACATTAGTAATGTTGTACCAATACTGAATTATTAACAAACTAAACCCAGCATATTCTAACCTTACATCACACGTGCCGCCCTGCGCCTGAATGTGCTCCGGGAGTCAGCGCTCTGTTGACTCAGTTGAATTGCTTGCCTAAGGCATCAGTGCCCGGACACATACACATAATTAGGAAAGGTCACTGTGCCTCCTGTCTTGTCAACAAAATCACTTCAAGATGACAAATTCTAGCTCAGGCTGAGCCAGACCTCCCTCAGATACCCTTGCCAATCAAGCGCCAGCAGGGCTGTCGTCTTGGTAGCCTTAGGAGTTTTCTAATTAGGTCTTTTACATGCCATGCTAAACAAGGGTAAGCATAACAATGAGCCATACATTATGTTGGAGGTGTGTTTGTTTTTCTTCAAGGCTGAAGAGGCAGATAAAAGTTTCATTATCTTATAACTCGACGATACAGGCTTCTGAAAAACAGTCCCGTGAAAATTCTAATGATCTCACTTCTCCTTAATATTACAGCAATCTGTTGGTATGCAGATGCTTCACTCTGGACCTATATATGTGCAGTAAACTTAGCTGCCACAAAAATGTGTTGAAATGAATGAGAAAATAAACAATTTAACACATGTAAAATGAATTGATACGCCAAATACCAGCTCACATCAAATGACCTTCACACCATTTCAAAGTTCTTTTTCTCACCACGAGCTCTGTTGACTTTCCATCCAGTCCACTGTATGATGAAGTGGAAGTGGCTTTCACATCGCTCCCTGGAGGCCTCACTAAGGAACTATTAATCCATGGCTCTCCATATTGCATTCAAACCCGCCTTCCCCAGCCACCACCTGGTCTAAAGTAAAGGCCAGGAGAGGACCCAGAGGACTGGACACTCTCTTATTATGAGCTGCACTGAGACACCTCTGGGTTTCTAAGCACATCCTCTGACAGTGACTGATGGCCAATTAACCATTTGGAGAAAAATATTGATCACTTGGAAGACTGGAAAGACCTGGGAACATCTCCCAACATGCCACCATTCTTATTGTTCAAATCAGCAACCAGACAGCACATCATGGACACTATAAAGAAAGACAAGAAAAGTATCTTCGCGCATATAAAGCATCAAATACTACCGCACAGCAACTGTCCACCATATCCGTTTTCTGGTTAACAGCAGTTAGCCAAATCATTGCCGAGTGGTTCGGGAGAAGGGAACAACAGCAGCAAGTGTCAAGGTACTGTAGCATCCAAGGTTCAAGGTCAGCATTGCAAGTTGTTTCTCACCATGAGAGTGTGAGAGAGGAAGAGATGACCCAGGGAAACGAACATTTGATTAAACCCTCCAGGGAAACACTCGGAAACAAGCTTATCCCTGCCGCTCATTGGTGGCCCTCGGATATACGAGGTTGGCCGCTTGTATGGGATGGTTAGCAGCAAGTGACATACAACAGCAGAGATTTGGGGGCAATTTCCCAACTGCTGATACCATGTCAGATGCTGTGCCCTTCTGTGAATTATGGTCCAGGTTCCCATTGAGACATAGGGTAATCTCATCCCACATCCGAGTTGAAAGGTCAATTTTGTGCTACCTAGATAGAAAAGCACTGATAGTGACTATGGTGTGCCGCATTTCAGGGGGGAAATAGCCCAACTTCAACCCCTAAGCGCTCTCCCACAGACCTGAATCATAGAAATAGGGTAATTGAAACAAAAGGGCAGAGTTTGACAGAGATGTAGTGCCTTTGCAGGGCCTCAGCACAGACTGCAGAAAAGAACGGCTAACTCCTCCCCTCCGCGAGGTTCATCCTCCATGTGTCCTCGACAACAGACTCCTCCTCAAGATTGCCATGTGCAAATGATAAGCGCAGGGACACAGCCTTGTGAAAGATAAGGCGCCCGGGCATTTGTCATTAAATGGAGCGTGCTCCTCGACTGCTTAAACCTGACCTGTGTTGACATGCACTGTTTACCTTTTATTCATTTGTGCTGAACTATTATCTCTGCCTCCATTAATCAATGTAACTCTGACTGAAGAAATTACATTTGGCAAAACTTGGACAGGAAGAAGATTGATTTAATTAATTTGTGTTATTTCATACAAACAAATTAACATGATTGGAAAGAGAATTGGAAATGTAATATATTTGATCAGTCCTGCAAATGAGCAACTCCAACTCTCTTTTTCATTATGATATTGTCCAATTCAAATTCTATAAGCAGCATAAAATTCATGACAAGCATTTGTACTCCTGAGGAGTCATATTTAAGTTTTCTTTTAACCCTGCTTTTATTTCTAATTGCCTCCTTTCATGATAATTTCTGCATTTGTATATCATGCTAATTTACTGGGCAAGTATCAGCAGCTGAGAAAATAAATAATTTTACACCAAATCTTCCCTCCCCCACAATGTTCCCATTGCCTGTCATCTGAATTCATATCTCATGACTAGAGGGAACGAAAACTCTTTCTGGTAGTAAATTATCACTTGACTGTAAAAAAACATATCCCTGCAAATACATCGCGATCATTTGCAATGCATTAGCTATGGGACAGAAACAAAGTGGTTTTAAATTTGTCTGACCAGAAGGCAATTTCCCCCAATAAATTATGTTAATTTCAGCTTTTGCTCTCCTTATCGCATCCTTTAGTGAGTCAGTGAGGAGAGACAAAAACTGGGTTTGGGAAAGACAACTCCGAGATGATTTACATTACAATTATGAGACAACTGGCAGAAGAACATCCCTGATATTACGGTACCAAGAAATGGGAAGTCGCAATGACTGTATTATGCAATAGATTTCTGCTTGTTGTCAGTTAATGGCCATCTCCTTGCATCATCACAAGGTTTACACCCCGTGGAAATTGCTCTGAGGTGACTGTTCACTCAAGTAGGGAGGCGCCTGATACCAAATCCCATGCTCCCTCGCTGAACCAGACAACAATCGCTTGGCAACACTCTCACTGGGCAGAGGGGAAAACAAAGAAAAGTTCAGGATTTTTGTTCTCTCTGCACTGATAGCTGCGTTGTTGGGTTTTTTTTGTGTGGATTATCTTTTCTTGAGGAAGTAACAAAAGAACTAACAACAGACTGACAGGCAAGTTTAAGTGAACGGGAAAGAACAGGAGGTGGAATAATCCGCAGACTTACACCCAACACATGCAGCAGAAGTGCTCGTATGCAAATTCTTGTTCTGCTTTGCCTGTGTGCAGCACGGCTCTGTTCCTGAGGCTGAAAGCCCACCTCTCCTTTCTGTCCCGTCCGTCAGATCACTCAACAACACAGCGAAAGGGAAAGTGCTCACCTCGCTCGAATCTAGACTGACAGGCCTTCCTTTATTACTGACTGAGTTATGTTTCCCTGCAAAAAAGACAGGTCGGCTTTTGATACCAATGAATGCAGAGTCAGCAACTTGCCTCTCTACAGAGGATAACTTAACTGATCTCAGCCGAGACTGTCCCGGCCCTGATGTAGGAAGAATTGGCGAGCAAATTACATTTTGATCCATTTCTGGAACTCACTTTGTCCTATAAAAGTAGCCTGTAAGCTGTGATGGGAGCTTATAAGGATGCTTGTCCCGACCTAACATGTGATAGACAGTGACAGACTGAGACAAGGAGAAAAAGGGTCTACCCAGAGATGTGAACAGGAAAGAAAGAATAAAACGTGTTTCCTATAATCCTGCGTCATCTGTTTTCTGAACTGGCTCATCATTATTCAGGGTCACGGGAGGACTGGGAGCATTTCCCAGCATGCACTGAGCAAAAGGCAGGGGAAAAACCCTGGCCTGAATGCCAGTCTATCACAGGGCAAAGAGAAACAAAGAAAACAAACAGTATGACACCTACGGGAATTCGGGGCCCTAAAATTGACCTACAGCTGCAGAATTTTGTATTGTGGGAGGAAACCAGAGCATCCAGAGGAAACCGAGCGCACAAGGGAAGAAGTTCTTGCGGCAGGGCAACATCGCCTAACCACTGACACACCCCTCCGCCCATATAACCCAGAAACCCTATCGCAATGCATGGGTTTCGACATGCATCATAAAATGACTTGTAAATACCACCGCAATGCTACTTACTTAGCTTGATATATGAGGTCCCCGGAGCACGACTGTTTATTTAATCCTAATATATTCATAATTATACACTAATTAATGCAAGAGAAAAGCCCTCTTAATTCATCATCTCTGTGTCCTGAAGCAAGAGACACAATTACACCAACTCTAACATGTTTGCCTTCTGTCCAAAGCAAGGTTAACAGTTCGGAAACAAGCACAAGGCAAATGATGTGTGAAAGTCTCCTGTTTGTGGATACTCACCAGCAGCTTCCAGCTGTGTTGCATTGTGAGGATGATATTTCAAATCAGGGAGAATTAGTAAAGACAGTGTGGGTTTTTGGTTTTTTTAAGAAATAGCCTAAATGCTGATCTGTGAAATGATGCATTATGGGCAAGGAGGGGCAACTGGTTGCACTGATCAAATCATGGATTTAGATGATTGGCTTGAATGTGCACTACATGACCTGTGTTAGCAGAAAGGTCAGTGATCAAATGACAATGTTATCAATACTATCATGAGGATTTGTATCTAGCTGCACAGAAAGGATCCTGTGAGACTTCATCGCATGCTGTCTCACAACTGAAGCATTTGCTGCCCTACTAAAAAGGGAAACTTGTGTCCAGTCAGAATGCTCGGGCTCGCCCACCACTGTCGGTGGGTTCGTTTTTTGTGCACCAGAGCACATTTGCATGCGATCGCGAGCGTCTGGCCAAGAGGCTACATCATAAACTGTAACTCATCAGTGCGAGTAGGTCGTCCACCGACTCCGTAAAGCTGTCACCGTATACTGCGAACGCAGCAGGAACGAGTCCTGGCCGGGGAGAGGATCGGGGAGTTGACCCCCCAGCAGCAGAGCCCCTCCGGCCCGGTCCGGTGCGGTGCGGTGCGGTCCGGTCCGGTCCGGGGCGGATGGATGGATGGATGGATGGATCCAGGCTGCGGGAATATCTAGGGTTCGCACGGTCCGAGGTTTAATAGCAGCAGATTATTGGCGAGGTGATGGAATTAAACCGGGGGAACGTGAAGTGGAGGTTGTGCATGTGTTTGGAGCTCACGGCTGCACTGCCTTTGTCCGTTCAAACATCTCCTACAGCGCAGCTTTCTCGGGCGCCGGCTCCTTTTTCGAGCAGGTGTGGAGCCTCGAACTTCCCTGCACCGCCACCACAGTGCGGACAAAACACGCTCCACGGCGACGCCTCCAATAAATAGATTTGCAACATAATTTTTTTTTTTTTAAAACCCCAACAACTACCGGACACTGACAGTTGGCCTCAAGTTTCAACCTCGACACGTTGGAAGCCGCACGCACACACTCTCTCCCACGTGTAACCTTGGTGGTGCAGGCGTATTGATGGAGACATTAAAAACGGGGGGGGGGGGACGACAATAACGACTGGCCACAACGTGCTCTCTCACGCGTGGCCGCGTGTCGGCAAATACAATCAAAAACAATAATAATAAAGATTGGCCATCAGCAAACTACTTGTCACGTGCAGACGTTCCACTCACTGTGCCTTTCCACACACACACACACACACATACACAGAGAGAGAGAGAGAGAGATAAAACATGATCAGGATGATACAATGAAGAGAGACACGGTAACTCACCAGTGCAGGTGAAGCCGGCGAAGACGAGCCAGAGCGCGAGGAGCGTGGCGCCGAGCCTGCAGCGGACAAAGGGGCCCACGCGTAAGGGCATCTTCGCGCTTTTCTGTTGGTTTTTTTTTGGGATCACCGAAGTTTTAAGAAGGCAAGAGGAGAAACAGGGGCACGCCGGGCTGCTCTCGGGGTCCGGAGAGTGTCCTCTGAAGCAGTAAACGCCCAAGTCTTTCTGTGCCCTCAACAACACATTATCCTCCTGCCCGCGCCGCGGCGATCAGTATCCCGGTGTGTGGCGGCTCCGTCGCTGGCACCAACGCATCACAGGTGTGGAGGATGAAGTGCAGGCTCGCTCGCCGGTGTCACTGTGCTGTTTCACCCCCCCCCCCCCTCCCCTTTCTTATTTCTTCCAGAGCAGCTCTCCGTGGCCAAACTCTGCCTCCGTCACTGAGGCCGAGGGTCGAGGCAGTTTCCTCTTGTTTCTTGCCACTTGCGCGACAGAATCCCTTCCTCCGAATGCGAAAATCGTAAGAGCTGGCATCAGAGTGTGGGGGCTGGGGGGGGGGGGGGGGGCATCTGCTTGCGCAGCAATGCTGGATCTTTAAGTCAGGGAAGGTGTAGCCTACGACGCGAGGAGCGGAGCAGCAAAACCAGGAGCGGATTCCGCGCGCTCGCTGGGCACGGGGCGTCCTGAGCGCGCGCCGTTGTTGTTGTTATTGTTGTTGTTATATCTTTCTTTTCTCTCTAACGCAAACATTTAGCCGTCACATTTTTCGACTAAAGTCACCACGCGTCGGCAGGACGCGACAGAATGGGGATTATTTCCCCCCGTATCCTCGCAAATGTGCTTTTCAACCCCCTGTGCCGTACATGAAAATGACGGATATGACATCCAGTCCTGCGCGATGGGAATCAGATCGGTGCTTCGCATGCAAATGCGCACAGATCACATCTGCATGTCATTGACTTTTCAGTTAAATGCGCCTCTGCTTTGTCTTGAGGTGTTTTTTTTCTTCTTTTCTTTTCGTTTTTCTTTTCTTTTTGTGTTGTCATCTGCAGTGGCCCATACAAACAGTGACGGACAATCACAGGTGAAGAAGCTCAAAGCTCCCATGAGTGTGTAAACCTGTCAGCAAACTCCGACCAAGAGGTGACTTATGGTCCAAATAGCTTCCCCTCTCCTTCTGGGGGGGGGGGGGGGGGGGGGGGGGTCTGTGTGATCAGCCATGCCTTTTACAACTAACACAATCGACAGCAGATTATTAATAAGAGGGTGAGCGTGTGTTGGGGGTCGGGTGGAGGGGTGTTGCTGTGTCTTTGCTTATCCATTCCTCCACACTCACACACTAGTCAGCAGAATAATAAGTGGAAGCACAGAACTAGACCACTGTCTTACCAGCTAATTACAGGGCTGGTGTAGATGGATGGTTCCTCAGATAGAGCGCAGCTATTATACAAACTCATTAAGCCTTCTCCCCATCCAGCATCCCTCGCTAAAGGTCAAAGTCACAGTCAGAATGACAGTAGGATACAAAGCACAGACACACACATTCACGAGCACACACGCATGCGGAGAAGGCACAACCCCACAGCCATACAGTTTCACGATCCAACCCTGACAGTCCTGACGGGCACTGTGAATGTGAAAGAGTAAGGAAGGCAGAGGCACAGCGGCTAAATGGAAGAGGATGACTCAGCCCTGGTCACTTGTGAGGTTTGCTCGTAATGATCTCTCTCATTCTGCTAATCGGCTCTGTGTCCTATCAGGCAGAGCAAGCTGGAGTGTGTCTCTTCCCGTTGCCGCTGTGTGCTTCTTTTTCTCGAATAAAAGCAGCCGAGCTGCACACATTTCAAAGGGGGATGTGCAAGTGAATATATAAAAATGCATATTTTCCTTGAACAAGGAGGGACTTTATCTTCAGCAGTTTTTAAAGACACTAATAGTGTGTTTTTTCTTGCTGTGATGTGTGTTTGCTGAGTCAACCTCTTTCACAAGCGTTCATTCCACTGACCCCTCTGGGGCCCAGCGTCCTGCCCCCTACGCCCCCCCCAGTGAGACTGCATTGAACAATCACAGCTCTTTGGGGAGTTGACACATTCGGTTGTTCATCGATTTGTGGCGTTGTAATTAATTTTCTCTCCGTCATCGGCTTGAGTTGTAATATCCTGAGATTTGAGGCAGCTTGTTCTCCTGCAATCAATCATGAAACCATGAGCCGCCATTTCTCTTGTATCATCTTGAAGTATTGAGCAGCAGCTGTGATCCAAAGAGACCGGATTCAGTGGCCGATAAGTATTAAGAAAACATGAGGCTCATTTGTATGTTACAGATTGTTTAACTGATTGTGTTCACGGGTCCTTTCACAAATGGGGCAATTAAACGCCCAACATATGCAACCTATGAAGACAACTGATTCGCCTGCTCGATAATCATTGATCCAACCAAGGTGTCCTGTGTGAAATTAATATTATTTATTGTTTACAAACAACCGAAGACAGTCCCCCGAGGAGGATGCAGTGCAGGCTTGGACTGTCTGCATTCCAGCACAGGCGTGCAGGGAGAGAGAGGCAGTATCAACTTCCATCAAGACCACAGCTTCACAGGCCCTTGTTTTGTTTATATCAAATTAAACTGCAATGCTACTCCAGAGAGATATAATTGACCACAGTCTCAGATTAAATGACTGTAAAGATCTTAATAAGCCATCAGTGGATTGCATATTACATTGCAAACCACTTATGAGGATGCAGTCCAATGAGAACGAAATTGAGGTTCAGATTTGCATGCCACAGCATTTGAGCCATTAATTACCATGCAAAATGACTGTATGATGATCAATAGTGTATGAATTTAATTAAAGGAGCTTAACAAATCCCAGTTGGAACACTAGGTATTACATTATCAACATGGCCAAGTCATCTACTACTCCCACTGTTGTCTACATATATATATATATATATATATATATATATATATATATATATATATATATATATATATATATATATATATATATATATGCACATTGTATCTATAAGTGCTATAAAGGCCATCATCATCTCTACTTAAGTAACACAGAAATCACTGCAGCTCCCAATACACGAGTAGAAATGTTACGATTGGGTTATGAGATGCATGGCTGTGACTTTGTATAATTTTATAATTTCGCACAAATGGAGATAAAATGGCTTCCGTGTGATCTCACCATATCTGAGTGAAGAGTGAAAGATGGCGAGTTCCAAAAAACAATGAGGAAGAAAGTGAAGGGGAGGGTTGGTGGAGACTGGGGGGGTGAAGGAACCCACTGAACGTCTCTCATTTCAGCAGCACAGACTGCTGATGAAGCTGAACTTCCAATATCCCACTGCTTCAGCTCTGATGATTTCTCAATTTTACAGATATGGCCAGAGAATGTGATTTGATGAAAATGTAAAATGGGATAACCACTAAATCACATGAAGTGGGCAACATTTTATTCCTTGACTATAAATCAAAAGAAGACACTCCAGAAATGAAAGTTGATTTTGTGTGTTTGATTCAAAGTACAACTCTCCTGACTTGGAGGAAGAACGAGATGTCTTGTCGTGCCCTCTAAAATTAGATTCTCTTTTATATAGATTATTTGTTCGTCCGAGAGCTCGAAGGTTGAAAGAAGCCCAGCCCAGTGTTTGAGTATCTTCGCTCTGGAGTTGTTTGGAACGGGAATTCAAACAATTTATTCATAGAATGTGTTTCCATCCCAAATATATTCTCCTATGCTAAAACATTCGGTGAATGTTTGGAAATGTATGATGATTTAATTTTCCCCCAGTCTTTGGATCATAAATAAATTTGCATTCTGTCAGGAAAATGGACTAACTGACTTGTAATTCATCAGACGCACTACTTAGCACTTAAGCAGTTGAACACAGGGTAACACCCCCCCACAGAATTGGCGTACAGCTGTGTGCTGTAATAGGTGAGGGGAAGAAAAAGTAGCACTTGCCTTTTAAAGACCTCATAAAACAATAGAGTAAAGAAGAGAAATGGACCCAATGAATGACACATTTTCGAGCAGACGTGACTTTTGGCAAGATGCATTTGCATAAGGAATGGATTTTGTTTCTCATTTTGAATGTAAATGTTAAGAAAGCTCATCGAAAGAAAAACGCTTCAGATTTGTAATCATGTCTAAAATAAGGTGTCATGTGGTTCTCGGAAAAAATTCGATACAGTATTCATTTTCCTCTTAAAATGGTATCCTATTAATTCAAAATCCTGTACGCCTGACAAAGAATAATATGATGACTCTTTTGGAAACAGCTTGGAAATGTGAAACATTGTGAGTGCGTTTGATATACCTCCTCAACAGACAATGGGTGACAGTAGAAATGTGTCAAGCCGAACCATTTTTCCCACAAGTTTTTTTCCCCTTTTCATGTCATTATTCTCAAAAAAAAAAAAAAAAAGTTTCCTGAGATATGCTTCCTGGAAGGACATTCTCTTGTTGTTTTGAATGTCACATTGTCTACGCGTGCATGGGAGAGGAGACCATGAATGATGTTGAATGTTTTATGACTCCCTGCTTTTGTGTCAGCCCTTCCCATGTGCTGCTCTGCGACTGTGATAGGAGAATCTGACAGGAGGAACAGGAGGAACACGTAGGCTAGCCACACTTAACATTTGAGGAGCCTAGTTTCAAAATGCCACGTATCATCCACGGGAAAATGTTACCTGAGAATCATTAGTCAAGATCAATGTGAGCACTGGAAGAGTTTTGCTTCTGCATATGGATTCTAGTGCCAATATTCAAACAGCTATCCAACCTGCATTTATATATATATATATATATATATATATATATATATATATATATATATATATATATATATATATATATATATATATATATATGTATATATGTATTGTTGTAAGTACATTTACTCAACTACTGTAATAAAGTAGTAACTTGTAGTAGTAAATTTTTAAGACATTTCAAGGTACTATCACTTTACAATCCTTGTATAGCTCTGCTACATTTCAAAAGGATCAAATAATGAACCTTGAATATATCTGATAAAGTTGCTTGTAAATACAAATATATTTTTAAGAAAAGAAATTGATTTTATAAATAGATCTGACCACCATTTTTTAATTCATAAATTCACCCTATGGTCTAATTAATGTAAAAGTGTTTAATACTCATTATAATTTTGCAGATTCCAAAGAAAAATGACAATTAATCAATTCACTGAACAATATTGGTTTTCAAAAGGGGCAGAAGACGTAATTAGTAAAAATAGCCATACTCTAGCAGGGAAAAATCCTGCATTCAATATCTTATTTCAGTAAAAGAACTAAGAGTTAAAGTACCCATTGTTCTAAATGGCACATTAATATGAATTATTGGATTATGATTATTGATGCAGTAATGCGTGCATCACTTTAATGTTGCAGCCAGTAAAAGTGGAGCTGATTTGACTTACTTTCTACTCTGCTGGAAAAGCTTTTCAAAATTCCCTGTGGACTGTTGAAGTTTTTACATTAAATTATAACTGGTAACGTGTTACATTTTGCACACTTTGAAAAATCCAGTGTCACTTTTTAAATTAATTTTCGAACCCAATGAACCACCCAATTATCACCAGAGATTTACAGCAGCAACACCACTGCCTCCACAAGCACATATTCAGCCCACCCAAAAGAATCCACAGTGGATGTCCTTCATAGACAAGACATGATAGATTCCACATAAACATTTACAATATGCTTCCAATGTGTAACATTTTCAAAATGTAATGACCTTCATTGACTGAGCTTCAGAAATCCGACTATCCATTTTGCCTGGGTGCAAGTGTCACGTAACAAGAACAATAGAGACATGTATTTGTCAAATCACAACTCAATATTCTTTTTGACATTTGACATGCAAATAGATACAGTTACTGTATTAATGGAATGAATGGATTTTGCTGTCACGCAAGCCATCCTGTTCAAAGACA
Source organism: Scophthalmus maximus (assembly GCF_022379125.1). Lineage (NCBI taxonomy): Eukaryota > Metazoa > Chordata > Actinopteri > Pleuronectiformes > Scophthalmidae > Scophthalmus > Scophthalmus maximus. The sequence continues at coordinate 10,147,115 of NC_061523.1, forward strand.
CTTTAATCAACTAGTATTTTCTGAATGTGTAGGTATTGACAAGCACCCTACTTTATGCTGCAGTTAAAATCTGGTATACTGTAGTATAAAAGGATTTCTTGGAAACCCAGACCGAACACATTTTGACTTTTCTCTTAATGTGCTCCATCTCTGCCGCTTACTGCATTCATGCTGCAGCAGTTTGAACATGAACAGGTGCCAGTGGACAACACGTGTACAGTATGCTTGAATCTTTATTTTGCCTGTCAGGGTCTGTTTGTGAGATGTTCAATCTATTTGTCTGAACACATTCTTGGAGAGACGTCAGAACGGTACTGACAGAGACCAATCGCAAGGCGAGTGCACATATTGTTCACACGGCACATATCCTGCTCAGTCAATTCTGGGAAATTGCTATGCCTCAAAAAAAAAATGTTGTCATTATTTTGTCACTCAGCGTCCCAGGTGACATGTACAGAAAATAACTTCAATGGCTAAAAAGAAAACACCACGGAGAAAATATGAGGTCATGTTTTTGACTTGGAAAAAATAGTGCCTGCACGGGAGAAACCAAAACATTGTCTATAACATGATAAAGACAGTGTAACACTCATGGAAATAGAAAAGAGGGTTTGTAATAGATAAGAGTTCACTCCAGTCAAATGACTTAAACTGTGCTTAAATTTCAACTGAGGCATAAACTTTAAATAAACTCTGAATTTGTATCAGTAGAACATTTTATGTTTTATCTTTTAGATGGCTTAGTTCCTTTTCGGGTGAAGATTAAAGTCATTTGATCTCTTTAATAAAATCATCTCAATCACCTTTATTCAAACGAACTGCGTTTTCATGGTATTGCTGTGGTGTTTTGACAAAAGACAGACTGTAGGGTGTTCTCAAGGCCATGTGAGTATTTTTATCCAATGTGGCAACTTTTTCAGGTGCTATTAGTTCTGTATAGATGCCGTCTTTCATAAAACTGCCACAGATTCCTTTTGAGTGCCACACTCATGAGTCCTGTATTGTACCTGCCAGAATGACAGATGGCCGTGATAGTAATGAAGCCAATTCAAAAGACACAGCCTTGAATTCGATGCAGGACAGAACTGACGAGAAGCTTGCCTGACACACACGCATGCACGCACACACACACACACAGTTCTCAGATGTGTATTTAAATATGAATTATATTATGTAGAATATTATCTCAGAAGGTGAACTTTCACAGATCATGTGAAGTCTACAGTCAAAAAGGATTCACATCTCACCTAATACTGACACTGGTGTATTTCCAACAAAAACAAGGAGTTTCTCGGAGCCTTGACAAATTGAATACAACATATTAGAGTCAGTAAAATTTGAACAAAAATTGGAACACTGACCACAACGGCAGAGCTTAATCACAACAGGAATTGATGCCATGGCCTCAATTCATTGAAGGAAATGCCTTCGCCTCCTCTTGGGGCAAGTCTCTCCGTGTGTTGAGCCCGTGACTCCTGTGCATGTCACTATAATAGAAGGCAGCTCTGCTGATTAAGCCATTTCTAAAGCTTATTCTGCCACAGGCCCTCATTTTACTACATTACGACAAAGTGTTCTAAACGACTAATTAAATTTGGACTGAAATAAAACTAAATGATTATATTTTTGTACAAGAAGACACCGAGTAGAGGATTTTATAAATGTGGATGGAAAACTGGAAAAACAAAAACAAACCTTTGTACCTTAGTTCTGACTTTTAATAATGACTTTTCATAATTATATGAGAATTGCTAAACACAGCAAGACATTTTGTGGATAAACACCATGGATATTCATTGATTCTATATGAACCCACTCTATGCTCCTACCAGTATCAGACATTCCTCTTTTAAATCAGGCAAATTTAAAAGTGGAAGAGTGGGACATAAGAAATCTCTGGCAATCTAGTGGATGGTTAAAAATAAAAAGCCTTTGATAAATATTGTCTAGTAGTATATTATTGGAGTTGTCTGCTATTGACTTTTACACAAACAAATGCATATATATAGACTTAACTTAAAAAGCTCGCAGTACCTTGCAGCAAAGATTCACAACCAACACCTCTCAATGAATTACGTTTTGATAAAGTCAAAAGAAAAAGAAAAATGTTTGGAAAAAAACACAGAAAAACATATGGCAGTGTGGTGGGACCCCAAGCAATGACTAAGAAAAGGCAAAGTGTTATTCTGAAATAGCTACCAGGTGAGTGAAATGAAATTAACCCAAATAAATGAATTGTCATATCCAATTAATAAGGCACAACAATAAAAACTATAGTAGTTTAAGAACATGCAGATTTAAAAAAAAAAAAGATGTTTTAATGTCAAAGTAAGAAATTAACACTGCAAAAACAGGGAGACCACTCTTTTTTTAAATAAGTTTTTACCACCTGCTTCATTTCTCCTTAAAATAGAAACATTTTATGTTTAGTGTGAAACCCCTCATCAGCCTGTATGGATTAGCTTAGTATGGATTTGAAAATATGGAGTTAAATGATTTACAGCAAAGAATCAGAGAACTGTATGGCGAGGAATTCAGACAACCAATTACTAAACCGTACAACATCGACATCCAAAAGTACAACAAAAAAAACAAACTCAACATTTTTTGTAAGCCTGTGCAGAGAGGTTGTCTTAGAAGAGTTGGACCTCCCAGCAATCATGGAAAATAAGGCAGTAAAAATAGTTCAAAGAGCCATAACAGCGGTTCTCAGAAAATCCCTTTCATCATTTATCTGCTGAACCTCTCCATCAGCAAAAAGTGCTTTGCCAGTACCATCATCACAAACAAAGACAGATTTAGCCTTAAAAAAAAGAAGAAGAAAAAAAGGTTCCTCTGCTGATGGAGTTACATGCTCACTAGCCACGAATGGTCATTACAATCCGGCCAAGCTCACCTACTATAAATGTTGATTAAGCGCTGTCATGGTAACAATAGCGTTTGATCAGCTTGGCCTGACGAATTTCAAATTTTCCACACCTGAAGCGTTGGATTAGTAAAAGCCTTCAGTGTGGGCTGTCTGAGGAATGCCAGTGGGACATATCGTTAAATGTCCGCGAACGAACTATTGAGCGTGTGGGGTATCATCTGCAGCCCACAACCAGGGTTGAAATTGATGAATGATGCAGCTTGAAAGGACTTGTTTAGAGTTCAGTGAGACGAGCTGTCCCGAATAGATTCAGAAGATCACATGTCGGCAGGATACAGAGATATTCTTACTGGACCAAGGTTGTGTGTGTCAGGGAAATTTTATCCAGCTTCCTGACGGAGTTCATTTTTCTCCCTCGTGCGTCTGCTCAGCTCCCCCTTCATAGGACGTGGGGGATTTATCGGGGGGGACGACATATCAGGACAAAAGTTACAGGTATTTCATACTGCATACGAGCAAACTCGGGCTGGACAAAGACTCTGTCCGAGGCTGCGTCTCAGGTCCACGCTGCAGGGCAGTGCTCTGAGGAGATTCAGCAAAAAACGTGAAGCTGCTTTAAAAACAAGACAGAAAAGGTGGTTGGCTGCTACTGTATTGCCACGTACATGCGACTCCCTCACTGCAAGGGGCGGGCAGCCACCGCTCACCAAAATCCCGTTTGTTTTTCTGTCCTGGTGACACAATGGTGGAACGAGCTCCCCATTGACATCAGGACAGCAGAAGCCCTGCAAACTTTCTGTTGTAGGCCGAAAACTCAAATGTTCAGACTGCACCTTAGCCCATGAATTATTGAAACAGGAAAAAAAAAGATTTGATACCTTTTCATGTACACGCATGATTCTTGAAATTTGTATGTACTATCTTCATGGTTTAATGCACTTTTTGGACCTATTGTAAGTCGCTTTGGATAAAAGCATTTCTCACACTGCCAAAAGGGGAGACACGTCCTTCATTGCAGGTTTGATTTTAATGTATGGATTCTTCCAAAAGTCCTAAAGAACCACACAAACTACAGAATCACGGAGAACATTTGAAGAACTTGTTTGCAGGTGGTTGGCAGATGTGTGTGTGTATAATACTATATATGTAACATGACACATATTTTACTGCTCCAAACAGACAGGCAATAATACTGAGTTGAGTCCTGTAACCAAGGCAACAATACAGTCCTTTTGTGTCATGTTCTATTACCAGTAAACTTACTGGTAATAGAACATGAGCATGATAACACGTGTAGGGTGTTCCACTATAGAAAATACACAAGGAAACACCTCTTCATCTCCACCAGATGTATAGATAAGGCTGTTTTTATACATCACCCTCGGTGTCAGAGTAAGAAAAAGATATAAAGGTCAAATTCATCCCCAGTAATGTTGACTGTGAACCAAGCAACACTTGAGACTCGGAGCAGTAAAAAGCTCTAAATCAAAGGATTCGACCGCCGGAGACAATTCTCAGTCTATTAAAACCAATATATATGCCACTTAGTGTCTAAGTTACAGCCCATCTGTGTGGCATTTCTGCTGCCTGCATAAAGTTGGGATCTCATAAATCACATCTATACGGTTCACACTTTAATGTAACTGACAAACTTTAGTGCTGATTCAATCTTTATTGTTGCAGGTTGCATATCACCATGATTCATTTAAATCCCAGTGAAACCAGTATGTTCATCTGCATGTAATGCACTTGTACCATTGGTTAAGACAAGTTTTTTTTCCCTTGTATTTCTATAAATAGTTGAGTAGATAGATTGAGTTAGATATCTACCAAAAAAATGTTGGGTGGTAAGGAGATAATATTGAAAAGTTAATAATTCTACTTGTCTTAATGGTGTTATATAAACGGATGGACCAACGGTAGAAATAGTAAACCCAAAGAGACAGAGAGAAGAACGGTGAGGGTTATCATTATCATTCACTTTGTTTCTAGACTTTTTATTTCTGAATCTTTGAGGGAGGTCATTCATGCCCTCAAAGGCTCGCACATGTCTGACTTTTCTTTTCTGTAACTCACAGGGTTTTTTCCTACACTTTTTGAGAAATGCATTTGCAATTTTCCTTTCTGTAAAAAAAAAAAAAAAAATCTCTGCGATGTTAGATTATGAACTTTTGAGCTGGTAGTACTACATACCATATAGTATTTGTATATCGTGTATCAATTTACAATTAAAGTAATCTTCTCTTAAGTCAAAGTATTTTTACTGAACTGCATCAATTGTCTTTAATTACCTTTAGTTTTAAAATATTTAATTTATTTTGCGTGAATGATATGGGAGTTTTATGAACTTGATTTAAAAGAAGTAAAAATTAAAATCAGTATTGTGTTACCACTCCAGCTGGATGCCCTTTATTCTTTCATGTTGTGTGCAACCATACAAAGACCAATTCAGAAAATGTCTGGAAACTGCAAATAATCTGTAATTATTTGCAGTTGGGGCTTATTAAATCTATTTAAATTACTGTTGCAGTGTAAGTGTAGGAGCTGATTGCTGCTTGTTGGCACAAATTAGTACCTTAGAGTCCCAATTGTAGGATGTTTTCTGGGCCTGCAATTACATTTTCTGTTGGACAAATATGATGGGGCAGGATATGATAAAGGGAGCTGATTCAATATCAACCAGGGGGATGTCAGTTGTGAAGGTTGGTTCATTTGATGGATGGGGTGGACAGGTGGGACTGTTCCGCACTGTTCTTGTGTTTAAAAATGTGCATTCATTCTTGCAGGAGCACCCAATGAGAATGACTAAAAATAAACTGTATTTGGTGTAATCTCCCTTTGAAAGACACACACACACAGTTTTTTTTTTGCCAAATATATCATGACATCCTCCCTAGAATAACTGACGGCTGGGTGGTTGTAAGCTTTTAAAATGAACCTGTTTCTTAACATTTGCATAATGCAAGTACAGCGTCGCACACTTTATATTTCAGACACTGAATAAAGTTTGTAGAGTATCAAAGAGTAAGATATGATTGAAGTGTCCTAGTGGTAGACATGATTGGATATTGAGTCTGAAATGCCATGACAAGTGAGTGACATGTGCTGCACACACAGCAGGGCCGGTTGGAAACAACATCAACAATGCATGCATAATCACAGCGACAACAATGTAAGCCCTTGGCGTCTGACACACCATTTTATATCCCAGATTACACCATCTCCGCAGGAGTGGCTAACCTTTTACCTATCAAGGGCCATTTCCATTTTACAGCCTCCTTCAAGGGCCATACTAAATTATTGAACACATATATCACACTAACCTCTCTGATGTAATGGCTGGAGCCGCTTCTCCTCGGTGAAGTGTCAGATGGTGGTGATGGCGAAGTTGTTCACAGCTAGTTTTGGTCAAAACAACTTGCTCATCAAATCCTCACCTTTGTAGATACACACACAGCTTGCACAAATGCCTCGTATCAAACTCGGCAAAGATCATAGTAAACCCACCAATAATATTATGTTTCTCAGGTCAGAATCTCACTGTAATATGCTCAGTGATGGTTCTTTGAGACCAGCTGACACTTTGGAGCAGTTTGCCTGAATAACATTATTGTCTATGACAGAATGAAATGTCTTGTGAAAGATGCTTGTTGGACACAAACTCCACCAAAGGACAATAACTTTATACAAGCGTATTTGTCCTTTTAGCTCATCAATTTACTTCAACAAAAAATAATAAATGTCCATTTCTAGTGGACATTTCGCTTTTACTTTTCTTTTGACCATGACCTGACAGGCTGGAGGTTCCCCATCCCTGGTCTAGCATTGATGATGCAGAGAATAAAATGATTTAATCATACTGCATATACCGCATACACATAATAATTGCTCTTAACCAAGTGAATTTAAGCCAGGCGAAAGTATAGTTTCAAAAAATGTAAGTTTGGAATTATACACAAACTCAAAGATTAAGGACTTTGGACAGCATCATCTATTATCCAGTGATGTGGAGTTAAAGTGAACAGAAAAAATAAGTGCTGTTTCAAGCCCGTCTGAGCCAAGCCTGAATTAAATACTAACAGTTTGACCTACTTCATATCCAGTGGGGAGGATTTTTTTTTCTTCATATTTGCTGATGAGGCCAAAGAAGAAAGTCGCACTAAGTAGAGTGAAGGAAACTTGTCTTTGAAAAACAAATAAGTGAAAAAGGGAATAAACAGAGCTGCCAGCCATAAATAACCTATAATTGCCTTCTGACCTCGGCCTGATTGGCTTTGACCGATTATCCATCATCCCCCAAAATTACTTAATAAAGGTAATGGAATGGTATGATGTTGAATTGCATGAATTACAGAGAGATAATTATGTAGTATAGGCATAGGTATTCCTACCTGAACCATTACCTGAAATAAAAAAACCCGACACACGCCTTGTCAGTTAGCCACTGTGAGGATAATCTATTTTTTTTGGAATGGATGCCGACAGGGATTTAATTTTTTTTTACTGCCGGGCATCCAGTTTCAGCGTCAGATCTATGAAAAACTAATATATACACAAATGTGCGCGCACACACACACACACACACACACACACACACAACCCGCAAAAAGTAAACAATGTTTAGGAAAAACAAACACCACCGCCAGCCCAGGTAGGAAATCAAGGCTCAGAACTAAATTCTTGGATGTGGTGGCGCTTTCCCTAACGGCTGTCCAATCTGCTGGAACCTTTCCCTATGGAGGAGTACTCATGAGCCATGTGATCTCTCTCTCCCTCTCTCTCTCTCTCTCACACACACACTCACTCACTCACTCACTCGCTCGCTCACTCACTCATTCACTCACTGTGTTACTGCATATGTATTCATCAGACCGTGGTGCCATTAGGAATCAGGTTAGCTCTTTCAGGTCATCAGTAAAGGCAGGCATCCATCATGTGGTTGTTACGCACACCTCACTGAAAGTTCCCAGAGGTGAGCTGCTTTGAATTCACAATGTGATGTCTCACGTTGATGGGTTTGTTTTACCCATCACCCGTGTGACAGCTGTACAATAAATAACTAAATAACAAAGTCAAATGGGGTCCTGGAAATCAGGTTGCAGAGCTGCACGGACAGATGAGTAATTCCTGATCATTTCAGCTTCTTGTGTGATACCAGAACAATTTGCTCTTCGGGACACAAGTCAAAAAGCTCTGCATTAACCCCATAGCAACTAGGAATAGCTGAGCTAAAGTGGGTGTATAATAGGATACCTCTGTTCCCCTACCTGTCACACATCACACAGCAATTTAAATATAGAGTTGACTGGACGAGTTTGAGCACGATTTACAGCATTTGTCTCTCAGCAAACAGCAAACAGCAAACAAACACCTTTGTAATTTGTTTGAACAATAACATCGAATAACTTTTAACTCAGTGACCATTGCAAGGTAGTTTCTGCTGCCTGGATTTAACTTGACTCAAACTAGTGTGCAGCTTTACCGGAGCCAAACAGACATTTGATATTGTGGCATAGGGCAGTTGGGTATTTGCCATAAGCTGAAAATGTGAGATGTTTTGTAAAACAGGACCCAAGCCCATATGCAGGAACAAAAAAGTGTATTTAAATAAATTGGCGAACAAAAACAAACTCAAAGTCAATGAAGGTAAAAGACGAGGTACGTTCTGGGGGCGGATTCAACGGTAACGACGACACAATGAGAATGAGGTTGTTCTTTGGTTCACCGCTTCACACTTCAGATATAACCACAAATCTGGTGACACACTTCATCAGAATCACAGGAGCCCTTTAAAAACAGGGCCATTTGTTTGCATGTGCGCTGGAATAATGGATCATAATCACAAAGAGGTTGAAAGACATCGGAGAGGTGGTGAAGGTCAAGCGCGCAGAGGAAGCAGACAAGGACGAGGGAGACCGAAATGCAATCAATGCAACTATTGTTCACTGTGTTCTACTGTCATACGTGGAACGACCGTGAGGAAAACTGAAGAGCGGTGCATCCGCTTCACTGTTGCATCTATTATTTGCACTTTCAGCTGAGATAACTTACATATATATTGGTGCTAGAGTAATGCACATACTAAGTGGTACATGTGCTTTGCTACTGTTAACTAAATTGAGGTTCTTTTCATTTGGCATGGCATATCTTTCATTCGGGGTAACCTAGTGGAGTAGGCCTGTGTATTTATATCACTGTATTTATGTGTGCAAATCTTTGAACTTGAGGTGATGCCTCTGCCCCGGATTTGACCTGTTATCCAGCTTTAGTCTGTTTCGATGTCGAGCAAAAGGAGAAGACAGATGTGGAAAGGAAGTGAAGAGACAAGAGGAAACTAACTTCAAAATAAAACAGGAAATACAGAGCACAAAAAATGTAAATAACATGAGGTAAAATGAGAAAGGGGACCAGAAAGAGAATATCAAAATAAAACAGGAATACACCAGAAATACAAAAGATTACAAGAAGTAACTTAACTAAAGCAGAGACACACAAGTAAATGCAAATCAAAGAAATAAACAATAGTCCACAGGGAAAAAACAGTTTTTCTTAGGGGCAGAATCATGACATCTAGTAAAATCACCTTTATAAGAAAAGAATACCATGCATACTGTGTAATGCTTGCTTGCCTTTTTGACACATACTGTACTGTCATGATGTAACAAATGACACGGGCATATACCACAATACATCACGGCTGAACTGGTTCACATTGATAGCTGTTCATTGTGTAATGATTGATTGAAATAATATGTTAATTTGAACCCATGTTTTTGAAAGGTGTTTCAGAGAAATGTGTGCATTTGTTGAATGCGTTTGATGATTTTGAAAAGTGTGCCTCTGTTTCAATCTGTTGTGTTAATTGTTTTGGAAATTAATTGAACAAAGGTGTTAAACCAATCAAGAGAAACTGTAATCTGTGTGTCAGTTAACTTCAAAATAATGCAGACTGTCAAGATACAAATTTGTATCAGTGTTTTGATTTAAACTACTGTTTAAGAGGCAGTAGAGCAATATATGTTTATGATTAATAGTGTATGATTTCTGAGGGCAAAGTCTGAATTCAACCAAGCTAGCTGGTTGTACAGATGAAAACAACTTTTTGATTTTTGATTTTGAGCAAATTGGAGATGGTTCCAGAAGATGTGTCTTAGCTAATGGGAAAAACTGTAGACAGTAGAGTACAAGATGATATCTTCACTTCATTTTCATTGGACTGCCAATTTTCTTTTTTGATCTAACCTGAAAAGGTAACATTTCACACCTCCTTTTGAGGTTGAACCAATACAGATTTCGCTCACTGTGCACTGGCTGAAAATACAAGAGACAGTCAACAAATCAGTGGCAAAATTTCCATATGCTATGATATATCTCCGTTTCTACAACCTTTGACTCTTGCATCTCTTAGCCCTGAGCTAACCTGAACGCTTGGCAGAACGCCCAGAGTGAACCTGGAGCTGACATTATTCACACTCGAAGTGTCAGCACAATCTACAACTTGTTGACATACAGAATGTAAGGACAGCAAACCTTCATCCGTTGCATTCGTTATTGTAGTAACGTGTTTAAACATTAGATAATTTGTATCTGGGCATAACCCTGACAAATCATAAATAACCCAGCTTCGGTATTGGTTTCAATAAGCCTGAAGCAAAGACTTGAAGTTCTAAATCATGGGCGAACAGAGGACTTAGCTACCGTAGGTTTAAAAATGTTTGACGTTCTATAGTTGAATGCTTCTACATTTAAATATGCTGGAGCTGCACTATAAATATTCCAGCATGACATTGTGTCATGTCTGTTGGACGAGCCATCTGGACAACCCGGAGGATTCCCGAACACTCAACGCGATATCGCTGGCCACCACCTGGCTGACCTGGACGGGCACAGGAATCAGACAAACAGAGACAGTGGGCTGTGGCTCGGACAACTGGCCCAGGTGAGAGAGTTTCGTGCCCAGTGCAGCCCATAATGGAACAACAACATCAATCGTGGGCATAAACTGTGCTGAGAGCATAATTCAACCCGAATGCTCAGATAAATGCAATCTCTCTCTATATCTGCTTTTTCAAATGAATAAATTAGGGTTGATTTAGAGAGGTTGGCAGTGAGTCTAAAGTACAGAGCCAGTTTTCATTTACAGTGCATTCCGGATGTTATGCAGGCCAGTCAGCAAACAAGGAAATTACACCATCAAAAATCAAGTGGTGAGGTGTTTTTGATGTTAAAAAATAAAATCCAAGTTTGTCTCCTGTTTTTTTGGCAGAGCTGCTCTCCAATACACACCCAAAGGTGCCGGCATAACCAATGGCTGAACACTAAAAGCTTTAAAAATGTTTTTTTTTGCCCACAACTCAGTACCTTTCACATTGCGTGACACTCAGGAAGAGGATTCGGTTGCTTTTGCTTGAAACATTTTACATTTCTTGTTCATAGTGTTCATCAGAGCTTATTTAAAATCCGTCACAAACTGTAGCACTTGATTACGTTTGGAGTAAATAATAACCCAGTTAGGGAAAATATGAATATTATTAAGTCCAGGCAGAAAATAACCACAAAAATCCATTTAGAAGCTCAAACTCACACTGTCCTGAGGCAAAAATATGTCATAAACTGACCTTTGAAAATACATCCAGCTTATCACTGTAAAAGTCCTGTCTTAGACTATTTCCCTGGGTGTGCATTATTTTGTGCATGCACTCACATGAATTTGAAAGAGAAGCAATGCAGCACAGACAACTGCCAACATTTTATAAGTTCCTAAGTAAGTAAACGAAGGTTTTATGATTATGCGCTTTTGTGTATTTAATGATACTGTCAATTTAGGCTGATAACGTGCAAAAACAAACACAGAAAATAAAAACAGTCATGGTCAATGAATCATTTTCCTTTTCATGATTTGAGGATTGAAAAATGACCTGCAAACAGAGATTTGGTGCTGCCAAGAGAGCAACTTCATTTTTAAGACTTTAGAGACATTTTACCGCTCCATGGAATTGTTTCATCTTCTTACCATTCGCCAAATGGTGGTTGCTCCGTCTCTGACAAGTCATATTCAGAGCAGAACCTGGTAAATCTCAATTCCAGGGCAAGCTCACCACACCTGGGAATTCTGTTCTCACAAGATGGAGTTTTTCAAATTCAGATGAGTTTCCCCTCCCTGAAATCCGGTGGCAGGGGAAGTGTAATGTTTCCAGCGGCGTGTGGGTTCAGGAAGAGTCACAGTTGTCTGGGGAATTTCCAATATGAAGACACAATATTGGCCTAAAAAAAATAATAATAATAAAAAAAAAATCCAGGATCCCTGCACGGTAGCACCTTGAGACTGTCATCACCAGGGGCTCATTAAAAACATTGTGGAGCTCGGCAAGAACATACAGCAATACCGCAATGTATGCCACCTTACTGCTTTTACTGGATAAAAAACACTCCAAGGATTTTCTTTCCAATCTGAATTCAATGCTGCTTGATGCAGCTACTTGGTGCCTCTGGAATTTTGGGGTTTTACAATTGGGCCTGGTCATTACTAGCTGATTTCACAGCCAAGAAACACACTCTGTCATGCTTCCCGGGCTCATCAGGTCTGCTATGCATTATTTATTTATTTATTCAAAAAAATTAATATGCATAACTGACGTTATACAACAAGTGAGAAGTAGAAGCATTTTCTCATAGACTTATGTAGAAACTGACTTCTTCTTTTGCAACCAGTGGAGTCGCCCATTACAGAGAATACAGATTTCAGGCACTTCCGCGTTTGCTTCCCTTTCTGGACCTGGCGACGTTTACGTCCATTTTTATATACGCTTTGTTTCTAAGCTTAAATTGCCAAGTCTCCCGGCTACAGCTTCTATTTAATGTGCAGCTATGAAAGTGGTATTGATCTTTTAATTAAATTCTGCAAAAATGCGAATAAGTATAAGTACTAAGATGTGGAAGAATAACTTTACCGAATTGTCACTGCTGAGTGACAATGTAAATGATTTTGGAGGGGGAAAAAAACAGGCATATAAACGTTTATGACCCCAGTAGCAGCACAATGGTCAAATCTTCTGGGTGCTTCTGAAGTTGTGTCGAACACTAAGCACTGTAATTAGGCCCATGCTCAGAGTCAGAGAGCTTGATATCTCAGAAGAACAAACACACATGGATCCATGGATGTGGTATTATTCCTTTGTGTCTTTCGGAGCCAACCACCTGTTCCTTTGTTTACTTGCCAGACTCTTCATAGATGGAAAAATCTTGGGAGACAAGAGGGCTTGTACTCTACCAGACATGATACTCCAGCTAGTGCCTGCTGAAGATCAATCCGCAGAGAGATTATTGCGCCAAATAGTCAGCGAAAACAAATACTTATTTCCATAATTAACCAAGTGTACATGGAAGTGCTTCACTTTTCAAATTTAAATTAAAATGTTTGAAAAAGTACAGGGACAAAGCTAAGCTGCTGGTTGTTGTTGTTGCAGAATTAGATTTCTTTCCCCCTGTACTTTTTCAAACATTTTAATTTAAATTTTTCATTCTTGTAGTTTCTTAAATGAGTTTTCCAAGGTTCACTGAATGAGCAAGTATAACATAATCATAAATACATAATCAGCTTTTATATATCAAACTTTCAACTCCTGCTCCACTGTGCTTTTCCGTATTCCTCCGTCATCGTCTTGAAAAACAACAAATGACTCGGTGACAGACCAGTGCTTATTAGCCTACTCCCTCACCCTCCTCTCCTTCTCCCGTGGAGCTCGGGAGTTTCATTCAGTTTCTCACCTGCCATGTCTGTGTGGCTTCTGGCGCTGAACAGTTGTGCTGTGATTTTCTGGCAGGCATGCATCAACACATCTCCGTCTTTGGCTTCATGGCGACCGAGTCTCACGGATGGCATGCTGGAGAGCACTAATCTAAGGGGTACCTGCACCACCGCAGACCGCCTCCTGTGAGCCAGTATTTTTTTTTCTCTCCCAACAACTCATCTCAGACATCACGAAAACATTCAAATTTTCAGAAGAGATGTTTCTCAATGATATGTCAGTGACGGGAGTATTCATGAGGAGTAAAGGTTAGACTATGACTTGAATAGTGCTTAGAGGTAGAATAATATTTCTAGTTATCATAATGCGCACGGCCATTTCACACTGTAAAAAGAGAAGGGAATTATACAGTTAATTAGAATCAACACTTGTCGCTAATGCACATAAAAATTTAATTTGATTCTACAGGCTGCTAACAATACTGTCAATGAGCCAATTTCAAGCTGTTGGAAAGCTGTTTTTGATATAATATGATATTTAAACCCCCCCCCCCCACTGTGCCATAATGCTCTGATGTAATACAAAAAAGAGGAAAAACAGAATAAAACCACATTCTGGGTGTTTTTGGTCTGGGTGTTGTAATGTTACAATAAACAAGTACTTTATTTTTATTGCTTTTATTTATTAGGGCCACATACAGGACAGATCAGACAGTATAGTGAGACAGTATAGTGAGACCTAATGAAAACACACACACACACACACACACACACACACACACACACACACACATGTATATATATGTAATAGATACAATTTAAATACATAAATTATCAACAGTCCTAAACATTAACAGTAACACTTTATATTAAGGTGCAATTATTCACCATCAACTAGTTGCTTATTAGCATGCAAATTAGTAGCACATTGGATCTTTATTAGTCAATATAAAACACTGTTTAATGTATTCTGTCTACAACCACTAGGCCATTAAGTAAGAGTTTTCCGTCAATAACGTTCTAATTACTTCCATTTGATCATCAGTATGGAAGTTGTCGTGCATGAATTACAACTTAACTATATGGCTGTGGGTAACGTAAGAGCATGGGGACAGCTTTGTCTGTGTAATATTCACATTATAGAAAATCTGAATAGCGACAACTCATGTGTTCACGTCATACCTTACATCATATCACTCCGCCAATCTAAATCATCACTCACATTGCATTCATGTAAGGAGGGCCCCATTATATAGTTCCACATCTTAAGTAAGGAGCAGAATACACATTGTATACTGTATGTAATTAACATTAATTAGATTGTCTACATTTACAAACATGCACCAGAGAAAGATAAGGTAATCTACCAAATAAATCTACACAAAAATAAATCTCATCCTGCAATAGTATGAGTGTGTGTGTGTCTTATAAGGAGGTTATAATGAATATGGTCTATTCTTAAGGAAAAAACAATGTTTGAATGTCACAGACGTTTTCCATTGATGATTTTTGTTCTTGTGCTGACTTTGTCCTTCTACCACTGAATGGGAAAAGAACCTGTCTATCTCAGTGGTTCTCTATTATTTCTTAAGATGTAACCCATCACTAAGAATAGGGCCTGTTAATTGCGGTATGCCATGTGCTACAATGGATTCATAAAGTGTGAAGAAGCGGCAACTTCACAATAGGGAACCTGTGTGGGTGAATTATTTATGAGCAAGACCACACTTTAGAATGGGGAACACATTCTGAATTAGAAGGACTTCATTTAGAACTATTTGGAAACTATGAACACTTTGTGTTCGTTATATATATGTATAAATTATATTGATCAAGTGTTATTAAGGGAGAATGACTATTCTTGTGGTACTACTACCATATAAGGCCCATCCTGAGCAAAACACATTATTAAGATTGTAATTCATACACAGCAACTTGCTTAGTATCAATAAGGAGCACAGACACTATGCTCCTAAAATGCATGTTAATTGGCAACAAGTTAATGCTGAACAAGTGTAATTTAATAGAACGTGTTAGCCCATTGACCGTTTCATTCACTACAGTTTATTTGGCATTTATCTATGAGCATATCAAGACTGTGGTACTGATGTGACAACTGGACCAAGAGACAGTGTCCCGAAGCATTGGTGACATTGAAAAAGCATGTGGACAGATTCGGAACTGAAATATATACTGTACTGTACTATGCTGTACACTGTGTTTTTATCAATTCTTTATAATTCATTTACGAGCAGTGGCACTGACTGATGGAACCCTTTTAGGGCCTAGACAACAGTGGATTGATGGATTGATCTACCCCATTCAATAATGTGGTGTAATACTCACAATCCCTTTGGCATCTTTAAACAAAAGTAAGGATTCCAAGTACCTCCAGTAATCAATCTGGGTATAGTGTCCAAGTTTGTTTGAGTTTCTCATTAAATTATGCTTGATTTTTTTATGATATATATTTGTTCCGTCAGGTGTTATGATAAGTTTAGAACATCTCTGCATTATAAACAGTAACCCAAGCGAACCATGAGCAGTGCTAATGGCATGTAGTCCAAAAGAATCCTTACAAAAGCTTGCTGTGGATGGCAGCATTTGCATGGATTCCGTGCAGAGAAGCCGTGCTGATACAGTGTCCCGGGAAAAATGGTCGGTACATCCTTGACTTATATTTGGACCCAAGCAATCAATAGGAACAGAATTATGAGGCAGTGAAGCAAGAGATTTTAATCTGGGACTAAACATCCAGTAGTGGATTAGTTTCAGACAATTTCATACCTCCAGAGCCTCCTCATGAAATATGGATAAGGAAGGGGAGAGAGAGGGGGATTATGAAAAATAAACGCATTTTCTCAAACCTCCGCCTTCGACGGAGGCCAGATGAGAAGTTTTGCAGATGGGCAGCTGGAGGATTTCTTGCCAATTTTACGTAGCAGATGCACTGTCTCCCACAGCCGGGGTTTGGGCGCCAATTTAATTAGAAAGACCCCCTGGTAAGATACCTTTCAACATTGACAGTGGAGTTCCTAAACATGGCCAGATTTTTCCTCACTGTGTGAAGTCTCATGGTCATTGCTACTGATGAGCAGGGGGTGTGCGACAACACAAAGAGATGAGATGCGAAGATGTGATAAGAGTCATTTACATACCATTGCTGACAAAAATCATGGACCAAAATCCACCCAGTGATTTTCATTTGAAACAACTTTCTGTGTTGTGATGTGAGGCAGTAGTTTGGTACAATATTTAAAAATTTGAACGCATTTCAAATCAAGCTTGTACCTTTGTTACAATTGAGTTTGAGCTGTAAATCTTGTTGACATGATTTCTGTGCAGGCTCACACATGTGTTGCATGTAAAATAATTTTCATAAGATAACACTTTATAGAACTGACACTCGAACAACATGCTGTAGTTCAGACACTATATCATCTGAACAAGCTTTATGAGAAACTGAAGCCCTGAAACCAATCCCCTGCCCTCTTTTGGTTTGAGTTTTTCCATCTTTCGGATGAAAAGTTTGACTTTTTAAAGCAATTCATACCATTATGCCTTAATTTGCTTGATTTGTTTTTGATTGATTTTAGATTAAATTTCAAATTGCAGCACTTCTGCTTTTCATTGGAAACAGTCATGACTGCTCTTTACTCCTTATCCTTTGTTTATCGTCCTGGTTTGTTCCACTTGGCTATCTTTTACAATATGCCTTTAGAATAAAGTTTATTTTGGCTTTGTCCGTGTTCGACCCGCCATCTATTTAATCTTGAACTCCTGGGTGCCAGTGCATTTTCATGAAATCATTACACCCTGTCTCTTCTTCTTATTATCGCTTCAAAGCACAGTAGCTTGTGTTAAATGGAAATATACTTTCATCTCATGATTATAGAACCATGTAATATTGCAAACATGAACGACTTTGCGGCCAAGCTGATTGCCATAGACCCAAGGATCTTTACTGATCTATAATTACTGATCATCAGAGGTAGCTTCATTGCTTCACTGTTATGAAGACTGATTTATGGTTTCATATTTATATATATATGTTTAATTCAATAGAAATATTGTTAGACAAAGCTGTCATGTAAGTTTTTGAAATAGAAACACTGATTTAATAGGCAGCAAGTAATCGAAAAAGAAATCGAAAGTAACATGCTACACTTATGACAAAAAGAACTGCAGTTGTGTTTCGTTGGCCTTTCCATAAAAAAGATAATTAAACACGCAGAAAAATACTGGGTTTCTCTTGTTTGGGGAAAATTGAGCTGCTAATGACATGTTTGTATAATGTGCTGAACTTTTATTTAACAAACACGAAAGTGACAACAGTTGGGAGCTAATGTTGTTGGATAGCTTTATATATATATATATAAAAAAAAGATGCCTGAATAATCTTGCAATAAGGGCAAAATGTTTTGAAATTCCCTTCAACAACAAATGTGCTTTCTAGGTGCTTAGAGGGAGTGAATGTGTGCTGACTTCATGAACTTCACCTTTTTGAGAAAAAAAATATAGATTTTAAAGTGCTGTGGTTGCAGAGTGTTGCTGTAACCAAGAGACTTGCTAAGCAAAATATTTAATTCATGCGTTGACTCGGCGGGTACAGTTAGAAAAGCGCAGAGCTACTGCTTGATATGTGAATCTGCTGTACAACAGCTCCGGAACCATATTGACTGATGTTTCAGTGCAAACTACATTTTCATTATCATAACTGCACAGATACACAACTAATGCACACACAGAGCTCAGCACTTCCTGCTGCGCTGCCTCTGAGCACGGACGAGCGCTAAAAATCAGAAGTGAATGACATTCAAAGGATTACTGAAGATGGAGATCCTAATGGTTGATTTGAGAACAGTCTGGGAGTGAACATCGCCCAGATCTTCATCAGGCTTTGCATCTCCGAGCGTGAGATCAGAAAGTAATGCGATCCTTGATTGCGAACTCGAAAATAAGTCACTCTGATATTTATCACCAGGAGACTGAACGCTACAAGACAGATAATCAGTGTTAAGCTGATAAGTGTAACAACAGTAGTGAGGTTTTTGATCAAATCTAGGGGGATGGTGTATGATGTATTGTTTTTTCTTTTTGTTATTGTTGTCTGTGTCCCAACATAGCAGTTCATTCAATAATTAAAATACTTCCTTATCTGATCTCTCAGTAATTCCCCTTATTGTAAATATATTTCACCTATACCATCTGCTTTCTGGTGTTAATGAAAGAAAACTGTAAGGGTTTCGTTGAAGCAGGACCCAAAATGCACGTTGGGGAAAAAAGGAGTATTCAATAAAAAGCAACAAAAAAACAACAACTTCCAGTACTTAAAGGGGAAAATATTCCAAAAAAATAAAATTCCGGACACACCGGGGACCGGGAGAACAAAGCGCAGAGCTGACAGAACCAATCAGAACAAAGGGGAGCACATGGACTATATACACAAGAGGGCAGAAATGATAGAACACAGGTGAGACACATTAGGAACATGTGCAGACAATCCCAGGGACTCGTAAAGTGACCAAATAAGACACAGCGCAACAGGAAGTGAACAATGCAAAATAAAACAGGAAATACCAAACTGAAGATGAACGAGACAATGAATCACAAGAGGTGTTGGTTGTAGCGGACCATGATAATGTATCAATGATAAACAGCAGTGTTATAAAATAATGACAATGTGTAATGTAATCGAAAGAGAAGCTACACAAAGCTTGAAGTTTGATATTTTATTCACTTTATTGAGTACTTCATTATACTACATAAACAATAAACTGTACTTAATTATTAGATGCAAAGACTGATTCCTTTATCTAAGGGCATGCATGTCATGTATTAATCTGCACAATTTTAAGAACAGTTATTTGTTTTTAAAAAATGATTAATAGTCATCTCATGTAGGATTATGTGCCCATGACTGTACCTGTAACCAGTTATCTGTTTCAGTTGTGTGGCTGTTTGGCGTTCATGCTATGTTATGTCAACCAGCTCCTGTTACACATTAATTCATGGAATAAATCTTTTCATCTGTTTTGTTGTTGCCTGTTCATTTGTCTGTGTACAAACAGTGGCCATAGAAACTCATGGACTAAATCGTCATTAACCCACACCATCCTGCCTGAGCCCAGATATGGGAGGATTTACAAAACTGGAACACAACATTGTGGCCATAAAAGAAAAACCCCACAATCATATTGAAATACCCCTTCAGAAATTATTGTTGCCCAGTCGTCTTTATAATAGAGTTGATAACAGACCACAGTATGGCGCATTTTCAAGGTTCATGTCACAAAGGAGAAGATTGTGATTGAATGATAAAACTTTCACTGAATCAAACCTATTTATAAATATTTCCTAACCATAATTTGGCCTGATTGTGACATTATCATAGTTTACTTACCACATATTTGCATGTGATTTAACACATACTTTTTCACGACTTTTTGTCTGGACTGACCACTATCATTAAGTACAACTTTTAAAAGATAAGGTTCAATTAATACAGTTAATACAGTTAAGTTTAATATTTTCATTTTACTGACAGTGAGTTAAAAAAAGAATCAATAATTACCAGCATGTACATTACTGCAGCATCCATAACCTCTCCTGTTTTCACTGTGAACTTTTGGAACATGTATTAATGACAATCAACGTTCAGATTTGTAAATGCCTCTGCAGTAATTGCCCAGGTCGTATAGTCTCATTTATGTGTTATTAAGGCAATAAGAAATTATAGATGTACCGTTTAACGTTTGTCACCTGAACTATTAAGCATTGTATGGGAGCATTTCGTTAATGACTGGTGAGCCATTTGTTAAACTAAGTACAGCCACTGTCTGTGCAAACACGCATTACTGATGAGCTCACAGGTTACGTGAGGACGACGGCATCTTTTCAAGTGAAGCTGTGGCCTCAAGTTCGGATGAACTTTTTGTGGAATATGAACAATTCACATTGAGACACCTTTAGCCATCATCAGACAGCCGGAGCAACAGTTGGGGACATTTGGTAGCACTGTAGATAGATGCTAATTACCCTGGACATCCAGGGGGTGATACAAGGCAACCCAAGCCTCGTCAGTGCTGCATAATAAATGCCCTTCATGAAAATGTACACAACGGCTATGACGAGAACTCCCCCGACCTTAATTAGCTGCGTTCATGGCATTGCATGAACCCATTATGGAGACTTTAAGCGTATCCATTTACTTGCTCACCGTTTGTCTAAACACCCCTGGTTCCGCTAATGAACTGGGAGGAGGGGGCTGTTGGGAGGATGTACGACTGTCACCAACCACAGTGGTAAGACACATGGAATAACCTTACTTTTATGTGCTGGCTTGATTTTTTTTAACTCCATCAACTCTGGTCATGTGAAAAAACTGTCACATTCTTTCAGAATTTTACTTCACCTGCATGATGCAGTGCAGAAGGTAATGTTGATTAAATGCATGGCACACTTTTGTTTGCATTAGATAGATAGATCGTTACTTACTTTATCCCAACCTCGGAAATTCCCGTGTTACAGCAGAACGTTTCACACAGCACACAAAATATATACAATATATACACAAACAAATGTAAAAATATACGAAGTGCAAAAATATAGAGAATAAGAATAATAAATATAAAGAATTTACATGCATATTAATAGTGGAAATAGTGTAAGAAAAATTTTAATTGTGTAAAAAAAGCAGAGTAATTCTAAGACTTATTATTTGGCGAAGGATTGTACAGATTTTGCAACGTGTGTGTGTGTGTGGGGGGGGGTGTGTGTGTGTAAAAGGCAGAAGCTCTACAACCATTCCAATATCAAAGCAGGTGATACTTCAGCTGGAGATTTTTCCCCCCAGGGTGGAGTGAGCAGAGTTGACCCCAGAGTGGCCATCCATTGCATTCCTTTGAGCACACTCCAGCCATAATAACACTTCACCACCTCTTTCATTTATCAGCACCAAGCTGTGAGGCTGCTCTCTTTGTTTCCTGCTGAACATGGTTGCGACAGTCGGAGAAATACACACAAATAATTTCACAATTCACAAGGCGTTTTTCGACTGGGTTCAACATCTTTGGAAAATTGCAGACGTTTCATATGACTGAATGAAAAGACACTCAGAACGAACATGCCCTTAAAGCAACAACAACAAAAAAAGATTGTTTCTGTGTTTTTTTCTTTTCTTGTCATTGCCACAAGGACATTTACAGCGGCTGATAACGGAGACAGAAGTCAGGAAGTTGTTTCCGTCTGCTCACACAAGGAGCATCAAACATTCCAAAACCCACATCTTGACAAAAATTGAGCTGCGTGGACTGTGATGGAAAATGACTGACAGCGCATGATTTTCTGATTACATGCCTGAAAGCTTGCACTTACTGGAAATGATGAGGACAGATGTTTGCTCTGACTCACGTGCAATTAGGTATTGACTTCATGAAAAGGACAAATTCATTGAACGTGAAATGTGGAGAAAAGATTGTTTTCTTCTCAGATGGGATGTGTATATTTGACATAATGGCACGACTGGCTCCTTGACACAGCATGTCGTTCTCATGAATAAACTTGCCGTAAAAAAAAATTCTTCTCTTTAACGGTGGCACTGCATTTACTATTTTAATGAACCAAGATATCACAACTATAATTTCTAGCATTAGTGCAACCAGATGATGTTTTGTATCAAACACACAATTTATTATCGTATTTAATGTAAGTTTCTTCTGAGTTTTACGAATTAATCTCCAGAATATTGGGGGGAAAAAATGGTGCTGGATCCAACAAATCTATAGTCAGTTTGTGCTGTGAAAGATTAAATTCTATATATTTCGAAAAATGATAAATATGCAAAGCGTGTATTACCCAGAATTGCTTTAATCTGTGCATCTTTAAGACAAACAAATATAATTGCTGCACTTATTGTCAAATGTCTGTGATAAACAGCTATTTGTGTCACTATTTTGACATGTGATGCTGCTTTTGGACAGGAGCTATGTTTATCTTTGATGTCTGTCACTGATTTGAAAAACATATTTTTCAAATAACGTCAATTGTCAGGATGTTTAGTCAAATTCATTTTTCAACTTTTGTTGTTAAACAAACTCTGCACTTAGATGATGAATCTCTCAACGGCCACTTGCAAGGCAGAGGGATACATGCGTGGACCTGCTGGTGAGAGGGATTTGGAGATTAGGACAACCTGGCCATGGAGCTAATGGGTCCTCCCAATGACACAGAGGCTCAAGGGGCCCTGTGACCGGAAACCTCAGGCAATCAGTGAAGATGGGGAAATAAGGCGGTTGGTGTCAGGCGGGTAATTTGTTTACCTAAGAACTTTGTGTGCATGCGGTGCTGTTGTGATGATTATGGGTGTTATGATTGTTGTTATCCACAGAGTCATTGTGTTCAACCCGCTGTCACTTTCAATTACCGCTGTCTGTGGCTCCAAATCCTCGCACCAGCCGCACAGCCATCCCTGGCACTCTTATTACCATTAAAAGGAAAATCCATACACATCAGGTTGTCTTTTGTGTCTTTGCTCTTTAAACAGAACCCGGCAGACACGGGCAGGGTAAACTCATGTTATGCCTCGTGGGTCATCAAGGTTCCCACGTGTGGATCGACTCTCTTCCCCCTTCGGGTTTTGAAAGACACAAATGTCTCTCGCACTGAGGACGGGCAATCCAAGTTTGAAGTTCAGGTAGTTCGCCTTTGATGTGCAGCTCCGGCCCCGGGGAGGTTGCGGGGGCCTGGAGTGGCAGGTGTGTGTAGGTGAGCATACTGACCTCCCAGCAGCCTCACGATCTTCCAGCTGTAATTGGTCTCTGTTCCATTTACTTTCTTATCTATTTGTCTGGCAGTCTCTTGACAGCCAAAGACAAAATATTGATCTGTGCTTTAAGGATATAAAGGACATGTAATTTAGCAACAGAAACTCAGCACACAGCAGAGGCTCGACGCGCAGTCGACGCTGTGAGCCATACAGGTGATTCTTGTTGAGCACCTCCGTTGGCTCACTCCTCAGAGGGAACAGACAGAATGACCTGCATGCTAATTTTTTATTAAAATGAAACATGAAACAAATGTTCCTATATGCAGCTGCAGCAAGTCTGGAGCAGTCACAGTAAATAGATAGTCTCTGCTAGTTCATATCACTGTAAGGACACTTGTAAATACAGGTACAATAAGCTTCACCCTAATTAAAGCATAGACTGTTTTCTGCTCATTATTTGTAGAATAATAAACTTCACATTCTCACATAGAGGACAGATTGTATCATTTTTCTCCCCCTTTTTCTAAAAACTGTCTACTCTGAGAAACTGTGTCTGTTTTTCAGTTGAAATTAATTTAATTGCATTTTGTGTATTTTGCCCTCCGGCAAGGTTCACCCACAACGGTTTAATCATCATACAGTGGAGTCGAAGGAAACATACATAAATGCATGTGCTGCAATGCACTTAGTAGGGAAAGTAATTAAAAAGAAATCGTTTTAATTCACCATGCTTATCACAGCATGCTTTGGAACCTGCTGCAGACAGAGATGATGGAAGGGGAAGGTGTGTGTGGAAAAAAAAAGGGCGAGTGGAGGCAGAGGCGGAGGAGAAGAGAACAGATAAGGTGGGATTGGTACTGTCAAGAGTGTCACGTAGAAGGCAGGTAGAAATTCTCTTCAAAACAGAGAGACACCCCCGCACCCTGCACCCGGTGGCTGTGGACAGTTTCACCATTACACACAGGGAGCATCAAATCCCGCTGGTTACACTGACTGTATTTAACCCATGGAGCTGCTATTTGTGATGCAGTAAATAAATATGTGTTCATGTGAAAAGAGCCCTGCAATAGTGGCTAGAAGTGTACAGCTTTGTGTTCACTCTCTTTGTAAGAATTAACACTGGGCAATAACTCAGACGTGTCAGATAACAACAACAGCAGCTCCCCCCCAGCATACACGCGAGAAAGCCATTTGATATTGAATCAACAGGCTCAATAAAAAGTTTTGTTTTTTCGGGGTTCACTGGAGCAAATTTGCAACATATCACAAGGGTAAACTCAATGCTTTTTTGGTAATGAATATAAGTGTATGGCCTACCAGTAAATTGCCCCTAGCTGACACTTGGGGGATATTAAGTGGATCTGATATTTTTTTCGTTTCAATTTCACTTGTACTTCTTGGTAATATCCCCGAACCTGGTTGCCAGAGCTTAAATACTTCTTATATTCTCATATGAATATAGTGTTACAGTCCCACTCCTAATCTTGATAATGGATATCCCTACCAGAGTCATGGCCTTTTTTCCTGCAAATAAGTTGCCGGTGCACTCGCTGATGAGTCAAGCAACAGCAAAAGGGAATTACAAGTTCAGATCCCCTGGCAGTGTACCTTGGCCCTGTTAGGGAAGAACATGCTCCACTCTACTGCCCATTTACTCCGGAGATACGCGCTGCTCGGCTTTTACTGGATGTTTACTCCTCGGGGAATTGGCTCCATCCTGTTAAAGTTCAGGTCACTTCTCCCTCCTGCTCTGTGTCTGCTGCTGCTGAGGCTCTTCCACAGCTGCAGTCACCTTCCTTTCACCTTTTTTTTCTTTTCCACACAGCGCATCCAAACCTGGACCTCACCCTTCAGGTTAGCTCTGAAGGGGGCAAACTTGATCAAAGTTCCAACATTTAATGCATCTATGTAAGTTAGTTTTGCGCTTTCAGCCACTAGGGTTGTCATAATCCAGATGTGATGTGTATCTGTGTCGCGAGTGTCTGTCTCTCGGCAATATTTAATGTTAACAACCCAGCCCATAATGTCTTCATGATTAACAGTGCCAAATGCAGGAGTGAGGGACAAAAAAACAAGGCCAAAAAACATCAATCAGCTGCTTTCCGACAACAGAGCAAGCGGCAGCAGATTTAAGATCCACGCTCTGCTCCTGACACAGATCGTCTGCGTGAGGAGGAATTCATGGAGAATCCGGAGCCTTTTTCCTCTCGGCCCCAGCAGGGAGCACACGTCACATGCAGGCTTTTCACACAGTCTGCTGGACAGGACAGTCAGGCACACGGCAAATCTGCTTGGTTTCTTCATCATGCCACGGAGTGTTACTCATGGGACAGCAACACTTGTCAAAGTGGATATTGTGAGAAAACTCAGCCCTGCGAGGCCCATTCTGTGACCTTTCTATAAAGTGCCTCATTTGAGTAAAAAGGTCGTTTTATGGTGACTACAAAGTTTGGCTCATTTTTAAGACCAACCAGAGGATATTACCATCACTGGCCAGATGTATTAAACTCTGGCCCTATTCCTTTAAGCTGCAAAGGTATAGCAAGACATCATAATTTATTTAATGAGTGTTATTAATATTTATATATATATATATATATATATATATAGATGTGATGTGTATCTATAAAAAATAAAAAATAAAATAAAAAACAACAACATATATATATATATGTTTTATTTTTATTTTTTTTGTGGACAGCTAGGGGTTTCTAATTCCCAGTGCATTAGGCCCGGATATACTAAAGGCTAATGTTATTTGATGTTTATTAAAACTACATTTCTCTTTTTGCCTCCTACTTGGTATGAATCAATGAGCCATTGAGGTAAGATCATCAGGCAACTCCGAGCTGTGGTATTCAAAAGAGTCACGGCTATGAACATCTCTGAAGACAGGTTCAGCTCAAAGAGGTTGATCAAAAGTATGAAACATTGCTGACCTGTTCCTCTACCTGACACACAGGTGAATTTCCTGATCACGGAGCATAGATGAAATCCCAAATATCCCGAATGTTAATTTTTAATGAAATTTAAAAAAATATATTTCTGTGACCCAATGCTAAAATCCAATTTTCACCTGAGCTGAAATGACCTCCCAAAGACACAATGGCTCCCTATTACGGGTACTTCGGGGTCATAATTGTGGCAGCACACAATGGGAACACTGCGAGGGTCGTGCAGCGGCAATCTAAAACTTGAAAGGTAGCCTATTCTGCCATCCAGCTAACCATTTAGGCGTGATACAATCAAAGAGCCTGGTCTCTTTCACAGTGTGAAGCCAGCAATGGCAGCCATTAAAGTTGTTACCTTTCAGAGAGAAAGATAAGATCAAACTGCACGGTTAAGATGTTGGAAGAAAAATCATGGACTGACAATTAACAGACATTATCTAAACATTTACAGTATTATGTCAATTTTGATGTTATTGGTGAGTGATTTTAATTATTATTAGATCATTTTACATTTTCTCTCCACCATATGAAAATGTCATCTACCCGTAAAAAGTTTCGCTTTTTACAAGAATAAAAAGTTATTTACAAGAAGTCCGATTTCAAACTATTTAATAAAGATCAGCTTCGCCGTCACCCAAAGTTTATAAAAAGTCTCACACGGATGTCTTTATCCGTACTTTTTCTATTTGCAGGTAAATTGTGCAGCTTCTGATGCCAGCTTTATCTGAATGCCTGCAGGTTCCCTGAATTTAAATTTGCTATTTGTATCTCAGTGTTGTATTGAGCTGTGTCGGGGTTATGTTAATTGACTTTCAGCAGGTGGTTCTGTGCCATTTTCAGATCTTCCCTCCCCCAAAAAACAGACTTTCAGCTGACCGTTTGACTGGCCTTCTTCTTTTTAGGTTTCTCCATTTCTCCTCCACCTCAGAAGTAAAAATCTGCTAGACGACGTTTCATCCAACTTGAAGGCTCCGTGCATCATTAAAGCAGAAGGCTTTGCGGTTTAATTTCAAATTTTGGTGCAGTCCTGCAGACTTATCATGAAACGAAACCACATCAAGTATAATTGCGATGTGTAAAACATGGGTTAAACTGATCTTAACCCCACTAATGACTATGGTTATTCCGGGTCATTCAGTTAAACAGAAATGCTATTTGGATAGAGGAGGAGACTAATGTGATGGCAAATAACATGTGAATCTGCCTATTAGTCATTCAAGAGTCATACAAATAATAAAATAGAAGAGGAGAACAACCAGATTAATTTGGAAAAATATTAAAACGTGGATTCTTTGCTCTGCCTGTGATCACGACCAAACTTCAGTATATTCATGAAAGGCCGTGTCCACTGCTTGGCTTCCTTCTGCCACAGCCCATGCATTATCTTAGTGTGAAGATGGAAGGGCAGGGCATGGGGTTGGGAACATTATAGAGACAGATTGTGTGTTGAGATCATTTGGACCGGCTGCGAGACCTGGCCTGTACACAGCTGTGCACCTGATCAGTGATACTGACAGAGCAGAGAGGGCGTCAAAGCAAGCCGCAAAGGTCAGGAAAGAAAATATAGCTCTCACTCTTGTTGCACCACCAATCAACCTTAGCTCAGCTGCCCTTTTCCTGCCCGTCGGCCGTAGATCCAGCCTCGTTTTGATGCGGAAATCTTCCATGTCGTGAATTCTACTCACTCTGTTGGTAAAGGTGGGCGCAGCAGCGGTTTGATTAAAATTGCAATCGCTGTGTGAGTTGAGTTAACGAAGCGCTGCAGAAATTGGACTTACCAGTGATTAAACGCCGTCTCGTGTCCGAATGGGCATACCATGTAGGTGTTAAAGGTGGTATCTGGGATATCATGTGCGCAGTACGATGGATAACATCTAATAAAGGAAAATGAAAATGAAATACCCTCTCTCGTACAGCAGAGATGGTATTCGGGTGGCTGTTGTGAGCCATTTCTTCAGCGGTATTACTGTATCTTGAATTGAATTTACATGCAGGGTTTCTAGTAATTACCTCACTGAGCGAGGTAGAGAGACAGGCAGAGAGAGAGAGAGAGAGAGAGAGAGAGAGAGAGACACACACACACAGAGAAGTACACAAAGGGAGAGAGACTGTTTTAATTGGATATTTGGCCCCTCTGGATGTGGACTGAACCATGGAGCAGCATCATTATAATCTCTCATCAGATTCTAATTTGAACCCTGAATGCCCACTCCCCACTGTGCTCCATACACTTGAAAGTACTGGCAGTCTGCTCAAATCTTTTTTCTTCTTCTTTTTCTTTTTAAAGATAATGGTAAAGCAGTTTTTTTTTTCCAGAGTTCATATTTAAATGATAAGACTTGACTCATTTATTCCTAATGCAGTTTGCACACTTGTCCTAACAAGTTCTCCACAGTGTCTTTGCCAAAACATTACTGTCTGAATCAGATCATTTTGTCACATTGGCTTTCCCACAGACAGTGTAGCGGCAGATTTGTAATCTGATGCACATGCTGAACTTTTGGCACCAGCAAACAGCATGCCCACACCCACATCGTCCTTCCTCGTGTGCATAAACAATTGAATTTCACCCAGCGGTTGGCCTACTTATCGCCAAATCACCGAGCTGTGAGGATGTTTTTGGCTGCTGGTTGCAGACGATGCAGACTCACTCAGGGCCCTTCCGGCTGTAAGAACACAGCTCAGATGAACCCTGTCAACTCCATTACCTGCTGATGTGAAACGACCTAATGACCCTTTGAATGAACGGGCAGGTTTAAATCCAGCATATCACTGTAAACCCTGTCAGGTGGCAGCCTTCAGGACCAAGGGGAAACAAATAAAAGATCAGCAAAAGGGATACCATAATGAAAATAACAGTGAAGAGTCTTTTCAGAGTCTGGTTATGAATCTGATATTTAGCGTGACTGCTGATTATTATCCATATAAGTGTCAGGTTTACCCTGTGAGCTCATTGCAGAATTAGTTTTTATCAACTTGGAGACGAGGCAGAATGCAGACAGCTTTCTCGAATCAATATGCTATAGGTCAGCCCAGAGTCTTGTATCAGTACAATCGATTCTTGCACATCAAAGTAGTATGCCATTGTACACACTTAACAAGTGCAAAAAGGCCAGACCCTGGAGGATCAACCCAATAAGTAGGTCGGAAAAACACTCCAAGTGGGTCAAATGATAATGTGCTTCTGTAGAAGAATCCTTCTAGAAATGCTGTGCACGTGTGTTCATTTGCGTTTGAAAATGTTATTGTTTTGATCAATGTTTGAATAGACATTTTACATTTCCATTGATTTGAAGCAAAGCTGCAACTGCACCTCTGTGAGGGAACTATACCTAATGCAGTATAAAAACTGCTATTTCTCACCATTCAGCATTTCTACGAAGGCAACCATGTGTAAATGAATCTACTCAGCTGAATAAGTGCTGTATTATAAACCTGCAAATGTCTCTGCTAGCCAAGCAAGTCAACATAACTGATGCAATAGCAGTAATTTTATTGCCCATAAAGCAGCGAAAAAGGTAAGATGTTGTGAGGCCCCAGCGGGTTCAGAAATGATTATTAAATGGGTTTTGTCTGTTTGGGCAGCCCAAACAGCTGATCATCAGTGACTGATAGGAGGTAATCACACTGAAATCTTATCAGAGTGTTGTGTATTGCAGATAGTGTCGGCCGGCTCTGTTATCTGCACACGGCACAGGAGAGCATGTGCATTTGTTCCCATGTGCCGTCTGTCTGTGCACCTTGGGCACTGAGATAATTCCACTTCCCTTTCAGGAATTGTAAGCGTAGAAGTTTTGGACCTGTGTAGGTGTACATGTTAACATTTGAACTTAACTCGTAAACTGAGGATTTTCATGCCTGAGAGGCACAGTGAGATAAGAATGGTCTTCAGCACGCTGAGATACACCAGCTCTCAATGAGGGCAGCTGCTTCGATCATTTCAAATACCAAATAAGATTAATACGATTAAAACTAGCTCTGTGGGTCCACTGCTTCAAAGCCTGATGTGGAGTAGTGAAGAGGAGCTGTGTAGTAACCAATTTGCAACAGAGTATGTATCAGATGTGGAATATAATCTACATAATTAATTAACTGCAACTATTTTATTGTGCAATACAAAAAGAGTGTGTTTTTTGAAGCCCGTGTCCTTTCTCACATTTACCGTTTCGACTGCTATTTTAAAGGCTAAATAAATGTTTTTGTTAAAAAAATAATGTACTATGTTCTGATGATCTATGATGATCTATGATCTGTCATTTACAAAAACCAGAGGCTTGCTCGAAGGGTATGTTGGCACTTGGATGTTTGTCAAAGTGCCACCATACCGAAGGCTTTTAATACTTTTTTTACACAGACAGCCAAGGACATTTACATCGTACAACATTCCCACAACTGCATCATTGCCATGGTGAGACTGGAACAAAGTTAACTGTAAGTTAACTAGAAACAGACACCCTGACCGAGTGTGTGGGAGTGTGCCTGTGTGTGATACTGTTGCTTTCTTTGTGGGCCGTGAAGTGAACTGTCCTTGGATCCTGTCCCTCAAAGAGTCCAAGTAGAGTCATGCACACAGAAGGTTTCTTTCTGAACGCACACTCCATCAAATGCGATCGATCAGAGTCCCCAAATGTTCTGAGCAGACAGGAAGGAGTTTCAAAATGACAGGGTTGTGTATCTGATCCACAGCAGACACAAATAATATAATATAAACGCAATATAATAATATATAGATTTCCGATTTTAGGATGTTAGCAGCTCTGTGTCCAGGCTTGGCTTGTGTCCTATCAGGTCGCTGGCTATTGTGACTTTAGAATAAGGCTTTTGTGCATCATGCTGAAATGTCAGTCATTGCACCTCCTAGACTCTCCAAGCTTCTATGGCAGGCAGGCATACCACTGCCATGTAGCGGCCTCTACAGCAATACCATGACAATGGCATGTGGCTCTTAAGCCAGAAGAAATGTTATAATTAGGATAGGTAGCACCTGACATATGGCTGGCAGTGTTACCTGTCAAAGCTCTATAGAAGCTCTACGGTATAATTGACTCCCATCACTCCTGAAACGGCTCCGCAGGCTGTCCTCTTGCTTATTTTTTTAATCCTTCCTCCCAGCTAGTTTTACTCTTGCTGAAGCTCCTAAAATAGCATGTTTTATTCAATCATATCACACAGCATAC
Organism: Scophthalmus maximus; assembly: GCF_022379125.1. Classification (NCBI taxonomy): domain Eukaryota; kingdom Metazoa; phylum Chordata; class Actinopteri; order Pleuronectiformes; family Scophthalmidae; genus Scophthalmus; species Scophthalmus maximus. Next base: position 10,178,625 of record NC_061523.1, read on the forward strand.
ATCATTGCAGCTCCACACTCATCTGCAGTCAACAGTTAGAATATGCCGCTCGTTAATATGTAATACTACTAGTGCAGGTTTAGTCATTTAGGCACTACTAAATTTGAAAAATAAGGTCCTGGAGTGAATACACAATGTGTGAAACGATGCCCTGTCACTCTGAGATGATCATTATCCTGCATTGTTTGATTGGTCCCTTAAAAATGTTATGTGGAAGAAAAAAAATATTGTTTCTGCCCAGTGTGAGACGCGCCTTAATAATCTGGTGTATGAGGCCCTGAGGATAACCCTTCTTCCTTAATGGTGTTGTTAGCAGTCTGTTGAAATCCACGGCCAATACTCAGAGATGCAAGAGGCTAAGGTATGTGTAATTTAATGTAGGACATTTCTATTCTAATGCATGTGCAGCGCCTTTCGCTACATCAGGTTCTCTGGACATCTAGATTGACAGTCACAGCTTGCAGCATTGCTCAGGGGAATCATTGAGTCCTTAAAGCAACCCAAAGATAACTGAAAATTACCTTAATCATTCCGCACTCATTTATCAACGTAACGTCTAAATTGCTTTTCGTCAAGGTAAATTAATTTTGATTGCACCTTGACCTTTATTTCTGCATAGTTTTTTTCCCAGGTCCCTATATTGCTTCACATAAATCGAGAACGTCTTAGTTTGTTGTACATTTATTATATTATTGGGATGATTTCAGCCTGAAGCCTTATATTTAGCTTGTTTTCGGTTTTTTACCCCCCCTCGATTAAGGATCTCCTCATACTTCCATACTACGGGTTTATGTGAGAGGATCATTTTATTTGAATGTGCTTTCAGAGTGTGCCTCTCTACACGTCCAGCAGCAGTGTTGCCCGGCTGTGTCTGGCTGCTTCTCTTCTGCGCTCTCATGCACCAAACCCTGAAAATGGTCTGGAAGGAGACTTATTAGTCCACAAGTGGCACTGGAGGTGCAAGAGGATGTAAAAAGTCGAGGAGAAATGTTTACCCAATTTTAAATTGCATTGTCAATATGTATATGGACAAAAAACAAACCCGAAACATCAGAGGTCTAACAGAATGAAATCAGAGTTATGTTCTTCCACATCTAATTACCAGATACATCGATTCTATCAGTCATTTGAATCGATTGGATGACTTAATGTTCTCAGCTGAGGAAAGGGGTGAAGATCAATGCAACATGAAACACGGAGCTGACGGCTAAGATTATCCATTATGAACAGATACACGCCAGTCACTCAACCAGAATGGCTCACAGCTATGAAATGCATATTGTGTGACCCGCAGTACATCTGCCATTCCAGGCATGAAATAAAGCTGTTATCTGACAATGAGAGTCGCTTCTCAGGTTCATTAACACTTGCAGGGCACTTTTCTCTTTTAGATTAAAGGAACACTGAGGGAGAGGCTATGTTTACGTTCTTATGTGAGGACGTATGTGAAATAGAATCGTGATTAATAAATGTTTCCATTGAGCTGACAGCCACTGTTTAATATCTAACTTGCCCGTTCAATTTATAAAAAAAACAAATCAACTGAAGCTTCCTTTTCCAAAAGAACAAAACTTTGAGATAATTCAGCAGTTAACAGTCTTATCGGCATTTGTTATTCTCACAAAATGTTAATGGATTGGGTGAAGGTTTATCACCAAATTTCAATGGCATCTATAGAGCTCAATAGATGAAAGACTGTGAATGTTACCAAGAATATATAGAAAAATTCTGTACATATTAAAATATGAACTGTGAAGCTGTTTGAATTGAACAGGCTTGTATGTTGTGAATATTATTAATCATTTAATATGTACTATTCAACACGTTTGACAGAAAGAAAGACTGAATATAAATCACATGTGGAAACTTTCATCATGATAGCCTATATTATTAATACCATCGCAGTAGATATGGTATTGGATATGAAAACAGTTATCTACATTTGATTTGATTCAAAATGGATTTTAAAAGGCTTTTCATTTTTTTTTAAAGCAAAATCAATTTTGGCAACTTTGTTCCCATCTCAGTTTTTTCGCAGGCAGGTTTAAATAATGAATGTGCTGTTCTCTGATGATGACAGCCTCATCAATGAAATCATCCATTCCAGCAGCATTTTATTTTTGTCTTCGAGTACGTGTGTGTGTGTGTGTGTGTGTGTGTGTGTGTGTGTGTGTGTGTGTGTGAGCCAAACTGTAACTATTCGGTGCACACTTTGAGGCCAGGGAGATGTTTGTGGGCAGTGCAACGGTGTTGGCACAAAGGAGGCAGAATCTAAGGATTATTTCTGTCAAGAGCAGCTCTCATGGGCCTGTCTAAAAGCCGTGCTAATATATGTCCATCAATGCGGCTATCCATCACCACTCCCCAGTAACAAAGTGCTTGCTGCACCATTGTTGAATTAAAGTAAACAAGCTTGTCTGGTTGGGATATGCATTTAAATGAGGGACAACACATAGTCTGCGCATAAACAGGGATTTATTAGGAGAAGCATTTGGGAAGTTGTCTCCCCTCACACACGTTTAAAAATAGAGTGCATGCACAAAAACGTGTACAATCACAGATTTACATGTCAATTTGCAGAGCTCACACTGTCATCATTATAGCTGTTTTCTGCGAGCACTTTGATAGAGTTAATTGCAGTTAATTGGCTGCCTTGTGCAGCCGATCCATCATTACCGGTTATTTATTTGTAACCAGATTCAGAGAGCTTACTGAAGTTACTGTAGCTTGCCATGGATTGTGCTCTCTCAGCAGGTTACGTGAAAGGGCTTTCGGGAGTTTCAGCATTGTTCGGGAGCTGAGTGGCTCCATGTAATCACAAATGGCTGGGTTATTGTTTTACTGACAGAAAACGCTCAGATTTCGTGATTCGTGCATTAAACATTCAACCTAATAAAATATTAAGGTGCACTGCAAATGGCATACTGTCTTAACCCAAAAAATGGATTCAAATTCCGTGCTGTTTACCTCAACACTGGCATGAGCTCAAAAAAGTACCTTGTGGCTGGTTTTCTGTTTTTTTCTTTGGTTGAGAAACTTTACAGCAAGCTGAGTTTATTTGTTAATATTTGCAAATATGTGGCCAGTGTCGTATGTGCAAAGTCTGATTGATGATATGTAGGGCATTTCATGAAACCGAGTACCATTCTTCCTCTGAGATATGTTAAGAGATAGACAGCTGGATACATTAGCAGAATGTACCCTCGAGTGACATCCCAGACAGAGTACCTTGCCCTATTTCACTCAATCAGTCAGCTGACATATTCCCTTGGCAGAGCAGTGTACTGTACCTAACTATGAATCCAAGCTCCATTGCAGATATGCACACAATTTGTGGCTAACAGTTCACAAGCATCCATTTAAAAACAAACAGTTTGTGGTAGCAGCTTTGGTGAGGAGGTGTGACATTTTGCTACACAGGCAGACACATTGTTTGACAGTAAAAACAAATGTCAAACCCAATAGCAGGCCATCATGACTTTTTCTTTGTATTGGGAATTCAGTAGTTGACTTCCACATTGAAGTCAAGCAAGGCTTTTGTTTTCTTTTTACAGTGTGCCCAGATGAGCGTCATTGTGTATGTTCGTCGGGTTTGCTGGAGCTCTTCTGCTGTTAGCCAAAGAGCAGATCTCCACTTCGCACAGGCCCTCATTCTGGATGAATGATCTACGCTCCCGACTGCCTGGCTCCCTCCATCAAACCTGGCCAACACTCATAATAAATGATAGTGGGGGACAATGCCCTATTTTCATGGCAGGGTCATCCGTCATGCCAGGCCAGACAAAGCCCCCAGAGTTTCTTCATTTTCAACTATTGCTCGCACCAAACACAAAAGAAAACCTTCATCTGCTCAGTAATGGCTATGGGATACCTGCTTAACTGTATTTACTAAATCAAACACATTTTGTCTTCTGGGGTCTACCTGGAGTTAGATATATGAACCAACCATCAGTGCCTCTATTTTCTTCTGTGTGGGGAGCGACTTCTCTCTTCTCCTGGTCAACATCCCATTACACGGGTTCTACATTCAATTTCATGTGTTAAGTGCTTAATTAACCCCTTGATTATATTAGCTGGCGTGTCAAGGAAGACTCTTGATGCTCAATGTCAATTTGCAGGTTAATCAGGTCACCTTCTATCATCGGCCAAGGCAGCAGAGGCCCTGTGGTCTTGTCATAATTGTTCACCAGAGACATTCTGAGACTGCTGCTCGAGTCCATGTCAGCTGTAGCCACACACAAAGGCGTTATATTATTTGATATGATGTTAACATCAAAGTTTTCCTAAAAAATGTGCCTAACTCTGGTCAAACAAATGCCTTCCTGGTTGCTGGATGAGTACCACAAATGTATCTTTTTGCACCCGTACATTGCCGTATGCAAAATATCTTGTCCTCCCATTCAAAGATTCCCCCTCAGATATTATGAATGCTTTCATTCAACTGTTTCAGTATCAAAACTTGAAATTTCAAGTAATACAGTATTAAAACTGGGTCAAATTTTCACCTGCAGTAGTTTCTTTCAATAACTTTACATGCTGAAATCATAATTAGCATTTTGGGGTTTATGTCTAAAAATAGTTTTAGATCGGGTGAGGGGTGTGCAAAATCAGCTAAGACATATTATCAACATGTTTCACTAAGCAGCCTAATTATGTGTTAGTTAGTGGCCCATCTTGAATTGGAGGAGTAGAACTGATTTAACAGACAGTGATGCTATGTTTTTAAACAATTAGTTTCTTTTCAACAGCCTGGAGTCGTGATTTAGAGTTGGACTTTTTATCGTTGTGCCCAAATTTCACTGCTTGCCCTAGTTGCTTGTTTCTTGTTGCCTTGACTACACCGGTGCAACTGTTGCTATCCCTTGTGATTGCCCTGTCGAACACTAAATGCAGATTGCCTGACCAGCGTCACTCAAACGACTGATTGTTTATTGATAGATAGTGCCTGTCAGCCTAACGTCAAATTACCAATTACCTTTCATGTGAACCTGTTACAAGAGGTAGACGTCAAAAAATAAGATGAAAAAGCAGCATGCAATGGACTTTCCCTTTCTGTCACTGCATGCAATAAAAACCTCTGCTCAACACTATCAATACGCTTAAGTGCTACCACTTGGACATCCAGCTGGTAAAAATACAGGTTGAAAAACAACATCAAATCACTCTGTAGTTGTTTATTGTAATTTTTTCCTCATGACAGAGAAATTGTGCTTTAGACGAATAATACAAATTAATTATTTAAGAAATTGGAGAATCCTATGATTCTGCAGTTCTGTGTTGAAAAAAAAATCGGAAATCATAATAAAATTCGGTCAATAGTGGTTTCTACCTAATATTATTTATTTATTTTTTTGCAGTTACAGTTGTGGTCCGTCATGATGACCAACGGGCCGGTGGCAGCACATATTGGATGTATCTAAGCTGTTGTCCTTCTTGAGAAAATAAAGGATTTAATGGCTGACCAGTGTGGAGAGTGACAGAGGCTTAATGCATTTCACGGTCCATTACCCCCACATGACTACATCCACTGACAGCGGCAAACCATTTTTTATATCAATGTGATATTTTGCAACGAGAGTGACATGTGATCTCAGACAAAGGCACCCCCTCTCAAAAAAGGTACACACAAAGCGCACACACACACTTTCTTTAAAAATCATGTTCACACTGCATTATACCAAGCATGAATAATCACACCAGCTAACATTTGACAAACATGTTAGTGCAATTTTTATATGCAGTCTGACAAGAGTCTGGCTCCCCCCCTTCCACCCGCCAGCCCCACACTCGACGCTTCAACCTGTTCTCCAGGTGATAGATACTATTTACATGGCAGAGGAAGTGCTGTGAATGCTATGAGTAAGGCACCTGGGCACTGGCAGGCAAAGACAAAGTGCCTGGAGATAGAAATGTAACAGCGCTATCTATCTGGGTTATTAGAGTCCCCCTCTCAGGATCCTTTTCACCAGAACACTGGCCATTATGTGGGCCACAGAGAAACAATGCATGAAAAAAGTCTGGCTGTGGTAACACAGCAGAGGAATTAACTCTTGAGCCCCCAGCCCCTCAGCATCCCTCCCCGCAACCCCACCTTCCGCATAATAGGAGAATGTGAGAGTGTTTGTTAGCGGGCGAGGCAGGACAAATCAGTGCATCAGCACCTTTTACAAAGCTATAACATCATGACAAACACATTGCAGGTCATTATCACGCTGCCTTTCGCCGGTCAGATAAAGCAAGTAAAAATGATCAGGTTTAGTGTTCTGGAAAACTGAGGTCAACTTTGAATTTGTAGAATGTCATTCCTATGACACAAGGTATGTCCTAAATTGAAAGATTTTTTTCATATAACAGCAGGGAGAAGAAATGAGAAAAGCAGCATCAATAAAATGAATGTGGTTCCACTGATGTCTGGGTGACGTAGTAGACTGGGACAGCAGCGGGAAGTCTGTCATTGATCATGTTGCTGCCTTGCTGGCGCTTGCTTTGAACATTCAAAAGGATTAGTCTTCACGTTGATGGATTAAAGCAAGGTGGGAGAGAGAGGAGGGTCCTGGGTGGAAAAGAAAGGAATGAAACATGGGCAAACTAATCTTCAATTGGTCCGGTGGTGGTGCAGAATAATGGCACACAGCTAATGGTAGAGTGATTGTGTGTATGTTCACATGTTACCTCGGCTTCACCCCCCAGCGTTTTTCGCACTTCCCTGCTCCTTGCTGTTTGCTTTTGACTATTGAATTAGCGGGTAAAAAATCTCATTAAGTAGCGTCCCTCCATGGAGTACTCCCAGGTTTGCACACTACCTTTTAATCAGATGGTTTTGCTGGTTCATATAAAGTCTCCACAGTGACTTCAGCAGCCTTAACTCATCTGCAATGCAATTACAGACATGCAGGTTTATGAAATAAGGTTGTAGAACAAGTCGGGAGTGTGTGTGTGTGTGTGTGTGTGTGTGTGTGTGTGTGTGTGTGTGGCTGGTATTTTCACACACAAACTGACACATATTGGCTAACACATATTCACACAGCAAAATATCATCATGCTGTAAATACACATAGCACAACCACCTCCCACATGCACATGGAGAGTCCATCCATATACAGCATGTACGCACACGTATGTGCGTGCACCAACAAGTCGGGGAAAGCTATGCTCGGACAGGAAAGTCATTAAGGCAGCATTTAATTAAGGCCGGGAATAAGGTCAGTGTTGGAAGGACAAACATACTCTAATAAAGTGTGGGTGTGTGTGTTGCACGAGGATCCCACAGCACTCATACATCAGGCCGGGCCGAGAAGACCACAGCTCAATTTTGTAACCTAGCTATTTCTATGCAGATTAAAAGCACATTCATCAATTCCCCTGCACTCTCCGTTTGATTATGTGTCTCTTCTCTTCTCTTCTCTTCTCTTCACTTCTCTTCACTTCTCTTCTCTCCCCTTTGGGATTTACCACACATACCACACAGAAACAAATGTGCAGCCATATCCTTAATTAAATCAATCTGCAGGGGGCCAGCAGGTGCATCCACTCACCTTTGCTGCGACTCGCTCAGGTCGATGCACTCAGACCGACCTTGATAATGCTAATCTGCCGCACTGTACCTGCTGGACCGACAGACAGAGTCAGGTGATGACAAAGAGGGTCACAGAGAAACCCTCTCTGCAGTGTGTCAGAAGAGCTGACGTGGAGAAAAACTGATAAAATACAGAATTCCAGGAGCAGGGTATACGCTACACTTGGCTTTGCTAATTACAGTAGGTGTTATTTGCTAAATAAATACAATTATTCATCTTCATAATTATGGTGATGGTTCGATCCGAAGCTCTTTCATTCTTTAGGAAAGATACTACCCAAATTGCGCCCAAAGCACCAACTGTACATTACCATGAATGTTTGTGTTAGTTAGTTTGAGGGGTCGATAGGACTAGAAGAGCTCACATGCAGTCAGCTTACCATTTATTTCACATTACAATCAGAGCAATCAGTAAATGTTTTTCTCGAGCAGAAGTGGAGAAGCCTCAACCCTTGTGGGCCATATATGGTCTGTGAGAAAAGACAATTCATAAATAAAAAAGTAACACCACAACAACTCAAAAATATCAAGGCTCAACATTAAGAATATAGCCATCGGCATATGCAAAGAACACGTCAACATCAACCATTTACACCTATATGAAAAACATTTAAAACATCAAGTAACTAAATCAGCATTTTGTCCAGTATGTCAACATATCAGAGTCATTATGTTCCAAGCTAAGAATACAAACTACATATCCTTAGAAAGCACTGAGTCCACTGATTCCGATGTGTTTATCATTCTCTCCGACCAACTGTCATAGAATAAGGAGCCGAATATGCCGAATATGTCGCTGTTTGATACAAACAACGACATATAAAAATGATATCATGAATCACATATGCTACACTCTAAACATGAAGCTATAAAGTCACATGGCATATGTGCAGAATAGGGGGAAGCTCGGCTGTACGGTCGTTTTTTTCTCCAGCGGAAGGATTCTAATGTGAAATGGTCACAGTTCAGTTCACTTCTTCATAGTTAGCGAATGGTGTCGCTGGCAGGGATTTGGAGGCTCTGAGGGTTCGATAGACCTGTAAATCATTCAGATTGACCAATAGGCTGCTGAGCTGCAGGCCATTTTACGTTGAGTCCCTTGAAGCTCTGACAACATTTCGCCTCACTACAAAGATCGTCTATAGAGAGACAGATGATCACCCGACTTCGTTAAAACAGTTATGTTCCATGTAATACACACTTACATAGACATACAAGTGAAAATAAATGAGTTTTGCAGTGATAAACCTCTCATAGAACAGCTGTGCCAAGTTGTGTCGATTTCTCTCTCTCTCGCTCTGTGTTTGTGTGTGTGCGTGCATGTGTGTGTGTGTGTGTGTGGGTGGGTGGGTTGGGTGCATAAAGACAAGCGAGAAACAGAGGTTATTCCTGAACCAAAACATACATGATTTTTTAAACATGTGTACTGCCACTGCAAACAAAGTGAATAATGCAGTGCGCTACCCTGTGACGTTTCTGTAAGATGAGTTAATGTCATGGCACATGTCCTGCCATGGAATAAACATTTGAAGAGACATTTGGCATTTATCCATCCTTTAATCAGTCGCTGGTCGACAAGCATGTGATATAAGGATGTAGAGTTGTATAGTGCAGCTCTCTTCCCTGTAAAGACTCTTTCAGACACATGGCTGACTACTGTGGTATTCCTTTTATATGGCACGGATTCCCTTATTATGTCTTCATCATCATCCAAAGAAAACCTACAGGCTATAGAACAAGAGACATCATGCGTGTAGAGCGTATTGCCTGGCTAAGTTGAACAGACAGATCTTATATGATTTCTTTGTGTAGTCTTGAAGGACTCCTATCACAGAGAATCTCAAAATAGGATAAATCTATCTCAGGGTCTTTTTTTTATAGATCCAGACAGCTACCATAAAAGTCATTATGAAACAGGACTCATGAAACATTTTTTATTTTGTTTCAGTTTCACAAACAAAGACATGTACTAGTCACTAATAATTCCATTTATAAAAGTCTGGAATACTGCACCTCTGCACAGTTTGAAGTTTATAAATTAAGTTTAGTTGAAGCATCACAACAAAAGAACCACGAGTGAATGTGTGATTGGCTGTGACACCTGTCCATCAAACAAGCATACTTCTCTTGAAGTATCCATTACCCTTCAAACAATTAAAAAAGGAAAAAAGTCAATATTGTCTCAACATGCATTCGATTTTGGACAGTAATTCTATCACTTATGATGCAAGCTCTGAGATTGCAGATACTCTATAACAGTGTTAGTGTACGAATGCATACTCACTATCATTTAACTCTTGCAAGTCTGCAAAAGTCTGTATTCTTTTTTTCTTTTTTGGTTTATGTGCAACCTGCACATTATTTCAACACTTGTCACGCAAGAGGTTGTGCCATGGGGGACAAAGATTCTCAAAATCAATTTTAAAAGAAGTGAAATTCACTTCTCGGAAATGTGGTCCCTTTTATATGTTGAGAAACTGGGGACTCTTTTTTTCTAGTCAATTCAATTCAGTCATTGTTTTCAGAGCCTCCTGGTGAAAGAGGCAGAATTTGAATGTAGTCTGAGAGGAAGTGATTCCTGGTAAACTCAAGTCAGAACAAGACAGGTACCCTGTGCTGAATTAAAATTGTTTTACACCTGGTCCCTTCAGTGCATTCAATGTAGTATTAAATATTCAAGGTGAGGTTCTGCAAGACCCGTCTGTCACTGTCTTACTTCGTTGGGTCCAACTTTTTTAGTGTTTTAGCTTTCAATCATTGTGTCAAGGAAGTGAAGTCTCACAGCAGTCATGTCCATCCATGTTAAGGCTCAAGCCCTCCCTTCTGTGGCTCAAAGTAAGTCTGACTGGAGTGCAAGTAAAGTCACAAGTCTACAGCTCTGGATGTTGAGATGTTTCACTCAGATCCATAAAAGTTAAATGTGGCGCCAGAGGAAAAGTATGAGAGATCACAAAATGAGGATATGTCATCCAGGGACCATCAATATACAGTATATCCTTTTTTTTAATAAATCCATCTAATGGTTGTTGAGACATTTAATTCTGGATAAAAGTGAACTGATTGACCAACATTATCATCCCTAGAGCCACGTGTTACACTTTAAAGATGTTTGGTGCAGGAGCTAAAAGATACAACACAATACGCGCAGACTATAAAGACACTCCATACTGAAGTCTTACAATTTGTTCTCAAATATTTTCAGCTTTTAGAATTCATTATTCTACTATGAGTTTGATTCCATTTTTGAATCACACCACTTTTGGATTTCAAGATTATTTGATAACTGTTTTCAACCCTGGTTTCATACTTGTTGAAACCTTCAACATTTCATTTGGATGCGCAGAATATTTAAGTGAATCATGTGTAAAAAAAGAAACCTGACAACTTCACAACCTTGCTCCCATTACATAACTGAATTATTTTTTTAAAAAGCCTGTAAGTCGATCACAAAAACAAGCATTGTACGCTGTCTCTATAAAAAATACTCAAAACAATGACCATAAGCTGAGCTGCAAAAGGAAAAAAACACATTTAAAGTCCAATCCAGGCTCGTTGAGAAAGTGGTCTGTTCATAATTTCTTGGACAACACAGATCACAGCATAAAATGCAGGAATGGATTTCTACATCCAAACATTACAAATTCATTTGAAGTATACTGAAATCACACCAGTCAAAAACATGGCTGGCTATAAGTACAATAAGTGACGTTTGATTTGTTTTTGGCCTGATGTGGTTTGTACTGTGTGTTTCATATTGCTTGAGATTATTTTCAGATTAAAGCATTTAAAAAAAAAATTAGGAATTATCATGTTTTACTAATCATTTGAATCCTTAAATACACACAGTGTATTCACGCAGACCTCGAGCACATGGTGACGTCTGAAGGCCTGAGACCACATGAAAGTGGCACTTCACTGAACATTACATGAACGCTCATGAGTCAGTGTGTCTGCCAGGCACACTACAGATTCCAGCACACATCCTATGCAAGGATTTTACTTGAATTTCACTTGGGTATGTGGCTCCACTTATCTGATGCGAGGTTTAATGTGCCTCACGTTTCTACAGCACCGCTTCCACAGATGGAGCCCCTCAGCGAGCTGGATTTCAAGGTTATCATTGCGTAACAGCTTTCAGAGGAGCTACTTAATGTAGGCTGTAGGGACACTACATCTGGACAGTTTATCCAATGAGAGGGTCTGTACTTACAAGGATCACACATGACACCAGTAAGGGAGTCTCGAAACCTTTTTCTCTTCAAAACATTAATAAGTCCAACTCTGCCTGCTCTGTGGTGCTGCATGAAGTATTCAGCATCCTAATCCCTCTCACTTCTGTTCAACAAAATCGCGGCAAAATGTCCCACAGCCCACTCCCTGGAAAGAATTTCAAAAAGAAATCCATTGGATTGAAACCAAGGGGGTGTCTATTTGTAGTGCTGTTGAGACTTTAGAGCTTTTTTTTTGAATGTGTGGTGGCGTTCGCCCACGGAGACTGTGTGAGATGTGAATGGCCTAGCAGGAGCCTGGACAAAGACACAAAATTACAGTTAATATGCACCCTCCGCCACCGCTTGAAAAGAGACATTCGGGGAAACTGCAGACCGCTGTGAAAAGGGTGGATATGACAGTTCTCTCTCTCTTGCCGTCCTCTCCTCCTTTGCCTCAATCCTTCCAGCTCACGCTATGTCTGTTCTCTCTATGCGAGTCTCTTTCAACACCCCTCCTCCACAGTGTTTTTTTTACTCCATCCATCTCTGCCTTTCTCCCTCCCACCCAGTCTGCCTCCTCTCTCGGTGATGGCTGTCTTCGACACCTCTGTTCAGGCAGCCAAATGTCACAGAACAGAAGCTGAAATATCAGCTTGGCAGTCGATATGGCACAGAAATGATGGGGAGGGGTGAAGGTGCTCCCATGTTGTTGTCCTCAAAAGGTGCCATGAGCGTTCCCAAGTATTGAACTCTCGGGTAGCTGGTTTAGTGATGACAGGAAACCAGCAGGGGAAAAAGGCAAATAAAAAAACTGCACAAAATTTTTAATAGGGGAGGGGGGGGGGGGGGGGGGGGGTCAGAAAAGTGGAGGGGATATGCTGAGGGGAAGGTAGAATTTTTTGGTAGAACACTAATCTCACTCACAATAAACTTATATTCAAGCCCCAGCTAGCAGGGCCCATGTGTAAGCATTACCATACATGCATTATTTGATTATGCACAGATAACGTGCAGTGATCATATGCGAAAGATGTCTGAACTTTTGCAGCAATATAGTGTAACATGTAAACAAACAGGCTAAGGGTTAAAGATATGGATGTTTAAGCTCATCCCCAGGAAATTTTTTATATTTTTCCACTTTTATTTGTTCAGTGTAGAATAAAGATTTCCTCATTTTAACTATATGATCCGATACCAAAACCTGGAACTGTTCACCTCTTAACTGGGAAACTGAACTTAAGTTAGGGACCATCTCCAAAGTGCTAGCTAATGGGTCAAAAGAGCATGTTCTCATGAAAAACAAAACAGATATTAAAACAAAACGCCTCCTATTCCATGTATAATCTCTTTCTCTCTTTATTTGTAAAATAAGTAGTGGAGCCTCCTGAGTGATAATGACCTAATAAAGATAATTTCTTTGACATAAACAGACATATTTATGGTATATCTTTGTGTTGCTGCCCTAATAGGACCAATATGTATGTTTTAAGAAACCCAAATGCAAACATTGACAGTGACATTGTACTTAATGCCATCTCTACCAATAGTTGTTTCCTCCATCACTTTAGTCTGGATCACAGATATACAAAGACTATTGTATGTGTTAATGTTGAAACAACTACATTTTGAGATAATAACACAGGGGGAGGATGTTGAAGTTTTTTCTTCCAGGTCATGGGGAGGGTCCGAAGAGAATATTTATGACACTGAAGATTCAAAAAGTGATTTACAAGCTTCAATAGTAATAATGTTTGTACTGTACGGTCCCTAATCAGCTCCACAACTGTCTGCCGTATTAATGTTTTTTTCATTATGTAAAAGAAAACCTCATCCATATTTCACGTCATTAATATTAATCTATAAGTAGATCAGATCACATCTTCTTGGAGTGTGCATATGGGTAATAATAAGAAGTGGAAAATAAAGTATTAACTGCCCTCCAGGAATTGAGGAACATCCATATTCTCATTCAAACTGAAGTGTTCTGGTTTTAAAATTCTACAACTATGTATGAAACTTCCCATACTATACTACTCAAGAAAAACTATTTTTGTTTTGTAAAAACAGAATGAAGCAACATGTAAATTAATCTATATATCTTCTGCATTATACCTCACATTTATGATTCGATGATGTGATATCACCCAAGACCCTGACTCCAAGACAGGGCCAACTCAATACTGAGAAAAATCATTAATAATAATCAGAGCATTTATTGGCATCCTTACAGGCTATTAGGAAGTCCTACTTTTTTCACAGTCTTCATTTGAGGATCCAATTTTCTCTGACCTTTAATGAAACAGCATGGAACTGCTGGCTCTGTAGAGAGACATTGATAGACATGAAAAAAACTATTACCAGCATACTGTACGTAACTGTTAATAATAGAGAACAGAAAACCTCCCTGGCACCAGCCAGCTCCGTTCCTTCCGTTACAAACATCACTGCTGAGCTTATTTTCCACATATTTCTTCTTTTTTTTTTTATTTATCTGAAATGCTTTTACTGTTGTCATTGTTATTAAGCTTTATGAAGAGGTCGAGGACATCTAAGATATTTCTGTGCAGGAAATCCGAAGCAGTCCTCTGGTAGTAATTTAGGCTGGATAGCATTACAGGATGGATTAGTTGCAATCATATATAGTCCATTACGAGACATTATGAATATCCCTTTGAATATCAAATGTGCGAGAGAAATGCAGGTTTATAGTTGAAGCATTCATCAAACTGTTTGGATTCAGAGCCAGTGTAACCTGATGTGAGGAGTCTGGGTTGTAAGGCTTAAACACAGCTCTTTGATTCCAGGCCACAGTGAAGGGTTGTTTGTCTGAACTCCAGAGGCTTTTGTCTACCGCAAGATCCACACGCTTTGAGTGTTGCTGCTGTCGCCTTGATTAGCATGGATTTGGTTACCCCTTCTTCTCTTCTGCTCGCATCCAAGTGGAGAGACCCAAATGCTCATCCATTCTAACTATCAGGTGGTCGCACCTTTAAAGTGTATTTCTGCCCAATGGGATCTGGCTAATTCATTTGCTTTACACTGCGACTTCTTTCTACCTGCTGAGACACATCTGTAATCACTGGCAGCCTGTTGGTCTGATCAGGGAGATGAACAGTGGCCAAAGAGGATAAACCATCTGTAAAGTGCACCTCGGTGGGATACCTGAGGGATGCGGATGACCTCCAGGGTCCTCCAATCCATGCACTAATGTTTTGTTCTGCTAATTAAGAAGCAGTGTTCGGGCTGATTGGTTTCCAGTGTGTAATTACTAAACCGTCTGTTGAGAGTGCTTTCCATCTGAGTGCCATGCCTCTCCCCCTTGACCATGAGGAAACAGTGTGAGAGCTTGGTGATGCAGAAAGCCAGGGTCTTGAACCTCATTTATCCAAAACAGAGCCAAGGATACCAAACAAAGTTGAAGGACAAGAGGCAGTGGCTATTTCCAATTCAAGACAGTGGACCAGACAGGTGCAAGAGCCGACGCAGTTTCTCCAAAAGCCCATTTTTATTAAGGATTAATATGATGGCCGCAGTGCTCCTTCTAAAGGAGGCTTTTACTGCTGAGTCAGCGTGATAATGTTGTAAAACATAAGGTTTTATCTGCTACTGCATGGAAGTAACTCAAAACTGTTGCACAGACTGTTACAATAACAGCACATTTACAGTGATGACAGATTAAATAAAGTTCTCTTGCACATTAAAATGTAAATGTGAACATAAGTATTACAAGATGTCTAACTACAGTAAATAGCTCATGGCAGACTTTCATTTCAATAAACATTTACCGCACTGCGTAGTAATAATGACACAATTGCAGGTGTCAGAGTGTCAACCACACTATCCACCACGCGCGCTGGAACACAACGTTCGCTCTGTTTGATCTTTACAACGCCGTTCAGTATTCATGAACTTGCTAAGCAGAGCAGAATATCTTTTCCGAGGACGCTTGGCTTGAGCTGCTTCCACAATATCACTGCTCGGAGGGACAAGCCAGCAAAGTCTGCCTTCCGAATGAACAGCGAACAAAGGAACGCTCGCATTCCAGCTCTGGGTTTTAAACCCATGACACTGAGAAGGGAAAAGCAAAGGAAATACACTTATCAGGCCTCGGGAATAAGCTACATAACAAATGATAAAGCTGTGATGAAGAGCAACCTATGAGAATAACCATTATGTTGCGGAGAAAATCAACAATTCAAGGCAGAAGATTTAGTGTTTAATCTTCAAAGGCCTATATTTTAAAAAAAAACATGGGAGTCTTAACAGCTCTTACAACAAACCTATGTTTGTTATGCAGTTCTAATTATTAATTTATTTCATTCTATCTTTTTTCTCCCCCCCAAATTTTCCAGAAGTAGTAGTGAAAGCACATCCATTTTAAAAGGGAGAAAGTCCTTGGAGACAATCATAAGAAACACAACTAATTGCAGGCTTTTGTTTTGAGAAAATATCCTTTGGAAGAGTTGCCACTGAATTTACAATCGAACAACATAATGACATGTAAAAACGGAGGTAACGTAGCAATTCCTCTCTCACGGCAGGTTGCTCAAGTGTGCACAGCTATCAGATTGAAAACACAGCGTACTGCATGTGCTCAGATATAAATGTCACAGTTGAGCGTAATGTTTATCTTTCAGCCCTGTTATGTTATTGACCCCGGAGGGAAAATGATATGAGTCGGACCAAAAGAAAAGCTTTGATATGGAGAAAATGATATCTGCCAAACAAAATCTTTGAATCTGAATTGCTCTCCGTAAATTAAAGTAAATGTCCAGCACTTTCAGTAAAATATGGAAAGGGGCACTTACCAGATGTTTACGTGCCCTCACACGCTTCAATGAGTGTTATCACCTGCCGTCATCAGCCCATGGCGTGAACGATGTTCAAAATGGGGTGAAAATATGGAGGACTTGCAGTAGGGGCTATACATGCTAGGATGCATGGAGAGTAGTGGCAAGCAGCGCCAGATGCTAAATGAGTCAACATGAGGCTGTTAGAGATATCTCTAACGCAACGGTACATCATATGAATGTGTGTGTGGGGGTGTGTGTGTGAGGGAGAAAGTGTGAGAGCATGGTGATGTCGTCCAAATGAATTCTCCATCCACTCCGGCACAACTGAGCAGAACTGTCTGGACCGACATGTGACAGCCTGTGCTAGATGACATCCAAAGAGCACCAGATGCATCACTTAATTTCCTATTTCTGAGTTGAAAACTTCAAAGTTTGCCACCAGCAATGACAAGTCGACTTTTCAAGAGCCCTTCTGTACCATCGGACCGCGAACAAACCACACGCGTGACCCATAATTCCAGCTACGCTGCGGCAGATGGCAACTCACCGTTTATTGTCTCATGCCGGAAATGGATGATGGCAATAATTGACCGAAGCAAGGCCTGTATGACAGGTCCATCCAATGATGAATGTGCGAGGAGACGGCATGTGGACAGGATGGTTTGATATCTCGTTTCTCCCCTTTTATCCCAGCGTGAGTCCCCAGCACAACATCCTGCCAGTGCTCAAGGGAATGGAAAACAAGGAAATCTGTTCTTTCACCGCAGTGTCTTTCTCTCTATCCTCCTGTGTGTGTGTGTGTGTGTGTGTGTGTGTGTGTGCACTCAACTCTACTGTTCCATTTCATCAGATTTTAGTCACTGCTACCCATTAAAAAAAAACAACAACCTCAAAAGCAGGATTTCGGCTCCCATTGTCCAGGAGACACACCGTGTTGACAGCAGACATTTCTCATGCGAGCGGCTCGAAAGCCCGGGACGCAATCTACAGTGCAACAGGAGAAGAGTAGACAAATCGGTCTGCTATGAAAACAACAAGAGTAAGAGCATTCAGAAATGAAATAAGCAGCTCCAATTTCAGGATGTGCCGCAGCATTAATGCGCGCAGCATTGTGTGTCATCTACATTTCACCAATTACTCTCACTCATGGCACAATGCTCCCAGAGCCTTCTGTAATTCAAATGGAACATTTTCAACACTATCGCCCTAAACATGGAAATCTCACTATTTACTCCCAAGATTCCCGGGCCAGTATATCATGCCTAATTCAGAGCTAACATGTCAAGTGAGATGATTCAGACCTCAGTGCTTGAGGAAATCCTCTCTGGCATATTTTCGAGAGCTTAAAGAAGCAGTAAAAGGGGAATATGACGTGGGTTCTTACTTATTACACATTTCGCTGGGAGAAATTCATTCATCCAACAGCCTGTAATTGCTATTCATTGCATGAAAGTAGCCGGGTTGCACATTATGCCAGACTATAAATCCCAGAGTCCCTGAGCTCAGATCTATTGAATGGGATCTATAATGGTCTTCATCAAACCAACTAACAGAGGCACAGGCATAACAATGTAAAGGAGCTGGGACAGAAGAGATTTAAATTTGATGCGGGCTAAAAGAAAAGACACTCATGAACTACCCTGCCGTGCAAAAATCATGTATAAGTTATTTTCAACATTACTGTTGATATTTTACTCCCTGAAGTGATTTGGAAGAACAAAGACGACAATATGTAGCATCTCAACTATCCAATGTCGACGCTAAGGTTTGGCTTTAGGCTATTTAATGTACTGCAGCTTATTAGTTTGTCTTTATCAGCTCAAAAGCTAATGGTATCCTATGAACAAGACTTTGAATGTTACCTATGTTAGCTAGACTGCTAATGTAGGTTGTGGTTCAAAGTTTTTATCTGCTTATAATGTGCTTGGTTGTTGGTCTGCGTCACTGTTCAGATAATGATAAAAGAGTGAGATTATTGCTTATGTTTTAAAATAAAATTTTAAGAAGCCCTCTCTATCTTAAGATTGTACACAGCATTTAAGTTACTGCAGGAGGTGCTATGAAAAAAACATTTCATATATATATATATATATATAGGTGTTATTTATTTGTCAATTTACTTTTAAGGGAAACATCATACAGGTAATTTGCAAAGCTGATCAGATTAGTGTTAGAGATAAGAAAATTGATTAAAGTTGGATTTTCAGCAGAATAAGAAGAGAATGATAAAATGATTCTAAAAAACAGGGATGAGGAAGGAAAGGGCAAGGGAGATGCAAGACGGGGAGGAAAAGGACGGAGAGAGAAGCCAGCTGGTTGCTCCCTGACTTTTCCGGACGCTGTAGCTGCAGTCGCTGTCATTTTTCCATCAGGAGGGAACAAAGTCACCTTGGCCTGTGTGAGGACAGGTGACAGTAGGAGCGGGAGGCTGCGGCGCTCGGGCCGGCCCCTGCTGACGAGGGCCGGCGTTAGTAGAGGTGACAGGAGTGAGGTGCTGCTCACCGGGGGCCCCTGACATCACACAGCACCTGCCCCGGGAGATGCAGCGTCAGCACATCTTTCCACAGGAATCAGGAATAGAAAGAGCAAAGAGGGTGAGAAGTTATCCGCTTGCTTCCTCTCTCACTGTACTGTTACTTTAGTTTGTTATTTCACTAACCCCCATGTGATAGACAGACACGCATAAAATATTGATACGACTCATATTGCATTTTGCTGTAAGGAGTGTAAGTGCCAAGGAGCTTTCATCGATAGCCTTTGGAGACACGGGGATAGAAGTTCTGGACTTGTCGAGGTGTGTTTTTGAGCTCTTGTTGAAAGTGTCTTGTCTGTGTGTGTCTGTGTGTGTGTGTGTGTGTGTGTGTGTGTGTGTGTGTGCACACTCAGGTTCTATTCAAACACTACAACCCAATCATAATTTAATTTGCCCATTGTCTGAATCCTCTCCTTTCTTCTCCTCTCTTCCTCTCTCTGTTCTTCCTCCCAGGTTGGCATCCATCACCTTGCGGGAGGCCACCTCTCCTCTGACAGCTTTGTCAATGTAAATTACTGCAGTCTGTCTGGAGTGGTCTCAGCCCAGGGAGAGCAGTGTACCTGCAGGGCTGCCCACATGCCCGCTCAGAAAAACCCAGAATAACCGACCTATAGGTCTGCTGTGTTTGGACCCCACCCCCCACCCCGTCTCTCCTCACTCTCTCACCCTCGGATTCCCCGGATTTCTCCTGCTTCGTCCTTTCTCCCAAACAGGCAACCTTGATTCTTCCTCCTCCAGCCTAGACTGGTCTCTGCTCAGGAGATTGTTGTTATTTTATTGATCTTAATCTTGCCTTTTAACTTTGGTACGTGTGTCTTGAACAAGTAGTGGGAGAGTTGTTGCCTGATTTTCTCTCCGTCTTACCAAAAATTGCGAGCTGCCGTCCTCTGAGTAAACAAGGTTGTGTGTTGCTTAGATTTCCCCCATTACATGACTCATTTGGTTACATATTTCCCGTATGGAACTTTGTTCACATGGTGGTTTCTCCACTTAGAAATGTGGCCTATTTCCTTCTTCAAATTAGCCCCCTTTGGATTTATTTACTAAATTGCAAAGGATGGGAGATTATTCATATCTCAGTAATTAGGCATGCAAGAAATACATCACAGAACCCAATATGCCTTGTTATTAAAAAAGAAAAAGCTATGGTTTGATATTATGTAGATTTTAAACCCCTCCCTGACGTTTTCTTATTTTCATTTATTTTGTCTGTGAATAGAACACCAGTGTGAGCTGTTTTACACCCACAATGCTGAGCAAATTAAGAACAAAGATGACAGGAAAGAGGTGGATCCTCATCTCTCACCCATGTTCCAGTGAAGAAACACAATGCCCAAGGACTAATTTGTACAATATTAGCACATATCAAAAGGCAATGCTAATGTTGTGTTAACAGCCTCAGATGACCCAGTAGGGAGGATTGTGAGGGAAACGCTTTGCATTTAGATTGTGAGAAGCCACGACGACCTCACACTCCTGTTCTTCTCTGACTGGCTGGAAAAAAGAACAAGAGTCACCGCTAAAGCTGCGTGTATGTTTGTGTGTGTGTGTGTGTGTGGTTGCCTCTGTCTGGCAGTTTGCCTTAATACACATCCCTGTGTGCATGCGTGTACAAGTGATGTTACGGTGATGTGCGGCTCCGTTGATATGAATTTCAAATGATGGAAAACGTGTCCATGAAGGTTTTCAGAATAATTTTCCCGGGAACCGAGCACATTTGCTGCTTTGAAAGTTAAGAGCACTATACCAATGTAAAACTCGCTAAGATGTGAAACTTCAGGCAAACATTGTGCGAGTACACAAAGTCAGGCTCCCATTCATGGTCAATGAAGCAGCTCCAAGCTGTATATCAGCATGTCATCACGGATTAGAGTCGCAGTTCTTTCGTTTTCCAGCTTAGGAGGAGGATTGCTCATGACTTCACTGTGAAAGACTTTCCACTTTACAACCTGTGTGCACTTTATACAAGCAAGTAAAACTGATCAAAAGTCAGAGGCTCCACCGGAACGACATGCTATGTAATTACCAAAAAGCAGTAACACATGAATAAACAAAATGCCCAGAAGTGCAGCATCAGTGTCACTTATGTTTGAATGAAGAATTGTGTTGAGTTCACTTGGCACATATGATTGCATTTTTATTAAATCATGCCTGCAAATTAGAGCTCTCGCATGCATATATTGAAATATCTCAAATGTCCAGCGAGATTGAAATATAGCGCTTCATATTTGGCCATAAATAAGTGATGATGTTGTGAGATGTTTCCAGATCAGAACGGAGGAAGGGGGCACACAAGTGGATGGCAGGAGTCGGGGACTGGATCAAGCAGACCGGCTCTCCTTCAGGCTTGGGCGCACAGCCACCTGTCACTCCTCTTCAGCCCCAGCAAGAAATCATCCAATTTCATCCGCACGCTAGCAGAAGGTCAGCGGGATGGTGGGCCATACTTTGAGAGAGCAGAGAGAATCGCTCTTACTTAGAGCTCCGTCTCCCGGGACCCTTGTTCCCCTCAATCACTTCCCAGGCTCCGGACACACAGAAGCCACTTGGCTGAGACTCTGGCCATTACACGTCTTCCCCGCATCAGAGGTAGAGAACAATCCAGTCAGAACCCTGGTCTTTTATTACCCCTTCACTTTCTCTTAAGTTCCTTTGAAGTCAAGAAATTGATTAACAACTGATATGAAGCATGCATTGAGTCAATATCTAAATGCATAATTGTTTTTCATAATTTTTTTGGTTTATTAAAGACACGATTTAAACAGGAAGTCAGATTTCTCTTTGAAAAAGGAACTGCGCACAATAATGACCAATACATTTGTGGACAAAGAAGTTCAAACAATGCATTGTTCATGTTCGGAAAAACTGTTACAAGTTGCATTAAATTTACTCAATATGATATTTTAAGAAATGTTTTCATTTTGTGAGGAGCATAGTTTTTCAGTATGTACAGCAGAAGTCTCTTTGTTTGTTTAGAGACCAGCTCATGTCTTTTACGTATAGAATATCAACATAATCAAGCACAAAACAGCCTATATTTATATACACTGAACACCAGTATCTGGTGTGACCACCATTTGCCTCACGCAGTGCAACACATCTCCTTTGCATTGAGTTGGTCAGGTTGTTGATTGTGGCCTGTGGAATGTTGGTCCACTCCTCTTCAATGGCTGTGCGAAGTTGCTGGATATTGGCAGGAACTGAAACATGCTGTCGTATACGCCGATCCAGAGCATCCCAAACATGCTCAATGGGTGACATGTCCGGTGAGTATGCTGTCCATGCAAGAACTGGGATGTTTTCAGCTTCCAGGAATTTTGTACAGATCCTTGCAACATGGGGCCGTGCATTCTCATGCTGGAACATGAGGTGATGGTCGTGGATGAATGGTACAACAATGGGCCTCAGGATCTCGTCACGGTATCTCTGTGCATTCAAAAGGCCATCAATAAAATGCACCTGTGTTCGTTGTCCATAACATATGCCTGCGCATACCATAACCTCACAGCCACCATGGGCCACTCGATCCACAACATTGACATCAGCAAACCGCTCACCCACACGACGCCATACACGCTGTCTGCCATCTGCCCTGTACAGTGAAAAACGGGATTCATCCGTGAAGAGAACACCTCTCCGAAGTGCCAGATGCCATCGAATGTGAGCGTCGGTTACGACGAACTGCAGTCAGGTCGAGACCCCGATGATGCTGGATATGGAGGTCCTGGGCTGGTGTGGTAACACGTGGTCTGCGGTTGTCAGGCCGGTTGGATGTACTGCCAACTTCTCTGAAACGCCTTTGGAGACGGCTTATGGTAGAGAAATGAACATTCAATTCACGGGCAACAGCCCTGGTGGCCATTCCTGCAGTCAGCATGCCAATTGCACGCTCCCTCAAAACTTGCGACATCTGTGGCATTGTGCTGTGATAAAACTGCACATTTCAGAGTGACCTTTTCTTGTGGCCAGCCTACGGCACACCTGTGCAAAAATCATGCTGTCTAATCAGCATCTTGATATGCCACACCTGTGAGTTGGATGGATTATCTCGGCAAAGGAGAAATTTAGACAGATTTGTGAACAATATTTGAGAGAAATAAGCCTTTTGTGTACGTACATAGAAAAAGTCTTAGATCTTTGAGTTCAGCTCATGAAAAATGGGGGCAAAAAACAAAAGTGTTGCGTTTAGAATTTTGTTCAGTGTATATATATACACCAATATGTGTGTGTGTGTGTGTGTGTGTGTGTGTGTGTGTGTGTGTGTGTGTGTGTGTGTGTGTGTGTGTGTGTGTGCTTTTTCTCTGCTTGATTGACACAACTGACACACTCATCCCCATAGAGCAACTGGTCTGGTTGATTGGTGGCTTGTAAGAAAATATCTCTCCCTCTAAGGACAAATAATCCACATAACTCCACATCTCTACTAGTATATAAACTCTGTTTCCGTTCAGTGTCTATGTTGTCTATGCATTTTATTGTGTCTATGTTTATTCAATTCATGCACCCCTTTTTTGCTATCTAACATAGCAAACTCTTCAAGACAAGATCTCTAGATTCTTGTACAACACAGTTTTGCTTTTTTGCAGAGGCAACAATGGATTTGTTAAACTCCAAATGTGAGCATGAACACTGTTTGGATTTATATATTTACTGCACGACAATACATCTGCCGGGTTTTATCTAATCCCAATGCAAACATCAGTAAATCAATTTTTTTTTTACTTGTTTCAAAACATAACATTTTAGAGGAGAATGCCTTTTTAGTCGTTTGTCAGTGCTGCGGAGACATGTCTGAAGCCTGTTTGAAAGTCGTTTCTCTCACAAATAAAAACTGCGAGCTACTTTATGTTCAAAGAGTTATTTTTGCAGCACTGGTGTCATGTAAATCCTCCTGTCTGACTCTGTCAGACAAAACAGATTTGCGAGAGCAGCTTGCCTCACAATGCATGGCTCAATTTGCCTGTGTGGAATCCCTCGTCTGGGCTGCACGGTGGTGCAGTGGTCAGCACTTTCGCCTCACAGCAAGAAGGTTCTGGGCTCGAGTCCCGGTTCAAACCAACCAGGGCCTTTCTGTGTGGAGTTTGCATGTTCTGCCTGTGTATGCGTGGGTGTTCTCTGTGCTTCCTCCCACAGTCCAAAGACATGAAGAATGGGGTTAGGTTCATTGAAGACATGACAATTGACCGTAGGTGTGAATGTGAGAGTGAATGGTTGTAGAGTCGCCCTGCGATAGGCTGGTGACCTGTCCAGGGTGTTCGCCGCCTCTCGCCCAATGTTAGCTGGGATTGGCTCCCCGCGACCCTTAAATGGATAAAGTGGTAGATGATGGATGGATTGAATCCCTCGTCTCTGTCGGGCCCATTGACTGGTGTCGCAAATCAGAGCTGGTGTCACGCCGTCAACGTGGGCGCCTCTTCAGAGTGACTCGCTGCATGAGGCGGGCTAATAAATAAATGAATGAAGTCCACCCAGCACCCTGCATTTTAAGGAGTCATCGTCGTTGTACCTGCAGATAAGCGGGACAAGGCGAACGTGAGTTCTTGGGAAAACTCTGCTCTGAAACACATGTTGCTGTGTGCTTTGATCTAGCCTGACCGAGGAGGAGAGCTGCAGAAGACAGACAAGGCCAACAGTGATCAAAGTCAATACCAACATACCTCTGCTTTTAATATTTCATAGAGCAGCACTGGATTACTAAAACATGCCATCATAAAATGTATGCTGCCTTTTGATTGATTTCTGTTGGATAGGTGTCATTGAAAGCTCGTATGTGCATTTGAATTTAGAAAAAAAAACCCACATCTATGGAAAATCTGAAAAAAACCTGAAGAGTCCGTGATGAGAAATCGTGTTTGCTGTCACTCCAGAGTGATGCAATGAACTCCACGATCAGTACTTTACAGCAGTGTGAACACTCCACTTCAGTGTTTATTATTTAGCACTGCTGTTTCACCTGCCTGACAAAGCAGCAGTGACAGATACGGAGAACAAAATGCGGAATGCCTGAATCACAGAGAATCCTCCACAGTGACACCGGGGCACAAAGACCAGAAGGTTTTCCTTTTGCGGTATTTTGTAATGCAATGTCAGGGCTTCACGCAAACCCAGCACAACTGCGAAGTTACAACCTTGATATCACAGAGATTCAAATTAATTAACTGATCTGAAAAGAAGCACATGAGTAAAGTGGATGTAATCTGTTTATTTCAAACACTTGGCAGGTTGTTGTGATTCTTATCTCTATGTGTGTGTGTAAATCCTAGTAGAGAAAATCATCTTTACGAGTTTGTATGCTTTTCACTGCAAAGTTTTGCAAATCATTCTAAATGTACTGTTAGATTTTCACCTCTGAAGGTGACAGTAAACACAGTTGGATTACAAACTCCACACTGTAGCTAATGTTCTCAGAGCAAGAATGTCACTTAACCAAACAATTAGGTGCCATGCTCTATGGCAATCCAATGTACTTATGTTTTGGTCAAACAGTTAACTGCAGAGGAATGTGGTTTGTTTTTAACCTATGCAAAATATTTGCATAATGATGTCCCACTAAATTTAAAGTAGATGATAAGCAAAAACAACCAGTAAAACATTTTTGCAGTCCTATGCAATACCACTGGCCATTAGTTGTCAAAAGTTCCTCTAATTAACACCAAAACAAAAAAGTCATACTTCTCTTTCAGAGCATAGCAGTGTTACTCATTTATTAAAAGTCAATTTAAATTCAAATCACAGTTTCTCCAAATTAACTCCCTTCTCTTTAACCATCTGAGATTTAACGTTGCTTCTGCAAAGACAATCAGTGAGGCGGTGAAATCTAATTTTATTGCATCCACAACCGCTATTAGATTTAAATCTAATATGCCGTGTGAATGTTTTAGATGGAGCCATAAGCATTTTTATAGGTTTTAAATGCCAATCTGATACTTGATTCACAATGCCATCTAAGATTCACAAGCCATTTGTTAAACACAAACACCTAAATTATCCGCCACATCGCTGGAGAGCGGCGATGCGCCATAAAAAGCCTGACAATGCAACGGTGACAATAAAAGACAATGGTGTAGCTGTTGTCATGATAACCACTCGAAGTAGCCTTTCCTCTCATCGCTCACCTTCCATCTTGATTTACGGAGTCATGATGACGCTCACCAAAGGTCAAGTGAGGAACACGGCAGAGTCCACATCGGCAGTTTGTCACATGTAACCGCTATAATCTGCCCATTATCTTAATGACGTTGTCAGTGGCCCCTAATGACCTGGCTCAGACGTCGCCTGCTGCACTGTATTAATTTGAGCAGGCCCCACACTGGGAAGGTTATTTTTTATTGTGTCTGTCAGAGTCTGATAAACCGCTGCACATCATCCATCCTTCGGAGAGAATGAAAAGGGGGAGGATGGAGAGACAGACGCATCCAACGTCTCTCCTCTACCCACTCTGTTGTCTTCCTTCTCTCTGTCTCGGTTCTCTGTATTTATTCCCTTTGTCTTAATTCCGTATTTCTCTCACTGCCTGCCATCAGCTTATCTACCTTTTCACCCACCTCACACCCATCGCATTTTCCTTTTCTTTTTTTTTCCGGCTCCACATGGAGGCCCTAATATTTTCCCGCCGGGTGCCCACTTCTCTCAAACGGTGATGAATGGCTCTGGCTCCTGTATTGATTTCCAAACTGAAACAATTTAGGGACAAAACAAGTAGCAGTTTATCATATTGATTTTCCTCTGAATTCAGTTTCTCGCTTTAAGGTGACACCGTGCATCTGAATGAATACATGAGGAAAAGCGTGGATGAATGCTGAACACTGCTTTGCTGAGCAGCGACTGAGATTCAAGGCCAGTTTCACACACGGCCGCATGACTGAACCTTCACAAAGTGCTTTTTAAGTGAGAAGTCGATGTGGCAGCGGGAATATGTATGAAGACAGGTTGCCAAATCAGGAGTGAAGCCTCCCTTTAAGACGTATCGTTGACTGAGGCATTTGTTTCGTTCAGTTGGTATGTGCAGTGTTGTACTTTGTTCCCATTCAACCAACAGTGGAAATCACACATCAACAAATTCACACTGCTCACGCTCACTGATGCCGATAAACAAAAGGATCATGACTGACTCCATTCGAAGGGGCTAAATTTAGTTTCATGAGGTGTCCAGGAAGATCATCGAGGACTTGCCCACAGTCACATTATACACGGCAACTTTCCCTTGTTTTCTTTTGATGGAGTCAAGTGTCAAGATCGTCTTTTAATACCAGATTGGATTTGATTACAATCTGCTGACGCCGCAGTCTGCGACACACCTGAAAAGGCATGTAGCTCTGCCCTGAATGCATTAGTGCTGACAGTGGAGACACAGGCGAGCGGACGTGCCCTTGGCCACGGCGATCTTAGCCTTGCCCCAAACTGTGACCAGCACCGACAGCACCGACAGCACCGCCGAGCGCGGAAATAGCCTGTGAACGAAAAAAGGCCCATTAGAAAACTTGCAAGAAACAAACAAAACAACAATGAGAGGCGACCGATGACAGCTTTGTATTGCATGTGTTTAACCTTACGTCCTTTCCCCATGCTGGTCCTTCCTCTCCGGCTGCTTGAATTAGCTTGACTCCTCGGATGCCTGAAATAGAAATTGCTTTTACATGGAACGTCTGCAGGATGGTGACAGCAGGGAGCCACGCGCATTCAGTCGGACGTGTAGCTTAGGAAAATCTATTTTTCCGAGAAGTAATGTAAATGTAAGAGGGCACATTATTGCCCTTATGATAGAAATCGCTGTGAAATCAATATCAAGGAAATGAGAAGAGGATATTGCAAAAAATAGGAACTCTCACTGTGGTATGTAAATCCCAATTGAATATGCATTTTATCCACAATGATTAATGTATTTTACAATTAGAAATACAACGACATTCATCACATTTTTAGATATATAATGTGATATATAGCTAAAGGCTAGACATAACTTTCAGTATATCACGTTATACCAAGTTCAATTTCTGTTCTTTCCTCTTTTTAATGAAACACTGTCTCTTTGTGCTAAAAGGATATTTGTTTGACCTTAAACACACAAATGAATCTCAAGCAGGTGTAACAGCAGTAATAAGCCTTTGCCAGAAGGCAGCACTACTAATGATTAAAAATAATAAATCCACTGGTTTTAATAGGAGTATCATTTTCTCAGTGTACCAAAAGTTCAGCAGCTAGTGATAAAACAAGAATTCAGCAAATTGGACTTCAGGTTTATAATAGACCCTCACACATTACCGTATTTGTGCTGGAGTAAACTTTCACTGCCATACACTTTTTGGTATGTTAATATGATGATGGGCTGAGGGGTTGTGTGCCAATTTGGTTGTGCATTATTTTGTTACAGAGCAAAACAGCCCAAAAACAAAAGCAAGTATGTTTGGATATTCATGATCCCCACAGGATGATTCCTACATGTCTCTGAAATTTAACCTAATCTAGTCTTAATCTATCAGCGGTTATATTGCCATTCATTTTACTGTGGATAGTCATTGAACCCAGATGGTTCATGACTGTCCCAGTGCTGTCTTTTCGATCCAGAAATTGATAGTAACCATACATCAGTAAGGCCATGGGTGCTGACATCAATATGTGATCTGTTATATCATACATGTCTTCAAATGATCTCAACATTGCATCCTCGAAGGGTTACAACTAACACGTTTAGTCTTGCTTTTAGATTCCACAGAACAGAGAAGAAAATGCTGAAAAAATTATCAATTTGTACTCTGTATTATTAAATCCTTCTTGATTGTAAATGCTCATTGTGCTGTGTGTCGACTTAAGCTGAGACAATGATCTTGGGCCACGTAGCAGTCGGAACTGCTGGATGCATTGTTACCACAACAGGTGTTTCTTTGCTGTTGAAGTAAGTTATTTATGACTATTTGGTTTATTGTGCACCATCAGCATTAAATCATCCATACAGGCACCGAGTGAAGCATCATTTCCTCAGAAGGTCTGCATACCTTGTGGTCCATTAGAAATGTCATGCAGGCATTACACTACAGTATGTCATAGTTAGAGCTGTGCCCTGTAGGTGGCAAGCTCATCTATCGAGGACCCCGTGCTCCTTTTATAGCAACGGACATTATTAATCTGTAATGTTCACTGCTTTCCAGTAGTTATTTAGTGATGTAATTTACTTTTCTGTTGACCTTTTTCTCTCACGTGCCATCTGCGTTTACTACAGGCACTTCTAACCTCTCTATATTTCCCAGAATGCATTTCGGCAGCCCCCGGTGGATGAGTTTGTCTTTGCTGGATGCTGTATGTGCAGCTGAGACAGGAGCAGAGACAGCTTAGTGGCGTATTGCAGCCATTTGTCCACTCAAGAAAAGCGCCCGGTCGCAGGAAAATGCTGAAGTTGGAAGCAGTATTTACGATGTATTCTGACCTGTGTGGCCGATGATGGAGGTAAAATTGCTTGAGCACAACTGCAAGAGTGAAGAGTGAGTGGGAAAAAGCCCGAAGCGATGCGCCTGAGAGGGTGATCAAAACCTCTAGAAATCTAGAAAGTTAAGAGACACAACACAAAATAGAATAAAAACCAACTTGTGCTCGTGCACTGGAAACACGTGACCTAAAAATACGGCAGTAAAGTCAAAGCTGTGAAAGAAAGTTTTGAAGACAAACAAAAGAGAAAAATATCAGAGATTTTCTTTTGCAATAACTATATAGGTTTGTTTAAAGCAAAAAAAAAAGGGCAACATCACGCATCGGTTTATGAGCACGGTGTTCAGCGATGAAGTCTGATGGCTGCATGGTCGGACCAGGATGACCTTTAGAGGAGTTCCTACAGCTTTGCCCACGGGCTGCTGTCAGGCCACTGTCGGCCCAGAATGACCTCTCAGCGCTCAGCGGCACCTTCCCACACCAATATCTCCAGGCCGTCACACCTTCGCGAGTCAAAAACCCAACCAGATATCACTGTCATCAACAGATCAAATTGCGCAGCATGCCGGCATGTAAAGGAAGCAGAAAGGAGGAGCCAGTGCTCTTAAGGTTCATTTGGAATGGTGAATGGTGCTTTTTAAGCAGGAACTCAATGAGGCGCTTATTTCCAGGGAAAAATACCTTGTTTTTTCAAAGCTGCTGAATGTCACTGAGGTAGTCTACGGAGTCAAATTAGGGTCGTTAATATTTTGAGCTTGTGATTGTATATCACCTTTTGTGTGCCTGTAAAAAAAACCTAAAAACTTTTTTGTGTCCTTGGTTGGCTTTGAAAATGCTAATATTCTTTATTGAGGCATGTTCCTGAGAGATATTTGATAACAAATATTAAGATCTATTTCCTTGTTATCTTTAGTTACATGCGGCAGTGATGATGTAGGGATGTTCCTAAAACCAATTAGCATCATAGCTAGGCTAATGTTTAGCCAATCAGAGGCAGGGAATACCTGAATGGAATTTTTGTTTTACATACACGCAAAAGATGATATACAACTCCAAGTATTTGTGAACATCATTACACTAGTTCAAAAAAAAGTTGGACCCTTATCATAGTTGTCTGTCATTGCTTGCTCAGCATTTTAAATCAGTATTTCAAAACTGAAAATGAACCAATAGGTGTTGGAAAAAACAACTTTTCAGGGGCAGGGGGACACATAATAAATTTGGAATGACATTATAGTTGTACTGATTGATTGATCAAAATTTAATGTTAATATGTTCAGAATCTGTCAAACAGATGAATAATCAACATGCAAATCAGGCTAAAGACTTCTAACTGCTTCCAGAGCACAATTACTTTGGGTTGGTGAGCTGAAATTCGAGGTGTAGCTCTCCTGCCTTCCTGGAAACACACAACATACAGAGTCGTTTTGACCAATCCATTGTGTTTAACGTGCTTTATAAATCCATTTGACTGTGGCTCTTTTCTCCTTTGTTTTTGGTTTAGGGCTTGGAGTGGGCCAGCAGTGTGTGAATGTGTGTGTAATTGGGTGAATAGGACTTGTAGAGTAAAAGGCTTTGAGTGATCGTTGAGACTAGAGCTACACAAATGCTGTCCATTTACTTATTAAGAAAAGTGTATGTCTTCACAGAGTGTATGTAACACGAAGACAAGCACAGTACGTGGCGGTTGCAGTCAGCTAGTTGTATATAATGATCTCAGGCTAAGCTCCAGTGTCTAACTAGCTGCTTCACTGGTCTAATAATATCAGTCCGCCGACCAGTTGGAATCGATCTGGAGTGTAACCCAGCTGTAAAGAGTTCTGCTTGGAGAAATGACTTTTGATTTGTTTATCTTGGTTTTTCCTGCCATGTCCACCTCTGCAGTCTATAACACAGACGCCCCTCATGGGTACAAACGACATTAAACTTTCCCCACAAGGGAAATCCATAGCCATTCACCCATACACAAGCACTGGGATTGCTTTGATTTAAATAGATCGATCTCTTCACAATAAAATAACCACCATCTTCAGGTGTTTCCATGAAATATATACGCATGCCCATGCATGCAATGTTACACATAAAACTAGCATCAAAAATACATTGCACAATTAAAAAAAAATTTAATTGAAGAGTATGCTTTGTATGTTTAACATATGAGTTTAATTTACAATCCAGAAGAAACCTTACATACACCAAACTGTGAAAATAAATTATAATTAAGCCAAACAGATACATCTTATTTAAAGCTGCAGTGATCATGAAAAAAACTAAAATTGGGGGCTATATATGTAAGCATTGTATCTATGTATGTATATATGTATGTACGTATGTATGTATGTATGTATCTATCTATCTATCTATCTATCTATCAATCTATCTGTTTGTCTGTCTGTCCATTTCATTCATTTATTTATGTTTGCTATGTAGCCAGCTTTATCATTATCAGCTGTTCCCCTACCGATCAGCAGAAATGTTGCCTCAAACTTTATTTCTTTACTTGCCAGGGGCCATCTCTGTGCACTTGAAAGCAAAGCCAGTGATTACTACTGTTTCGCTTCTATCTCCATCACTTCTTTGCTTCTATGGAAGTTAGAACCCTAACAAGGTAGCCCTGGCCCTGGCGACCTACTGCATCTCGTCACTGTCCGAATGTGAATCACTGTAGCGTCCAGTCTCCAGTCTGAAGAGGTAGCGCTGCCCAGTCTAATAACCAGTAGGCGATTTGCACGGGGATAAGGGAGGGTTGCCATTCCCCTTTATCTAAAATTATCAAAATTCAGCCCAATTGAGAACACAATTCTTCCATTACCTCTCTGGCATCCCCCTATGAGAGAGAGAGAGAGAGCACTGCAAGTGCAGATAGAGAACTTGTGTGTGCAGGTGAGCATCCTATACTTAGTGCTGCTAAGTAAATCACTGGAACCGTAGTTCACTTTTAAAGCTTGTATCCACATGCTCCTGCGAAATTAAGAGCATCTGAGGGACAATGCATAAACCTGCGTGTTACACACATGATACAGTATACAAGTATCCTGGTCAACTCCCCCAGTAGAAGTTAACAAATCGCCTTCTGATTATAACCTCTTGTAAACACAACAATAGCCGAAACGCCATCACCATAGCCTGCTCCCAGCAACAAGCCACTTACATATGGCTCCTTTTGTCCAGTTTCCATTTTTTGAGCCACTGTCCAAACCATTTATCTGAGCATCTCCTGGCTGAGTTGTCCTTCTCCCCTGTTTGCTGCAATCCATTTAGATGGATGAGTGCAGGAGACACATGCTATGCGTTGTGCTCTAAGTTTATGGTACAGTATGTATATCCCTCACAGAGACAAAGATGGATTCTCTGTGTTGAAGAGCTCGACCCCTTTGTGTCAGCCACTCCTCAGTAACACACATACACACACACACACACACACACACACACACACACACTCTCTCTCTCTCCCTCTCTCTCCCTGAAGGCAGCACATACATCCTGCTGGCCTCTGCGGCCATGGGTCTGAGGTGCAGCACTGAGCTTTAAACTGAAACGATAGATTATTGTCACCTCGGCCATGTTAGAGCCAAACGTGAAGAGAGCCTTCTGAAAAGGACAATAGGGTATGAATTGATTTATGAGGGTTCCGGGGACCATAATGTGCAGTAGTAACAAGGAATCAATGGGCTAGAAAAATGCTAACAGCAGCCCTTTATGTCCTAAGCCTTTGTCTCATCCAGAATTTAATTAATTTCACTCCTTTTTGGGAGCGAGTGGAGTGGTGATGGAGAGGTGCAGCCGCCTCCTCTCATGCTGCAGCTTCATTGCAGTTTATAAACTAGCTCACGCTGGCCCCATGAAAAGTGAATATGACAGATGTGACGGTGTTCATATGAAAATAGCTCTTCCTATAAGAGCCAAATAGAGCTCTCTTTCCCTTTTGACTGAGACAAAGTGTAAAGGTGAGAGAGATGATTTTCGCTGTATTTTTTTTCGTCCTCCTCTTCCCCTTGCGAATATGACCTGAGGGACTGTGCAGGAAAATCTTCCTACCGATGCTACTGCCTGTTAATTTACAGGTTCTTTTTTGAAATTGTGTTTCACATTCCCTGACTTCTTTTATTTTTTAGGGGAGAACACCGATCAATGTGTCAATATGTTGAGCCATGTTTCATTTCGAGCCGATACTGGAGGCAAAAAAGGCACTTTAACCTGAAATTGGATATGAAGTGGTTTATCTCTGACAATGTACAAATAGCTTTTGACAACCAAATTTCAAATCTAATAATAAATACAGTATGTTACATTTTAAAACCATAATCTGCTTCCAGTTATCAACAACAGGATCAGACATATTTTGCCAAGACAGTATTATAGAATTAATTCAGCTACCATTACTCAAGTTTATGTATGAGCCATAAACTCTTTGACAGTAGTTCATATTTTAAACCGAAAGACAAGGGAGAGACCCACAGGCAAAAAAATCACAACAACCCCAAAACAAAACACTGGCACAGTTACTTTCAAATAAAACTCTTTTCTGTGGCACAGTATTAAAATTGCACTTTCATGAATATTGCACAGATGGCAAAATAATGCAATATGGCAGTGGAATAAAACCATATATTATATGCTACAGATACCAACAGAAATTGATACTATGTCCTACTTAACCCTGTCACTTTTTTTATAGCCAATGTGACAACCACTGTTACATTTAACAAAATAGATATCTAGCCTCACGCTTTACATAAAAAAACATGTGGCTGATGCATTGGCTTTCTGTCTGGAAGTGTTAGAGTGAGGAAGATGTGCTGTACATTAGATGATGTCCCCTGTATTGAATTAGTCCCTGAGCTGTCTGTGAATATACACATTACAGCCCCTGGGAAGTGTGTGATTTAGTCACCAGCGATTGTCTGACTTTATGACTAGTTAAAGGTGAAAATGGAAATCAAGGGCTTTGGAGCAGGCTTTGCTCTGAGTGCTCGCGGCAGAACAACTAATGACTGAATTGAACGCGCTGTCATGGCGACTTCACAGCATGGTCATCATGTCTGGAAATCCAATAATCCTCAGCCCTGTATCCCGATACATAGCCGAGTCTTTTTACAGATCACACAGGGAGAATTCACTTTGAACTTTTTGCCTGTGCCCTTTATGGAGCCCTGTCCCTCTGGTCATCAGCTCACTAACGCTCTGGCTGACAGTGTCTATCAAGTCTGTTCAATTTAAAAAGTGATGTATACATGGATCCACAACAAGACACAACAAATCTTAGCTGTGTCCACATTCTAAACTTACTGAAAACACAAGATTTCTGACTTTACATTTTTATCGTTGATGTGAGGGATTTTCCGGATGATCTTAAATGCAATGCAATGGAGCAGCAACTCTAAGCTGCAAAACATTGGACATATCGTGGATGGTCGTGAGACAGCTCAAGGAAAAGAAAACATGCAGATTATTGAAGTGTCCTGATGCAGAAATCAGTCTGGTATTCTGGATGATTGCCGGTATAGACTTCAACTGTGTGTCAGGACACATGGAGTGTTTATTCTGGGGAGGGTTATGTTTGTAGTTTTATTACTACACATATGAACATCATCAATTATTATAACCCATATACAATATAACCCTCTTTAGTGTAACAACCCCCACTGGACAACTGTGACATGCTGTTACCACAGCAGACACTGTCAATGCACTTTAACACTGATCTTCTCAGTCACAACAAGTTCAGTTTCCATGGAAATGTTCGTGTACGAGGGATATGAGAACGCATATAGACATACAAAATATGAGATCCTAGTTGGAAAAATATGCAAATGGATTCATTGTGGGAACAGGCTTTAAATCAACAAGAAATGTTGAATTGGGTGTTTGCTCCTAAGATTAAAGAATAAAACAGAAAGGTGTTTTTTTTTATGTTCAATTCCCATCTATCTCATGAACACCAGTAAAATTACTTGATTGTCAAATAGTGCGTATGTGTGTACAAATTCATAGTTATCTTTATTTTGGATAATTTTGCATCACTCACATCTCACCATGTGTCATGCAGGCGACAACTGGCCGCCAGCACTTCTGTCGGCACGCAGTTGAGGTAACGAAGGATGCGTCAACAGCGCGTTCAAAATGTAGACGAGCCTTTCGAAGAGGGCCACATTTTGCAAAAAAAAAGAAATGGAAAATAAACATAAACAATAACAACACCTTTTATTTGCTTTGCCAGAGGAGCCACTCAATATGAATCAGCCATGATTTGCAGAAAATGATTCTCTCAGGAGAGCAATAACGCATGATGAAATGCAGCAGTACCATGAAGTATTTGACACTTAACAGAGCGCCATGAATTGAAAATATATCGACTGCTTGCTGTCTGATAGCTGCTATGTCAGTATGTGTATCCAGGTGGTTATATGAACATTGATTGGCTGGCAGTTTGTGTGTACTGATGCGCACCACCTGGCCTCAGTGTTGCCAGGAGCGTCGCCCCAACAGTTTCCTCATATTTGTGGAAGATTGTCTGTGGCACAATGAAACCCCGGCATAACAACTGTATTGGGAAGCCGTTGGTGTACTGGCCAATGCAAAGAATGGCTTAGTTTAATGAGGCAAACAACTGGGAGGGACCCGGAACACATTTCAATTTACTAATTCAATCAGTTTCTTAATGTGGTCGGTTACTTTTTTCCCATCACATGTGCGACAAAAACAGGAATTCAATGTCTTAATGTCAGTGATGACGTAGATAGAAATAGAGCCCAACCTAACCTACAGAGAGGTGCTGGATGAAAAAGGTCCTGCCTGAGAGAGCAAACTGAGTGCTGGATGAATTTTAAAACTACACTGGCCATTATCCAGCTAAACCAACAGCAGATATGTGAGCGCTGAGTTACTAACCAGCCGGGGTTTGTTGCGGTGGGAAGGCAGAGCAGCAGAGCGTGTGCCCTCCTGATCTCGCCCTCAGCTCCCCCGTGGTCGTCCTTCCCGGGGTAAAACCCTCTGGGCTGCCTCAAATCACAACATGTGTAGGTAAACAACCTAACCAAGCCTTTGTTTGAGACGTGACTGAGATCAGCCACAACTTCATACTCATGCAAATGCGCGCGCACACACACACACACACACACACACACACACCACCACATAAGGCCTGTGCTCTATGTACCAGGTAACCCTCTGCCAGTCAGCCGGCCAGGCGTGAGGACAGCGAAGTGGTGCAGTGAGTCTGAAGATATCTCTCCTCTATTTTAAACAGCTTCCTAACAAGCATCCTCAGACAGGGCTGTAGGGGAGCAGGGCAACTGCTGAGCCTGGCACCACTCAAAGCCCAAAACAGAGCAGCCAGCATGGCTAACAACCATCGGCAGCCCAACCAGCTGCTGCCGAGTGCCCCAGTCCAGGCACCGGCACTCCTGGGACGACAGCGATCAATAAAACCCACAGCCCTGGAAGATATGCGGGAAGAAATGTGTTGAGGCAAAGCAGGCTCATTTGAAGCTAAACTGTCCTATCAATGGGATTGGGGGAGCATGCTGAATATCCATCCCGAGAGCAAGGGAGGAGGGGAAGGCTACATTCACTGTGAGAGGGATTTGGTTGGTCTGCACTTTGGAAGGTCAGAGTAATTGGCCAAATGAGGATTTGTTCAAAACCCAGAGTGTGTCCGCACGTATACGTCTGTGTCGGAGGAGGGGAAAGAGAAGCAGAGGAGAACTGAAGTTGGTGCAAACATCTGTTCAGTCACATGGGTAATTTGACAGCGAGACGGATAAGTCTCACTCCCTGATGCTAAAACATGTTGGAGAATTTAAATCTTTCGACGTGAATTGGCCATTTAATGAGCAGTCTTTGATGTCTGGTTCAGAACTCTTTTCCTTATTCATGTTCTGTTTTGCTGAACACAATTTCCTCCTTTAGTGTTATTCCTCTGGTTCAGTGCAGCTCAGGCAATGATCAGCTTTCTGAAATGTTTTAATCGCAACTTTCCAGTTTGATTTAAAAAGGTAGGAATCTGAAGAAGCCACTTTACTGATTCTTGAAGGTTCAATTCAATTATAGAAAAACACAATATTTCATTTTTTTCTTTTATGTTAAGATGCGCATCTGTTTCTGAGAGTTCTTCCACCACCCCCAACACAGTGGAGGTGTACTGGGGTGAAGAAAAAAAACAACATCTCTCTACCAACTAAGTTAATTCCTCCACAGAGTATCTTATTCAAAGAAATGAAACCTGTTGGCAGTGTGCTCTGAGGATATAGTCCTAGCAAACTGTTTGTAGAAAGACAAAAATTCTGTTGTTTCAGCAACAAATCCCATTACTGTTGGTAGACAATTCCGCCAAATCCTAGATAAGATTCAATGAAAGAATATTCTGTTTCCAGTCTCAACATTTAGAAAAAGAAGCTTTCTTCAATAAATGTAGAAGGAACCTATGGAAAAGGTGTTGGTTACATCAAATAATCTGGGGTTAAGATATGAGTAGGGGTTAGACAGCAAAAACACTTGATTCAAGCAAGGTAAAGATCTAGTTATGGATATAAATATCAATAAATAAAAAAACTCCAGTCTCCTGCATGACGGTCACATGTGCTAAAACACCCACCTGCTCTTTGCACCTTTTTTGTCTCACTTGTTAAAAGTCATGTAAACATTAAGGTGCAGAATTGTTGAAAACTGACATCATCCCTTGTGATACCAGGCTTGAGCAGCATGATTTAATTTAATTTGCTATCCTCTACTATTTTTAATGGGCGCCCCTCCTTTTTTTCTCCCCCCCCCAAGCCTTTTTATTTTGTCACACAGATTCTTGAAAATGTGAGCATCCTGCTGGAACAAAGGAGACATGCGTCCCTTGTGTTGTGAGTGTAATAAGAGGACATGTGGTTCTCTTTGGGTGAAACCAGCATGTTTGAGATTGTGTGTGCGTCCAAGATGTGACACGTCTGGCAGACCACAGACCTTGTGCTGTCAGCCTCTGTTGAGGAGCCTCAACTGAGGTGGCATTCACGTCCCTGGTAATTATCAGGACTATGATGTGGGAACATTAATGATGTATGAGGGCCCAGTGAGGGGTGTGAGCTTCTGCTTCACAGGGCCTCATTACTAAGAGATACCACCAGCGAGCGAGACTGCACGGCCACACCCAGTGTATAGACCAAGCTGAGCATTCTCCCGCACTTCACTCTCAGTTTTGCTCGGATTTAGTTTTGCCACTTTTGTCACTGTTGTTTTCACACAACGAATTGGCTTCCAAACACTGACACCAACGTGATTCTGTGCACACATCCCACCTCTTCCTGTTGAGCATTCATCACGTATCGTTTGTCAATACTGACTTATCTGCTCTGTACATGGAAAAATATCTGGCGTTAACAATGTTGTCAAATTAAAGAAATTGGCGTCAGAATGTCAAATTGAGAACTTTGATCCGAGCAGACCTCAATTCTGCCCTCTTGTAACTGGAATGGACAAGATGTCTGATTATCTCTAATTAAAAATGATTAAGCACCTACTTTCTGCAGTCAATGACCATTGATTGAGGGGAATGCTGATGTGGTTAGTGTGGCCCTGTTTTGGACTAATTCCAACAGGCTTTCAAATTTCTCATTTCAAATCAGAGGAGGTGCTCATTGACAAGATTTAAATCATTAAAGCCATCCACTTCTCTCCTGTAGGGGGATTATGGATCTCTGGACTCCCTGTGCTGTCCGCTTCATGCATACTGAGCAGAGGGAGTAGGGAATGGGTCCAGCGAATAAAGGGTTTAAAAAGAGAATAAAGACTGAGGGGGAAATAGTTGATTGGGGTGAGTTACTCTGGGTTGTCAAACATTTGATCACGAACCAAAGTAAGATCAACGGGGAAAAAGTCAACATCTCCATGCATCACTGGGTGGTTTTGAGAATTGAATGGGATAAAACACGATTCCCTTTTTGCATGCTGTTGAAGTCGTGATGGTTTCCTTGTTGATGTCTCTTTGAGCAGCACGGGTTCTTAGGGAGGATGTCGTTCGGCTCGTCTTGCTGTCACAGTCCGGAGGCCACGTGCATGACTTTGCGTCTAATCAAGTGTGGTATCCATGGAAACTGAGGCAGCAGAATGTCATGTGCAGCACGAAGGATTGTGTTGAGGCTGTGGGACACTTGGTCCAATGTAGAGCATGTTGGCCTAGTCCAGAGCAATACATCCCATCATAAACACCACAATAGGCCCAGCCCCGGCATCATCTTCTCATCCTAGAGGCTTTGAGCTAGGAATTTAGCAGCATTCGAGTCTATCCATCATCTATCTATCTATCTATCTATCTATTGGATATCTCATAGATCTATATAGACCCTTTATGTTCACATTTGTTCACATTTTATGGCCTATAACTATATAAGTGAATCTAATCCTCCACTAAGCTTTCATACCTGGCAGCGTGAAGAGTGAGCCATCATACTAACATTTGCTACTGTAATATGCACAATTCGCAAAGTACAGCTGGACAACTTTAAATCCTGACCTGATGACTTATGGCTACAGGAGAAGTCTGTGCAAAATCACCAAAGGCAATGGGATCCATCCCCTGGGGAACACGAATATCTGTAACAATCCCATGTCAATCAATCCAATAGTTGTTGACAGTATTCCAGACCAAAGCCATTAGACTGATAAGGTCAGTCAAATATGAATAAAACTAACAAAAATATAAACTGACTGTTGTTGTCTGATTTTTAAAAAAGATCCGATGGGGTTTAGGGTGTTTTGGGGGAATCCATGAGTGTTGTTTGGAAACATGACCATCATCAGCATCCTACTGTACAAGATGAACCTGGAATGGTGG
The DNA here is from genome assembly GCF_022379125.1 of Scophthalmus maximus. NCBI lineage: Eukaryota > Metazoa > Chordata > Actinopteri > Pleuronectiformes > Scophthalmidae > Scophthalmus > Scophthalmus maximus. The sequence goes on from NC_061523.1 coordinate 10,218,976, forward strand.
AAAATATGAAATGGCCATAACCATTCACTTTTGTTTCAAATGCCAAATAATTGCTCTTGATAATGAGTCTATTGAAAGTGTTCAATAGACTCATTTTTCCTTGACAATTTTACCGTTTTTCATTGTTATGTTTTTGTCCAAAAGTCACTAACAAGGAATTTCTTTATTTTTAGTATGAAGCAATATGCAAAACAGAGTTGTTTGGATATTCATATTTGACAAAAATTAGAGAGGACATTGTCATTGCTCAAAGAACACACATTATAGGATTGGTACCACTAAGATGGAATATTAGCTCCAATCTGAATGTGAACAATGCTCACAACAAATTGACTCCCAGCAATGTCCAACTGAGTACAATTTCAGTCTTATTGTTTTCTGCCCACATGAGCCAGACTAACGTGGAAATCACTGCAGGGTTTCTTTCATAAACAAAGCTAATATAGTCTAAACACAAAGCAACGCTCCACAGTTCCATTGCACTAGCACAAAGATTTATAATGCTCACAGAGAAAATGGTTGAACCAAATGTTGTAAACATGGTCATATATCCATTTTACTCTATAGAAGTTGTCAGACATGAACTTTGGAAAAATGTCTGGAAGAATTGCGCCTTTCCAGAGTTTGCCGTTCATAAATGACGAACCCAGTCAAACAATCTCGATCTGTTCACAACAGCAGGAACATTTCGGGAACAGTCAGGCAAGGGGTGGTGCCTGGCTATAGAGCGCCCACTCGGTCATGGTCAATCTTCCAGAGATTTTCCTGCTGTACATTTGGGCTCACTGACATTTTCCAGAAATTCTAGGCCCTCTGGAAAAATTCAGGAAAATGTCCGAACTTCAGAGCATGTGTGAAAGCAGGTTGTTGACCCATGTGACCAAATTTGAAAACTGGGACATGTAATAAAGGTTTTCATGTGAGCAGTCCATGTCACAAAGTAGTGAGGATTGAAATGGACACATTTTCATCATAGTTACCATATTTGTAGTTTTCATCAGACAGACATCTGTGATTTACTTTGCAAATATACAGAATCAGTCTGCATCCTGTGACTTTGCCAAAAAGATGAGAAGAAAAAAGATTCTGGGAGAGTTAATTCAAATACACTGCATGCTGGGAAATATGCCAGTGAGCATAATTAAGATGTTCTTTCAACTTACAATTTAAACTCACAGCGGCTCTGGAGCTGATAACCACCAAGGTGAAACTGTCAAAAGCATAAGTAAGAAGTGAGTCACTGATTAGAGATCAATCATTTTCTCTCTTTTGTTTGAACACCACATGTTCAGCGTTGGGCTCGGCACCAACACACACTTATGTGCTGTCGTTCCCTCTAAATTCATCCATCCTGTAGTTGTGCCTGCTGCCATACTGTAGCTGAAACACTTCCATTAACCCTTTCCTAAGTTGAATGAATGCGCAATGTGGATTTCCACTTAAAATATTTCTATAAAGCTTTGTGTTGATTAAAGTATGTAGTAATTATGTCTACAGTCCTCTTCATTTCAGAGGAATGTGTTGTTGTATCTGATCCACTGACTGTAAATGTGCTATGCTCTCTCTCTCTCTCTGCAGGTAGGGGTTTTGTGGTTAAATGTCCTGCACTGGAGCTTCAGAATATCAAATGTAAATCACCAAGACATAACCTTGGAGAGAGAGAGAGGAAGCCTGGAATAAATGAGTTCTAGCCCACATCTTCCCCTGATTGTGTCTGTTTGGACAGCACGCAAAGCCTATGGCTGGTAATGGTCCCAGCACTAATATCAATTAGCATGCAATATCAATTAGCTACCAATCTCACAGCACATTAGCAGGGATAATAGGTTGACCCCTAATGCCACCCGTCCACTGGGTTGCAGTTGGTCTTCCCAGTCTACACTCATGATCACTGCATGCTACAAGACATTAATTATTGAAATCATCTCCTCCTGAGCTGAGATTTTTTTTTTTTGAGATTCAGGTTTCACAGAGCAGCGCCGCAATGAGGAACATTGCTATTCTTTAATCCCCATCTCACTGCGGTATAGTTGGCCTCAGCCTGTATAGCGATGGAAGGGTCTATAAATGTTCTATGCTCTGCGTCCCGTGAGTTACAATGCTCAGGGCAGGCAATAACTCACACCATTAAACATAACGAGGCTGAGGCATCAGCAACAACAAAAAATAATGTCCAATGCTACGATGATGAGATATAATATTCCTTTCCTTAGTGTTATCAATGAATCTAGACAGCTACAGAAGGTGGTTGCGTCGTTGCGTCCCCTGCAAGGATCATCCATCTAGCAAGGTCAATTAATCTGATTTGTACTGAAAACAAATGCGATTATCTTAAATGATCTGCATCAGCCTGTCACCATATGGTGCTATTTTTGACAATAAAAGTTCTTGCAACAAGTGAAAAATGCATCTCAAACCCCAAAAAATGGCTTTACAGATTCAACACTTAACAGTTAGTCCGCCTTTTTCATGTGGTTTGGACGGCAGTGATTTTAGCCTTCAAACGAACAATTGTTGTTACGAGAAATAACTAAAATATCAGGAACTATTATTTAGGCCCTAACAGAAATAGTTCAAACATTTTCACATGGTAAAAAAAAGTATGCGATTCAGAGGCAGAGGCATTTCTTCAAAAGCCCTAAAGGTCAAAGTTTTCGATGTGCAGCAACATACAGTAATCTCTTAGTCATATTTTAGATGTGGGCGCTTTAAATCCCACTCGCTCACAGACATTGCAGACGGTTTAAATTCATCATCACGAGATGAGGGCGATGCAGTTCATTGACATATACAGTACATGCAGAGTATTTGTTCAGCTAGGAGTTCATCTATTATTTTTACTCATCCATGATATGTAGATCTATGTCATTACACACCGTTGTGATTACAATTTCTTCACTCTTGACATCGTTGTGCCACGCCAGGCTGCCGCGAGCGAGAGATTGTGATTCGTTATCTGTTAACGCAGTACTATCTGCTCCACGTTCAACTGTGTCGGCATGACAATCAAAACTCTTTAGCAATTAACCTGCTCTGTCACCCCACGCTGAGATGGACTGCTGGACTGATGCTGAACTTCAGAGGTGACAAAGGAATTTAAAAAGGACACGAGGGTAACCTTGCAAATGAAAGCTGACATGCTATGCTCAACAGAGACGGTACATATTTTATCAGTATGAGGCCGATATTCGGAAGCTGCTGTTGGAAAACAAACGTCACTTTAGTTTCTCATGGAAAACACTCTTTGCATAGAGTCAAACTAAATTATTAATTATCATGGGTAAAAAACAAGGCATTTACTGATCACTCCATATGTCTTTGAATGTCTATTCTATTAATAGAGTAAAGTTAGTGCAAGCATTATTAATTATAGAAACAAAAAGTAATAAAATATAAATATACATATAATATTGTAATAATGCTATTTCATAATGGCATTATCATGATGTCATTATGAAATGGCAGGAGGACGTCATAATCCTGCCTTATTAGCCTTCATTATTTTCAGATCTATTTAAAATTTAGGTCATATCTATAATCATATGTGATAAAGACAAACCTCCAAAAAAATGCATTTTTGAACTAAGCATGACGTCATGACTGACTTCAATGTGACTTCTTCATGACGTCACCTATTATATGACATTAAGTGATGGGGAATGATTTTGTTATCAATATAGGCTTCATATAGACACTCCAGTCTTATTATTTTCAGAGATATCGCAGAGAAAATGTGTTTTTCGGATCATATTTTCTTGACCTTGACCTTGACCTTTGACCGATCGGCTCCAAAAGTTAAGCATCTAGAGACACGATCCCAAGTAATATTCAGACCAAGTTCGGTGAAAATCTGTCAACAAACGCACGCAAAGAAAGACGGGGGAGAAAAAAAGACCCTGCTTGAGGGTCTCAAGGTAAAAACTGTAGCAATAGTTGGACAGAGTTTTCTAATATTCTTAGATTATGTTTTAGCCCATTTTTTTAGTGGATTAGTGGATTGCTATTTTAACGGTGGATTTGCCACGTAGTCAGAGATTCTCTGCAGAGGAAACGCATTCACTTTGCACACGAGCAGGTTATCTGTGTGTAACGAGCAAGAATGAACACATATTGTCCACCAATTTATGGAAGTGCATGCTATCTTGACTATGCGGCCTTAAAAAGAGTGCGCAGTCCCTTTTCTCTGCCTCAAGATATCACTGCCCCAGCAATGTGCCTGACCTCACCTCACATTAATACTAACATGCTGGTTTAGCAGCTATTTAAACAACAAGGGCTCAAGAAGTTGATCTCTGGTTCAAACAAAATTTTGATTGGTACAGTTTAAAGAAAAAGTCATTCAAATGTACATTTTATGTTTTTATCTCATGTGTGATGGATGTTAAAGCACATTTCTCTATACAAGCTGCAAACAGCCTGAAAACCTTTTGTCTTTGTCTTTTCTAACATCGTTGCATGCAGCTCTGTGATGTTAACGCAGTGGATCAGCTTTCTGTCTCTGTCGCAGCAAGGATTTTTTTGTTGTGGCCTCTTCATAACCCTGCCCGGTGGAGAGTACTCGAGGAGGAACCTGAGACTCCAGCTTGTTCTCCAAGCAGCGTTTGAATTACATAATGTGGGTGAAATCCAATTGTCTTCAATCATCTCAGGCTCCCATGTTATCCATCATTTTTATTAGTGCGGCAGTGAGATAAGACTTTGTTATGTTTCACAGAGAATCCATTTTCACGTGAGAAAGAACAGCGATTAAATGTTTTAACTGCGAGGTTACTTGAATCGCACAGCTGCTGGACCTGCAGGTTGGTACTTCTGAAGCAGAGGAAGACATCAAACAAAGGAGAAGGAAGAGCTGATTTCAAAAAAAGTTTGTATGTTCTAGTGACAAATCCCACTGCTTGGAATGATTTAAAGGGTAGAGCAGGCCTGGTAAAGTGGCTGTTGCACAGCACAGGGATTTATGAAATTGAATTTCAATGGCACATTGAGCAGTTCATTGAGAGTGTGCCAAAAGTGAGAATCCTATGACGGATTGAGACAAATCACTGCCCAAATTAGCTGACAACAAGATGCCTGAGGCATTGCATTACTATTCAATTAGCATTTAAGAGGGCTTTGGGGAGAATTGTTTTGTTCTATTTTGCAGATAAAATATGAGCATCTCCCACAGATTTCTCATTAGGGCCACTTTGAGGGTAACTCTCGCCCCATTTATCTTCTGTGATGTGAACCCCTGGCGAATTGCGAGCTTCAGATGGAGAAGAGAGGAGACACTATTGAGTTATGCTCATTGAACTGCAGTGTGGCAAGTAGTTTACTACTTTCCTCTCGTTTCCTATCTGGATCGGTTGATGTCGAATGCATCGTGGGCGTCCATAAACATGATTGCAGCGATAACAACATCCTTCCATATTCAATTTGTCTGGGTTTTGATGAGTAATCACACTGGTGTCTCGTGTCTCCTGGTCTCCACTGAAACTCTGTTTGACATCGCAGGCTTCATCATTCCATCACATTCAATTCAGACTAATGTCTGCCATCTGTAATTTTATTACGTGGTTTTCTCACAGCACCGCATAGTCTCGGAAGCCAGACATCCCTCCTGCAAAAAATGCCTACTTTTTACTTTGACATTTTTCATAAATGATAATTCCACCTTATCTCAGTCATCAGCTTGTTCTACTCTAATTTTATTTTTCATGAATCCATTATGAAGACTTATAATGCGCGAGACACATTTTCTTCAGTCTTAATGTGCATTAATCATTGGAGCTCTAATCTGCTATTCTTGTGATTATGGCAGTGGCTATGGGCCAGAGCTGATCAACACGGATGACGCCGGGTTAGTGTTCCTCCTGGGCTTCTGTGACCAAGAAGCCAAATAGCAAAAGAAAATCAACACAGAAAAGGCCAGTTAAAGACCAGTACAGAAAGAGGCTACAGCTCTATTCCCCTCTTTTTTCTCACAATCAATTTGATTTTCTCTTTTTAATTATGGCAGGATGATGATGTATGCTGCACTAATAAGACATGAATGGGAAATGAAAGGTCGGTGAGACCTAGATAAATGACTCCCATTATTTCACCAATCGGATAGGAGCCCCTCTATATGTTCTAATTTGAATGATAATAAAATTCTGAATTGCTTTGTCCTGGCAGGCCACTTTCTCCGTGATAAGCAGCCTGGCAAGGTAACCTTGTCCTGTAACCCAGACTCCCGTTGCCTTCTGAGACCTTTGATTGCTTTAAATTATGGTAGAGAAAATGTGCATAGTTCAAGCCGGCATCTGATTCCAAGATCATGTGACTAAATTATCTTTTGATTTTGCCTTTTTTATTTTCATCAAACGGTTACAAAATGAAAGTTTTATGCAAAAATAAGCATTTTCTGTTCTTCAGGCAAGAAAGGAAATAGATCAGCAGCAATCAATCAATTATAACATAGAAGATTTGGTTTGGTCCATTAATATATAAATAACATATATGTAGTGTACTTCAAAGCACAGTATTTCAAAGATGGCAATGTCAGATTGAATGAAGCACTAAGCGTCCATTATATGTGTTTAGAAGTCCTAAATGAATTGCTTATTTTTAGCTTGCCCATTGGCAGAGATGGATGATGTGGCTTTGGGAGTATAAATAATAAATCACATTGTCCTTGTCATGGAATACGTTTGAAAAGCCATGAAATGTGATAAAGTGTCTCTTCCGGGTTGTCTGATATCTGTGGCACTTGTGAGTTGACATGCGCTGCTGTATAGGTTACTGATGGCACATCAGAGCAAGTTTCAGTGGCTCTATCGCACAGGAAAGGCGAAGGCAAAACAAGTCGATTACCGGTCTGTGACTCTGGAGCAGGGCTGCAGGAGCCGCAGCTGTCTGGATGTAACTCATCAGACGCCAAGTCACACACTAAGTACTTCTAATACAACAACTATTACTACTACTACTACTACAACTGCTCCTCTGCAGTCGGGAGTTGAGCCGTCAGAGTGAGTGTCATCTTTAAAGTTCCTTCTTAAAATGCACTTCTACCAGAACACCGTTCCTGATCTGAACTGCTTGTTTGTTTTATTCATTTGAATCAGATAAGTGTTCATTTTATTGATTTGCTGCCTTGCCTTTTGTGACTTGTCACTGTGTTTTGAAAACTTCTATATAAATAAAGTTTATTATAGTATCGTTACTAGTACTTCTACCAAACTACTGCTACCAAGACTCCTACCAGTTATAATGACACTGTAAAATGTGTTAACAAAAAACACACAATAAAGCCTTATGTCCCAATTTAGTTGCAAAGTGCAAGTACAAGTTTGAGGTTAAACTTTACTCCATTAGTATTTCTATGTCATGCCACAATTCTATTCCATTTCCAATGGCAACACTGATTTTTTTAACTCAGCTACATTCATCGGACGTCTGTACAGTAGTTGCAAGCAAAGCACTGTATGAAAATGTATAAGCTGTACAAGCTGTGTAATTTCATTAACATTGTCCTATATGCAGTATGTTACTATAGTTCCAACAAATACACTGAGTCACTGGATTCACCATATAACATCACACAAATTACCAAATTCTGTTCTGCCAATTACTGTGCTGTCAAAATATGTACCGCTGTATGACTTGGTATTTTTGTAGTGTTTGTAGCAGCTTAAATGACAGCAAAGGTTATTTAGTTCTTCCAGAAATTGCCTTTGAGATATTTAAGGATCACTCTGTCCTTTTAAAAATGTCACGTCATTTTTCATTCTTCGTTTTTTTTTTCAGGTCTTTCTTTCTCATTAAGTTGTATAAATGTGTGTGTCTTTTGATATCTGCTTCGGATAAATGTTTACGCAAGTAAATGAACTTGAATGTAACTTAGTCAGCAGACGGACTCTCCACTCCCAGACTTGCGTCATGCCTGTTTAACTCGCTGTGGGAGCAGCATGGCTGCGATATGTCTCAGCCAACTGAAGGGCTAAGTTGAGCAGAACTGGGTTTGTCTTTTAATTAACTGGGAATAACAGGTCAGCCCGTGGATATAGGAGAGCATCATGCCGAATTGGAGAAATGTGTTTTTGTAATAAATAGCAATGATGTGGTTTCATGGATTCATTTATTTTGATTAGGTGCAGCATTGTTTCACTTTATGAAATTAATTGAATTCCTCATGCGTTCAAGTTAACGGGCAAACGAATTTATCAGGAACAGGGAAAGTGTTCTCCCTTCAGCTGTGCTGGGAACATCGCCCGTGTGTGTGTGTGTTGTGAAGCATATGTGGTTTTATGAGGATGTGCTTGTTTTCCTGACCCTGGAGGAGCTGGACAGTAGCCTCAGAAAGAATATCCCACAAACAAAATGTGTATGTGACCCCAAGGCTATTACTGAACAGCATTAGCCATTTTTTAATGAATTGCAGTGTCACCATACTGGCGTCCGGGGAGCCCACCGCCGCTCAACCGGTGTCAGCTGGGATTGGCTCCTTATTTGTTTGTGTGTTTGCAGCAAATATGCAGGGGGTTTACTTATTCACTGTGTTTGCTGTGCATTTCTGTGTCTGGTGGCATTGTCTGCGTTGTCAGTGCGCTCCTTGATGGTGCACGTTGTGTCGTCAGATGTTCCTTAATCTGCCTTTGTTTTATTCATATGCTGTGCATGCGTCGTCAAATTAGTGACAGTGGGGATTTTTTCATCGGCCTTTTTCCTCTTTTTTAAAAGAAAATGTCGCTGTGTGTTTCGCTCTCAAGACCACAGACGTGGCGTTTCGAGGGAAATCAGGCGCTCATACCTTCCTCACCTGGGTTTCTTAAATGATAAAAAACGAATTGATTACATTTAATTAAATGTAATTGAATCAATGATTTGTTGCTCATATGTGACAAATCTAGCACATAATAAAGTCAGCAGCAAGTAAAGAAGGGGAGGAGTGCTGTCGGAGACATCACTGGATTTTCTTCTGAGAACATCAAAGCACAGTTGCTCTGAGGACATGATAGGGCGGTGTACCTGTTTTTTTTATCTGTGAACGTTGCCCTGATATTTTCTGAAGCCTGCCTACAACTGACACAGCCTTCAAATTGTTATCTCTGTGCTTCCTTCCTCCTTATCCCCCTCCGCGTCCTCCAACCCCATAACATAAAAACACTCTGCAAGTCCCTGTGTCAGCAGAAAATATGGTGAGATATAATGGTCATGCAACACGGGGTGCAGAAAGTGGGAAAAAAGAATGCACTTACATCCTCCACCGTGTGCAATTTGTTAAAAAAATACAGATTTCATATTTCAGAATATTTTTCCTTTTGTTTCCAACTGTTCTCAAAATAGAAACACATATTGCATATGAGACAACATTACCTCCTCAGCTAAAGTGGAGAGGAGCTGAGGTATGTTTTAATGGAGCTAAATTTAATCTGAGTAAAGTAGTGATTATGTAAATTCCTCCGCACAACAATGGGATCATCAATAAGAGCGGGATGTTCATTAGGCTCAGCGAGCTTTAATATATGGACGTTATGGCTAATACACGGAGCAGATTGGTAAGCAAGCCCACTCATGCATGAGTTCTCCGTTAATCGTGCGACTCTGTATTCCAATGTGTCAGCCGCATGGGATGTTACATCTTATGCTCTTCTTTTTTTTTTACAAATGATGTTAGCAGCCACAGCTTACAGAACCAGCAAATGTAGTCCCTCCACATTTTATCCATGTAGCCCGATATTTAATTCTTCAGGATGAAAGGAAGAACGGACGCTAGTTATCTACCTGTGGAGGGAACAAGGCACCTGCTCAGGACTGTGACATTCAAGACATAATTGGACCAAAATTATGTCTCATTTTGTTGATAATTGCGAGATGAGACCGACACTATTCAGAGATTAACATTCAAACTGCAGAAACGTATTTAAATGTTGTGGTTAGTTCAGATTTTCTGTGCCTCGAGGGGAAATGAGTTTTTTCTGACTGTTTGACTGTTTTCTTCGACCTCACTGGACGCTAACACAAGCTCACATATGGACTCACACAGGCAGGTAAAATGGATGTGATAAACATATATGAACAGCGGTGTGCGGGAGAGGGACAAAACTAATTCAAAATTTTGCTCAAAACAGAAAAAAGACGGTTTTGCAAATGCCTCAGATTATGATTAAATTGGTTTGTTTTTGTGATAACGACAACATGAGACTTGAAAGCTGTACCCACAATACCTTTTCAGGATAAGAAAGAGCCACCTGAATGGCATTTATATAAACTAGGGCAGATGTTGCACCTGTTGTTATGATATTTACAAAAACTTCTATGTAAATTGCTTCATTATTTAGCACTTACCCTATATTTATCTTTTTTATAAGAAAAATAAGGTTGTGTTTGTCTTTTCTACAAAGAGCCTCTTTAACTGTAAAGAAAAACATGACATATTTTTTTTGGAATGTCTGTCTTCCTCTTCTGAAATATGGCTCCACCTGCACCAAGCACTCACTGCTCCCTTCTCACATCTTGATTTTGGACACTGTTTAGAGACATTTGTTATGGGAAATCAATCAAACCGAAACAGTAAAATCGGATTTCGAAAAGTGACGGTGATGCTGTATGTCCTCCCCTCATCCCCTCAGAGAGGAAATTACACCCTGGAGTCAGTGTCATAAGAACTTCAATAAAATGTTAATGTCATCCTTTTCACCCCCCCCCCACCACAATAATTGATCCCTATAGGAAAATGCTACGGCTGGCAGCGAACAACTTTTCTATTTATCACACAATGTGCACTAATCTCCCATGACATTAAATCTGATAACCGGTATCGGTGAATATTTGACGTTGCAAAAAAAAAAACACCTGCATAGCTTCCTGATTTACAGAGTAAATACCACCAGACAACTCCAACAACAGAGCGCCACCCCCCCCCCACCCCCCCAAGACAAACTTGCAAATTCAAAGTTGTGTTTTAATATATAAATATATTAGCAGTGGTAAAAGTAGACTAAGCAGCAGACTTAGCAGTACTAAGAACTAATGGCTAATGATGATGATGATGACACGTGTGTGTGTGTGTGTGTGTGTGTGTGTGTGTGGCGAGTGTGAAAGTGACATAACTTGAGGTTTATCTGTCTCCTCCATCACTCAATTTATTGCCTCCGTCACCAACTCACAGCTGAAAATAAAGACATTGATGCCTTTTCCTCTGGCAGAAGTCACAGCAGAGGCAGAAGTAAACGAGGGAGGCTGAAGGGAAGTGGGTGCACCGCAAAAGTAAACCACATCACCCCGGATATGTAGCAGTGAGAGCACCTCAGCTGGGCTTTTGCTCCAATGTATTGGCCTTACTCACCAAGTCCATGATTTTTGTCGGTGGTGTAAAGTGTAAAGAGCAGTGAGCGGGTCACTTGTGTACGCTGAAAGTATAACACGGTATGTCCCTGATGCTGTTCAAATTCCCTTTGTTAAAAGGAGTCTGAAGGACTCTGCACTGTCAACGGCAACTTGTCGCTAAGTGTCACTAACTACTGTCTAATGAGACAGCTGACTCCACTGGCTGGAGGCCGCTCGCCCAGCAGAGCACAGGCAGTAATTCAAAACTGAGACAGTTATCGGTTAATGGTGGGAGGGGGGAAATCGATAAGGACAATTTGGGAAGGCTTTAAGAGACAAGAGTGCAGAATGCCCTGGTGGCTGAATAGTTACAGAGCGTGCCACACGACCACAAGGTCCACAGTGTAAATTCGGACAGGGACCTCTATTGCATGTCAAACGCCTCCGCTCTCTCTCTCTCTCTCTCGCTTTCTCTGTCTCTCTCGCTTTCTCTCTTTCTCTCTCGCTCTCTCTCTCTCTCTCTCTCTCTCGCTTTCTCTGTCTCTCTCTCTCTCTCGCTCTCTCTCTTTCCTGTCTGCATTTTCTCTGTCAAACAAAGAGCAGAAATGCCCCAAAAATGTATTTTGTCTTTCTTGAATGACTCTAAGTTTGAAAGCACTTTGCTACGGAGAACATTTCCTTTTGCTCTTGTGAAGTGATCAGAAGTGTCGTGGTGAAATTACCCCTCTGCATTGTCTCACACCCTCAAGCGTCTCACCTCTCTTTCTATTTCTCAGTGCTCCCCGGCAGAGGCGGCGCGTCATCTATTTATTTACTGTCACAAAAATCACGGATCCCTCTGCGGCAGCATTTTAGATCTCTTCAGGAAAACAAGGGGATAAAAGAGACAAGTGAATTCATCCAAAGGGCCCGCAGCATCCAGCAGGCCCCACTGCTGCCGTCTCACGTCTGTCTGGCGTCTGACGCTCGCGTGTGCAAATAAGCACTGAGGAAAAGAGAAGTACAGCAAGGGGTTGTGAACTTTCCCTCTCTGTTTTTGAGTGGCAGTATGTCCCCCCTCCCATGAATACCAAGGGCAACCCGCCTCCATTATTCATAACCCAGCTGTTCTAAGGTGCCCATATTTACACTTATATTGCAGAACCAGCAAGTGGCCTTTTCCCTTTTTAATACTGTGACTGCCATCCCCCTCTCCCACTTCTGCAGCAGGAGGACCAGCCAGTGTCGCTCTGGGGCAAAAAATGTGCACTGATGGGTGGCAGGCTGGCGAATATATAAACAATGCCTGGTAATATCATATTTGTCCCGTGAATTATTGAACAGAGTTTTATGATGCTTTTTAAAGTCCATGAGAATTTGATTATAATTTGATTATAGGCCGCTAGTTCCTGAGGACGTCGACTTGATGAGGTTATTCATACGGTTTAAAACCGCAGCGCTGTGCCTCGCTTAGGGACGTCTGAGGAATAATGAACAGCAGAAATTTACCAGGGCGAAAATCTCAATGCAGAATACAACTGCAGTGATCAACAGTCATTACATGGCCACCGGCCAGCAGCCCAGGCAAATGAATAACACATGAATCCCTGTTGATGAAACATTGGAGAGTAGTTACCAGTACCCAGCTGTCTCATTGAGATAGTATTCATCGCCAAGTGGAGCAGATCTGGTCAGAATACAAGCCAAGCAGGTGCTATGTAAGCCTCACGACCCCATGGGGGCGACTGCTAACAGGTTTGAAAATGACCTGGTCCGGCAAGCACAGGCAGATTGTTTCACTTTCTTCATTTCCCTAATAATCCCTCAAAAGGACAGAGGCGGTTTGCCGGTGTCTCTTACACAGATCGAGTCGGCCGATCGCAGTTATGAGTCAGATACGCTCTCACTAGACGGCACTAGAAGATTCGGTTGCAGAGATGTCCCCCGGTGGCTTCAAAAATCTATGGCCGGCTACTGCGGCTTGAGCCAGTCTATCATCTGCGACGGTCAGCCTGCCCGTGACTTTGGATTACGCTCCCCAATCCCGCTCCGTTCCTTCCCACGGGACACAAAATGAGAGCATGGTCGAGAGCGGCGACAGGATGAAGTTACGGAACGAGACACAAATCTTGTTTATTGTATGTGGTCAGACTGCACGGGAGGATTGGGCTTAGCTGGAAATGGCCATTTGTTGCTGTTGTTTTTCATCATTTTCCACCAGGGACACCTTCAGCTGACACCGTCTGAGAGACTGTAAACACATTTTGATGTGAATTATACACCTCTAACACAGGGAAGGAGGTCTGAACACGCTGTGTTCCTTGTTAGGTTTATATGTTACGCTGAGACTGTTTTTTTGCAGCACAAAGTGGAATTTGACGTCAAAGAGAGTACCATGCAGGGACTACTTTCTTACTCTCACTGTTCAAAGTGTTTAGAAGTTGTGACTTATTATTGACCGTTAATAAATCACTTCTACTTGTTACTTCTACTATTGCTGCTATACATAAGACAACATTTGGGATGTTAACTTTCCCTTTGACTGGTTGATTCTGCGTTTCCATAAAACAAAAAAATTGGACCAGAATTCTCAAAATTAACATTCATAGCTGCAGTTTATTATAAATTTTAAAATCCCTAATAGCATTTATTTCTGAATTGCCAACATTTCATCACTGGTGGAAACCATTTATTTCCAAAACATCTACTTTTTGTGAGCAAATCTTTGTGAATATGCATTTTTCATCTAATTTGTTCGTCCATTGCTCATCTAATATTTTTCAAACCATAATGGAAAATTCCCAAGAAACCTTCTGAGATTTGTTTTTTATTGGGTTGTGATGATTTATAGGCCATTTATTTTTATTTTTTATATGTTTTTTGGGCGTTTTTCAAACCTCTGTTTGATAGGAAGGTTATTACAGGAAAGTGGTGAGAGAGTGGGGAGGACACCCTGCAAATAGTCTGGGCTGGATTCGAACACGCGGCCGCCGCACACGGGGCTAAGCTAACCGACGCTTTGGTTGTGATGATTTATAATTGTAAAAGAATTAAAAAGGATAAACCACGGGATTTTTCCAGCCTGGCAACCCTTTTTTTTTTTTTTTGATCAGTAGTGGCTTATCAAGCTTTTGAAAATTACTAAATAAATAAATAAATAATCCTATTAGTTACAAGTCTATTACAAAAGGGCCCCACGCTAAAAAGTGGTATCATAAACGTAATTTCCACATTAAAAACGTGTCTAAAAATTGATATTCTCCTACACATGATGTCAACAACATAGTTCCTTTTTTCGAGAAGTTACTGCAGAGCTAATGGAGCTCCTGTGTGAGACGGCTGTACGTCAACATGTCTGCACAGGTAAAACCAAGATGCTGATACATCAGAGATAAATGGGTCACGGCTGCTCAGGGGGGAGACGGAGAAGCAGACGAAGGTGCAGAGATGGGGGAAGGAGGCGTCAGATAGATGCAGTGCATCATTTGCATAGCTGCGGCTCAAGTTCTGTTGTTGTAATTGTTGTTGTCAGTGCTGTTGAGTCACCGGAGAGCGGCGGAGGTGATAATGTCACGCAGACTGCCTGGCATGTAGGGCAGCAGCTGCCTCATTTCTGAGACGTTCCACATTTTTGCGCGTCGTTGTGAAGGAGATGTCATCTGAGCAGAAACCTATCTGACAGCTGAGAGTGAAATGAGGTGAGAAATCAAAGTCACATTCTATTTGGGAACGTCTCCGCGCTGCCTATCTGCAGGCTGAGATCACCAAGAGCCTCCCTGCCCACCCTCCTCCCCCTCCTCCTCCTCCTCCTCCTCCCCCCTCTCGCTCTCTAGGTTCCACGCAGGATAGGCCCCAAATCCGGCTCTGTGAAATAACATGCTATTATTGAGCGGGAGCACACATACACATCCAACATGTACACATAGAGTATAGGCTCTTACACTTAGATGCTGAATATGTGGAAACACATCAATTTTCCTGCAAAAATTTCATGAAAAACAATGCCATCTTTTAAAAAAAAATAAAACTGTAGCCTCAAGCCGTCTTTCCACAATATGTTAAATAGATAATAAACTTCATAATTAAAACTGGCTGTGATCTATGTCTATATATGTCTATATTTAGGTGACATCAATAGTTAAAGAAGCTTTGCTTGTTTACTTTTATCCTGACTTCCCCCAAGAGAAACTTGCATGTAAACACTTTATAGCTCGGCACCAGCAGGGAAGTAACCCGTTGTTGGGCGGGGAAACTAGCAGGATGGATGACTCCTTTCACAGTCTGACTATTAGTTTTCATTAGGCGGCCCAGGAAAACCGGGAGATTTATAGTGCACATTTGCTTTAAATTCAGCCCTGCAGGGTTTCACCTGATTGCTGCATGGAACAGACAATGATCATTTCCCATCCATCTCCACACTCCGCTTCCATTTCCATAAATTCTCCCTGTCTGTGGGAGAACAGGAGCCTGTCACAGTCTACAATGTCACAAGCGAAGACATCCACCCAAGCTGGACTTCTAGTTGCTCCAATCCCAACCTTAATCGGCCAGGGCTGAGCGTGGATCGCACCTGACAGATGTGCACCTTGAGTTGTTCACATCCGAAGACTTGTCACTCACAACTGTTCAGGAACTCTTCCTTGTAATACAAAAAGGACTCTTTTTTCTTCTCTTTCCCCCTCTCTCTCTCTCTCTCTCTCTCTCCAGGCAATATGCTGCAAATTTTCTCTCGGCAATGTTTCAAACCATTGATTTTCTGGATGACCTGGCCGACCATGGAGGTCAATCAAAGATGTTTGTCACAGTGGGAAAAGGGGGTCATTTTCTCAGAATGGAAATAATCAAGCCCCTCGCTGGAACATATTACACAATGTTCCGTACGCCATCGACAGCAATTGCCCATTATTCACCAGCGTGAGATGAAACACAGGCGAGCACCTCTTGAAATAATTCCATTGGATTTCTCTTCTGCAAAGTGACCAGTTTACATGTTTCCATCGATATTTGTTGTTCTTGTTTTGTGACTTTGAGTAATCATTTGCTCATCGTTATTCCACACTTCTCTCTCAGACAGGGTGTGATCGTTGCCATTATGAAAAGCAATGTCATATGGCCTGTCCAATGATTAATTTCAACTGGCATGGTGATATAGGATTTCCTCCCCCACAGCGGGATCAATAGCTTCTTCCTCCGCTGGGTAAAGTCTGAAATTTCATTAACCCATTTAGAAAGACTTGACCATCTTTTGTGAGTTATTATGAAAGGGTAAGAAGGCCAAACACATTTGTTAGCCAGGATGACGTCCTCCCAGGTTGGCATTTTTTCCTCATTGGCTGCTGGCCTACAGAATAGAAATGATGACGATGATTCATATGCATTCCAGTCAATGGCAGATAAATCCCTGTGTTTAGCCAATCAATAATGTTGCGATCCATCAATTGTATTTCTCTATTCCTGTCAGAGACGCTCTCCTCCTTTAAACAATATTTTGTATTCACTGCGCTGATCATGAATAAATGTTTTGCTTAGAAATTCCAAACCTCCCGTTTGGTTGGCAGCCATGTTGCTTCAGACCTCCTCCATGTTTTATTCATATTCCTTGGGTCCACGCAGCGGAACTCAAAAGCAGCGGACCTGATGTGTTTGATTCCTCTGATCACTCTCACTCCTAAGCATGTTTTCCGCCCCTCTGTCGACTGTTTCATTCAGACCCTGATGACTGAGCTCCATCTTTTTCCACAACATTAGGCTTCAACCCATTAGCATCGGAGGGGTCTATCTGTTCGGGCCAAGCAGCCTGGTGTGGCTGTGAAAGAGGCAGGCCGCCATGCAGCCGTCATCATGTGCGTCTGAACGGCCTTGTCTGCGAGTCATTCCGCCCAGTGAGCTGCTTCTTACTGCCCGTTCTCGGAGTGAGCAGCTCCACTTCTCTGTCTGATTGTTGCTCCTCTGGAGCTGAACCGCCTGCTGTTACACGTCCTGAGGGACAGCCTGCTTCATCCATGAGGGGAAAAAAAGGAAGGAGAGAGCGAGAGAGAGAGAGAAGGAGAGAAAATCAATTTCTCATTAAACAAATTTGTAAAAAGCTGCATCAAAAGGTGGTCAACATTTGCTTTGGCAGAGCTTTCAGCTTGATGCGACCTTGGGAGTGCGATGCGTCGCCTGACAAATAGCACGCAAGCATGTTGAGGATGAAGTTGTTGCTTTTGTCTCACTCGGGATTGATGGCAGGGCCATCGCTCCCTTCGCTTTCTAACGCGGAGAAACAACGGCTCGGCGGCCTCGCAAATCAGCAGCCAAGTCAATAGGAGGGTTTGTTTCCACGTGACCGAAAGCCGATGAGAATTAAATCCAAAGAGGAAAAGTGTGAGGAATAAAACAAATCTAGGGGAAACTCTGAAGTCCCGTCACAGGACAGAGGAGGGAATGTCATCTTCTCCACGTCCTCTCCAGGCAGAAGAGTGAAATTATCCATCCCCATGTGCTCATACATCTTTTCTTTTACAGATGACCAGCTTTCCCCTTTGGAATTGACAAGCTCAATTTATACTCATTTCACTTCTCTCCACAGGCCACACAAAGGCTCCTTCCTGAGTCGTACCTGCCACAGCTATCAATAGAGTGAGTCGTCATGGGCTACCTAATGCAGCCCGCTCCCACTGAGGTAATCCTTCAGAGGCGTCCCACGGCCTGAGAGAAATGTCAGAGCGCTGCTGCAAGGATCAGTCTACCCTTGCATACAGAGATGGAGATATATCTTATTTAAGCCTGATTTAATTTGGGGCTGCTTGGAACTGGCAAGGGGAAGTGTTGGGAGTGGAACAGAGGGTGGGAGCTGGGGATGCAAAAAGTCTGTCTTTATTTAGAGGCACTGGCTCCGGTACAACATTGGCCAGATGCACAACAAACTGACAGATGTCGTGGTCACAGATATTTCTCTGCTCAGATTACCACCTGTACGGCCAGATGAACGGCTACTGGAGGCTGGGGCGCCTGATGTAATGCATCTTACACAACTGACTTTATCCTGCCATATTGTATATAGGGGGCTGGCAGTGTTTGAAAGTGCTACATTGATAATTCATTGTGCTCAGTCGGTGGTCGGCTCTAAACTTATGAATAAAACTTTGTGAAACATCTACTTCCATCAGGTTTTCATCTGTATTTCTGGTTCCCTGCGGTGCAGAGGTTCCACTGGGATCTAAAGCTGGTTCACATGTGTCTTTTTGTGGTTGCACAGGCTAAAAAACCACTGGTGGAAAACAAAAATGTACCAGTGTGTTTCACTGTTGCACCAAAAGACTTTTATTGTTCCCAACCATATTCGAAAGCATGATTAAAGTAGATGAACTGCTTACCTGTTTAGCAGCCATTTGCTTTCCATTCTTTTCCATTTACTACTTGGAAACAAGTAGACTATCATAGTAAACAATGTCTGACCTCAACATTTTTGTCAAAGTTACGTTATCTTGACACCGTACACCTTAAGAGGAAAGCTGGCACAGTTTTTGACAGCTCTTCTTGGTGATTCTTCAAGGAAGAAACAGGTTTGAAAATCAATGAGCGCCTGCCAAAAACTACTGAGTTGTCAGTAAATCAAATCCATACCAGCAAACATGGACATTGCTGTTGCCACTATAGAGGTTGCTGGGAGATTATTGTTGTGGTAGATTACATTTAGTTTAGGTTAGGTTTTTATTTTAAAACCCTGAAACGGACGGAAAACAGTGGCTCTCATTGTCCCTCATTGTCATGGTAATGCTAATATGACCCACAGGAGGTAACCTGTGGAAGCATACCAGACCGGTGTCGCCATGGTATCAATTAAATAAACATAAAGTTAAGGTTGTGGAACTACTTGGATAGGTTTAGGAAGACGTTAGCCGTGTTCCTATTCAGGGGCTTCAGAGGACTTTATTTTGTGAGACAACTTTTCCAAATATTTATGTGTATAATAAATCATACGGTAAGAAAGTACAATATGCTTTTAGAACAGACACATTGCTTTCATCTACTTAGCAGTACACCTTGATCCATCTGGACCAGGTACTAAAATACCAATTAAACACAACAATTCATTATCAAGACCCCAACACCTATCACTCTGTTTTAATTAAACATTTTTTCTGACACTTATTTTGACTTTGATGCAAATGCTTCGTCACATTCATTTATTGAAGGTCGATAAATCGGGCAAGACTCTTGTCTTGCACCAGCTCTCCAATTTATTTTCAAGAGAGACTGTGGAGCACAATGTGCCACTGAACAAAATCAGTGCACATGTGCACATTGGCTGTCATTAAATATGTAGAACTAATATCCAAAAATGAAGCTTTATCTATTGTATGCATGGCTGCCGATACAATGAGTTTGGAGTGGAACGGGGGGGGGGGGGGGGTTGTTCTGTTTCTGATATTTTCCAGCTCACTACTTTCTAATATATACTGACAGAGGACACTACAGGAAGGCAGCACAACAGAGGCTCAGCTTCCACTGCTCTGTATTCTGCTGGAGCGAGGATCTTCCTTCTGGGGGGGGGGGGGGGGGTACATTTACTATGCCACGTAAAGAAAAAAAAATATTTCTGGCTGAAGGAATAAATCAATTGAATGAACTACTTAAGTCTTTGATTATCCCCACCAATTTCTTTTGTCGTTTATTCATGCAGTGAAATATGTATGTGCTCGGAGGTCACAAGGAGCTTGATCCGTTTGTGTCTCATGTCCTCTTAATGACAGTGCAAAGGCGTTCACCCTCTCTACTGACCTCTCTGTCTGGCAGATGGCTTCACAGTACACACACAAGTCTGCCGGGAGGAGAGATGATGCCTCAACGCAAACAACACTCACAATCAGCTCTTTAATAGCTTTTTTTCCCCCCTCCACTGAGTCGGCCATAGTAACAATCCTTTGTAATAACTACAGCACAATGAGCAGGGGTTGAAATTTCCAGCGAAACAAAGAGGCCCTGTCGGCTGACGCAGTCATCTACAGGAGTGTGGATGGGTCAATAGCAGACGGAGGGATGAATTGTTGGCCCTGTTAGCCGTGAGTGGATCCGAGAGAGGGATGAGTATTCTCAGGGAGTGTAACATATTCCAGTCCATATCTCGCAAAAATGCGATTTGTTTCCCGCAGTGAGTATTGTATTGGTGATGAAAAGGATCCTGCAGGAAGGCTCTGGCATGTTCCTCATCTTGGAGAGAATCCCCAGATTAGAACGAGCACGGCCTCGTCTTAACAGAAAATCATATCATTCTATTACCTCTCCATCGCTGAAGACTGTTAGTGTGTGCAATGTACAGAGAGCTAAATGGATCAACCAACACATGCAGTCATGGTCACGCAGGAGGAAAATTCTTCAGGGGCAAAAAGAGCCATACAACAAGCGATTCTCTCACCTCATTGCTCACGCACGCGCACACACACCGTGATATTTGCAGTATTTCAGACCTGTTGTCTGGGAGACCATTCCTTGTTTAGATGTGTTGTCAAGGAAACAAAGATGGGGGGGGGGGGGGGCGCTGTTCATAGACTTTTTTTTTTTGAAAATCCATCTGCTATGTTGGAACAAGGAAAAAATAACGCTGCAGCCGAGTTGGACGAGTGCTTCTAATAAAATGTCTTCTAAAAGGAAAAGGGGTTTTATTGATTTTTTTTATTAATATAAAAATGGAGCTCGGTTGTTGTAAATAATCCCTTTGAATTCCTTTTATTGCCGTCCAACCAGACCAGTTACCTATGGAGCTGAAAATTGCATCGCACAAAAATCTACCATTTGAGTCAGGTAACCCTCTGTAGTGTAATTATCGCCTTACGGGCCACCCCTCTCTGTAATTCTGAATAACACGATGTCCAAATGCTTATAATCACCTGCGATTACTGGTGAAAGGTTAAGCTGATTCAATCCCTCGGCCCGGTTAGCTACAAAATCCAGAAAAATACTACAAAGACTGGGGGATTTGTGCGTCTGCTCGGTAGGGACGCTGAGCGATCAGATTGTTGCTTGGGGAGAATAAAAGCATGTTCTGCATGAGGAGTCACAGCGCAATTTCATTGCAGTTGCGTTACCCAGGAGAACAGCAGCAGCTGGACATCTGAGGTAGCAGACAAGCCCCATATTGTGTGAAGCGATTAAAAAAAAACAGTGCTGTTGCCTTAATATCCTCCCACAGCCTGGTTTCCTCCCTTTTCAAGCATTCCCTGATTCCTTCACATCCTTTACTGTTCTACTCCCCTGCCTTCCCTCCCTTGACCTATGTCTCGGCGATTTACGTTCCATGTTCAGGTATGTATGATGCAGTCATTCAACAAAAATGAAGTTTCCACCTTCCTCTGGCAATCACAAGTTAATACAGAGGCTGGCTCATTAATTCAGCGTGAGAATTGGCCACGGATTGGCCTTAAGGTTCAGGAGGTTGCGTGCTTGGGATGCGGGCTGCGCCACGTGCCCTGGTGTCACCCGGTGCTGATCAGGACTGACAGCAGCAATCAGATGTGGGACAACCTGCGCCCCAAGGATCTTAGACCAAACCCCTGCGCTCGCCCGCACACACATCGCAACTCATCAACACTGCGGCAATGCAATAATTGTTGAAGGTATTCTTTGAGGAGACTCTCCCGTGGTTTTCTGTTAAGAGCGAGGGCCTGAGGTGCCACCTCATGCCGTGATGCTTCTGCGTGGCCCAGGAAACATCGGATTCCCCCCAGGTAGCATTCGAGTGAGAAGGCCCTGTCAACGCGGCCGACACGAGGGGCTCGTCTTAAGGAGTAGGGGGAGACAGAGGAGAGAGTTGGAGGATGACAGAGGGAGGCGGCAAGAAGCGGGAGAAGTCCGGGTCATAGTGGGATCTGACAGCGGAGGGCAATGCTAAGCCTCATTTAGAATTCACTCCCTGAGAAGCAGCTGTTACATCTTTTATTGGAGGAACAAAGGAATGGCGTGCGATGTTCATATGAATTTTCTAAAGAGTAGCATCTAAAGGGACAAAAGGGAAACAGGACTGTGTGTGGGAAACACGAAATCCTTATTTTCGGGAGCACAAAGACAGCCAACATGCAGCTCATTATTCACCGCTCGCTGCTCACGGCTTGTTGTCTCCAGTGCAGGTTCTCACCCTGCCATCGTTTGGGTCAAAAGCCACCTCAGATGGAAAGCCAGGAGAGTTGTCTCCAACACTTCCAGACAAATCAATACCTGAGATCCTTTTTTTTCTGCATGGAGCCCCTCTTTCCTTGAAAATACATACGTTCGGCCCTCTCGTTCAGTCTGAGATTCATTTAATTAAAACAAGGACTCGCTCCAGCATGAAGTCTAATTACTGTAAGACAATATCTTAGATGCAAACAGCAAAATAAAAAAGGACACAATGCATGTTAGTGTAGATGAGAGACGGCATTTCTCCGGACTCTGAGAATGAAAAATGGAAATTGCAGTTACAGCCTCCCACTTTTGGTCAGCAACTGTGATTCAAAAACTCATTATGACTTCCTCACTTGGCATTTTAATACACCGTGAGGGTAAATAACGAGATGGTCCGCCACTATTTGCAAGGCTTGTGGACAAATGGGCCTCTTTAGAGTTGGACAGATTGGCAGAGAATGAAACTTTCTAACAACAACGACAGAGCGCTGTCTGTTTTGTAGTGACGAGCTGTAATGAAGTACCACGCGGATGTCAGTAATAATGCTGCAGTTAACCATTTTGAAAACTCACTATATTCAGACTGAAGTTGAATTAATAAAAAAAACTGTGCAGTCTTGTAGCATTGTTCTGAAATTTGTTTGCATTGTTCCTTCTGTGAATGAGCTGTTTAATAGAGGCACGTGTTCATGTCGAAAGGTGAGTGCTCTGCCCCCTTCACCATAGACCATGTGTGTGATTACACACCACAATGCTTGCCACACACAGTTTTCTTTTTTTACTATTATCATCTAAGAACTGTATTTCACACCTGTCGCCTTCATTTGCCACACATGAATATACCTGAAAAAAGATATGCGAGTGAGCAGTGTGAGAAAGGTTTGCAATCTCTTGGGGGAATAGTGCCCCTTTTTGGGGTTTATGAAGGAAGAGGATGGGAAATATATTCAGAGATGCTCTCCACTGATTGAGCATTGCACTCCTGCAACACTGCCGAACCCGCCGTGGATTTAAATGATCAAAATTCCGAATGTCTTTTTTTTTTATTCCCTGGATTTTTCTTCCATGTCAAAACTTAGTACCTACTTTACCTGCAATGCAACTTTACCACTGACAGCTTGGTCAGAGATTTTCCCGTGTGTACATTGAACCTGGCAGATCAGTTGAAGCAGCAGTAGTAGAACAATAACGTCCTCCTCTATCCAGTTTATTTGTCATTGTATCTAATATAATTGCCTCCAAGTTTGTATTGTTTTTCATCTTTAAAGTGATTTGACGTCACCTACTTGAAGCAGGGACTGTTCACAAACAAACGTTACTCTCCTCATATTAAAAACTCAAGAAAAAGCTATTATCGTACCTCAGATACTGTACATACAGCAAGCTGCTGCTCCGGATCATCTCTCATCATCTCTCTGAAATAACCATAATTCTTTCAAATTTGGGGCCAGCTGTTGCAGCAGTTCTTCAAACTGTCAGACGGACATCCTGAAATAACTCCTGAAGCGGCGGTGGTACAGTTTAAGCTCCTGAATCAAGCAGTGAATCTCACCTCAAATCCTCCCTTTCTTTGTCAATATTTATTTTTCCTTTTTATTAAGGACACATATCTCCATCGCTTGATGTTGACTCATTTTTCTTTTAACTGAGGTGCAAAAGTTACGTTTTCTCATTCTCATGTGGTTGAATTTCTTAAAATGGACATTGAAATAGGTTTGACATTTATATTCTTGACCCCTAAATAAGCCCAAACTGCCCGTGTTGGGTTTTTTTTCCGTTTTAGATGTATTGTTGATGCGTGAGCATGATTAGTGACAATTTGATTGAACTTGATTGCTTCAAGATTAAATACACCCCATGTTTCACCACCTGCACTGTTAATATGAACAATGTGTGCTATAGGAAACGTTCAGTTTGTTTTAGCAGTAATTCTGTACAGCGCTGACAGGGCATCATGAGAGTAGATAAGAGAGTGGGGTGTCAGTGAGAACTGCTTTGCTGGATTACCTTCAAATGTCACAATCCCTTGGGCATAGGCAGGTACATTGAACCTCACAATGGCTTATGATGGCTGTCTAATAAAATCGTCAGGTAATTGCAGAATGCAAATATATTTCAAAGCTTTTGCAGGATATAAAAATGCTGACCATAATCAACAATGTAGTTTGATTTTATCTAAATCTTGAGGACTGCAACCTTTAAATCGGGGTATTTCTTACTGATATTTTTATTCTTGTAACAAATGTACAACTCAGGGAGCAATTCATTAAAACGCAACAAGCAATAAGTGTCCTATAACTCATTTTTTTCCCCTGACAGTAACAAGCTTGAGTATGCCATGTAGCAAAACATACAAACACATTTAATGAGACGTGTTCTTGTCCGCCCAGTCTTTGCAGAATGGCAAAGCCTGTGGATGTCCACAGGTTCAAAGCCAAAGCTAGTTAGCCTTTCTCATCTAGTGCTCACAGTAGGATGAGCAAGATCAATGGGAAAGTAATCTGAGAAATGTCAACCTTCTATTTTGTCTTGGCCCAACAAAGGCTAAACAGGGAGGAGACGAATCATCACTGTTAATTATGAAGCCTGTTAAGTTTTGATCTGTGTGAAAGCCCTGTCAATAGGAAGGTGCTATTATCACCCACCCATAGCTTGTTCTCCTTGAATTAATTTCTTGGAATCTGTTATAGTCTGTGAATAACAAGCGCAATGACAACCACCCTTCACATCGCAGGGTTCGCCGCGGCGCATATGGCAGAGGAATAAACAAATATTAAAGGACACTTTGGGCCGTTGTCATTGTTTGTGCTGTGGCTGCTAATAGAATGGAAATAGCTGCTTGTCAGGCTGTGTGATTTCAGCAGACTGCTGGTGAGAACATCTCCGCAGGGCATATTTTAGACATGTTTCATGTTTCATTTCAACTGTAAATCATAATTTAAGCAGCATCACTGGTATTATATAGTTTTCTTAGGTTGCGCCGAGGGATGAAATATGATCCTGGAAATGGAACAGAAAAGAAATTATTCACAGAAAATGGAAATTGAGTGTTAATGTGATAATATTTCTCCTCCTCTCACAACTTAAAGATGTGGCAATACATCATCCTCATGCGCACAGCACCTTGAATCTTCTGCTAGGTCAGAAAAACAGAGGGGAGAGCGGAGATTTTCTTTGATTGTGAGGCAGAGGGAGATGGATTTACATTTGTCACCAAGCGCGATAACAAGATTATGTTTCCTGATTAGATTTTTCTCAAGTGGTGTCAACAGCATCCGCGATCGCGATGAAAAATAAGTGGATTAGTACATTTGGACTCTTCGGAGGGGCGGCGAGTTGGCAGAGAGGTAAAGAGGTCACCCAATTACCAGTGTTGGCAGTTTGATCCCTGCCAGTGTGAGCGGGCTGCACTCCTGCTGCCTGCTACTTACTGGAGGTTAGCTGGAGTCAAGTCCGTAGCTACAGTACCCTCACCCTGCACGACCTCTGGACGGTCCTTGGGCCAGGCACTACGATCAGTGCCCTCTGAAGCAGAATGAATATTGTCTGGCAAGTATGAGCGCAGCAGAGAGATGTGGACAAGGCTGGGACTGAAATGGCTTGTGGAAAATATATATATTTTTAGGTAAATCTAGGTAAAAAATGTATGCAGTCTGAGTCTTACAATAAAGCCTACCTCAATTACAGTTATAATGTTCAGGGGCTTTTTTTTTATTGTTTAAGAGAGTTGTTGACTGAACTGTATGATTATAATGGGGGACGTAGTTTGTGCTGTTGTTTTTTTACATTGCACAGAATAAGGGTTTCTGTTATTTAGCCCCATTCATACAGATGACAGTGTCTGAGGTGTTTCTTTCCGACCACATGTAGACATTATTTGCACATGTTATTTTGTCTTTTGTGCTTTAAAAGAAAGTTTTTTTGTGTTATCTTAGTCCACTTACCGCTTTTATTCAGACCCATATAGCTCAACGAATATATTGATGGATTGGCATTGTGTTTTATATAGACCACCATCATGTCCCCATCAGGATGTATTGTTATCACTTTGGTGTTTCCTGCAAAACAAATGACATTCCGACTCAGGCTTACTTTTTGTGTGCTGTGTGGTGATCATGGTAAACAATATACGTGATTACCATCAGTATGTTATGTCATTATCATTGCAGGCATATTCGCAGGCTGATGTTAGCATGTAGCTCAAGGCATCACTGCAAGGAGACCGATCAGACGTGAACAGAACGTGATGTCTTCTGTTGAATATTCAGTTTCCAAGGGGATACGATCATAGAACAGCTAATTGAGATATTAGTGACTTGAAAGTTAGTTAGGGGGAAAGTGGTAACCCACCGTGACGTCAACCATTGGTTTGTGAACTGCCGTTTGAAGCCTCAAGTTTGACATTTTGACCGGCGCCATCTTGGTTTTTATGCAGCCCGATGTAGAAGCCGGGGGTGGGTGTTAACTGACAGCTCGGCCACTCCGCGCCCACCTACACCTGTAACCGTGCAACGATTGGACGGTACCAGCTATCAATCATGATCCAATTTTTACGGTGATTTATCGTCTATTTTACTCTAAATGGACCATAATTTACAAAATGAAGATTTGTAATTGAAGAAGACTTGAAACTAGCAACTGAGACCATAAACTCCCCAGGAAAATGTTTACTGACGTTATAAATCAATTGACAAGTAGAACCATTTTCTCATAGACTTCTATAGAAAAACTGACTTCTTTTTCTTTCTGGTCTTTCCAGAAAATACAGGTTTCAGGCACTTCCATATTTGCTTAATTTTACAGGCCCCGGTGACTACGTCCATTTTTATATACAGTCTATGGGGGAGGACAAGTTAGTATTGGTGACCTCTTGAGTGAAGTAAGGATTAAGTAACAATGAACGCTTGATATGTCTTATACTCAGTTTTCAGTTCATTGGTTAGGTATATGGCTCTTCTGTTGAATTTAAACACGTCTGATTACTCTCCTCTAATTTGTCAGTTGGTACCTGCTAAATGATTTTTGGTTTAATGTGCATCCTTCTTTTTACTGACCTGCACTTCTCTGCTCTCAACAACAACACAAATAGCACCGGGTCTCTTCTCACAGAAATGTGAAGCTACAGTTTTTAATCAGAGATGCTGAGCAAACCTATGGTCCTGGGGGAAAAAAAACTTTATATAAGAGGAATCCAGTTAATTTGGTCACATATCAATTAACATGTGAAGTAACTGTGAATAAGTATTCTTTAACTGATGAAGTGTAAATTAATCACAAAGTCATTGTGACTTTATCATTTTTAATTGGTGTGCAACCAGGAATTCACGTTACAGCTTGCATTAATTCATGCATTAAATCTGCATGAGTTGAGCAACACTTTAAATATATGATTCACACACTTATTATAAAGAATTACTGATAATATAGCCTGTATGGTGACTGGACACGAGCGCTGGGTGGATGAGGGCCTTTTAAAAATGTGTAGACCAGGGATGGGGAACTGGAAGTATCCAGCCTGTGAGATGATTCATGAATAAATAAATAAAAACATCTCAGAAACACGGGGGAAAACATGTAATGACAGAAATTATTTTTTTTTCCCCATTAAAAGAAAATAACATGAAATTGTCGGTTAACAGGGTCCTCAGGGTGATTCACTCTGTCGGTCAGGTCGCGGTCAGAGTGACCTGTCCGACAGAAAGATGTTACATGTCATAACAAGCATCACGGCGACTGTCATTTGCAGTGTTGTACTAGCCGAGAGGGACTGAAAGACAAAAAACATTTTTTTCTTTTCTTCTGGCATTTGGCACAAGATTTCAGGACATGAAAAGTAAACAAAAGGAACTGGACATATTTCTATGTGCCTAACAACGTGCGACATGAAATCACTGAGGTACAGCGACACTGAGCTCAGAGCCACAACAACCTCCCCCTGCTCCAGCTCTGTGAACGTCCCGAGGAGACTGACTAGTGCACAGACTCAGCTCTGCTCAAGACTGACTGACCCAAACCTGGAAACATACAGCTTGTCAAAAGAGGGGCAGTTCTAGCCATCGCCTTAGTGAAGTTAGAGTTATATACTTGTGTGTATTCAGTAAATTTGTAAGCGCATGGCTTTCATAGGACGTTCCAAAAATAAAATATAACAGTTCCTCACGCCTGTCGCAGCTCCAGGGCCGATATGGTCCTGGAGCTGTGTGCGAGCTCTTCTCTCTTTGTTTTCTTCGCGTAAAATTTAAAAAAATTCCCAGCTGCTGTTAATGAAATAATAAATGGATTATATTTATATAACGCTTCTTTAGTCTTGTTGACCACTCGAAGCACTTTGCAGGACAAGTCACATTCGCACACATTCGCACAGCGCTGCTAGTTTCTGTCACCTCCATACACATTCATACACTTCCAGAAGTGTCTCAGCCGACAACCTTCAGGTTCCCGGACGACCGACTCTACCTCCTGAGGCACATCCACCCCAATGGTAGGCGTGATAGTATGTGATTTAGTGTTTCAAATGAGTTTCAAACTCCAAAAGCCAAAATGACAGACTCACTTAAATGTCTGCAGCCTAGTCAGGGAGGAAAGACTCAACGCACCAACGCTTTACGGACTAAGTTCGCTGATACTTGTCACCTTTCACAAAATTGCTGTAAACTTGTAACAAAGTACTTTATTTTCCATTTAAAGGCTGTTGTTGTTCAAGGTCTCTCTCATCCAAAATGGGCAGACGACAACATCTGGAGTCTTACAAAAAGGGTAAGCCCTGACGAATAAGAGAGAGGTTGAACAAACCCCCACACAGACACACACACACACACACACACACACGTATAAACAAGTAAAACGTGTCTGAGGTCATTAAAAGGTAAAGCCCCCTCCATCTGAAATAATGCGCACATCACAGCACATCCCTGCCGCCATCGGATGAGAATTTTTTCTGCTGCTCCCACATTAAACCGATGATCAGCGCTCAGAACAAAAGAGAAGTTTAAAACAAATGACTTTCAGACAGACAGGGTATTATACTGCGTGAGTACGCAGACTGTATTATGCAGAGGCAGAGGGTCAGAATTATTCTCTCAGTCTGAGCAAACTGTTGAGAAACACAAATATTGTTTATGGTTCGTAGCACAGGCAAATAGAAATGGAGACCGGGCTCTTTGTCTTTTAAAAAGCATTAGAACTCAAAGCCGTTCAAATGAAAGGGTCTTTAAAATGTCTCTTCATTGTGCTGTACTCAAAGAGGTAATACAGAAAGTGTTTATCTCATCCGCTGTACCTAATGAGACTGCATGTACTTCACATATTTGGCCAGTTCCAAATGTGTCAGTACTGAATTATCAGTAAAATACTGACAGACAACACATTTGTTTTCGGTCAAAATATCCAACCTTGTCCAGTATCCACTCGTAGCGTGAGCAGCATTATGAGACTCTTTCATGGTTATGTTTAGTCGCTCACAGCGTGTGGGAGTGAGAGATCGTGGTCTGGTTCAATACAGAAAACAGCTCACAGGGATTTCAACCTCTTTATTTGCATCAAACAAAAACCACGATCTTTCCACAGACTCTGGAAGCAAAGCCGTGTCTCTGGTGTGACCGACTTGCACTTTGTGCGGCTGCCATCCACCTCTGAGCGACTCCGCTGTAGCACTTCATCAATTCAAAGAGGGAAAAAAATGGCCCCTGCATTTAATCCAGGCAGCGTTTACATTATCTGCAAACTGAATTTACTGTTGCAACCTGCATGATGTACAAAAATGACGCCCTGCCGGCACTCCACATCGACACTGAACATAATCCAGGCAGCAATTATGCTTCCTGCTAAATGTATATGGGGAAACCTACAGGCAAAAACGCATCTCATCTCACTCCCACCCAACAAGCAAATGGTATTATTTCCCAAAATGCCTAAAATGTTCCTTGAACAACAAGATGAGGGGGGGCCCATTGAAGGTTGGGCACAAAGAGTTTATGGTTTCCTGTCACTAAAATGTCATGTTGACTAGGTTTATTTATATCTTGATCATTCCGTGTGTGCGCGTGTGTGTGTGTGTGTGTGTGTGCGTGCGTGCGTGTGTGTGTGTGTGTGAGAGAGAGACAGAGAGTGAGTGAGAGCGACCATGATGACAGCTAATTAATTCAGCTCTTTGGGACTCGGCGAGGAGAAACAGTGACTCGCGGGCTGCATTAGTCATGCAATATGGCAGCACTGGCAACAGGGAGCTCTTGTACACTTTAAAGGTGACTGTGTGTGTGTGTGTGTGTGTGTGTGTGCACACGCTCACATTTGATGCTCTCCTCTTCTGCCATCCTGTCATCCCTCCCTCACCCAAAGGGGCCCAGCATGAAACAAGCCTCATGACTTAAGGATACCGTTGGCGGCAGCGACAGCGGCGGCGGCGAGGGCAGCCTGAGACGTGTCAAACTTCCAACAAAGCATTTAACAAGCACAACAATGCACAACGCTATTAGCTCATTCAAAGACTATGGCAGTTTACCCGCTGCAAGCGCGTAAACAAACAACTTTATTGTGGTCGATGTGAATCCAAAGGGGAGTTTTTTTTTTAAAAGAGGTGCCCTGCAGAGAGTGATATAATAATGACGTGGGTCGCGCAGTGCTGTAAAGTAAGTAAAGGCTCAACTGTATGTGTGCTATAGAAAAAACTTCATGTCCACAGATGTTTAAAAAAAAGACAGCGGAACATGATGATAAAATAATGAACTCGATGAGCCTCAGCTGTCCTGACTCGAATGCGTGAGTCAAATCAACACGGATCTGTCGACAGAGAAGATTCCTGATCCAGCTCACATGCAGACAGCCAAACCCAAAGTACAATAGAGGCATTTCAGTATAATACCAAATAGGAGGGAGCAGATAAGAAGTCAGCAGAAGTCATGTTGGAATTGTGATTATCTTCTTGAAAATGGAGACGGTCTAAAGGCACTTCTAATCCCAATTCCAGGGACATGATGGCAACTCCTTACACAAACATAAAACATCCTGATCTAAGAAATCCCTGCAGAGGCCTTCAGACCTCCCAGGTCAACCAGCTATGAGACATCACTTAGGTGACGCATAATATACATCATACACACTTTAAAAAAAAAGATACGGAAGTATTTGTCATGATATTCTACAACAGAGACAACAATACACTTGGCATAAATGTCAAGGAAATACACACTTTTCACCCACCCACACCCACACACACACACACACACACACACACACACACACACACACATACGCGGTGCTCGTTCATACTTACGACATACATACTATTTCATACTCAATCAATGCTGACCATAAGCAGCCTGTGCAACAGCTTGAAATGCTCCGTTTTAATCCCAGAACCGATCACACGTGATGAATTAGCCATCCCGTTAATTTTCCCAACCTCAATGTGCGACAGTCGGCCCTTTGAGTGAGGAGGTCAATGCTCAATCGCAGTTCCCCGTCATCCGAAAATATACAGCGTAGCACTTGTATAACATAGGCGGAACTCAACTGTTGCACAACACAAGTGAATTCGTAGATCTCTGTTTGTGCATTTGTTTACAGACATGAATCCACGCATGGCTATCAACATCATTTCTTGGTATTACACTAGTCCAGAGCTAGCAAGCCTCTACATGAGTTACTTTAACAGCTTACCCTCCGGAAAGCGCTGCGGTGCAATTGGACCAAAATTCATCGGTAAACAACTTTATCATAAATAGAACTGCAAACTTATTACAAAGTGAAAACCAATAAGTCTTTAATTAATGACTCACTAACATCGCTGCAGGTGTGATGCCTTATTAATTATAGGAATATTCTCAGAGAGATGCTACACACGCTCTGCATGCAGTCTGACATATTCAATATGTGCTACATTGTTAAAATGTTCAAGTATCAAAGCTTTAACTTTCAAGCAAAGGTGAATGTTATTGATTGAAAAATTATGAGCATATTATGAGTTGACAAATATAAAAGGGGATGCAGCACAGAGAAAAACAACACATTGATAATTTTAATAATACCACTGCAAAATGAGACGTTCAGATCTGAAGGGCATTATATATTTATTTGATGGGCATTATGTGTGGTGTAGCTAATAATATCAATGCTGTAGAACAATATAATTACAGCCGCAAGCCGCAACACGCAGGTTCTAACCTCAACAGAAGCTAGCTGCTCGACCCCCTGAATATAACTACCAAGATGTATGATGATTGAACAAATTACAGTTAAAGCCAAGATTCCCTAATCTCTGTCCTTTGCAAAGATACTTTGGGCGATTTTGGTCCATGTTTTTTCGATCAATCTTGCTCATTCATTCTAGAAATGTGTTTGGTCAAAATTGAAGAGGTTCTGTTCATGTTACTGTTGCATTAGCAATAACACCTTGATCCCATGCTGTGACAGTGACCTTTCAATGTGCAGGTACCTGACCCTAACCCCGGACAATTTGCTAAATTTAGTCCAAATTGGATTTAAAAGGACCGAGTTATTGCTGTGACAGACAGACGCCACCGATTACAATACGATTACAATAAGCAGGTGTAAAAGAGAAGTCTTTAATAAAGATTCACATGTGTCTCATTTTATTTGTCTGAAATACATACAATGGTATTACGTCATTAATAAGGGTTGTTCCGCCATAACAATCACGATTGCAATTGTTACAATAATGAAACATATTGATTTTGGTCCAGATGCTTTGTAACCCTTTCACAGAATGTGACTAGTGTAACATTTGAATGTTTTTTTCTAATAATTACAGAGCTAGACAGGGAGATTTAGTTTTACTGGAACAGGCCATCCTTGCACAATGTTGACCTAAAGTTATACCACGCAAGGGTGGGTGTAAAATGAAGTAATGATCATATTTTTGGTGGTGCATCCTCTGTCCTGCAGGTTGGAGGTGGGATGTGTCAGTGAGAAACAGATGATGAGGGCGACCAGTATGGGGGCCGGTGCGCTGCCTCCTCCAGTGCTCTGCCTACAAAGGGCCATTAGCCAAGGTCTGTAGCTGACAGATGAAGCCCCCCTAATGGTGCGGGATCATGCTGTGATTTACAATATTTATATTTAACCAGAGCGTGATTAATTATCGCCGCCAAATTGACAGGTCCAAGGAGGTGAGGGAGGAATCTGTCTGACATCGTCATTCCTCACGGCGCTCCGTGCCAGAGGGCATCGCTCCTGACCTTGGCACGCCCGGCATGTTGGGCACCCCGCCTCCTTTCAGCGACACTTCCCTGGATCTTTAATGATCATCCTTTTTTCTTAGCAGGGATGCCACTCGCCCTGGACCGTTGTCAAACAGAATTCACAGATGCTATTGATCGTGGATCCTTTATTGTAGACTGTAGTGTATGTGTGTGTGTGTGTGTGTGTGTGTGTGCGTGCGTGCGTGCGTGTGTGTGTGTGAGAATTAGGGAGTGTGGGAGAAAACGAGTCTTCGCCCCAAGCGATGAAACAAAAGGGCCATGATTCCACCCTCCTGGTTTACCGATGCCCTGCAGATGTCCCCGGCCACTTATTTTATCCACCATGTGAGATGGGGGTTTTTTTGTCGTGTCCTGCATTGTGTCTGGGCTGCTTTCTGATCTGTGATCCTTCATGTGGGTGACACAGACTTGGCCCAGTCATTTCTTTGTGGTGTTTAAAAATTAAATTTCCACTGTGGGGACGATAAAGACCCATAATACGATGCGTTTGGGCTGTAAGTAATAAAAAGCCTATCAGTCGACATTGTAGACTCAACAACAAATGGAAAAATTGAGACTGTGAAAGCCTTTGTGCTGCCAAATACCCTGCAACTGTGCAACAGATTTGATTTTCAAAACGTCTTGCTCGGTCCAAATGTAACAATACCCATCTACGTCAAGTATCCTTTATAGTTATATTTTATTTATCAAATCCATAAGAAGCATAGCTACACAGCCACAGAAATACTGAGTGTAACTCAGATTCTCATCTCCTCTCGGCAAAATGTCCAGGAAATCCAGTTTGATTTCCATCAGCATGTTCAACCCACTCACAGGCAGGTTAGTCACCATTTAACACCGGTGTTACCTGTCTGTCAGTTTACCTTCTATCTGCAACTGAATAAATCATACAAACATAACATTTGGCTTGTTCAGTAAAACAAAACTTGAATGAAACAGGAATCTGACACTCTGAAATTCCCTTTCGATGTTGATGACTTAAAGAAAACAACGTTGTGGTCTCTGGGTAAAAAAGCCCAACGCACCGCGCTGGAAATTGTTATCTCATTCAGGCCTGGGTGCGATTCAGGCTGTGATTCAAACCTATGGGGAGGGGTGTCCATGTTTGTTTAATGCTTCCTCTAGACCTCACATCCTATACAAGGCAGCGTTCGCCTCCTGAGCACACACTCCAGCTCCAAACGGTCTCCTCCACTTTCTTTCTTTCTTACCCCTCACCTCTGCCTCTCTGCTCTCATCCGTCTCTGCACGCCGCTTCCCACAGCCAAGAAGCTCACCCATGGCACCCTCCCATGGCACCCTCCCATGGCACCCGCCCATGGCACCCTCCCATGGCACCCGCCCATGGCACTCTCCCTTGACACCCTCACTTGCACTTTGCAGACGGAGGATCACAGTGAGGGAAGAGGTGCTAATGATTTCCATTCAGTTTGGCCCCGGGGCTCGGGGATATACGTCCTGGATAAACCCTCAGATTTATGACATTAACATTTTATCTTCCTCTACGTGCGGGACGACAAAGAAAGAGGGCAGCTTGTGCCAACTTTGGCACCCCCAGCAGCTCAAATTACAGATGGAAATCACCGGCCGACTATAACAGCGATTTAAAGATGCAGCTCAGCTTCGGCAGCCTCACCTCTCTCTACCTCCCCTCATTTCTCTCCCTTACCACGCTTACACCCCCCTCTCTAAAGTGAGTGCTTTAAAAGGAGTGATCACACATCC
Organism: Scophthalmus maximus; assembly: GCF_022379125.1. Lineage (NCBI taxonomy): Eukaryota > Metazoa > Chordata > Actinopteri > Pleuronectiformes > Scophthalmidae > Scophthalmus > Scophthalmus maximus. The sequence goes on from NC_061523.1 coordinate 10,254,330, forward strand.
AGTGTCAGCATGGAGACAATTAGCAGGCAGGTGCAGAAAATTGCTCTTTTCATAATGAGGGTTATTTATACATGACCCCTCACAGAGCTGGACATGCTGCCTCATTGTCACCTAGCAAACACTGACGGCTCCTTTTCTCCTCCGGTCTCTCACTTTCTTTCTTTGTGTTGTCACACGCACGCACACACGCACACACACACACACACACACACACACACAATGTGCACGCGCAGACACCCGTACTTAAAAGCCACAAATATAAAGTTGGAGCCTGTGGCTGTAAAAAGAAATCTGACATCAGCTCAGATGTCAGTTCAGACTGAGACATCAGTGATTCTCAATCCAATTACATTAATCAACCATAGTAAATCCATACTCAGGGTTGATGAACAATCTTTCCTGGCAAATTACAGGGATGGCATCATAATTGAAGCTGGTTGTGGCTGTCACCATTCGCCTGATGAATGATTTTGTTGAACTACCCCTCTGACCGTGCTCATGACGGACACGATTATCTGATATATTAATAAAATATTGTGCTTTATTCCCTGGATAATCCCACTCGTCGCCAGCATGGTTATCATCGATTCAATGTGTGAAAATATTTTTGCGCATAATAGACGAGGGGAGAGATCGAGTCAAGGACGATGACAAGAGGAAGAAGTGAGATGTAGACGATGCTCACCATGATTCGCAAGGCGGTTCACTGACCCCACGAGCACTGAAGACATTGAAGGTCATGTGTTTTTCAGCAGAGGGAAACTCACAGGAAACAGCTTCAGAACATCCACACTTCACAGCAGCTCTCACTTTGTGCAGCACGTTTAATTCCGTCCGCAAGGTCGAAGAGGTCACTGTACAAAGTGTTGCTCATCTCATCTGACTAACGTGCCTCATGCTGCTCTACATGCAGCTCGCCTCCAACACACAGAGCGCTACTGCTCTCTACTGACGGCCGCATGACACTGACCAGCAGAAAGGATGCTCTCTTATCAAGGTGTACCTCATCACCAACAATGAAAATGACAGGAAATGGGCGGCGAGGCCATGATTCCTTCCCGTGTTTCGCACTGGACGAAATATCTGGAGGATCTGATCTTTTATTTTCATGGTTTTGCAGAGTTGCAGCTGTTGCAATGAGGATACAATCACAACTTGTCACTGTCCATATCATGGGGGATGTAATCCCCAGTGAACTGTGCAGGGTCTTATCATTATAAGATACACATCATCCTCACAGTAAATGGGTTTCTGAATGTTCGACCGTCACGAAGCCTCCAGACATGTCCCCCTCTCAGACAACCGTGTACATCCTGCAGAACCTGCGTCTGGTAGATGTTTGATGAATAAGTTGTTAAAGGATCATTCAGCTTGTGAAGTGTGTTACATTATTATGTTTCGGTTCTCTGGTTGATGAATAAAACAGCCCTTAATGTTTTAAGTAACACCATGACTGGCAAGTACATGTATGTTGTGTTGTCACCATCTGGTGGTACCTGGTGGCATTACATGATTTTATCTTATGTATTTGGCTTTTTTATCTAATGTATTTGGCTTTTTTTTTGTCAATTTGGTCAAGTACAACTCTTCATATTCATATCTTTACATTTCATATTTGCTACTACTTACTTGGTTCCCCAAGGTGTACAGGGTTATAATTGTCTGGCTGTGTAAAAGCTGAACTTTAATCACAAGTTTAAGTCACGCACGAAAGTTGTATTTGATATAATACGGTCTAACTGCATTGCACATTCATTATCTATATGTTTCTATTTGTATATGATGATTTTACCTTATTATTATTTTTAATGTGTTGCGAGGAGACCACGGAAATATAAGTAGTCCTTTATTGTAAAAATGAATTGTGATGGTCAATCCAATGGGATTTTCTGTGCATCATGTTAAGATGTTCACAGTTGCTTGAGCATCCATTACAGACTGTAAGTGATTATCCAGTGCTGACGGCTCTAGAGGCCCTGGTGGAAGTCTTTTCTCTTCCTCTAATGGACTGGGTCCATACAGCCTACTTCACCATCTGCCATATGGTGTGCTGGTACAAGAAAAGAGCACACGTGTAACTGCATTTTTAGCCTGTCGTACATGAAGAAGGATGGCCCATTAGAAGAAGAAAAAAACACTTCTTTTTCAAGATGGATCAAGGACTCTAAAGGATTGATAGAAGATGAGCAATATGCTCGTTTTACAAAACTAAAAAAATCCATTTCTATCTATTCCACAGCTCGAGTTTCCTCTGTTAGTGATGAGTTCTCAGCATATTTTACATTAGCTTTCAGAAGTAAGGGAGCAGAATGCTCCCCATTCACATTGTTATAGGCCATTACATTATACATGACATTGTATAAAACCAATGTGTTGATTTCCACCACTGGTCTTACAATAACTACAAAAATAAAACATAAAATGTAAGAAGTATTGCTCTTGTGTTGTTTTGACATTGTGTAATTAGGACAAGGTTAGATACACTTGAAGTATTGTGCAAGTGGAAAAGGCCCAAATTTAAAAACAAAATCAAATTTGAATCAACTTTTGTTTGAGTGTTAAAGGTGCACAAGTACATTTCGACCAAGGTAAAAATCGCTTTTGGTATTGATTTAAGTTCCTAATTACTGATTATTGCAGATGTTTTGTAAGACTTGGTCCCGAAGATGTTCAGTTTACAGTGGGTGTCTGGTAACTCCTGTGACCAGTGGAGCAGATTTGACTTTAAGATCTGCTTCACTGTCCCCCTGAAGCTGTTTAACCCTTGAGGGGCCCCACCTCTTCCCCTTTGCGTCACGTGTTTAAAATCGGCCCCCTGCCGAGGCTTGACCTCAAGCATCGCGACGTCTCCCTCCACTTCAGTGGGGCGCTGTGCAGCTAGTTCTGAAGTAAGAAGCATTGTAAATGAACACGTTCTCTTCATTTTAGGTCTGCGAACGCAGCACAGGGTCCAGCTCAGTGCTGGCCCTTCTGTAAGAGAGAAGAGCCTCCCCTTCATCAATTAGCCTGTTCGCACAGATAACGTTCACTTAATGAACCATTACTTCAACCACAATATTACTTCCCTTTTCCCAAATTAATGAGGCCGCTAATTGTTCTAATTTGCGTCTGAAACCCCGGCTTTTAAGATGTCTCTCTTTGCTCTCCAGAACCACCTCCATTGCTTGGGGTGTGTGGGGATAATTACAGAGTAGACTGCTCCCGACATCAAGAGGTTCACTGTTCCTGGTGCACGATTGTGTGACAAAGAAAGAAAAGAAAAGGAAACGCTCTATTGTTAGCAAATGAAAGAGCCTTTAATTACAACACAAGAGAAACAGTGGATCACTAGATAGTCCACTCAGGCCTACTCGGTAGGTGGGGAGGGAAATCCTCCTCCGAGTGTCATGGAAGGGTTAAAATCGTGTGGAGCCGGATTTTTTTTATTGTACAGCCTATTTTATTTACTTTGGTCAAAACCATCTAAAAGGGTGGGAATGATAAGCTACAGGGGGTGGACACCCAGGGAATACATGTGAATATATTTGAAATTAAAATGCACCATAAGACACACAAGAATATGTGTGTTATTCTTGATTTATCACTAGCCATACTGTCTTTGTGAAGCTCACATGTGGCCTGTAATATCCTAATAATTCCCTGAAAAGAAACAATGATACGCTAATTACACAAATACAGTCAAAAATATAGACAAGTATATAAATACAGACACTGATCAGTTTCCAAGTAATAAATTCCAATAACCAAAGTTATTTATAGTCAATGCACTGTCAGCGTGCCGATGTCAGATTTGTCTAGAGGCAAACATACAAATCAACATCTAAATGGAGCCTTTCTTTTGACAAAAAAAGAAATTCATATTTTCCTAATAATGACTCCCAACTTACCATTGTCTTTTCAAGGGAACCTCCTCCATGGAAATTAGAAAACAGAGAGTGTTGCTGTACTTTTGCAGCCATATGTGGCATGTGTTGATGTATTATAGTTGTAGTAGAGTGTTACAACAGGTGGACAATGAAACAGAGACACAGCACTTCAAAGCAAGGCTTTCGAAAATGGCGTTGAATTAATTATAGATTGCTTGAGGCCACGGTTCCACAACTGTGGTTCCCCAGGGACAAGTGAGGAGGTTTTAAGGCGTCCCCAGTGAAAAGGGGACTGGTTTAATTTTACTATTAGGTCTGCTTCATTTACTAGAAATTAGAACAATGACACAATATATTAATATTGGAACAACTCCCTCTCTCTCTCACACACACACTCTCCCTCTCTGTATAATCAGCCCATGAGTAATGAGGAAAATTGAGCAGAAAAACCTGGAAAGATTATTTTTGCAACGTTTTAATTTGCAAAAAAACAGTAAGACTGGTTGAGAGGCATTTTCTGCTTAACAGTTGGAACCACGGACAGTGTGTAGTGTGCAAGATGGTTATTAAATATCTGCGTATGCCACAGAAGTTATGTCGACACAAGTAGTTGCTGCTGTGGTTGTCGGGATGCGTTCAAGGTTTGAATGGTCGTAGGTCAAGATAAGTAGAGAAGGAGTCGGAACAGTCTTCCGTCATGTGACAGCTGTAGTTGACTGTATTACTCAAGATGCCGAGTTGGTGACATGTTGTAAAACTATTATTGGTTATAAGGTCAGTTGAGAGATTGTTGTGGTGTTTTGTGCAAACCACAGTAACGATAAAATATTGTGTTGTAACGTGTCATAATATTATTTGTTATGTATCCAAATGTGAAGTGTCACCAGTGCATTAATTTGACACTAAACAGAACATACAAGGCACCATAATGTTTTTATGATTATGTTTTTACAGTTACTGAGTTGTATACATTCATAGTCTCTCTGTGAATTATCTGGAGCTTATAGTTGCTGTGCATATTTTCCACATGGAAAAGTTCACTACTGATTAACACTAATCCTAAATTATTTTACCAGCATATTAAGTGCTACTGTCTTCAGATAGCGTTTAAAAAATACCCTGAAATGAATCAGAATCTTCACAGACTTATACCAGCACAGATTCCTCAGATGCTGTGTTGTCTGTTGTCTGCTGCCTCTTTTTATTATCACTTATCTGTGGTGATGGAAAGTAACTATAGGTACATTTAGCCAAGTACCTCACTTAGGTATGATTTATGGTACTCGTACTTTATTTGGGTATTTCCAGTTTATTCAAAATATAGGACTTGTACTTCTACTTCACTCCATTTGTAATGTAAATACTGCACTTTGCATTGTGAATCAGTTGCATTGCAGATTTAATATATGGCTACAAATAGAATGAGGCAGCTTGTAAAACTTTGGGACTCAACAATATTTTTAAATAAATAGCACCACTTTCACCAACCAATACATTAAAATGTTATATACACATCAATGCATCAGTATCAATGCATTTGTATGAGATGTCTTTACGCTCAAAGGGAAAATGTGTGCTTTTGATTTTCATCCGATGGAACATTTTGCATATGATATTCTCACTCGAGTCAAAAAGTGTGTGAAAGGTTATTTATTTAATTTATTCTGCATACATGGCCTCCAACAAGACTCGGACCAGCCCTGAGAGTTACCATAACTTGGCAGTTGACTGTGTGTGTGTGTGTGTGTGTGTGTGTGTGTGTGTGTGTGTGTGTGTGTGTGTGTGTGTCTGTGCGCCTCTCCTTGCCTGCTGGGTGGGAGACATCAGTGCAATACATCCGTGGACACATCAGCCTCTCTCTGGCTGGCAGGTCAGTGGAAGTTGACCTCCAATGTTCCTCGCACCTCCTCGGCCACTGCTGCCACTCCCCCGCCCCCGCCCCGCACCAGATGGGAAGTGTGGCTGCATGTTTAGAGCCTCGCGCGCAGGGTTGCAGGCTGTTGCGCCGGCAGTGGGGCTGAAGGAATGAAATATTCATGCAGCCCCCCCCTAGACAAAAAATGAATGGACACCCCATGGACGGAGAGCGTGCCGATTTATTCAACTAGACCAGGCCTCATTAAACTGCTGGCGGCGAGGCAGGTCACGGTGATTTTCTTTACCAGCGCTCAAACCCCGACTGTCACACACACACAAAAACACTGGGACGGGACGGGACGGGACGGGGGGGGGGGGGGGGGTGTTGCTGGTGCTGAATGCAAAACGTGTCCATGTCACCATCACTACAAACACCTCAGATCTCCCAGCGGAGAGGTCGTCAGTGATGCTGAAGAGCCCCCCCTCCTCCTCCCCTCGTAATGGACGGCCTAATGAGTGATTAGCTCTTGTGTCGGAGCAGTGCGCGTCAGTGGGAGTGGAAGCTGAGTTGTCGCCGTGCGCAGCATATGGGAGACGTGGGTGACACTGGCTGTGACAGAGGTGTGCGGTGCGCGGGGGGTGCCAGGGGACACCAGCTGATGGGCACAGGGCAGGGGCCGCGCGGGGCTCCAAATAGCTGCAGTCCAACTCATCCTTTCTCGGTTTGGCACTTAACCTTAATACTATAACCAATAATACCAAGGTTGTGAATAGTGCTACGACCAATAATAATGCATGCAATGTTTTTTTTCTATCATGGCTCGTGTACGTGTGGATCGGTGCTCCTTCCTAAATGATTCATGAATTGCCTCCAGACTTTATCAGTTGTCATATGGCTCCGCGGTAGACAGGTGTGTCCCAAGCCGTGTCTCCCACCTGTTCGTTTTATTGTTCTTCTGCAAATAGTCCGCGAGAGATCGTCCACGTTTTACTGTTTGTTTGAGAGCAAACCTCAGATCCTTGAAGGGTGAGACCAAACACCAGGAGTCAGTTCCCCTTGCCCATGAGAAACATGTCCATGTTCGTTTTCCCTGGACTGATGAATTTGATGATGATTATGATTATGATGAAGATCCAGCCTTTAATTATGTGTAAAAAAAATGATGTGGGGGGGGTAGATCAGAACAATCGTCAAGCCTAATCTAAAAAGTTGCTCACTGATAGATGCAAGAGCATTGTTGGCATGAGCACTTATTACTTTATCCATATAGGCTATTTCTGGAAGATTTAAAGGGTCAAGCCAATAGACGTGCAGCTCAGAAGTGCATAAATTAATCAGACCATATTTTATATAGGCTCAAGAAACGTTTAGGCCACGCTCTTAAATGATGAATACTCTCGGTCCCCCTCGGTGTGAGGATAATAACGAGGTCGTGATTGAGTTACAAAGCACAATAGAAGAAGAAAAGTCGAGCATTGTCTAATTGTTCTTCGACGGGGTCGAGGGGGACTGTGCGATTGGCTGCCGCCTCCTGAGGCTGCGGGGCTGTCAGGGCCGTCGGAGGGCAGGGAGTGACACCAAGGTGACTGAGGGGAGGCTGTATAAAATGCTGGCGCCGCGCAGCCCACTCCAAAGACGAGGACAGCAGCCGGAGTCGTCCGTGTGCCCATCCCCTGCCGCGCACGACCACAGGCCGGCGCAGTGATGACTGCGAGAGCAGAGATTGCGAGCTGGCCAGAGTACCCCGAGGACTTCGGCCTGCAGCAGCAGCAGCAGCAGCAGCAGCCGCAGCGCAGCCTGGCCCACATCCACTCCAAAAGTTGGATTTCTTCGAACTCGGTCCGCGCGTTCTCGAGGAGGGACGCGCACGGAGCTGCGGACGCGGGCATCTCGCTGGAGCGACTCGTGCCAACGCGCACACTGCCCGAGTGCCTGTCGTCTGCAGGCGCCACAGAGGCCGACTGCGAGCAGGCAGCCGCGGGGGGCCAGGTGGGCCACTTCGGCCCCCACAAGCACCGGCGCGTCGCCGCCAACGCCCGGGAGAGGAGGAGGATGCACGGCCTGAACAAGGCGTTCGACGAGCTGCGGAGCGTCATCCCTTCAATGGAGAACGAGAAGAAGTTGTCCAAGTACGACACCCTCCAAATGGCGCAGATTTACATCACCGAGCTGTCGGAGCTCCTGGACGACGTGGTTGAGTCGGAGTGCTCGGCGGACAAGACCTCCAGGAGGAGTCTGGTCCACTCCGGAGAGCCGCGGGACCCCAACGCCTCCCTGGGCCACCTCATCATATACGGACCCACGTCTGACCTGGGGTCAAACACTTCCACGGCCTCTTACTCACTCAACAGCAGTGATGGGGAATCGTCACATCTCAGTGACGTGGAGGAGAGTCAGAACGGGAGACAGTGACACAGAAGAGAACCAAATGTCTCAGCTCATATGATAGTCCTGCATATATTCTCCTGTCTTGATTGATTAGATGTTGCACTGCCAAATGAAAAAAAAAAAGCCCGACCTTTATTTTTTTACTTCCTAAAGCCCTTTATGCACTTTATATGTCTTGAACATCACCAATGGAGTTTTCAGTGTCATTGGTGATATTTGTCTAAATTAATTAACAGTTATTTTGATATTTATGTTTAGCTATGGGGTATTTTGTGTCTGCATTGTTTTGCTACAATAAAGATATTGTTAAGAAATGAGTCTGCATTTTCAATTGTTTTTCTTATATTTTAGTCAGCGGAACATTGTTGTATACAGACTACATTGCATTTCAATATTTCTACCGCGTGAAACAGACTGAAGCATTTATGTATACAAAAAGCAATATTCAAAGCAATATTCTGTCCCCATTGCTGCAAAACTCTTGATTAATAAGCACCCCCCCCCCCCCATTCTCTTGGAGAAAGAGAAAATACAAGAACAACCATAATCTAGAGGAAGAGAGTAACATAATTTTTTTTACACAGCCGTTTCCATAATTAAACAGTCCAATAACCAGGCATTCTTTCAGCTTACTGATGGACCCGGAGCGTCTCTAACATTCCAGCAGTGAAGAACAACACTAATTAAATCCTGTTATTTCAAAAACAATCCACAGAATTAAACGGCAGACTCCACAGATAAACATATGAACATCTGCGAGGAAAAAAAAAAATGTTGCCTCCATCCCAATGGATGGAGATTTTAAAGAAACTTAAAGATACATATGCCTCGTGACAATCCATCATGGTTCAAATTGCTCCTCCTCGTCTGTCTGTTAACTTGTAGCCTACTGAGAAAATGTGGGGCCGTCGCCCACCTTGGGGGGAAGACGAGGCTGGAACTTTGCCAGCTCCTTAGAAAGGATTCCTGCCAGCTTCTGTTTAAAACTGCTGGGGGCCTCTGTGGGGGTGACATGGGTGGAGGAGCTGATGGCCTCCTCCTCCTCCATCTCCTTCATGCCATCCACAGCATGTGCCAGAGTACTGAACCCCGGCTGGCGCTGGTACCTGGGCTTTGGGTCGAGGGGAGAGCGGGGAAGGGTGCAGGGGGAAAGCTGGGGAACGCGTTGATGGAATGGTGAGGAGACAGGCTGAAACTGGGAGTGTGAGGGAGATTCGGCGTTTTTCACATTGGCACAGGTGCACTCTGACTGGTCGATCTCGGGTTTAAGCTGATCTCTTCTGGTCAGAGGAGGAGTGGACTTCCTCAAGTTGTAATAAATACAGTTGCCCACGTCACCATCCAGGCTTAGAGACTCCAGAGAATGACACTGCTCATCTTCATGCTCACCTTCATCTCCCACGGCCTCCTTGCTACTAGAGAGGTAAAGTTCGCCAAAAGACAGCTGCTTAAGATTGAGCGCAGAGGCGTCACTGATGGTAGAGTAGTCGTCCTCAGGAGCGCCGGCGGGTTGGTTGGCCGAAGTTGGGAGGATGACGGGAGACACGTGTTCGCATGGTGAACTTCCTTCGATGCCGAGCGGCTGAACAGAGGTGCTCCTCTCCACGGAGCACTGCTCTGATATGGCCCGGAAGATCTCAGTGCCGTAAGTGGACAGGAAGATGAACACTCCTTTTCCTGACTGACAGCGACGACCGGCTTCAATGCTGAATCCCCCCTGGAATCACAGCCACGAATGAATACGCATTCTGAACGAAGGAGTTTAAGAAACAGGAGAAAGAAGGCCAGAAAACATGTTGTCTGTTGTGTCCTTTCCAGTTTTGTGGGAAATCAGTGAGTTTACCTCAACATGTCCGAATTTGCGCAAGAGTCTGTACGGCCAGCAGTAGACGATGTGGCCAGTATTGCAGGCCAGCAGTATCACAGCTTCCTTTTCTGGGGAGACCAGATACTTCCCAGCCAGTTTGCACCTCCTGGATGCTTCTGTGCTCTGGACAGACACTTGGTACTGGTTTGGAGGTAGTGTCGGATCTAAACATGGCAAGATAAGAAAATACGAATTCAAAATCACAACATCACAGACCAGTGCAGCATGACTGCACATTAAAGCCCCCAGATGATGCATATGAGGTATACGCAGAAATACATTGAATAAATGTACGGCAAGTACATAGAGAAAGCGGCTGATATAAAGTTGCTTGCATTCTTCTAATCGCTCCATGCAACAGCCTTGAATTATAAGCAGACGTGTAATCCATTAGGGAAAATTATAGAAATACATTTGTGGAAGTCAAAGCTTGCCGACGCTAATACATTCTGGTGTTCAAATTGTATTACATTAACGTTGAATCAGGAAGCGGATTGTTAAGCCATGGTGATGTTTACATTGGCTTGTCTGAATCAAGTCCGATTATCCGACTGCTTGTGTTTTCTTGCCCCACGTGACGTCTTTTTTTTAGGGATTGCTCAAAAACTAATGAGGTGGTGAGGGAAGCAAAACTTTATATTTCACTACATGTCAAAATTATATAATAATATAATATAAATTGGTACAAGATGTTCAATCATATACAAAAAAAAAATCACTTCAGCAGCATTTTTTTCTGAACTGTTATTTTCGAGTGCTCGTTGAATCGATCAGCTGTCCGCCCTTGTTACCAGTTTTCCAAGATGAGTAAAGGTCGTTGTTCTCCATGGTCAGGCCGCTTCCTCTCTCCAAACAGCCTTTGTCTGATTCTTCAGGATCCTTCTGTGAACACAGTGGCATGGTAAATATTGCACACAGTAAATATCACCCTCTTATCACTGTTTTATGACTTCACAGTGGTAAGATGCAAGAGGGAGCATTGCTTGTACAAGCACAAGAATTGGAGAAGTGAAGGGAGAGAAGTTGCAGATACTGTATCGACTTCCTCATTGTGCGCCTTCTCTCTCCTCTCTCTCTCTCTCTCTGAATGTGGATATGGTTTATTTATTGCCACCTTTTTACAAATCCTAACACAAATCCTGATGAGGGGAAAAGTTGTACTGGTGAAGAGGAGACGTGTGTGTGTGTGTGTGTGTCTGTGTGATACCTGGAAGGCGATAAGACAGAGGGCACTCAGCCAGTCCTGGCTTGTTGTAGAGGCCAGGGTGTAGGTGCACTGTGTGGTGTTTAAGTAGAAGGCTGTGCACCCTTGGGGGCAGGACTCCTCTGGAGCGAGGGTGACACTGAAGCAGTCACTGAGGCGAACGACCTTTCTGTCCGGAGCTTTCTGCCGACCGGCCTTCTTCTGGCTCCTGATGGTATTGTTGTCAAGTACAGTGTAGAGCTCCAACCGGCCAACCCCTGTGGAACTGGGTTTGATGAGCATCAGCCATATTTTCCGCCACGTTCTCTGTTGTAAATGGAAAGGGGGGTAAAAAGAAATGGGTTCTCTGGCACAGTCGTCAAATGGTTTAGGTGTTTATTTCTCTCTACATGCTGTTGTGCCATGAGGTCATAATCATTTCTGCTACCAAGGGGCCAACTCTGAGGCTGAGAAATGAAGCCCATGCGGAAGTGCTGTAAACTGCAGTTCACTAGATGCCAGCTGCAGAAAGGAGCAAATCCCCATAGAGCCCCATGTTAAAATGCCCAAATTTACAGCATAATTAAACATGTTTACAGCCTTGTTCAAAAAACGGTTTTGATCCCAATGGCTAATCCCCCCCTTTGTGACAACTTTGGGGGGGGACGAATTTTTTTTAGAACTCGCCCCTTTTATATTATATTACTGTTTGAAATTCTGCATAATTAGGGGCGTGGTCTATTTGATTGACAGTCGGTGCTGGCTGCTCAGCGTTCACCAAAAAAAACCAACAAGACTATAAATTCACTAATACTAACCACACATAACTCCTCGTAAATTATATTTGCATTAACTTATTAGAGTTAAAATATAGTGGTGCAAACTACAACCATTATACATTATAAGAAATTGGAGGCATTTTTAAGATAGTGTAGTTCAATTTTAGTAACATAAATCGTATGTTCATGTCTTTTCTACCACTTGTAACGTTGGCTGGGACGACCGACTGTTACCACTCCCAAACCGTGTGCAGCATCAGGGCCACGGTCCTCCACCTGGTGGGTGTGTTTCAGCGACCGGCCTGCATTGGGCTCACCCACTCTCCACCTCTTTGTCCATATTTGGATTAGCCGGGTAAGGGAGGAGTCGTGGCCTGCCAACATGGCGACGGCTGAGCCGCTGCGGAAGCGCCCACTTTGGGCTTCAAAACCGGCCTGCAGAAACCAATGGGTGACGTCACGGACGCCACGTCCATGTTTGCGTACAGTCCATGTCTGCTACGCATGATGTTCTGAGCCTAGGTGACCACTCTGTTCTTTTCTTAGCCTTAGTACACTGGAGGTTATTTTAGCTGGGGACTTCAACTTTCCACATTAACATTCAGAGCAACACCACATCCTCTACCACTCAAAGAGCATGCAAGGTTACAGGACATTTGAGAAAAACATGTTTTTGATTAAATTTATACATGTCTTGATTACTGCAATGTATTACTACTGTATTTTTAATTAACCTACTGTTACTAAGATCTCTTAATTAGATGCCTGCAAGGTGAGAATTGTTTCAAGATGCTTCTTGGTATAAATCTTAAATCTATTTTGCCTTTGCCTGTGGAATATTTAATGTGTGACTCATTGGCTAAATTTTTTGTTATTTATGCATTATTATACCATTTCTGTTTCCTTTTTTTTTCTTTTTGCTGTAGTTGTTCATCTTCATCTAGACATCCTTGTGAAGCCCATGATGTATCTTTTTGTTTGACATGTGCCATATGCAAAGTTATTCCTCTTGATTATTATTGTTACATCTTTTGAACAAAAATACATTATTGTTAGTGGTGCATTTTGTAAAAGGTATACTGAAGAAAGATCATTTTTGCACAATTAATGTCATTGTTGCTTAAAAAAATGTCTGTGTGGGGGCAGTAATAAGAAACTGGATTGTTTTCTATCTAACGCAAGTCATAGTGATCCATTATAACCACAACCACCATGTATAGATATTTAAAGAACTGTATCATCATCTGACCGTATAACACTTTGTTCGTAAAGTGTTGTGTGTTTGTAAAAGGGCATAGAGATGGAAGGTGGAAATTAAATATTTGTGGCTTATTCCAGATTTGGCCCTAAATAAGAGTTCCACTCCCACAGACGTGTGCTGTAGCTCTGGACTCAAATTCATGTGCAGGATTCCTTTTCACACAGGTTAGTAACCCCTAAATGCACACTGATAGGAATTACGATGATTGTTGACTTGATTCTCCATCAACCAAAATGAACATCTTACTGAATATTTTAAAGGGAGAGGGTACAGAGTAAATACTGTCATTTCTTAAAATCAGCTAAACTTTTTCATTGTTGTTCAACCTGACATAGTTTCATTTTCAATTAAAAAAGTGCTTTTGAACTTGCATTTTAAAAAATCTTACATGTAACAGTTTGTTATCACTGGACAAAACCATTTGCATAGTTTTTACTAGATGCTATCCAAACCGTTTTAGTGTTGCACTCTTGACGATACTGTATTGTTGACTCGTGTGATATTCTGAGCTGGCAGTTTCTCATACACAACATTCTTTTTCACAAACAAGATGAATATGAAATTCTTGACAACTTACTTTTCCAAACTTTACTCCTTGAAGATACAACAGTCCCTCCTTGAAGATAACATCCATGCTTGCAAGCTTCAGATGTTTCACTGCAGTATACAGCACTCGATGCTCTGTGGTTGACAAGCTTAAATCAGGTTTCCTACGCAGCAGTCATTTCCTTTACATCACCAGTGGCTTTCAATCTCGCATCTATTAGTGTGCGTCCACTGGGGCGACATGTCGACATGTCTCTGATCTGCAATTTAGTCGTTGCAAAAGAGAGGCTACACAAGTTTGTGTGCGTTGCTTTTTTTAAGACAAACTTCCCTTTGCATTGTGCTGCTTTTGTTTTAGCAACTTCCTCACCGTACAAAACCAGCACCACACCTTTCTATTTTTTCCCAGATAAGAACAGAAATATCATCAACAGATACATTACACTGTGATTTTATTTACAATTATCAGTATCAAAATGTATGTTACAAAGGCTACACATACACAACAAGAAAGAACTGTGGGGTTAAAGGAACCAATCATTATACCTGATGATAAATAAACAAAGGAATCCCCACAGAAAATAAATTTCTGCATTATGTTCAGTGACATTATGCCTTTCAGTTCCGTTTAGCTTTAGAGAATCCTCCACCTGATGAAACTCTCTTAGAAGTCCATTGAGCTATGAGCCAGGTAGTCTTTCCGCCCGATGTTGGTGACCTGCTTGGTCTGCATGGCCTCCAACTTTGGACAGTCTGTGATACGATGGCCAAGACCTCCGCAGAAAGTACAGCCCCTTTCTCCTGTGAAAACACAAAAGTCAGGTCCGTCAGAAAGGGTTTGCAAACACTCCACCCTTACGTCTGTGGATTTTAAGATGAGATGATCACAACAGATGAAACCAATCGGTAAGAGCACTGTGGACCCTGAGAAAAACAATGAGACCTAGATGTGGAATGAAAGACTCACCTCCGATGTCCAGCATGGTCTCGTCTCCCGTCTGGAGAACCTGGAGGACTGGCGGAACCTTCTGCTTGGCTTCAACTAGCAGGGCTTTCAGGTCCATCAATACAGACTCATCTATGAGGAAAGAAAAGACATATACTTACTGTTATCGTTAGTCAACGTCATCAACTAAATTCACTATAATACACCACAAATATTCTCACAATTACTACTCCTATACGGAAATAAATGTGATTATTGTCTTGATTGATATTTTTCCTCACCGCAGCCTTTGTTGATGAATGTGGTGGCAATACCGGTCTTGCCCGATCGCCCAGTTCTTCCAATTCTGTGGACTGAAATGGGAAAAGTTCATCGAAATAGCTCGGAACAATTCTAGGAAAACCGAGGCTTATATATTCTACTGATTTTGAGGAGACCAGGCCACAGACTTATCCTCTTACCATAATTTTCAATCTCCTCAGGCATGTCGTAGTTCACCACATGCTGTATGGCAGGGAAATCCAGACCTTTGGAGGCAACGTCTGTGGCAACTAAGACATCTTTCTTTCCTTCTTTGAATGCCTCTATGGCTTTTGTTCTTTCCTCTTGATCTGAAAAACAATCAAGACATATCTCATTAGCGAAATAGCATTTGAAAAGACAAAGAGGGAAACGTCTGCAATGTTTTAAACTATAAGGGAGAATTGGGAAATTTGGAAGCAATCAGGGTGGCATCTAGTGGGCATGATGAGCAACTACATCTTGGCTGAAAATGAAGCCTGGACTGTACTTAATACTGGGCTGGACCGGTTTCCAGATACAGTAATCCTCCGCAGGCACTATTACAATGTAGTGAATGCTGTGTACGTTAATGATTAGAACATAGTACATACCTTTGCCTCCATGGATGGCCACCGCCTCCACTCCTTTAAGCAGCAGATACTCATGGATGGCATCTACATCGGCCTTCTTCTCAGCAAATATGAGCACCTGTCATACGAAGAAAAACTTTTGTAACTTCTGACATGTTTGTGCTGTGTATTAAAGGTAAAAGTCGTAATTCTACGTGTACTGACAGGAGGTGGTGTTTTCTGCAGGCACTCTAGCAGGTACACCATCTTGGCTTCTTCTTTGACATATTCTACTTCCTGCACACACACGCACACAAAAGCATTTAAGTCCGGTTCATGCATCAGTTGCTTTTTAAATTGAATCCAACGAAAGCCCGAGTCAGACAGCATGTGTTACAGAGACAGATGAACACACCTGGATGACATCCAAGCTGGCAGCGCCAGCCCGACCCACGTTAATAGTGATGGGTTTCACTAGCGCACTCTTTGCAAAGTTCTGGATCTTCTTGGGCATCGTGGCACTGAAAAGCAGGGTTTGCCTTTGTCCCTTGAAAACGAAAAAAAATAACACATCTTAGGACTAATTTTGCCTCATTAATTTAGTTATTCAGTTATTTAGAAATGCAAACCCAATGTTTGATTTTGATAATCAGAACAGGCCAATTACAGCCGTGACAGGAATACATTTATAACCAGTTAAAGAAGGAATTCATGTTCATGTCTGAATTTAGCAGACTTTTCAATCATCTAGTGTACACTCTCCGTACAATGATCTCTATGACAAATATTACTGCGTTGTTGAAAACAGTTGCTGTCTTTGGGAGTTGACCTCACCTTGAAATAGGAGAAGATGGTCCTGATGTCTTCCTCGAAGCCCATGTCAATCATCCTGTCAGCCTCATCCAGAGCCAAGTAGCGGCAGATGTCCAGACTCACCATCTTCTTCTGCAGCAGGTCCATTAGTCTGCCAGGGGTGGCAACCATCATGTGGACACCACTGTAATCAAGACGATACACAGATTCAGACACAAGGCACTACCGTACTGAATGCTGGAATGTGTTTTTTATGGTTTGAAACTGCAAATTCGGAATAAAACACAGCCATGAAATATTTCACACTAACTTTCCCTCTTACTTACTGTTTGACCACCTCCATCTGATCCTTGACAGACATTCCTCCGATGCAGAGCGCAGTGCGCAGCTGAGGCGCTCCCTCCTCTTCCAGCAGTTTGCAGTAATACTCGATGATGCTGTGCGTCTGCCTCGCCAACTCTCGCTGGAGTAACGAAATATGTGTTAAAATCAGATATGCTTTGTTGCAAAAAGAAATATCAAGCTTAATATTTATTTTGGCCTTTGATGGTCACTCAGTTTTTGTAAATCTAATTAAATGTACATGCACTATGAAGCTATCAAATAAAAAACACTGATGTACACAACTGAACATTCTAATTTAAGACAATATTCAATTCACCTATTAAGTATCCCATCACTGATTTTTTTTAAAACATATAAAAAGGCAACATAATACATTTCTAGCTTTTTTATCAATGAAATAGGTTTTGTCTTACTGAAGGACAGATGATAAGTCCATAAGGCCCCTCTCTCTTAAAGAAAGGCAGCCTTTTCTCCTGTTCCAGGGAAAACATGATGATGGGCAGGGTGAAGACCAAAGTCTTTCCTGATCCAGTGAAAGCAATGCCAATCATGTCCCGACCTGACAGACTACAGACAAGGAAACTCAGTTATTGAAGAGTTTACATTTACATTTACGTATCACGTAAATAAAAATAGCGCTTGTATTCTACTGTGCCATATACTGAACTCACACTGTGGGGATTCCTTGGATTTGAATCGGTGTGGGGTGCACAATACCCTTCTTTTTCAAACCCTTTAGAATAGCTGCAAACAAAATAAACATTTGTTGTTGCCAGTGTCACTACTAAAGGCCTTGTACATAAATACATAGAGGGATTTTCGTGTGATAGAGAGAAAGTGGGTTGGAACCTGGTGGAAGCTTCATCTCCCTGAAGCTTTTGATTGGAGGAGGGATACCATCTCCGTCGACCAGGATGTGAAACTTCTTCCTGACGCGCTCGTTTCGGGTGGCTGGCATATTCAGGATGTAGCGTGGTGCTTTCCAGCTGAAAAGAATACCCAGGTTACATGAAAAGTAACAAGAAAATAAACATGCAAACAATTTTGCTTTATACAATTCAATGATTAAAAGGAACTCACCTAGTTTTTATCGGATCATCATATATGATACCTTTAGCCATTTCCTTCACAGACATCAGAGCTGAAATAGGAGAGTTGAGAGTCCCCCAAATTAGTTAAGCAAATTATAATAATTTTGAAGCAACTGTTTTATCAAAGTAAATTTGATTAACAATTCAACATAGCTGATTTTACCTCTGCCCTCTGCAACACTCTCAAGAATCTTCTCCTCCTCTTTCAGCTGCTTCTCCTTGGCTGACTCCTTTCGGGCTGCAGATACAAAAGCACATCATGAAACCAATACGGTCATGGTGAGCAATGAAAAGAAAAAGACAGACAACAACAACAGACGATTCTTAAATCCAGATTGGGCGTTGTTTGAAATGGATACCTTCGGCTTTTTCTTTGAGGTGCTGATGCTGATCGAGCAGACTGACGTTGGAGCGCGGACCGAGACCTTCGTCCTCGTCCCTCTGCTCCTCCCCATTGTCCTTCAAGTCCTCGTCCACCGCCTTTCCTCGCAGACGTAACATTTTCTGCAGCTGTGAGGTAGACATGCAATTCACTATGGTAACTTTTTACATTGATGTACAGGGCATATAGTTAATTAAGTGCATTTTTTTATATGTCACTTTCACAGTGCTGTGGCTTAATGAATGTGTCCAATTTTGAAAAAAAACTATTTAATATAGATTGCTCAATCCATGAATCAGCTAGTAAAGTCAAACACAACGGTTCACAATAACTTACCATTTGGTGTTTTCTTATTTTGACTGGAACGTATGGAACATAATCGTCATCCTCTGATCCTTCTGAGCCAGACCGTTCATCCTCCCCATGGTCTCTCTGCACAAACAAAGGAAGTTTTTGCTTTCTCCAGTACAACATGTCCATACAGTACACCATGAAGACACAACAACTGCTATACACAAAATGCACTGACATTATTGAAATGTGATCGATCTTTATAACCCAGCTGAAAAGCAATAGTTACTGGTTGGAGAGAGGGCCTACTCTCACTTACTGCTCGTCAACAACGGTTTACCACTGAAAACCCTGTTGTCATATGTTAACCAAGTAAAAAAGTGATCTTCATCTTCAGTCATGAAAGTTAACATAACGTCATCAGGTGATCCAACAACATCCTCGACACTGATCAACACTTTCATTATGCCGTTTTCAGCTGCTCGGCCTTCATCTTATGAATTCAAGTTATGGATAAGTAACGGATAATTCAAGTCCTCTAAAAACAAATCCACTTCGTTTCATTTTGAGGCGTTTTACTTTCAAAACAAACGTCGCATGTACGCATGGACCGTGGATGTTGACGTAGTATTGTGACTAGTTCATCGTGGGGCTTTACACAACCATATTAACTCCTAATGAAACTCCCATATCATTCGGACAAGTTACTGTAGCGTTAGCCGGTGGCCTGTTCCAACATTTTAACCACACAATGGATAATAAAAGCCTAACATATCTAGAAGATGAAGTGCTATAACGCTCGGCAAGCTAGCTCACGTTAGCTAGCGTTAGCTAGTGTAGCCTGTTCATTATGTGAACGGTAACTCTCGTTTGACTTACCTTTTTGGGTCGACTTTCCGTCTCCATTTTATTTACGAATACAGCTAAGTCCTCCAGTAACCTAAGACAAGGGGTTATTGGCTGAATAGACTCCAGACAGTTCAGTAAATGCAGCTAGTCCACATGTTTACACAACAAGAGACGTTTAGCATAGAGACTGTACGGAACGCTGCAAGGGTCAAACCTCATCGCGAAAGTCAGTCTGCGAGCGTGCGGATAAGAGACCCGGAAACCAATCTTTAAAAAAAAGAGATTAACTTAGAAAACAAACACCACACTTAATTTTTTTTCAAAACTGTATTGTTTTTAATCTTTCTGAACGAAAGATTTTTCACAGTATCAAAAGTGAATTAAAAAAAGAAAGAAGAAACAAGCCAACATACACTTGGCTATTATTGGTATAGTATAAATCTACATTCGAAACATTAAGATAATCTTCTCTAATTGAATATAACCTGAAAAGCGTCAGAGATGTCATGTGAAAACAAAATCTCAGCACAGATTCAGGAAAGAAATCATCCATCTCAATGAAAGCCATCAGCTAAAAACATGATTACTGGTGTAAATCCCAAGGCCCTTGTCCCAAAGGTTTCAAGTCTTCTGGATACTTCTCATCAAAAGATAATCAAGACTTGGACTTCAGATAAGCTAGCTGAGGTGGAGGGTGCCAACAAGGTCACAGTACAGGGGAGAGAAAAACATAGTATGGTTGAAAACATATCGCAGAGACAACCTTCAGAAATGAATGGCAAAGGCTCAAAAGGGCCCAAAATAATCACTCGGTATGTACAAGCATCATAATCCACTGCATAAAACAAGGGGTGATGGTTCCAACATTAAAATGGACATTGCACACTGTTGTACCTGTAACTGCTTGGATATAGGAGTTGACAACAGTTTAAGGGTGCGGAAACCGTGTAAAGGGCTTCTTCTTTTTTCTTTTTACAGAGGGCAGAGTGTATATTGGTTATCACTAAAAAAATATTTGTTCGAAGGACTTTCCGGACAGTATTTATATTTTTCTGTTCTACACGTTATGCATGGATACCCAATTGGAGTTCTAACTTCTTTTCTTTTTTTAAAGATCCATCCAGTGAGCCAAGTGTTATACACAGTAAATTGATATTTTGTTGTTGGTGTACTGAAAACTGTCAAACATTTCATGTTTCTGTTTCATTCAGTTCATACAAATAGGTAAGACTGTGGAAGGGAGGTCACCAAGTGCTCGCCAGTTCATTTTTCCAATCACTGATTCCAATTGTGAAGTACGAACAACCACCAAATGCACTGCAGTCTGCCCGCCAGTAAAACCAATGTAATCG
Source organism: Scophthalmus maximus (assembly GCF_022379125.1). Lineage (NCBI taxonomy): Eukaryota > Metazoa > Chordata > Actinopteri > Pleuronectiformes > Scophthalmidae > Scophthalmus > Scophthalmus maximus. The sequence continues at coordinate 10,274,998 of NC_061523.1, forward strand.
TTGCCTGTGTCGCTCTCTGCAGAAGTGTTTTTACCTAAAATTAGGTCCAAATCTGGTCTTGTGCTGCTTCTCGTCAGTCGTACAGTATCAGACAAAAGGTCTGTAGTTTCCTACAGAGACTTGTGTAGAAGGTCGTATTGTCATGGAAGTTGGGCACCGAATCAAACAGATTGGAATTCAGAAGTTTACAACGTTAAAATGTCTCAGATTTCTGATAAAAACATTTATTTCATGTAAGGTAATAGTTTACATACTACATACGTAAGCACATGGATGCAGTGGATTCAGACTTTTTTCCATTTTTGCATCTCTCATTTAGGGAACATTGCAATAAGAGCAAAAGGTAGAGTGGGCCTTGAGAATGATTCCCGGCTTGTTAGCCACAAGTTCTGCTTCAGTCTTCTGAATGGAGAATGATTTTGAACCAGGGTCCCTTGGCTTGGTAAGGAAGAGAAGAAAACAGGGAATGAGAGAAGGCCTCAGGCCAAATAGGGCTCTATTCAAAGACAGTGTGGTGTGAAGTCGTTTTTCTCCTTGTTCTGGCACGCATCCAAGTTATTGAGCTGCATTGGAAGGAACCTTTTTGAGGCTGAAGTTTGACCAATTCACTGCTACCTTCTGGCGAGTTTGTTTTGCAGAATCAAGGCAAAACCTGCAGGGAACAGAGACAGACAAAAATAAACGGAGGAAGAGAGGAAGAAATAATACTTAGTTTTTTTGTGAGGCATTTAATGTTTAGCTCTTTTTCCCCTTAGAAACACCTGATCCACTGCTGTAATGCTGCATTACCTTTTGAAGTATTCCACTTCCCGATCAGTCTCGTCCAATTCTGTTGGATCCACGTCTTTAGGGAGAAAAACATCGTCTAAAGGAAAAAAATAATGATTCAAAATCAGATGGAAAGAGAAACAATCACAACAATCACAATTACGCACGCCGTATTGTAAATACAGATATATTTACGTACCGATACCGCTGCCTGATTTTTCACCCTTGTTCTTGTTCTTCTTATTTTTCCCCTTGGATTGTTGCTGCTGCTGTTGTCCATTTGCTGGAATGGTGGGATGAGCTCTGCTCTCCGCGTCCTGCTCAGATCGACCTCCCCGAGTCTCTGTGTCACCTTTCCCCCTTTGTGCATTCAATAGGCCACCATTTGCTCCATTTGTTGCCTGTTTGGAGGATCTGCCCTCCTCAGCTTTCTTAAGCCCATTTCTCTGGTCTGAGTGCTGCGGTGGTTTGCCCCCAACTTTTGAGCCATTAGAAGCCATTTCTTTAGACTCGCTGGGTTTTTGCGTTTCATTCCCAATGGCAGCTTTGAATGGTTTGCTGGAATTTTGCTCCGGCACAAATTGCTCCAGTTTTTGCTGCTGCTTTTTGTTTTTCTTTGCCTTTGCACCGCTGTTTCCAGCTGCTGTGTTCTTGGGATCAGGCATGTCCTCCTTTGATTTAGCTGTTGCCAGGGCTGGCACCTGTGGCAAATTGTCAGATCCAGCAGACGTGCACCTTTCTGGGGAGCGAACCCTTATGAGTTTGGAGAGACTGGGGGTTGTGTGCAACCGCTGAATGTCCTTTGATCCAACAGTGACTCCTGATGCTGTGGTGGTGGTATTAGGAGACGAGACAGCAGTTGTGTCCTCCCATCCATTAACCAGGTCAAGGTGGCTCTTAAAGGAACCCAGTGAAAGAGGGGCGAGGTCGAGGTCTATCTGCTGCAGGTCAGAGGACCCGTTGAGATGGGACAGTAAGTGGTTGCCCTCCAACGTGGCTGCCTTCTTTGGGAAGTCATTGACATCCAGATTGAGGTCATACATGCTAAACGAGGCCCGGATTGAGTCTTTGATGGTGTTCTTAATCTCTTCCAGCCGACTGGTGAGAAAACTGTTCACACGCTCGAGCTCCAGCTGAGGCCAGTCCAGCAACCGGCTTGCTTCAGAACCGTCAGGGATGGGCTCGTCGACAGGCTCAGATGGATCGGAGTGGGGGTCACTGCCTGCAGCACCCATGATGCCCTGCTGAGCTTTTTCCTGAAACACACACGGTACAGGCACGAGACCATGAACAAGCACATACACATGAAATATAATGTTAAAGTTATTTCCTTTTGCTGCTGATGCTGCTAGGATAAAACATTTTTTAGGGATAATAGCTTTAAATGTATCCAATTTTAGCCTGTTGAGGCAAGGTTCATGTAGATGTGCTTGTGTTAACCATTACAGAATGTTGGCATCATTTTTTGAAAAGAAAATATTATACAGGGTAGTGTAGTTTCATAAGTATTAAAATCTTTATCATAACCAGACCTATGCATTATTCTAAACGTATCGTACCTTCTTCTTCTGTTTGTGTCGAGCCCGTTTGGCAGCCTTGGCACTGTTAACAGGTTTGGGCTCAGAACTGTTTATGAAGTCTAGCAACTCGTCCACATCTCGGTTGTCAATGACACCAGCCACCGTCAGTTCTGAATCTGGACGCTGAGGCAGCTCCTCCTTGCGTCGGGTCAGACGTGAGCGGAGTTTCTCTCGGATCTCCGCATAGTTTCGGCTCGTCGGTGCAGCTGGAGGCTGTGGTGAAATGATAAATTACAATATTGATATGTTGTCACGTTTGTCAGGTTTACCCGACAGAGGGCCCGTCATGTCTGAAAACCCTTTTGGAAAATTTGGTCCGGACATTTTCTGGAGTTTGCCGTTCAAATATGAAGAATGCAGCAGGAAATAGTCCGACTCAGACGTGTTCACACCAACAGGAAAATTTCCAGAAAACTCTGTGGTGTCTGGGTAGAGCATGCAGGCAGAGCATGCTTTACAGTCATTGAAACTCTAAATTTTCTGGAGATTTTCCTGCTGTTTTCTCACATCATCTCTTTCAGACATTTTCCTGAAATTTTACACGGATAAAGTTCCGGACAACATTTGGGGACATTTGTGTTCTCAATCACAGCCCCTCCGGAAACTTTCAGGAAAATGTCCACACTTCAGTGCATGTCTGAAAGCAGACATAGGAACTACTTCAAACGAGGAGACAACAAAAAGTTTCAAAGTACCGCATTGTGTCCAAAGAACTCGCAGTAGCAGCAGTCGCAGTATTTCCCATCCTTCTGGTTGGTGGACGAAGAGGCGCAGGAGCTCCTCTCAGAGCTGCTGTCTTCATCTTCCCCCTCCTCCAGCTCAGATGGAGGATGACACAACGTCCCGTTTGTCATTTTGTGCCCCTTACATGCCTGGTCCCTACAAACAACAATGAATTGAAATGATGATATTTATGTCCAAATGGCATCTGTACACTGAATCAACACAGATACAAAGCCATGTCAGTTTTATAAGCACTCACCTGCAGGCCCCAGCTGTCAGATGACCTACATTGGAAGTAGCCACTGTTCCCTGACTGTGTCCATTACAGGGGTGGTTACAGCCTATTAGAGATGGGCCCAGTTTGCTGTGTTGCGTGTTCACAGCAGGAATGTGGGAGTTTTTGCACGGGCTGGGCTTATGGACAGATGTTGGGCTATCCGGACTGGGAGAATTAAGTTTGGCTGTGGGGCCGTGGAGATTTGGTACCAGCGGGGAAAAGGGAGTGTGGGCTGCATGGGGGGCATGGGGTACGACACCAGTGCCGGACGAGGAGGTTACATGACCGTGCTGCCCTGAGTTCGGCTTTGGGGGCAGGAGGGAGGAATGCTGGGATGACAGGCCGGTGGGGCTGTTGGGGGGTACCGACAAGTCTGTGTGTTGATGGTGGTCACTGGGGTGGAAGGCTTCACCTGGACAATGAAAAACATGAGTACCATTACTTATAGATCAAAGGTAATGAATTCTATGAAACTTTGTAAATTGTTCTGTACTACTGTTCTACTGGGCTCCGATTTAATAAAATGCCATTGTAATCTAAGGGTCAAAGGAATATTACCTGGTGGTGTTGGTCGACGGCACATGGTCTTGAAGTGCTTGGGAGTGGTTTTACAAAGGTCTGCTGAGGTAGACAGCGGGTTCCCAGAGGAAGATCCACCGGAATTCTGGGATGACGGATGACTGTAGGGACAGACTTTGGCCCCTGTTGTTTTAGCAGATTTCCCAGGCGCTTCATGAAGTCCTCTTTTCTCATGACAGGCTGAGCCTGGCGTTACACCTGGAGATGGAGGGGATTCAACCGATGTATAAGGACACTGATGAATCATTTTAGGCAATATGATTATTGTTACAAGAAAGGGAAACACAAATTTTCACAGACCTTGCTGGCACTAAAACTTTGTTCAGGACATCGTAATAACCATTTTTTAAATGTTGTGTTATAAAACTGTGTGAAGATTTTTGACGAGCAACTCATCAAATCTTTACTGGCCATGTCACAAAAATCCCAGAAGCACCAGAACAATTTAGCTTCTTTGGTTCTTCTATGGTTTAGATAAAATTCAGCAGAATGGGAGCATTTAATAATAATAATAATAATGAATTTCATTTTATGAGCACTTTTCATCGCTAAAAGCACATATCAAAGTGCTTGAGCAGTTGCTAAACTGGAAATACAACCACACGTGTGCACCAGCCAACATACAAAGTAGTTTGATAGGATCTAACAAGAAAAAAACTAAAGATAGCTGTCAAATTTTTTAAACAACTGTATTTCCTGCTCACTCAGATGTGTCTCACTTTCAGAATCAATTCTCCTCTCATGATACATCTGTCAGGAATTCTCCATGTAATGGCTGGACACATTTTCTAGGTAGTGCACCTGGTGTATTTTGCATTGAAAGAACATAGAAATAAATTATTTAATAGAAATACTATCAAATATTCTTTATATGTGTTAACTGTAATGTATTACAGAGTGCTGAGAAAATCGGGGTAATAATTCATGATCAAATTTGAATCTAACATGCTATGATCTGATTGCAAATGAACTCTTGGTGAAGCTTGATGTATGTCAATTTGTGTCTTCCAGAGTTTTGCTTTCTGTATGACAACAGTCATAACTGAATAATCCTTTACACATAGACATTGGTCTCTTTCTCATTTCTTAACTAGAGCAGCATGGGGATTGCTCTTTTTAAATGGGCAGTAAGCTATTCTGCAGCCCAGGCCCCGTAAATGAAAAACCCCAAAATGGTGTGGACCGCACCACACAAAACTGCGAACGCAGTTTGTAAACATCACTGTTCGACACGTAAAGAGCGTCAGACTCCCATAACGGAGGTCGAGGGAGCAGTAAATTCACAACAACAACAAACTTTATCCATTCCAAAGTGTTAAGAAGCGCCGACGTTTGAAATGTGCAATTCAATTTCCAATATTAGCTATATTTTCTAACAAATATAAAAATAATAATAATCTTTAACTGACACAAATTTGCATGACTTTCATTCAGCTCCCTCTTCCAATCTTCTTATCACTTAACTGTAGTGATACTGTATCCATACTGTAGTCTTCAAATTAAAGAGAGCAACAGAACTTATTGTTCGTGTTTTCGTGAAATTGTCTTATATGAAGGAATCTAATTAGCTGAACAAGTCCATTGAATCGGTCCAGGATATTTCATAAATGCTGACCCAAGCCATATTCTTTGATTTGATTCATCCATCTTCATTTTAAGTTTTTTATCTTATTCTTCACAATCCGAGTCAGTGCACTACAAAGTTGTGACAGCAAGCTTAAAATATCATTCCACCTTTCATAATGCTAAGCTCTTTGCACCTCAGAAAATAGAGCATTGGAAGCTTTCACAAGATGCCTCTTTGTTCTTCTAAGGCATAGTAGACCAGCACATGAACAAAGAAAACCAAAAATGAATCACACATTTATTGCTAAGCAAGTATGCTAACAAACCAGCCAGAGGGTTCAGATTCTTCTTCCAAATTCCTCTCCATTTCACAAAACTGAAACTCAGCTTAAGCGACTACTGTCGCTGTCATTAAATGTTGCCTGGAGCCACCTTCTGCCCTGTGATCACAGACCTTGTTGTGAGTGTGAAGAAGTGTTATGGTTGCAGTGTTCCCCTCCATTGGTCTGGGCAGAGTTCCAGAGACCTGACAGTTTGTGGGCTGACAGGAAGGAACTCGGGTCCCAGTCCACAGTACTTTGCTCCGGGTGACCGTTCCCACAGCTCTGGGACTTACAGGAGGAAGAGTGTGACAATGGTACCTAAAGGACGAAACAAAACCAAACAAAACACCAACACTCAATTAGTTAATCATCTGCTATATACATAGGCTTACATTTTGACGCTATAGTAGTGTCCAACAGCAAGGCTGTAGCACAGTAGTGGATTGTTACAACAAGTTTTAGCAAAATATCCAACATTTATATTTTGTGTAAAGTATTTATGTAAATACAGAAAGCAAACGTTGGTGCCCTATACATGCAACAGAGACAGAAACACAAATATAGTTGCTTTGGAAGAGCTAACGAATTGAACACATGTTCCAACTTAATTAATTCAAAGGGACATTCAGGCTGACAGATTTGTTTGGAGAGTAAGTGCATGCAGATGCTTTGCTCTGTATGGTGAATGAAGGTGATCTTATGTTGGTCGACAGAAAAAGAGATTAACTAGATTATATTAGGAAGTGGTGAACTGGACCCAGACATACGACCCCAATCAGTCCCCTTTTATATACCGGCGTCGGCTGCTCCTGGGTACTCCGTCTCTCCTCCTCTTCCACACTCTTGCAGCAGCTCTGACAGATCCACAGGGGCACCTCTCCCAACAGGGACTGAGACAGCGAGGGCACCGCATCGGCAAGCTTGCGCCCCGGCGCCTCCCGCAATAAGGCCTGGGAGAGCGCAGGCACGGCATCAGCCAACTTGGTTCCGTGGCCCCCAGGGAGTCCGTTCACAGAGCCTGCTCCCCAGTCCTTAAATTCACGGTGGCACAGGAGGCAGCAGGTGCGCATGGGCTAGGTGCAGAAACAGGAGAATGGGGAGGTTAAATATAGTGATTACAAGTCAAATGGTGATTATGTGAGACGTAAGGTTATAGGTCAATTAACACTAGAAGAAAAGCATAGGGTCTGCGGGGGCTGACGTCTCTTGGAATAATTTCTAAAATATTTGACAACGCCAATAGAATATAGTAGGCAAACAAACGGAGCATTTGTATGCATCATCGTTGCGTGTATGTGCATAGACAGTCAGTTGCCAATACAATAGGTGAACTAGCTGTAAGAATGCAAAAAGTGATGCAAAACATCTTGCACTTTTAAAAGGTTTGTCAGCTCTGTTTAGCAGATTAAACAAAACGAAAAAATCGCACCTCAATGCACCAAATAGATTTAGAGCAATGGATACATTTGACACGAAGATAAGCAGATTATAAATTAACTATGACAATTTTCTCGCAGAAATGCTCAACTATGACAACTGTTGTTATGAATCGCGTGGTATAAAGTGTAGTAACTCGAGTGCAACCAGGTCGTCAGCTGGTGCTCAGAGGTCAGACGTCAGGCTGGCTCTGCCCCTGCCCGCAGCGGACCATCATCACAACTTCTCATATGTCACTGACTCCGGTGTGTAGCCAGCGATGATTGGCTGCTCATAACTGCATGCCACGCATAAAAAAAACAAAAACTTTTGACATTAGCTGCTGCCACCCTCCCGACAGTGGGCTGGGGGTACAGAGAGGAGCAGACCCCCCCCCCCCCCCATTGTGAGCCCGTTTTTTCTCCAAGCTGATTAGCCATTAGCCGGTTAGCGCACCTCTGTTCTGAGTGGTCCGTGCGGGCGGGCGGGTTCGAGTGTAGCTCGGCAGCAAGCACGCCTGCAGCACGCTAGCTGTAGCCCGGCTAGCCGTCCCGGCTAACGCTAGCTGGGCGGATGAAGAGTTGTGATCGCGACCTGGCACAATGTCACCTGTCCGGGCACAGGGGGTGGCGTGCAGCGCTAGGCGGACGGGGGCGACCCCTGCTCGCCAAGTTGAGCTTATTATATATTTATTTCATATCCAACGACGCACAGCTTCCCATCAAAGACTACTACGTTGGGACTAACATAGCTTGCCACCCAGCAGCGCGCGTGTGTGTATGTGTACCTTCACCTCTGAAGGATCCAGCGACATCAAATAAAAGCACAATGGAGGATGCTTGGATTAGCAGACTGTTGCTAGCACCGAGGCTAGCTAGCCCGTTTAAAAAGCAGCGATTGAGTTGCAGCTAGCTACCTGGTTCGCCCTGGTAGTGGCCAGTCTATCCAGCACAGCATCTCCTCCGCCACCGCCAGCTGCATCGCCGGGAGAGACTGGGCTCTTCGGTGCGGTCTGCTGTCCGGGCACCAGCTCCTTCTGGGCGACTCCTTGCTGCTTGCTTTTCTTCCTCGCCATCGCGACAGTGTTCGTGAAGCGCTTTGGCCAAGTTTGCACCAGTTTCGGTGATTTCAGGAGCACACTTTCCCTTCTTCTCGGACCTCAAAATGTTCTCTATCTCCTCCAGTCAAGACAACAGTCAATATGGCGGAGGACTGGCACACTCGCGAGTTCAAAGGTTAAAGATAGTGCTGGCACAGAGGCTTCACTACCACGCGCAGGATACAACTGGAGCCTCGTTCAGGAAGTGAAGCCTGGCGCCGCCATTTTCAGTGGGGTCAAGCCTCTCCTCCCACTTTCTTCTGTGCGAAGCACAATGCATCTATAGTCTGCAGACAGTTAAATAGCTAAACGACTGTTTCAGCATGTTACGTATTTATTGAGCCTGCCATTATGCAAGATTAATCTGTGATAATACTGTATGTATTTTGTAATGTAAAAAAAAAGAAATTCGAGAGAAAAATGACAGGGATGTAGATTGGAGTTTTTAGACGTATAATAAGATAATCCTTTTTAATTCCCTCTATGGGGACATTTACCATGTTACAGCAGCAAAGGGCATAATAAAAAATATAAAATATCTGTCAAAAATAGTAATAAACAAGTAAAGATGCTATAAACAATTTTCTTTTTTTTTTAAACGTAGAGACGGGCGAGATTTGAGTTCCAGCAAATCCAGCAAATCTCAGTCAGGTCAATAAGACCCATCATCAATGGAGCCCAGGTAAAACCAGTCAACATACGGCAGCAGATCATTTACGAGCAGAACCATTGAAATCCAGATGAATTTGTGGCAGTGAACATTTATCTTTAAAAAGCAGCAATCAAAGAGTCATAGATGGAGAGAAAACAGTCAATAAACTAACATAGTTACATTTCATTGTACGTGGTCGACTAAATCGCATCATTGAGCAGACTTTTATTTTACCTTAATGGATCCTAGAGTGCTGAAATATCACTGTTTATTAGATAATGACCTTATATGTGTCAGTTGGGGACAAAGTTCTGCTGGCAGCAGCAGAGGGAAATGTAGATCAAACTGAAATGTAGTCCAAGTAATGGCCAATGATTATTTTTGGTGATTTGCGATGGGTTAAAACTGAGTGAATGTTCTAAAACACATTTGCATTTAATGACAATATATTTCAACATGCAGTAAGTTTAAATATAGTTATAAAATTGTTTAAACAAACTAAGACAATATGCAGCCAACTTCACCTTCAAACTACACTTGGTTTAATTTTTTAATTTTTAAATGCTATAATCTACAATATGACTAAATTAGAATAAGATAAGATAATCCTTTATTCCAGTTAGAACCCCTATGGGGACATTTGCCGTGTTATGGCAGCAAAGGGGATAGAAAAAATAAGAAATACCTATAAAAATAGTATAAACATGCAACATAAAAAAAATGAAATGAAACAATAGGAGCAACATAAACTTAAGGAAATGTTTATATTCTCAGTATATTTTTTGGATTAATAAAAATGGAAACAGCACATAGAATATATTGAAATTGGACCGACAGTAACGTCACATCATGACAAATACTTTCAAATCGATCAGTGTCTGTGACTTTCAAGCCGTTTTTTTCGTTGGGGATTTATAGGGAACTGATAACCTGACAATTGTCTTAATGTCTTCAGAGTCTCTTGTGTTTCAAAGACAGACTGTATATTTGTTTAATGGATTCTATTCTGAGGCTAAGTCGTTGGTAGGTCAGATGAATACACGTTGAGGTTTAATATATATATTTTTTTCCATATTGAATAGAGACATACTATGCTCATGTAAATATCAGTGCATTTTCGAAAAATAAAGGTGCCGCGGACGGGCTGGGGGCTTGACAACGACGTCTTACGTCGTCTCCTGATGCCTTCAATTGCTTTCGGAAAAGGTGGACATTGAAACACACTTTAATAGTGCAGTGACATTATGCATGTTAAAAACTGGTAATTTATGACTTTATTATTATATAATGGGTTTTTTTTTACACTGTCTAAACTGCATGGGTTGTTTTTTAAACCACATTTGGTGAGACACATACACCCATGTAAGTCCAATATCCGGACTGTCCAATGTCCGAGCGCACGCGGAGTACGCGAAGGCAGCGTCGGCGTTGGGCTGCTGCGGACTGAGGACGTAGCACAGACAACTTCATCTGCCCCGGGCTGCTGACGCGCGAGCCACAGTCGGTTGTTTACCCGCGTTCGCTTGTAATTTGAACAATCAACAACAACAACAACAACAACAACAACAACAATGGAAGGAACCGTGTGCAACATTCAGGTGCTTCTCCGGGCTGCCGAGTTTCTGGAGAGAAGGGAGCGAGGTATGTTTCTTTCTTTCTCTTTTGCATAGAGAACTGTCAGTCTACAGGGGGAGGAAGTTGCTCATTGTCAAACAACGAAGTGGCCAGTGAAAGCGAATCAAACACCCCCGGGGGGGAGACAACACGCCGCGATCGTTCGAGGTTTCATCGAGATTTCTTTTCCCCCTCGGAGATTATTCCAGGCGATCTTCTCCCGGCCCGACTCAGTGACCTACATGTCGGAGGCATCATTGTACTCGAAGGCGCCAATCTGGTCCACTTTCAAAATGAGTCCGAGCGCCGCCGAGCGCTCCCTGCGCTGAATGAAAGTGATTGCGGGGAGAAAACACAATCGTGCAAGTTCCTCTGAGTCCTCGCACCGTGCGGACACTCTGTCGTCTGTTTGGGACGCGTGAGGCTGCACAAAACGTTTTTTACACAATAGCGAATAGTCGGTGTGTGATGGCGCCAAAACCAGCAGATGATGCCGGTGACAGAAGCAGAATGTCTTTGTCCTGCTCATTTCACACTCCACCCCGATGGTCACTACCGAAGCAACGGGGGCCCTCACTGATCATGCATAAGAAAAATCTTTATGTTTAATGTTGTAGAATTTCAAAGCTGCACACATTGGTTTGATCCCGTGGCTATCTTCTAACACAGCTGTGATGGTGCATTTGTGTATTTCCCCCCCTGCACAGAGGCAGAACATGGGTACGCTTCAGTCCTGCCTCTCAGCCCGGGCCACTCCGATACGAGGAGCAAACAGAAGAGCAAGAAGATATCTGCTGGTGGCAATAGGTGAATACTTTACATAACCGGGCACGACTGACTGACGGGGAGGGTGTGGTTGTAGAGCCTGACTTTCAGTTTTGATAAGGCGCCCAGTGGAACACAAACGCACCACAGACTGTCACAGCTGAGCGGCAGCAACTGTTCTTATCACCCAAATGTATTTCACAAACTCATCAGTCCCGTCTCTCCCCGTCCGCTGCAGGTCGGTTCACAACGAGCTGGAAAAAAACAGGTAATTGATGTTTGTTTTTTTGTGGTAGAAATAAATAAGAAGCACATCAAGGTCAGTGTCAAAAGCTCCTGCTGACACATGCGTGGACTAACCTTGTCTTGTTGTTGTTGTTGTTGTTGTTGTTGTTGTTGTTGTTGTGCTCTGCAGACGAGCTCAGCTGAGGCACTGCCTGGAGCAGCTCAAGGAACAAGTCCCGCTCTCATCCGACTCGATGAGGAACACCACGCTCAACTTGCTGAGACGAGCCCAGCTCCACATAAAGGTAGACACAACAGCCCCGCACTGTGCTGGTGAGCAGTTGCACGTGAAGCTCACAGCGTCGGGACGGTGAAATGAACCCCCGTCGTGTTGTTGTCCATGTTCGCCCCGTGCTGCTCTACTTCAGTGACCCTGCTATTGTGCACATCCCGACTTCGCTGTGTCCTGGAGGTGTCGGTCCACGGCTCACCCGTGTCTCTCGCTGGCCTTCATTTCTCTTCTCCGCCTCCTCATTTTCAGAAGCTGCAGGAGCAGGACGAGCGCGCGGAGCAGCTGAAGGGCCGCCTGCGCTGGGAGCAGAGGGAGCTGCGGGTTCGGCTCGAGCAGCTGCAGAGAGGCTCGGAGAGGATGAGGAACAACAGCCAGGGGTCGACCATGTCCTCGGAGAGGTCGGACTCCGACAGAGGTTGGTCTCTCAGGCGCAAGGAGCCTCTCACCTCGGCCCTTTGGTCATTGCGACGCCCTGTCGTATAGCAACGATTGGAAAAAATAAATTGTCAGGTCGCCATAAGACAGCTTTTGTTGACTGTAATCACTCTTTCTTCCTTCTTAGTATGATTCAAAAGGCAGAATTAAATGGTGCACAAGAATACATTTTTTAAGGAAATGTTTTAAGAAATGATTAAAAAGATGGAGAGTCGAGGAGCCGTGGTCTGAGGATCTGAGCCCCAGTTTAACCCAAACCACACAGCAGGTGAATGTCCTCCGTATTTCCCCTCTGCTCATGGATTTGATCTTTGGTTGCCTTACAGAGGACGTGGAGGTTGACGTGGAGGGCATCCTGTTCGACTGTGTGGACTCTGACGGACTGAGCATTGCACACACTGACGCAGACCACTGTTACTCAAACATGGACAAGGCCTGGCTATGACGGCATGTGATCCTGCACTAACTCACGTGCCGTCGACGGATGGAAAAGGAAGAGGAGAAAACATTCCAAAAAAAAACAAGCAAATGGAGGACGAGGGACAATTGGGTGGGGGGGGGGGGGGGGGGGGGTTGACTCTATAGCTGAACACTTTCTTTTTTTTAACAGAGGGAGTAACTTTTGATGTTCTCCTTTCAAATGATGTCAGACTACAAGCTAAACAATAATGTTGGGTATGAATGAGCTGTGTCCATTTGCACTGAAACGCAGTTAAAATCACTGGGCTGAGATGGATGTAACCTTGCGCATATATATCTCTTTGGCATCAACCACTGATGGGTGATCTTTTTTTCTTTCTTTTTTTCAAAGCCACGAGGTCTTTGTAACAATGATTCAAACAGTTTCTTCACCTTTTTAAGGGCTCTTCTAAATCCAAATAAGGGCTTTTTATTCAAAACTCGTAACTTATTCTTTACTACAGTATGTCTGTACTGAATTCTGCCTTAAATCAGATCCGGTCTAGTATTCTATACAGCTTGTCTTTAGCACTAAGTTTATTTTTCTGTAATGTCACGTGTAGCACGCACTTAAACATTAATCTGTGCTTTGTTTTGTACTATTGTCCGAATATGTAAGCTCAGTCATGTATTTTGTTCTTTTTTTCCTCTGTTGCACAAAACGATCAGAAGTTCCACTTGTTTTAACTTGGAAAGATTGTGGGTTTATCAACATGAAAAAACAGTGAAGAGAAATTAACCGGTCATGTTTGCACATTGATATCTGGCTATTACGTACCTGTTCCAAATTTGGTGTATTTTTTTCCCAGTCTGTCATGACGTGTGAGCATTTCTGTGCCTGAGAAAGAGACATTGTTGAGCATTGAGGCGCCTCCTTGCACATAGATCTAATGACAGTTACAGGTTAATCCACTGCTAATATTAACTGATGTTCCTTAGTGTCCATTTTCACAACTGTACACTTCGCTGCTTGTGCATATGTCAATTAAAATGTTAATTTTGCATGCAACAAACTTACCACTCAGGCAGGTAGTTTCCACTTGTAATGAAAACGCAATTAACGCTGCGTTACAAGTGTCTATCCTATTCATTGCTATATATTTAATGACAGAAGGTGCTTTTTCCTTCACTTTTGTATATGCAAGATGCCTTATTAGCTTTTAATAGTATGTATACATTCATCTGTCTCTCCGCCCAGTAATATTATGTAGCATTTTGTACTGGTGTAATCTTTTTTTTTTATATATAAATAAATATTTTCTATATTTATATTTTGTTTATGGTTATTTTGCAAGATTTTAATCTCCATAGCTCCTTTCTTACCAATCCTTTAAGTCCTCCGATTTGTCCTGGGTGTCCCATTCCTCAGTTTGGGTAGCACCGATCTAATTTGTGGAGATATCACTTATTGTACATAGTCATCACAACACCGCGGTTAGAAATTAACTCAATTTATTGACAAGTTGATATTTAATTGGTACAATGAGAAAAAACTGTTGCATGGGTTGTATCATCAGATCTAAGCTGAATGTACAAATAAAAGCATAATTTTTGTCTTTGTACACATGTTGAATTGAAGATGCAGGTAACCACTGCAACCAGATCTTACCACAATATCACTAGTGCCAAGTGTTTCTTATCGAGCGATGACTGCCAACAATATGAACTCTTCTTCAGTCAATGAACTTCAACCCGAAGCCGTAAGCCTTGGTATTATGGTTGAGGTGGGTGGTTGAACTAAACTAAAACATAACATGATTGCAACTGAACAACTTAGGTAAATCACAAATTTGCATTAATCAGACATTCGGTGACATGTCAATCTTCGCTTCTTGGACAGGAAGCTGATAATAATGTGACACCTCATTACAAAACAATATGAGACTCTTAAAAGAACAGAGTAAAACTTTAACGGCGACGGGCACAGAGGTTGAGCCAAGGTCTAAGGAACAGTATCGGGGTTGGCAAAGTGCTATCCTCATTGTTACGGCAACCAGAGCCATATTCCACCATTCCTTTCTAAGATCTCCATCTCTGGTAAATAGTGAGATGATCTGGTATGGAAAAGGTACAACATGGCACGGCCGGGGAAGCGGGAACAGGCTCTTGAACCCAGCTCAGTCCTTTTATGGTCCACCCACCATTTAATTTGGATGCTTCCTCACAGAGGTGTCTACCCATGACCGGGATCAGTCTGTCTTACCCTGATGCTTGACCTGAACAATGAGAGGGGGGGTAAAGATAAATCTGTCCCAGTGTCGGTGGCTGCACAACCAGGGATTCAAGTAGCTCGTCACACATATTGTTTCTTCTGGGCGTGTGAGGCGAAGTCTTTGGCTTTCTCCTTAGCTGCCAGCGCCGTCTCTCTAGCTCGCTCTGTAGCCGTTTCTGCCAAGGTTCTTGATGGAGTTTCACCTGCAGAAGAAATGAAATGTTGACCTGAATTTGGCTGATCTATACCGGTGCTATTCCATAACAGTTAAGTCACACACATAAGTCAGTCATCAGGGTTTCAACAGGTTACAGGTGGTGGTGGATACAGACGCATTTGCAACAGCAGGAATATTTCCAGAACATTCAGGCGAGAGGTGTGTGCCTGGGTAGAGCGCCTACTTGCTCGCTGAGAATCCTTTTTCCTGCTGTATTCTTCCCTCATGGGACATTTGGACATTTACCAGAAATTTCACAAGGGGGCTGGCGGGAAAAGTTGCGGAAAACTTCCAGAGCAACATTGGCCGACATTTGCGTTCTCACATACAGCCCCTCGGGCAGAGTTGAGGAAAGTCCGGACTGCAGTGCATGTCTCATAGCAGCTTATGTATTATGTGCCTTTTCATTTGTTTTGACAGAATCACCACAAGTGACGGTAAAGTTGCGAAAGATTTCAAATGTTTTTTACGTTTCAGATTTGACCAATTTTACCACAGTAAGTTGTCTCATATGGTTTATCTGTTCTTCAGCTACTGATTTCAGCTGCAGATTTTTTCTGAGAATGACTTAAAAAAATATAAAAACCACCATCTGCTCACATGAATGTGAAATTAGTGCAATGCAATGCACTAATTATTGCTGTCATTATTAACACCCAGCCCCCATTTGGAAACTAATTGCAGACATGTTTTAACTTCATCAGATATAAAAGTTAATGTAAATATAGACGAATAAGGAATTAGTAATTTAATCAGAATTTACCTTGCATTTTGGCCAGCACATATTCAAACCCCTTCATGGTCTTTGTAACACTAGTCTTAAACCTTGCGAGGCCAAATTCCTGTAAAGAGAAGACAGACAGTCAATCAGCAATTTATTGTATAACCCATATCGTCACGTCTACTAACATGCACTCTCGGAGCTTGATAACAAAAAATAAATAAATCGCACCGGTGTCATAAATCATTCAGCAACCCAAGTCTTGTCAGATAACTCAGCTGTTGTATCTTAACAATGATTATGATGTTATCGATTACAGATGTCAGATCGCTGGGCGAGTCTCCATTTCAGATGCTCCACACCACTGTCCTGGTCTGTTATGTAGTGTGGTGCTCCACTTCACTCTACTGACCTGAATAGCTCTTGAGAGCCCATAGACATTAGAAGAGATCCAAGCTTCTCTTTTCATCTCTGTCCAGCTGCTGTTCTCAGGGTTAATTTGGTACTCGCACCGCTCCTCCACAGACTGGGGCAGAGAGCGAAAAACAAACAAAAAAGATCAACATGAGGCCATGTTACCACTCCGCACAATGCCGAGTGCAAATACATCCCAGCACCAAGTTACCAAGAGGCGAGCATGGCTGATGTTCCATGTGAGTGTGGTCATGGTCCTTTTCTGGGGGTCCACAATGGAGTCCTCGATGATGTACGCCGAGCTGGCCATGTGCTTCGGAAGGTACCGTTCCATCCAGCGAGGCGCTCGGCTAACTTTGGTCAACAGACGCCTAGAAATCAGGCAGTTGGTTGGTGTAACCTCTCGGAATATTATGTCCTCAGTCAAAACATGGTTACTGTGGGAAAGAGGGAAAAGCTATGGATTAAGACATTTAACAAATTATTATTTTCATTCAATAGAATTGCAACTAGCAGTTACGTACATTTTTGTGATTTTGTGAAAATTATGAAATTACAACTTCCCAAAACCCATGTTAACTCGCTTGTTTTGTCTAATGAGCCTTTCTAAACCCAAAGATCACGGTTCGATCAACTATTGAATCACTAAGAAAAGCCACTATTCACACTGAGAACATGGGACCATTTTCAGCACTTATCAAAAAAAAAAAAAGACTTAAAAGTCAATCAGTTAAGCAATAAACTGATGTAAATTTATCAATGGACTATAATGTCAACCACACGGCTGCAGTATGGAGAAATACCGTGCTTTACCTCAGTGGTGGAATCTGTTGTGAGAACTTTGACTGAGTAAAAGTAGTAACACCCTAATACAAAATGCTCTGTTACAGGTAAAGTCCTGCAATCAATTAATTGCGAAAGACGTATAAAATATATATGATATATAATATAATATAAAAGCATAAAAATGTGGTTAAATAATAAAAAGTAAAAGTACCCACCGGGTGACAGAGTGGACTGTCAGAATCGTTGTGTTATTGCATAATCATTGCTCATGCAATAAGGCAGCTTTTTGAGGTTTTAGCTGAATAAGGTGAAACTAATTTTAACAACCGTACTGATGGACCATTGTGTCACTCAATCATATCAGTCCATTGGTTTTACAATCATAAACTCCAAAGTAAGTCGCAGATAAATACATGTAAGTGATGTAAGAAAAAGCACAATAATCGCATCTTGGAAACAGTGGTATTTGCAAAGGTGTGTCAGAAAATGGAAAGGGGTAAAGTGCCCTGCTTGAGTACACGGAGAGGTGTATTACAATATAGCTATTATTCATTCTCAGTACACATTTTAAGTAAAAATCCCAACGCTTCACACAGTGCAGATTGAATAAACACATCAACTGCTCTCTCTCTCTCTCACACACACACACACACACACACACCCACACACACACACACACCTGAAGGGGTTGGGATACCGTTGCCAGAAAGCAATGCACACTTGGTCCCAGGTGCTTTTGAGTAAACCTGCGCAGCAGAAATATTTCACCATTGTTCCCTCGGTTGACTCAGGCAGCACCCTGCGCAGATAAAGGGCGAAAGAAATAAAAGGTTAGTTTTTCACTTTTTTTTCAGCCAGCTTTTCTAGTCAAACTGTGTCAACGAGCAACACATGTGACTTACAGAAAGACTGTCACATGAGAATGATTTAGGTTTGTTTAGATTTGCCACACACCTAACAAGTCAATAGTCGTTCACGCTACATGACAGCTGTCAGTAAAATACGTGGAAAACACCACGTAAATGTCATAATCACTCCACTGCTGTGACTGTGTTTCCAACATTACAACCACAAGCTGATGAATAGATATGTTATAAATACGCTGACATCAAGTATAACGATGCTGTGACGTCTGTCACGTCCGCACGGCTTAGCTTCCTCGTTAGCACGAGCTAGCCTAGCATGAGGCGAACCGCACGAATGAATGGCTACGCCGGGACCCGGAAATGTCTTTGACCCACAGCATTCCACCGAGCGAAAACTCAAGTCGGAGGCGAAGACGGTTACCTGTGCGGCGACGACATTCAATAGATAACTATTAGCAGTTGACGTTGCTGTCGGGATGGAGCTCGCCGTGCGCCGCGCTGGCCCCCGACACAGATCATGTCAACCGGGGCTGGAACTACAGGGAAGGTCAAACGTCACGTCACATCCGGTAGTTGGTGCCGCTGTAAGGCTCATTTCTGAACACTAGGTGGCACCAGGTGACCGTAGAAATGCCCAGAGGACAAGAACAGCTATTACCTGAATATAGAATTTCCATAAGAGTTTTTTTGTTCATATGTCTCCTCATTTTGTTAAAACAAATAAAAAGCTCCATAAAAGCGCACCACCTAACTATTAATATAGTTAATATGCCCTTGTCTAGCTATTTCTGGAGATAAATCCCCCCAAGCACACTTAATGGTGCAGGACAGATGGATAATTTATCTAAAATCGACCCTGAAAACATCTATGATCAGTGGCAAACTCTTCACACATTAGCTGTAATGCCTAATGGGCCGAGGCCAAATGACTAGCTGGCAGTCCCGGTAAATGTTTAGAGCTTCTATAATAATCTGCAGCACATGGAGGAATATAGACTAAGGCATGAAATCAATAATGTGGGTGTCAAACAGAACCAGTAATACAAACAATATATGTTTATTTTTCTCTGCTGTAAAATGAATCACACAGTGCATGCCACATTTGTCTGCTCCATTAAATGCTTTATTAGATGTTACTTGGACCCTCCGGTGTTTCTCCAAAATCACGCCTGAAGTTTTATCTGCAGGAATTTGTTTAAACACGCCTTTGTGTAAAAAAAAATAAAAAAATAAAAATGCTCTGATTTCTTTTACTTTCCCTCTTTTAAGATGGTCTCCCCATCTACAGAAGGATTTTTTCAGCTTTTAGGTTCAGGGAGTTGAAGTTCATTCTTCCTATATTACACTAAGTATGCAGACTACATTCATGACAGTACATGTACTAAGTAGCCTACGACACCCATACATTTTAAGTAGTCTAAGTAGGCTGTCAGTGGTTATTATTTTTTAATATGCCATGATTTTGAGTTTTATTATTCACCCAGATAATCTGATAGATATTTACATGACTTCAGTCTACTTATTCAAATCTATGTATGTTTAATTCACATGGAGGCGTGGAGCAGAACTTCTCCTGAATATCAAATTAAAGGTCACGTTGTCCTTATTAAAAGACCACCGACAAAGGACACTTCATCACCTTAGTGGAATAAATCTAAAACTGGAAGTTTTGACTTCTTCCCAATCCCTTTTTAATTTTTTTACATTTCCTAAAAGCAGTTGCCCCCATTCTCAAACAAAGACATCAAGACCTTGTCGCTCTCACTTCACACAGTTCAATGGTTTCCAATCCTATTCCTTTAGTGTCCCACTGGTCCGTCTAACAGGGAACAGCTGTTTGCCAGGTTGACACAATTAACATCCTGGTTGGACAGAAAGATCTGCGGTAGCCGGCTCTGGATTCCTTGGATGAGGGTTGAATGTTACTCTGCAAGTCACCGTCATTAATCCGAAATGCAGCATTTGGATTAATTGATGTAAAAAAATTGTTTTAACTTTTTCCCACTGTCGCATATTATAACCATCTTACCTTTAGTAAGTGTGAACACGTCAACAGGCAATGTATGCAGCATAATCAATTGGACATTACCGACCAACAGAACACATTTTACATCATGTTACTTAACACCTTAAACATCTTCAACATATACTTGAATAGGTTTGGCAAATGTATTTTCACTAGTACCATTCACAAAGTAAACAGGAGCCTTACACGCGATTTACATGCGAAGCTTTGAGCCCTCTCCAGTGACATAGATACTCAAGATCAGATAGTTCAAGTCAAAAGGCTACTTTTGAACCACAGGCTCCACAAACCAGAGGTGCGTTCAATCACTTTCTACACGTTTTTCAAAATGATGTTAATCTCATACAGCGGTGGGAGGGTGTCCACCATTCCGACCATTCAGAGTCAGCCTTCTTAAGGAGCGGGTTCTGAATGAGCCCTCAGGGTGGAAAGAATCTGGCTTATCCTCGCAACGGAAGACCATGAGGAAGCCATTGCGGTAGTTTTTATTCATCCACCCATACAGGAGAGGGTTGGTAAAAGTCGAACACATAGCCACGATGTGGAACACTGTGTATATCAGTTTGTATTCTTTAAACCTGAGCACCAGGTCCAGGTCACTGGCCAGCTGAAAGACATGGAACGGCAGCCAGCAGATGACAAACACCACCACCACGAGCGCCAACATCTTGGTGGTCTTTTTACGGCGGTTGACGCTGTCATTGCGGCTGGACGGGCTGATGTGATTCTTCAGTTTGACCCAGATGCAGATGTAGGCGTAGCTAATGATGGCTAAAGGAATAATGTACTGTAGGAGCAGCATTGAGAGGCTGTAAATGACTCCGTCCCTGCCAGTCCCATGGGGCCACTTCTCAGAACAAACGGCGATACGGAGGTTGATGGAAGGTATCTCTTCATTGCGGTACTCCCTGAAGATGGCCAAGGGTGCTGCCAAGACAGCAGACGTGGTCCAGGTGAACGCCATGATGAGAAAGCTGGAGTGCCACGTGAGGCGGCGACCAAGGTGAAAGACGATGCAGCGGTACCGCTCCAGAGCGATGACAGTCATGGTAAGGATGGACACGTGCACGCTCAGGGCCTGGGCAAAGGGCACCATGTGGCACAGCACAGCCCCAAACTTCCAGTCGTCTAACAGAGTGTAGACCAAGGTGAACGGCAAGCACAGTGTGTTCACCAAGAGGTCTGCCAGGGCCAGGTTGGCTATGAAGAAGTTGGTCACAGTTCGCATGGTTCTGTAGCGGATGATCATGTATATGACCAGCGTGTTCCCCAGCAGCCCAAGCAGAATGATCAGGGAGTACGCCGTTATCAGGGTGATCTGGACTCCAAGGTGCTTGGTGATGTCGGTGTGGAAACCAGGCGGGTGTAAACCCATACTGTTGTTAAACAAAAACAAGGGATCTGTGACAGCTTCCCCGTCGTCCTCTGTGCTGTTGGATGGGGGGATCATTTTACTGGAAGATGCCAGATTGAGGCTGTGCTGGTTCCTAGGAAGAGAAGAAAAAAAAATCAGAACATAAACTCACTGTTTGGGAGAGGCCAGGCAGTATATTTTTCATACGCACTATGAAAAGAAAATGACAAGGTTAGTCATTGTGAGAAAAAAAAAGATGTTTTAAGGTGTTTATTTTTCAAATTTCCACTGCCAACTCCACACAAATTTCCACTGCCAACTCCACATGGTGTCACCAGTCCCTTGTCTTCACCAGAAGGGTAAAACATTTGCTTGCCTTTCAACACAGAGTCAGTTATAAGTGCAGATCATTTCACGATCCCTCACCTTCTTCCCATTGCCAAAGATTACAAGGATTACAAAATTTAGACCTTCTCTTTTATACTGTACAATATTCTCCACCATTCAAAAACCCTAATGATTCACCACTGTTTCCTTTTTCTCCTCATTGCATCTGGAAATAGCGATTTGCATTATAAAGGGCATTCCGTGGTTAAAGTCGTTCAGTAATTAACTTGGGAGCAATGAGACAGTGCAGTTTGGAAGATAACAGTTCTAATGCATGCAGCCTAATTATTACAACAATTGCACAAGGTTGTATCATGGAAGGGGATGTTCTTAGGAAAATGAAATCTGCATTTCAGTAAGATGACAATCAATAGAAAATCAGCTTTCTTTGTATACACTTGTGTCAAACCCTCCCAAAAATATACAAACCATATTTCTACCCTTGAGCTATTCATATTGAAAATTGCATTGCCCATAGCTGAGGTACAAGTATGCATTGGGTTACAGCCAGCAGTGTTTCCAAGGAAAATGAACACCTGTGCCATTATAAAGGCTCAAAAGAAATGATGGAGGAAGCGATGTAATCAGGAGTCAACCCGCTCAAAGCTGCATCATTAGAGCTGCAGACATACGCAGCCTGCATATCGTGAATGGATATATTGTTTGGCGAGCAGCATTTCTGCCACAGAGAGATGGGTGTTGTCCCGTGTTACAGAACAGTATGTCCGTGAAACATGCCTTTCTTTTTAGTAGAGTTTCTGTTGTTCATTCTGGTGTCACTTCTCTCAGTAATACCTGCGAGGGACTAAGAGCTCCTGCTGAAGGCAGAGAGAGAGAGAGCACTCTCTTGCATGTATAAAAAAACTAATGTCAAAGTTGACTCTTAAATAATTGTTAAGTCTCAGACTTCTAATGAAGCAGGTGAATGCTTATTACGTCAAGTGACATAAGACTCAGCAAATCTCTATTAACAAATTCAGAATCCACTCAGAAAGTGTTGGAGGAAGTGTTAATAAATGGACACTTTTGTATTTTCTGCGTGTGCCTATGGGTCTGAATCAACTTTGATGGGGCTAATACTCAATTCCTAATGTTTCCTTTATGAATCTGTAGTGACTCAACCTGAAGACCTTTTAGTGAGAGGTCATCACTTTGGTTGCCCTGGGTCTGATCCTGTAGACTGTTTCTTGACAGATCAAAGAACAGACCATATAGTTCACTGACATCATTGTTTTTTGTCATTATTTACTTCATCATTATTTACTTTGTCATTATTACACAACATGAAAACATACTAAATGTTATTTTTGTGGGAATGTTGTGTTGCGTTGTTGTAATATCTATCTGCGTTCATCATAAATGGTAAGACTGCAAGTGTGTATGCATAAGCTTCTGTGCATTTACCAGAAATGAAAAACATTAATTCAGGCTTTGGATTCCTTAGGACATTCGACAATATAAAATGTTTCTGGTGTGAGGCCTAAAGCAGAGGAAGGAAACAAGGATACACAACACACACACAAACACACAAACACCATGGAGCAGAATCGCAGAATAAGTCAGGACCCCTGAAAACGAAGCCATGCAAACTACAGCGTTGCAGTGCCTATAAACCACAAGGCATGTATGGACTGCCTGTACCCATAGTTATCAGAGCACTCAGGGACTGGCAGCGTGAACATATCAGGCAGGCTGCAGGCGCCATGAGCACTTTACAAAGCATCAGTAATTTGTCAAAGCACCCAGCGATGGCAATCTTTGACTTTAGGCGAGGAAATCTGTTCCCACACACCTGCTGGAGCAGAAAGCACTGTACAACCCGATTCTAATGGGCTCTATGCACTGCCAAAAAAACGATGCTGAGATACCACACTCCCAATCAAATGTGCATTGATGCCGCGTTCGTGCGCAATTTGTCGCCATATCTTTAACTTAGTGAATAGGGCGCATTCAAACATCTCCACGTGAGCGCCCAAAGCTCAGTCAACCGACCAGACAGGTGCACGAATAACGCAAATAATCTCCCGTGGAACATCGTTTGTTCACGCTCCTTTTCCAATGTTTGCCTCCTATCCAAATTACGCACACACCGCGTACTTTCGGTAACTACAGGTTACGCTGTCCCAAAAGAGAAATTAGTACCTTGCACCTCAGATGTATCATTTGTTTGTCACTAACCCAGCCTCGCAATAACCACTTGAAGTAGGCAAGAACGCAGTATACGCATTCATGGACTCACCTTTCCCCCTATATCTCCTTTTGCAAACGAGTCCTCACTGGAGACTGGCGTGAAACATTAAGGGGGAAAATCCCGAAGCTCCTCCCAAGCTGTAGCACTAGTGGCGCATCTTGTGGCTCGATCGTGCGTTCCTGAGGCAGTTCTGCAGGATTCACAGTGAGCGTCCACATCAGGGGCAGGGACCGTCGCTGGGAGACCTGCGCAGGGGCTAGACCACATCTTAAAAACAGGCATCTGCGTTATTTCACTTCCACCGCATGCAATCCAACACTGAAGGTCATTGAAGGTGTTTATTATATGTTGTTATGTGTGTATGATTTACTTCATTGAAGGGTTTATTACTTAAACCCTGCTATTTCTCCCTTTTCTTTATGAGAACAATTTGGAATGAACTTTGGAACAATAACGGCTTGTAAAAACACATCCTCATATATTGCTCTATTTGAGGCTCCATGTCACAGTCACAACTGATCTAATTTCTGCAATCAGATCATAAGTATAGGCTGTTAAAACTGTGCTGCACATGACACAATTTCATATTGTTGTGCAACAAGCCATTGTTGGTTAACTGCACAAAAACGACTGTCAGATTTAGCTGATACACGCCTGAAGACAATGAACACAAATCCCTCACAAGCTCATTAATGTGAGCTCCCATGACTTCCTAAAAGCGATTGAAGTTCTTGCTGAATGCATAGTTATTTTTGGTTTCGGCAAGAGACACACATGCCAGGGCAGTTTTGGGTGCCAGATGATAAGCAGAATTTTTTTTTACTGAATCCCAGCTTTTTCTGTGAAATTCAATCAACATTTCAGTATTCAGAGTGTGTCATTCACTTGGACGGTTTTCATTCTTATTCTTTCAATATATGAGATTATATTGTAATGTGCCTTGAGCCAATTTTCTTAATATAATGTAGCAAAGCTTGGAGCAGTGTGTGAAAGGACGGTTGGATAGTTTTATAGATAATGCTGTATAGCTCTGCAGCCTATTACAGCACATTTTCAATGGTGGAAAGTAAAAATAAAATAAGGTTCAAAGCAACACTCCTTGAAAATGTTGAAGCAATACCTTGAAATACATGGGATTTAGAGTGTTGAAACCATAATAATTTACATGTGCTTGCAGCTCCCATGGCTCTGTTTGAAATTAGAGTACCATATCAGACCTGTTGCACAGAGATGTAGTGGGGATGTCATTAGATAATTTAGGGAAAGGGCCTGTAACATGATGTCACTTAAAATCAGATATAAGTATAGAGGAGCTTCAACTAGACAGAAACCATTTCCACCTTCTACGAGAATGTTTTGTGGATTGAACTGGAGCTGTTAAGAGTTGCCTGTCGACATCACAGCTGAAATTTATCATTCCAGGAGCAACACTGTATGATATCCCTGAATGCTATTGCTGGCATTCTGGATTATAATGCAATGATAGGTGCAATGATTGACACAGCAACAGAGCTTAACCTTATTGATTAGGGCAGGCTGCCTCTCCGCCTCAATTTATTCTTTCAATTATGAGGGCTGTTCCCCATCCCACTGCACTGAGTCACTCGGCCATCAAGGTTGACAGTTCTCTAAGACTTGCATGCATCACTGCTAATGTATGTCTGTCATTGCCACAAACTTTATCATCTGCAACAGGTTCTGAAAATTGTTGAGGTGGTTTTATGAAGTAGAAAGGGAGATAATTCTCGTTCTGCTCATTGTTAGTTTAACCACTTGTTTCTTTGCAGCATTATCGATTTGCCTGCGGGCTAATATCAATTGGCATAGTGAGCTCTGTAGGACAGGACCCGTCCATATGACCGGGGGTCCTGTCCTATGCTCTCAATCTGGTCAATCAGCCTACACTTGGCCTATTGTGCCAGTCAATCGTGGGCTGGGTGAACTATTGAATGTAGGAGTGGAGGACACACAAACTTGAAACATCCCATTCTCTCCTCCATTTTCCTTTTAATCTTGGAGTCTTTCAGACACACTGTAGGGCCAAACTTGACAGGTGGGGACTGTAGTCCATCTTTAATGTCATCTTCAATTTGAAATTATTCCGTGATTAAAAACACCCCCTGGTGTGATTTTTCTCTTATTCTTTGACCAGGTTAATGTATCTGGGAGAGTAAAATATGATATGGGACTGATCCTCTGTCTCTGATTAAGTTGTAAGTCCATAATCGTATGTGTGTGTGTATGTGTGTGTGTGTGTGTGTGTGTTTGTGTGTGAGACAGTCAAATTAAGTGTACGTACTAATTAATTTTCCAGGGTGCCCCATAGTGTCTCTGGTAACATTGGGGCTTGACATTATAGATAGTGGACATATATATATATATGTATAATCAGTTTCAGTTGCTGACATGTCAGACAGAAAAGCATGAAACCTGTGGCAGTTTAAAACGTGTATTTATATATTCTCTCTCTCTCTCTCTCTCTCTCTCTCTCTCTCTCTCTCCCTCTCTCTCCATCTCTCAGAAAGCTTGTGTGTGTATTATGTGAATCCAATAGTTTGAGGCCTAACTGGAGAGTAAAGGTCATGGAAATCTCTGTCTCCCCTGCTTTGATTTTGACCTTTCTTTTAAATCATATTTATATAGTTTATTGAAGTGGCGTAGGTTTACTACATTGCTGGAGTGGGCCTTCTTTAAATGAAAGGATTCATTATGTATATGCTATTTTTGAAAGCATATAATTGTGGCACTGGTTTTGATAAGATTTACAGAAAAGATTGATAGTTTGAGGATAATTGGGACTTAATTTTTCTTTCATCCTGGGTGCTACTGCACTGAACGTCTACAGAGATAGCGGGGAAAGTGGAGGGTGGGCTAAAAATGTTGCCATTATGGCCGTTCTGCAAAATTAGAAATAACTTTTGTTTTTCAGCAACTTCCCTGAACGAAACAGGGCATGAGAGAAGAGTGAAGTGGACGCCCGCATCAAAACACTTCCTGTTGTCCGTGTGCCAGACGGACTGACCAATCACACGAGGGGGCTGGCAGTTGGCACATGCGCAGTACGCGTGTACGTGCTATTCCCGCACAGCAGCCCAGGGGAGCGGAGAACAGCCGAGGACGTCCTGTACTTCTCCGAGCAACTGGCGAAACGTGAGTTGAGCAGTGTTAACTAAACTCTGAATGCCGCCACCACCGTGTCACACCTTTAAGTCGGCTCGTCTTGAGGCCGTGAGAGAGGCTGCTTGCAGGCTTGTTGTACGTAGCTGGGCGCTGCCGGTGTGACACCAAACTAACGTCGCGTTCACAACACAAATGTCGGAGCTAGCTTACCGAGTCCCGTGATGCACCAGAGGGTTTCACTAGCGCGTTCACTGCCACCGGCTGTCGCACGTGACCGAGCTGGGGAGAGGGGCTAGTGGCTCCGGCGGGTTTTGTTTGTGCGCTGGTCTTCAGAGGAGGGGCTACAGACACACAGTGATCGACGTGATGTGAGGGACCACGAGGAAACTGTTGATGTGGAGGGTGAACTTTGTTATTGATTTGATTTCATGCAGCTGTTTTGAACCTGTAAACTGTCTTCTGAAAGGGGAATCTTCACCCCTCCTCCCTCTCCTCCTCCAGGCTTTTGCTTTCATTTCCTCAGTGTGGACAGTCTCCAGAAGAAAGGAGTCCTCATCATGGCTGCTGCTGCTGCTGCTGCTGCTCCTCCGTCCACCAAAGGCAGCCTGAGAGAGGATCTGACTTGCGCCATATGCTGCGACCTGTTCCGCGAGCCCGTCATGTTGGCCTGCATGCACCACTTCTGCAAACCCTGCATCTCCAGGTACTGGAGGGGGGCGCAGGGGCCCGTGACCTGCCCCCAGTGCCGCAAGGAGTTCAGCGGCAAGCAGTTCCACACCAACTACCTGGTCGCTGCCATGGTGGAGAAGGTCCGGGCCACCACCTCGCACACGTACATCCAGAACCTGGAGGTGAGTTCACCACTCTCAGTCTGACGCCCTCTGCCCGTTTGACAAAGATCCTGTTGGCTTCCTTCCAGGACTCTATTCTTGGTCATCTGGAGATCATTTCCAACTCTTAGGCAATCATAAAACAAAAAACTTTATGCTCCAAAGTAAACCCATCTATTCGCAGGAAGCGTCTTATAACCTTTGAGTAATACAAGTTGATTACAATCGTATTCTATGTTCTAATATGCTATTCAAGTCCACAAATATGTTTATTTCCCTTATCTTCTAACGTATTGCTTGAATTGCTCAGGACAATTTTCACTCTGCGCGCCCTTTTTATATGGTCAAACTGAATACACAGCCTGAATCATGAAACCATTTGCATTTGTATGAATTTCTGCAATAAATCTTACATTGGTCCTTCTTGCTATGTGTAATTATTGATGTTTACCTCCTGTATCAGAGAACTTTTTTTGAATTAGTTTGACATTTTGTGACATATGCTCCATCACTGTCTTGCCAGTCCAAATAGTCAACAACCCAAAACAGAGGCAAAAGCAGAAGTGTAAAAATGCTTACGGGGCCTTATGATAATGAATTCAAACTTAGAGAAGATTTGAAGCAAAATGTATGAATATATTGATCAGCAGTTAAGAAATGAATCTATTCATTTAGGGACAAGAGGAGAGGCTTGAGACACAGACGCTCAGACAATGGGACACTTGTTGTGTTCATGGTCACGAATGTTCTGCAGTTTCAATTATATTATTTTCAATGACAAGTTGTTTCTGTTTTTGTCTTTGGCATACTGTCTACACACAGAACAACTCATCACCATAGCTTCCGCAGTACTGCACACAACCTTGTTCAACTCTGTTATCTCCAAACTTCCATATGAATAGAACATTCTTTTGGTGGGTGCTTCATCCTCCTTTTTTATTTATTTTAAAGGTTTGCTTTCTCCATGTAAATATTGTCACACTGCTTTTAATTAGCCTGATGGTGGCGAGCGGCCAACTGGCTGCAAGTGACAGATTTCACGCCTTCCTTGAAGAGCCGTCCCTACTCTGCCTATGATTGGCTATTTTTTGTTGTTTGGTAATGGTTATGGACAGATATTTGGATAGATAGGCTTAGACAAACAAAACTGAGTCAAACCTACAATATAACTTGAACATATAGTACAGTATATCTTGTGAAACTGCACTAATTTACATATTAATGACGGCATGCATCGTATTTGCATTCTGTCAAGTGTCAGTCGGTTTCAGCCCCTTTTCTGTTTGCACTTTACACAGACTCTGTACTCGGGAGGGGGCGGGTTAAAGTCCATTTAGTGTGCACTTCGACATTTTTCCTTCACACATTCAGCTCCTATTATGAATATTTGGAAAAGTTCGGGGTTGCTGTTCCTCCAACTCTCTGACACTCAGTGAGCTCAGTAGACACAGAGAAAGGTGAGCCTCTCACTTGCAGGAGCGTTCTGATGACTCTCCTCAATGGAAATTAAACTAAGTTTTGTCCAAAATGTTTTTTAAGGGGGGGGAAGTTGCCATAGCCGTTTGATCATGGAAACATTTTGTGCCAAGGTTTCCTTCCTGTTTTTTGTGAAACTCCGACGTGTGTGTATATAATATTTTCATTACATTTAAAACATTTATCTCAGTATTGCCGAAGCATCCAGGATAATGCAATTCAATTGTAAGATTACAAAAAAGAAATGAAATGAAATGGAAACAATTTATTTTGTCAAATAACCTAAGTACACAAATAAGAAACAGGAAAATGATCCCCTCTCTCTCTCTCTCTCCCTCTGCATTTTCAAATACATTCACCTAAAGCTTTGGAACTGAAGCTATGTTTAACATGGGCATCATGAAATTACAATAATATATACAAAAAGCATGGCTCTGTTAAGGTAGTAGTATTTTTTACTAGACAGTCAGTATTGCATAGTTGTGTAGTTGGTTCCTCTGATTTGTTTTGCATATTGCTGTACAGAAACAACTGAGAGAGACTTTGGAGAGCCATCGCCTGAAGAGGGAGAACTACGTGGACAGTATTCGCAGAGAGAAAGACAAGATGGAGACAATAAAGGTAGGCTCCTCCGGGGAACTCGGGGGACGGCAGCACTTAACAGATAAGAACGCACATGTCCCCTCTCTAATGGCTGTTTGCAATAAGTCGTTACATATTTAGTTGTGTTTACAGATGTGGAAAGTGACAGGTTGAGCTTCGATATGTAAAGCATAATGGTCTTGTGCTTGGATACACAAATACCTAACCTTTGACTTAGTTCTGTGTGAAATTCCTTATTGCCATACAGTCTGATTCTTACATGATAACCCATTAGGAGACGGACCTGTTGCACTAAACCAAGTATTTTGCCATAAGTTGCTTCAACAATTGACATGACTTGCATACATGATAAACTGCACAAGCAAGAGGGATTTGTCTGAGACAGATGGAAGATAAAGAGCTTGAGTTTATTTGCGCATGCTGTGACGGGTTGATGAACAGGAAGTCCTTCCTCGCTTTAACAGTCTGTCGTTGTTTGACACGTCGATGTCTTTGATGATAAGTGGAGCTTCATTGCCCCTTGTTTGTTTCTCTGTAGAAAAGTGTACTTGAGTGGGAGTAATTGGGCGCCCACTCAGTCATGGGGTATAACCCCTTGTTTGTAGTCACAGCGGAACGAGGCAGCCTGCTTTAAGGTGGCAAGCTTCGGGACCTTTGGTAAACCTGGTTAGTCCCAGATAAGATTAATAGATATTTTTAATATTTCAATATTATAAATACATTTGTACTCCCAAGCTTCTTTGGTGGCTTTTCTAGTTCTTAACTCTGATGTTTATAAGCTGCTTGGTTTTTGCAACAGTTCATGTAAATATTCAACATTTGACACAAAAGCCTGACCGATATACTGTATCTGTTGTCACCGCTCATGTCTACCGATATGAAATCCTTTATTGTACAGAATAAACAAAAAACACAAAAGTGCATTCATGTTAACATTATACGTAGAATAAATTATGTATATCTTCTTATTTTAAGTTCTGTATATTTGGTTGTATTTTTGTTTTCTTCTTATTTATAGTTATTTATGATTTACATTCTGCTGACAATTTAGTTCAATGCAGTCTATAACCATCGAGGCAGGTAGCATTCAGGGACTTGCCTAAGGGCCCACACTTGGATGACCTGGAATCGAACCCCGACCTTCTGTGCAAAAGTCAGCGGTGTAACCCACTATTTCAGCTGTATATGGTTAAACTAAAATATCAAGCCTTGATTACATTTCTTTGTAATAAAGGTTTAATAACAACATCTTACGAATCATTGACTGATGTCAAAATGTAATATATATATATATCGGAAATTTTGTTCTCCCTAATATGGACATTGACCCCCAAAAATCCATATTGGTCGGGCTCTACTTGAACAAATGAGCCATAATAACCCCTTAAATTTTTAACATTTTTATGACGACATTAATTCGGGCAGTTTATGAGTTAAGAGTGTGTACAAGTGGTCGGCACGTTACTAACATTTGTACTGAGCGTGTTCGATGACTACCACATTACAACACGACACAGTCATTGCAAACAAAGTGGAGGTGGGAAGGGAGAAGGTGTGCGTGGAGTTAAGAAATCCAGCCACTTGGATTCTCGGCTAACTCCTTGCAGTTGTGGGTCTTCCTTGAGAAAGCAAACGATGTCCTCTTTGCCGTAACATTGATGAACCCTCTCTTCAGAGATTGGGAGCAGATCTGCAGGCCCGTGTCAAAGGGGAATTCAGAGCTCTGCATCAGATTCTGCATGATGAGGAGACATGTATGCTGGAGCAGTTGAGGAGAGAGCAGGAGGAGGAACTGGACAAAGTCCAGCGCCACCTGGAGGCCACCAAGCGTGCTGTGAGGGAGCTGGAGGAGAATATGGGAGTCCTTCAGCAGGCTAGTGCTGCCACTGACAACATCGTGCTGACCGAGGTGAACCCTTAGCTTGAACATGTAAAAAATGCAATTCACATCTAAACTTTAAATAGCGTGTCATCTAATTTGAGCTTTGCGTCAGTTTGAAACAAAAGTTTTTAATGTAATTTTCCTCTCATTTCCTGCTGTAGCTCCCACAGATAAGGTAAGTGCTCACTTTGGTGTTATGACCAATGCTTTTGGAATTTTGCAGCTGTCATATGCTTATTTGATGTCAACATCCAATTGGGTAGAGAATAATTGATCCTAGTTAAAAGTACATTTGTCTTTTTTTTTCCTCCCACAGACCATGTGCACGGGTGGATGCGGCCACGGCTTTTGATATAAATGCTTTCAGCAGCAAATACATGGCCCCATTACAGTACATCACATGGAGAAAGATGTTCAAGTCTCTGAAGCCAGGTAATTTCCCCTCTGATGTGCTTCACACCCAAACGATTTCAGTCGAGAGCTGGTTCTGCCTCTTGAATGGGAGTAATCATGTATTGATGTTGAAGTGACAGCAATCACGCCCTTGTTCCACTGATAGTGGAATCACTGATTGTCAGTCACTTTGGACTAAAGCATCAGCTAAGAGAATGTAAGTCAATGATAGGACACATCTTTTATTTTAAACGGGACTCTCAGTTAAATTAATTTACTGAAAAAATCAATCCAATTCAATTTCATTTTTTAAAAGCCAAATCACAACATACAGGATAGTACATTGTGAGGTCAAGACCTCACAATATTCCAGAAAAAACCCAACAGTTTCCACAATGAGCAAGCACTTGACAGCGGAGAGAAAACAGGAAGAAACCTCGAGCAGAACCCTACTCGGTGTGGGCGGAACATCTGCCGCGGCCCGTTGGGGAGAGAGGAGAGATGGGGAGTAACAGTTGTGTAACCGATATAGTTGAGCACTGTCAGACTGGTGGTATTTATTGACAAATATAATATTGATACTTATAGGTGTGAAGTTGTTTGCTAATGAAAACGATGATATCACCAGTTAATAACCAGTTAATATAATAATAATCATCCTTCTTAGTTTTTAATGAACTGTTTCATCTCTAAGGTCCGTCCCCATTAACGTTTGATGTTGACACAGCGCACCCGAGCGTTAGAGTGTCCCGGGATAAAACCGTGGCCGTTGAATGTGACAGCATGACGTGGTACACGGAAAACAACAAGCGCTTCATCCAGTGCGTCAACATTCTGGCGGCCCAGGGCTTCCACTCAGGCCGGCACTACTGGGAGGTAGAAGTGGGCTCCAAACCCAAGTGGGACCTGGGCGTGGCCTCAGAGGCCGTGGATAGACACTCAAGGATCAAGCTGGGTCCCGAAAGTGGCTACTGGACTCTGCGGCTGCGCAACAGCAGCCAGTACTCAGCCGGCACCCAGCCCTGGACCAGGCTGCAGCTCGGCTCCTCCCCTCAGAGGCTCGGCGTATTCTTAGATTGCGAGGAGAGGAGGGTGTCATTTTACAATGCCGACGATATGAGTCTGCTCTACTCGTTCAATAACGGGCCGAGGGGCAAGGTGTTCCCCTTCTTCAGCCCGTGCATCAGTGCCAGCAGTCAGGAGCCGCAGCCTATCAAACTCCTCCACTACCCACCTGTCGCGCTGTCTGGCTAACATTGCCACGATCAACGAAAGTTCTTCACTATGTAAGAGCGCTCCATTCACTTGCTGACCAAAGACTGTCATCACTCGGCTGTTAAAGGACAGCGTTGCCATATTGCATGATATTTCATTTAGTCTCTTATTTTCCATGCTTTGATGATATGGGATTTCCACATGCTCTGAAATTAAACTCAAAAACCTTGAAATGGTGTGAAAATTGCCATGCTCTGCCAAAAGTAAATTCCATTTTACTATAATCATTCTGAAGAGGCTCATTCAGTTTGCTGGAGCAATCATTAGAAATACATTCAGAGGCACTATCATTTTGGGTTGAATATAGAGAAGCTCAGAAGCATCAGAAGCAAATGGCTCTACCCTTTACAAATATCAGTTTTAGATGTAGATAGTCTGACCTTTTCTAAAGATAATCAGAAGAATAATTATCTCTCACGTCAGACTGCAGGCTCACTTGTAAAGTGGTTTCTTTTTAACCACCCTTGAGTTTAAACATTATGAAAGAAT
Organism: Scophthalmus maximus; assembly: GCF_022379125.1. Lineage (NCBI taxonomy): Eukaryota > Metazoa > Chordata > Actinopteri > Pleuronectiformes > Scophthalmidae > Scophthalmus > Scophthalmus maximus. The sequence continues at coordinate 10,309,013 of NC_061523.1, forward strand.
CATATGGATACAATATTCTTTATAAACAAGTCTGAAATGAAACTTCTGTATGTTTTAATTTGAGATGTTGCCTGATTACACAGCTGTAACTTCACAGCACTTTATATGTTCTTTAGCAGCTGCTGTTGATTTGTCATTGCACATTCTTAATATATACATTATATGTGCCTAGATCACGTGGTATAATGCACTAAGTTGTTAATTTTTTGTAGCTTGTTACGGTTGAAGTAACTACTTCAATGTGGCTCTGCATGGACTGGTTCTATTCAGTCCATGCAGTGTATTTTACTGTGTTGTCACATCAATTACATGCTCCATTATTTCCAGATCAAACAGTCAGAACAGTTATTGTAAAGAAGTGCTGATGCAAATAATAAACCAGATCACAATTTTTCTTTCTCAAATAAACACTGTCTTTGATTCTGTACCGCAGCTGTGACACTGCACACTTCCATAACCTCACTTGAAATAATCAATCAATTACGCACCATCAAAGCGGAGCACACCACCATGAACGCTGCGCTTGATGGGAATCCAGGGCCGTTCAGCCTGAGCGACGGCCGAGGGCCGATGACTCTGCTGCACCTGGACAGAAGCCTTTGACGAGCGTTCTCAGACACTTTCAGCAGCAAGAATAGGCGGGCTCTGGGTTATCTCCACAAACACACCAGAGCACTGACGTCCTGTTTCCTGCTGTCAGGTGAAAGGTCAGATAAACAGAGTGACAGTGGTGATGCCTCTGGGCCACGGGACGGGCCTCGGGGGGCACGATGCAGCCGGACGTCGTTGCCTCCTCTGCTGAATGGAAAAATGGCACAATGAGCTGCACCCGAGGGGGACCCGTGCCTTTCCTGCACAGCAGCTACATGGGTATGGGTGCACTTACGACTCAACTAGCACACATTAGTGACTTCATTTGAATTAGAGATGCTGATTGAAATCAACAGAAGCTCCTGCATTGAATAGAGGATTGTATCCAAATACATAATACACTTTTCTTAACCTCCCAATAGTGTATTCAAAAACATTTAGTGTTGGTATGAATTCATTAAGAAGCACTAAGTCACATTATCTGTAAAGTAACATAATTCAACTATAACCTGTACTTTGATATGTTGTGAAACACAGACCACATTTGTTTAACAATGTACAAATTGCTGACATAATTAAAAGTTAAAACTGCTGATAAATATTTTTTATATTGGCCATTTAAAAAATGACTCTCAATACTTAAGGGGTTGTTTGTCATGGCAAACCCACTAAATAATTATCACCCAACTATGCAGTTCCCCTCAGCTCTGCCGAGTGCTTTAGCATCTTTCAGCCAATTGTTTTGCATTTCTGTCCCACGACTTGAATGCTTTAGTTCACTCTTGAAACTCTCGTAAGCTTAGTTTTCAGTCCAGTGGAAAAAAGCTTCAGTAAACCCCCCTGTCCTGTACCACACCGCAGAGAGTAAGCGACTAGCTAGAGAAAAAAGTGTAGCATTTACCAGACATTTTTAATCGGAAATTGGTTGAGAGCAAAACTGACTGAATAGGGCAAGAAAAATCAATTTCAAATAAATGCCAGCATTTCTCCATATCCGATCAATGTGTAAATAGGCAACTGATCAACATTATAAAGTGATAATATGTCAAATGTGCAATTGAAGCCGATTTAAGTAAATATTTGATTGAAAGTTCAACTTAAATTCTAGGACTTAAAGTCCAGGTACCATACGCTTTGAGCTGCAAAGGCTCACCGTCCCGTCATCGACCAGCCCCGTAGCTTCGTGGGTAATTAGTTGGTAAATAATTTACATGCAGACATGCTGCTGTACTGCTCCTCCCTCCAGCCAGGGAGACCGCCCTGACCGTTGACTGAAAGCGAACACGACCTACAATTGATGAGAAATTTGGGCCGCCGCAGTCAAAACATAACCAAAAAAGAAAGCCCTCTTGAATAGTGACAGCGACTTCAAAGTAGCTAGGCAGAGTGCATCGTAGTGCGAGGGCCAGTGGGTGTGAACTCGGCAGGAGAGTGAGCAGCAGGCTGCATGCGTGCTCCACATCCTTCCTACAATAGGATCCATGGAACTCTAATGTGTTTCCTGACATGAGGATGTGCCGGATAGAGTGCTGGCACTTCAAGGACGGGTCCTTGAGTCCTCAGCTGTCTCTCAGGAGACGGCAGCATTCTAAACTCAAACCTTTTCATCTGACACAGCGGCGGCAATCATGCTGTCCTGGATGAGGGTTATTGTTTGTCATCGCGGTTGTCTGAATGCTTATGTTCGCAGTTTATTATTATATTGTACACTCAAGTGTTTTCATGCATTTACGACCTTATCTGTTTTATATTTGTAATGACATTTGGCGACTCTCCGGACAAAGCTTTGTAAGACTATCAGCACAATTTAGTGTGTTTATTTTCCTCTGAAGCCCAGGGCGCTGCAGGTCTCAAACCAGGGGAACATTTTAATTACAACCATTCAATCACCACATTGTGTTTTGAGGTCACAGAGGTGGATTGCCGCAAGGGATCCGAAGGGAAACATATTCCCACAATAACACAAAATGATCCTTTGACTCCCTGTTATTCCACACACTGCTGATGTTCTTCTTCATAGCCCAGAAATCACTGAGAATAACAACATAATCATATTTTTTGGTTCATGCGTCCCATCGACAGCTGCTGTTTGAAGGGTGGACTGGTTTTCAGCACTGTGAAGGCACAGTTGGAGGAGAGAGTCTGGAGTCAGCCCGTGCTGTAATTGTTGTAATGGATTTCCAAGTGGAGATACGGCGTTGCTACAGTATTGATTTTTCTGCACACTCCTGCTGCTGGAAAGCAGGGCTGTCTGGGATTGATCAGACTGGCTTGAGGCGGCATACTGGTTCTTCTGTGGCTCAACCACTGGTCTGGTCCAGTCGTGGAGGTCAAAGTTGTGAATACTAAATTAAATCAGAATCACAAACCCATCCCCCACTCTGTGTGTGTGTGTGTGTGTGTGTGTGTGTGTGAGAGAGTGTGTGTGTGAGAGAGAGAGAGAGTGTGATCACCCAAGTGCCCACACCTTTGACTTTTCATTTCCCAGTGAATATGTGTTACATGAGTTCAATTTTAAAAATCCCTCTTTGTAATAAAACAATGCGAACAGCAGCTCACCGTTGGCCTGCTTTGCTCCTAGTACATGATTTTTCATTCACACTGGGAAGACCCCCTGAGGAGGATGGATGTGGGCACACAGGGGGAGAACAGGGCTTAGACACGGAACACTCTGCACAGTTTAGTTTGGAGTCATCACTTGACCCTTTGCGAGAATGAATGCAGACTCTTATAGAGCTGCTCCCAAGGCAGCTCTGCTCAGCTTGTTGAACGTGAGGAAGAATTTGTCTTCATTATAACAGAGGAACCTATCTGCCTGAAATTCATAACAAGTATTGGCAAGATCTAATTAAATTACATTGGCATTAATGATGTCAGAGGAGTGTGAGACTAGATATATTATTTTGTATATCAGAGACTAAAGGTAATATTTTTCTTATTTCCCTCCAGAGGCCATGTCTTTGGTGAATTTATGAACTATTAGATTCACCTGTCGAGCTATTTGGGTGTCAGGGGACATTTTGAACACTTTAAAATAATATTAAATGAAAATCGGTGTCAAACTGTTCTGTGCCAAAGCAAGTAATTGAAATTCTGCAGCTCTTTTTGCGCATCATAAATTTTTACATCATTAGGCCCCACTGTGTACCATCCTTATTATAACTATCCTTATCTTTCACATTTTATAATACGCTTATTCAGGTCGTTAACACAGAGGATGTAACGAAAAAGACCTTGCAGGAAGGAAATGTGACACCACAGTAGCCCGAGTAAAGGTTTATACCGAGCCTGGTCTCATGCCTTGTAAATTAGGGTGCAGAGAAATGTGTGATTTATATTGGTTACTTTATAATCATCTCATGCGTATTACTGCCAGCCAAGGCCTAACAAAGTGCCCCTCTGGTGCACGAGAGAGATGCACGTGTGTGTGTGTGTGTGTGTGTGTGTGTGTGTGTGTGTGTGTGTGTGTGTGTGTGTGAGTGAGTGACTGTAATCATGAAATGTATTAGTCGACCCGCACATCTCTGCTGATTCTAAGAATCACATCATGGTTCTGAAACAATGTCACTCGGCTGGCACTTTAGTGATTTTATCAGCAAGAGCTAAGTAAATGGAATCATGATTACAAAATGTAGTAAGCTTTTTAAAAAAGGCATACAAATGATATTAAAAGGTTTGGGAAAACTTTAAAGCAACTAACTGCTCTATATCTTTATTTTTATTTTTTTTATTTTGATGCCAATTCAATCTCCTGAGTTTATTAATTATCTACAGTTATGCCAACTAAATATATTTGTTCTGATCATTTATCCTTCATAATTATGAAAACATTTGGATTTCCAGTATCCCTTTTCACCTGGGTACGGGGGATTTAACCTGCATATTCCACATGTCAATGTGAAATGTGTCACTCACCATTATCAATTACATCAACAAATCACATTTTAATGGACTGTATTTATACAACGCTTTATCGTTTTATCGACCACCCGATAGACTTTACAGTACATACTAACACACTGTCAGCACATTCGTCAGGGGCAATATGGGGCGTCAGTGTCAGTACCAGAGGAGCCTGGGAATCGATCTGCCGACATTCTGGGGACTATCTCCTGAACCACAGTCACCCCAATGTGTAATAACGGTAGCAGAGACAGAGTTTGTAACTTCTCCTCAACCTTTAGGACTTCACATTTCCCTTGAAGAGGGATGAGAGGTGGCTGAGCATGTGGACACAAACCCCTGCAAAAATGATCAGTAGACCCCGTTCGTACCTTTGGTCCAATCTCACAATTTAATTATATTGTAATTGGGCTATACTTTACAAATGAGACTTAATTAAGTTATGCATGGTTTAAGCAAATGCTCTGCTTACTTTACCAATCCTTTGGATATTAATTGATTTCACTCTATCAAACAATCATAGTAGGAAGCTGAGCAATTTCAAGTTTTAGCATGTGTGTCTCTGTCTCACCAACTTTCTTTGCAGTTTTTCCAGCAGCGTTTTATTCGGTGGCATGATTGAGAATCAAGCCGGAAATTTGCGTTTTAAAATAATAAAAATGAAATCGATAGAATTCAAAATTCTCCCAGCATGATGTTCCAGGCGCCGCCTGCACAGCGGCAACGCGTGCACACGCACGCGCGCACGCGCGCACACACACCTCCAACTCAGCTTGTTTGATGAACTGGATGGAGGGGTGTGCATGCGCTCCGGTCACGAGCAGAGGAAAGGGAAATCATTGTAAATCCCATTCAGTGCCTTATGCATCCTTTTCACAAAACGGGGGGGTTCCTCCGCATTTCGACTCCGTCCTCCCCGTGCGCAGACAACAGACAGGCACCGACCGACCGACCGACCGACTGACATCCACCTGAGTTTGTTCCCCATCCGCGGACATTCATTCAAGCCACTTCTCCACCGGAGTTATAAATACAATTTAAAAAAGAATATTTTTTTTTCTTGATGTTTTTTTAATTTTAATTTTCTTTTTTTGGGGGAGGGGGGGGGGATTTGGGAATATCGCTGAAGATTTCTGCACTTCTGGAACGGAGACCTGGAGATGAAGACAGATCCCACGTTTTTCTGTCGGACTTGGATTGGAATAGCGTATGTCTCAGGTGAGGAGACTTTTAAAGTGACTCAGAAAGTTTCGAGCGCACAAGTTTTTTTTCTTTTTTTTTGACGAAGGCAGAGGTCGAGCTGACTGTTTACACTGAGTTGAAGTAAATAATTGATCCTGCGCAGGTCTTATTAGGTGTTAGAGGGATCAGAATGTTTTATGCATGTTAAGCCGAGGGCTTACACTTGAAGCTGGGTGGATCCTGAACTTACACTTTTCTGAATTTGAATAACTTGTTTTCAAATATTTTTTAAATTAGCTGTCACTTCGAGGTTATTTCAAACCCCGAATGCACATTCAATCAAAAAACATGACATCCTTTAACAAAAACAAAAAAACTCTATCAAAAAAATTAATAGAGCCTCATCCACCGTTTATCACTGAATTAATGAGCCTCTGTGGAAGTCCCCCTAGTACAGATAGGCACTAGGGGGAGGCATGCTGATACTGTGGCTGATAAAGATGCAGCTGTTAATTGGTGATGCTTACCTCAGGAGGAGTAAGCGGTGGACTCTGTCACGCCGAGGTTGACTGACTTTACTTTAAATTACAGTGAGTGTAAACCTAAGTAGGTCAGAATTTATAGTGGCAGAGTGGGAGAAGAGCTGACTCATCTGGACATGTGGAGGATAGAGAGAGGAGGAAAGCAGGGGGGGGGGGGGATTCCTTCTTTCCATGTAATCGTATTTTTGTAAAGCATGTGAAAGGTGGGAACATGCCACTCTGCATCCAAATCAACTTGTTTGATTCCTCCACATAAGCTTTTTAGTCACTCGTGTGTCCAGAAAACTCAGGAAAACAAGCCACAACTTCTGTGATACTACAGACTAATCTTTAAAGGCACACTTTTCAGTGCACCATCCAGGGCCCTCTGATCGACCATATTATCTGGGAGTATGTGGCTGAGGTCGTTTGCAGTTTTGCCCCGTGACCCAATGTGTACGTTTGAGTCGTTCATCTCTGATTTTTTGTTGAGCAGCTGTTTGTAAAGCCCAGGGAATCCATCTGAGTGGAGCAGTCACCATATGGCTACTCAAATCATAACTTCGGGCTGGAGGGATGGCGCTCATTCCTTTAATAAATATCACTGAGCTGAACTGGGCCTGGGTGGGTCAAACACTGTACATTCAGGGGAACAGATACATCACGAAATCCATTTTAGGGAAATCCGTGCGCTCAGAAACAGTAAATGTCATCAAGCCTCTACGATGACAGATTTTATAATGTGTGACAAATGGGGTTTAGTGAAAACCGTGTCTGAGGTCTCTCTTCTCTTTTCACCCTGCCCTTTGTTCATTTAAGACTCTATCCAAACCTTTGAACCCAAAGCGAGGTGAAAACTCAGAAGAAATACACACAAGAGTTTCTTATTTCTCCACAGTGTGTATCTTGTAAAGCTCTGTCCGACAGACCTGTCATCACACACACACCTGACCTATTTAGGCCACTTATAGTTTTATTTGTTGAAAGACTTATTTGCAACAATTTTAATTCCGCCACACAGGTCCCCCCACAACGGATGCTGAAAGTAGAAGAACAATACTCATTTTCTTCGATTACGGCCTCACAGTATGTACCTGTGAGACTGAGTGGCACATAGGGAGACAGAGGCCATATTCGGCCTGTGTTTGCTGCAGTGTGTGTGTTTGTGTGTGTGTGTGTGTGTGTGTCTGTGTTTCTGGCTTTAAAAAGGAACAACTTTGACATTGTTAAAAGTCTTGTAATAGATGAATAAATACCTGAGAATCTAAAATTCCCAGATACATCTTCAGTTTGAAGAGTTCCTAACCCTGCCAATTTATTTCAACAAAATATATGACATAAAAAAATAAATAACAAATAACACACTTCTGAGTGGTTTCCCATTGTTATGATCGGAAGGGAAAGATCGAAGGAGAGTGGACCGTACACTGGCCGGCCCAAAAGTCACTGTCCTTGTTGGGGGGGGGGTTTGGAGCTTCAACATTTCACCCGGAGCCATTTTCTGCCATCCTCCTGTCACGCTCCGTCTCTGGTTTGAATTAGGGTGGTTTCAAAACATTTATTACACAGCTATAGAACCTCTGCCTCATTTAAGAAAAAAAACATCCCGGTGCAGCTTCTATGGGAGAGGATACAACTGAGAGGAACCATGGGTTGATTCATCTCCTCTTGTTTTTGTTGCATTATAATTAGCTGTTAAAAACATTCCCAGTCAAAGGGCCACATGTGAAAGCGGTGAATCTTTATTTATTTTATAATTTTTTTCAAAAGCTGAGCTCTAGAGCTGAATGATCTTCAGCTTACTGTGGCTTTCGGGTACATAATGTTGATATTGCTTTTAGCAGAGTGTTTTCTGTACGCATACCTCGGCTTGATCAGATCATCCGAGAAATCTGACCCTCAACTGTGGGTATTATTCTTGTCGTCCACTTATAGTGGTTGAGTTGTTTTAGTTAACAATAGCCCCCTATTCACATGACTGATCTCAGGATTCAACCTCAGGACTCCGAGGAGCGGACCCTCTGTGTCCGTCCTTGAGTATCTTGTTCTATCAGCTGGAGAGCAGCTCGGATGAGAGAGGAATGCTGCTTCTGCTGCTCCGTGTGGGAAGTTCTCTGCAGTAAAGTCCAAATAAATAGAGAGTCCGGTGCCTCACTCATCACTGGCATGGAGTAGTTGGGCCCTTTGGGCATTTGGATGTCTGGTCACTCACTTTCTCATCATGCCAAAGAACCAACACCCCAAATATGGCTCGAGCTGAGAGATAAGCTCTTTCAACACTAGCAATCTGCAGCAGCAGCCAAATATGTCTAAGCTGGTGTGAGTAAGTTGATGAAAACCATCTGTGGTGTTTCTGACCCCTCCATGTTTTCTGCGTCCAGTATTTTAGCCATGCTGGCAGCATGGCTCTTTGGATGGCACTGCCAGTCGTTTGGTCCAAGACCAAAAAATATCCATAAGTATTGCCATTAAATACATTATATCTGTATTTTTCCAAATTGATATGCATATAAAAAAAAGTTGTGAAATAATTGCCTGATAATATCTCTACTTTGGTGCTGCAAAGACATCGTAAAATACCAGCATAGCCAACTTTCTCATTTGGGCGTCATTGGTTGTGTGTGGGTGGGTGGACTGAAGGATCTTCTTTCATTATTCTTTCATTATGTCAACAATCTAGACAGGCAGCTGGATCCAGCCAAGTGTGATATAGGTAACAATAATATTTTACTAGGAGACAGTTTAAGGAAGACAAGGAAGTCACAGGAAGTGGAATCTGGTAATTGGATGGTGGGCGATTGACGATTGTGTTGGTGCGACCAGGGGGGCAAATTCACAGTGCACAACCCAGCGAATGTCTGGGAAAATGACGAGTACGCTTGTCTGCTCTTGGGGACTACGTGCTCTGCCATCATGTAGAGACTGATGTTTGGTCTCTGGGTGAACTCTCGTCACAGCATGAAGTTTGGGTCAACGATTGTCGCAGTCTTCAACGCAATACTGAACGACACCTGCTCCATGCGCTTTGTCGTGCCGTGCTCCGTTCATTCGCAACAGCGACAGTCTTGAAACCTTTTGATCGCACCTCGTACATCAGTCTTCCCCGTCTTTACTTTTTCCACTGACACAGACAAAGATTAATTATGTCCCTGTGATGTTCAACACAAACCCAACTAACTAACCTGATCAGATTGATACAATGTGAGTAATCCACACACACAGATATACACATAAGAAATCGTCCTATTGCTCCCACATTTGGTTATGATTGGATGCCTCCTGTGTGGATCATGCAGCTAGCGTCATTCACTTGCTATTGTTATCCAATGTTGTTTGTATGTTCCCCCCAACATCTTGAAATGCACATACTGTGTATGTAAACTAGGTAAACAACAAAGTCAGACTTGCCCTTTTGAGTAATGAGTTGCATAAGGAAAGTGCCATTTTAAAGGTGTTCATTCAGAATCATCCATTCATGGTAATTTTCAGCGTCCTGACCGTACAAATGAAATGTTAACCGCAGCAGGCTCCCGTTTTCTCCAACATTTTCTCAAACCACTCTTCCACACTTGGAATAATTACCATGGTCTAACCTATTGATTTTATTTTTCTCCTTCTCACTCCTTTCCATCAAGTTTCATATTGCAGTCATCAGAGAGCACAGAATTCTTGAACTTTACTTTTACCGGTAAGATGAAATAAATGACATATCGCTTGTTGTTAATTGAGACAAAAGATTGAGGCTGGCAAAGGACTGTTCGGCTCAGCTTGATTCTTGGCAAGCGGCTACAATTTGGATTTCGTTTGGGATATAACCTTATCACCAAATTAGAGAACATCCAGAATAATTAGGGGTTTGAGTTCACAGCCACAGATAACTTCTGTCTTCTGACGTGCTGATGCAGGACTCATTTAATGAGATTCAGCAGCTGTGACGGCCATTGAAAATACATGGATTGTTAGCTGTGTTCCGCAGGTGGGAAATTGCATTGTGGCATCTATTGCCTTTATTATCTGATCACTCCACACTGAAGGCGGAAACTGGATCCTGGGAAAACATAGACTCTTACGAGGATATTTCAAGACACAGAATACCTTGTGTTGCTTAGAAACAAGCATCACTCCGAGCACCTATCAGATTAATCGTCAGAGAGCCACAATCGTTATTACGTTCAAACTGCTGCTCAAGACTCAGGCAGCTGTCTGTTGGAAGTCCGTGCAGCATTCTATTTGTCACACACACCTCTCGCCTTGACGTGGGAGGTCGCTTGAGGTTCATGGGAGAGAGACCAATGGCCAAGCCTGAGGAAATTGCCAGCTTCCTTCCTTTAGGCATTCGGCACCATAATTGTTGACCTGGCACTCCATACTTTGACCTTGTTTTCTAAAGCCTCAGTGATTTCACTCACTGGGACATCTGACATAGCAGCAGACACTTGTTTATTACCCTTATCAACAGGAATTAGGTAACAAGCACATGAATGGGGATCCTGAAAGTTTGGCCTCTGAACAGTCACAGCATGAGTTTTAGGAGCGTGCAAGCCTTCACAGCAGGCCGGAATAAAAAATAAAAAAAACAACAAAGAAAAATTAACAGCAGTGTCATCACCAGGAGCTCGACAAAGCCGTTACCAGAATATGCTTGGTTCCTTTCTCAGCAGGGGAAACAATTTTTCAGAGTTAAAAATTGATGACATGCAAAAAAAGAAAAAAGGTTTTAACCACAGAGGAAGAGTTTGGGTTGTCCGGTGTGCCTGTGAGGCAGGTACAGGAAGATTTAGTCAGGGACAGCGGTTTCAAACATAGGAAGTTTGCCCAGATGGCTTGTTGTCGCATCCTTAATTTTGGACCCCTCCTCTGGCAGGATGTTGGAAAGGCCTAACTCCTCCGCTAGTGGAGAGGACAGGGATGTCATCCTCCGCAGCAGTAACAATGAAATCAAAGCCGGGCTGCCAGTCAGTCTGTCGCCTGGCTTTGGCCTGGCCTTGTGTCCAGATGACAGAGGAAGCGAACTTAATCCCTTTCAGAGAGAGAGAGAGAGAGGTGGAGTATTTTATGGCCTCAGGCAGGCTGACTCTACATCCAGAGAGCAGGTCTGCTCCATGGCCTGCCTGGCCTCCGGTCCCTTGCCGGACACGCAGGGTGTTTCTATTTCAGAGTGTTTCAGCCTTGGCCCTTTGCCACATACTTTGTCACTAAAATAACTGTTTGGCGCTATTGTCGCCTACTCTTTGCCCCCTAGAAATGTTATTACATTCACTCTCTCATTCAAGTCAGAGCTGCACATGTGGACAAATTCAAACAGCCTTCCAGGCATTTCACTCATGTACCAGCATAGTACCACACAACAACAGCACGGGCACGTCATTACAATTACTATATCTGCGAAAATCTTTATATATTTTCAAACGACTCCCACGTCGCATCCTTTCCGCCAAACCGAGACGCTGAAAAAGGCTTTATTTGTTTACACAAGGCTCCTCTTTTCCCGTTCCTGTCACATGACTGATCAGAGACAAAACTACAGAGGAGCGAGGAAACACTAATGGCAACATCTCGTTCACTGTCCATGAAAAGGGGAAGTGGGAGAAGCGAAAAACGTGATAAAGAAAACAGGAAATTTGCTCGCAATGAAAAACATTGCGCTGCCTTTCACGCGGGCTCCAACATAGCCCCGTGTCAAACCCACGGAGAGAGGAGCGCACGTCTTCATCTGCACCTTTGATGCCTTGTATTTGTCTGCTTGTCAGAGAAGCTTTGCATTTTTAATTGGCTCAGACTGCCGTATGGAAGCAAGGCTTCTTCCAGGTGTGTGTGTGTGTGTATATGATTTATCTTTAGACGGCAGGTGTCCTCCATAGGCTGGAAAGTCCAGGCTCAGTTCTCCCTTACTGCGACAAAGCCACCGATATGAGCCTTGACGAGAGCTCAGCCAAGTAAAGACGAACATGCATATAAAGAGGCAGTGAAATGGGTAAAATATCTTCTGTGCATACCACGGCAAACCTATACTTACTTGAGCAATTAACAACATTTTAACACCCTAACAAAATGCATTTGAATAGAACCATGGCTTCTTTAAATCTTTAGCCCTACATTTAGTTTTATCTGGATTTATTTATTTCTTGTCTACAGCAAGATACGGCCACACTGGATTGACGTTTCAAAAATGAAGTGATTTGTGAGAAGCACGTTTGTCTGATATATGTATTTCTAGTGCAACTTTAAGTCTTTGTCTGAGGTTTGCCTCATTTTGATACGTATACAACAGAGAACCAGACAGGAAAGGTGAGGCCAGAGAGAGACTGGATGGTGTGGGGATGATGTTCCTGCAGGTGGAGTTGAACAGTGGACGTGCGTTTCCTGTGTGCACGTTTTTTTAGATTCATGTCACCTTCGCTGTGAATCTGCATATGTTTTGCACGATCTTGGCGATTACACTTTTCAAGTGTTATCAGTATCACATTTTCGGCATATTTTGCTTAATTGTTGCAAAACTCTTAGGTGCGGCTGTCCTCTCTGCTGCTCTTGGTATCCTGGTCCTTCACGCCTAAGTAGTGCTGAAGATGTTCCTCTGGCATGCTGTTTACACATTTCAACTGACAGGTAGGCAGTCACACATCTTTCCTCTGTGTCAATGAGGTATGTGGAGCTGACACATCAAAGAGCAGCGTGATGAACATGCTGAGTGAACAGGCACAATTGTCCTTGAAAAATTCCGACTCCTGACACTTGGCTCACATATATACGTACATCTGGCACTTCCATCATGACAGAGGCATGCAGCACAGAAAAGGCAGAACGGCCCAGCTGTGTAAAGCCATATGTCTAATGCATGCAGTCATCTCTATATGATTACTTAGTTCGCATGTCTGCTAACAGCATAAACCCAACAGTTTTGTCTCCTGAATTACATTTGACCTACCAGAGCGTTTATCATTTCCTCTCTTTTGAGACGAAAACAGCCTGAAAAGTTGTTTTAGGCCACTCGACCCTTCATGTTTGCTTGGCACATCCAGTTGGAGGTGGTGCAGGATACACACACACACACACACACACACACACACACACGACTCCCACAGTGAGAATGGATTTTCACATCAGCAAAGAAAAAACATTTCTCAAGAGCGAGAGCAAATCGCGTCTTAAGGACGTGTCCAGTGAGCTGTTTCTCTGACTCAAAACCGTACCAAATGACTGCCAATGAAGAGTTCCTTTCTTAATCTTTAGTAATTGTTGCAGTCAGAGTTTAATTACTTTGGACAATCCCCAATGATCACAGCGTCAGATATTATGAAAGCAACGAGCTGAGTCGCAAGGTTTATAAAGTCATCGGAGTCGTTGTCATTTCAATTGCCTGAAACGTAGAGAATTGGCAACAGGATTGACGCTTTATTGTTAGAGACTGTGAGAGCAGCATTTATATTTCTGTAGGATTTCACACATCTAAACGTGTGTTTATGCCTGTGTAATCATGTGATGACAGAAAAAGTGAATAAACTTTGGAAATACAAGAAAAATTCTTGTAGGTTAAAATGCAATGTTGCCCTTTTTTTGTTGGTAGAGGCTAATCACCCAAAGCTGCTGCTTATCTCTGCACCACCAGCTGGAATGCATATTTTTTTGGCTCACTGCCCCGTGTTCACATGTGTAAGGTGGTTGTCAGTGAGCCAATGGCTGTCCGTTTGCGTTTTTACGCCTGGCAGTCATTCTGAGCAGATACACGTTGATCTCAGAGGATCTCAGATGTAGCTGGCTACGGAAAAGGTGATTTCAATAATGGTCCGTAGCAGTAATTTTGCATGATTTTATCAAATCTTCAACAAATTGCACATAACCCACAGTCCTCCCAGCCAATCTGAATACAGCTCTGCCGTGTTTCAGGCTTTTAAATGTATTCTTCTGACCATCCAGGCAGCTACTGCATGGCCTCCAGTAATCCCTGCTAAGTTTGAAAATCGATTTGCCGGCTCTTTGGCACCAATGTATAATACATAAACATCAACTCTGCATCTATTTGTTACAGTTACACTGCCATTATGAGTTAATGCAGTGTGCACATTCCATATCAATCTCATTCCTGTCATCACCTCTGACAGGAATAAATGCGGACAAGCTGTTTGCTGCGATAAATAATAATCAACAAAAAACCTCAAGGACGTCTCAAGAGTTTACTAATGGAAATAAAATGAAATAAATAGAAGCCAGTGGTAGCGTGGTAAATCGGAGAGAGAATTAAAAAAGTGAAAGAGAATGAAACATGTTGTTTAAACAACAGTGCACTCTGATCTTTGTTCAACCGACCCTTTTCTTGTGGAAGCTGCAGCCTTGTGTACGGAGGGCTCTGCTTACTCACTGTCCACCTACATAACTGGTTGTGCTGACTGGCCTCCAGCTCAAACTGCTGTTCACAAACTAAGCTTGTAACAATTTACTGAGAGAGACTGTGAACATTCTTTTTTTTTTTTTGCACTTAACTATTCAGTGAGTAATAAGATAAATGAGCTAGCTGCGTGATAACAGTCGTAACAATCTGTCATGAAAGGCAGCACGAAAGGTCAAGGCGGGAAAATGTGTTTGTTATCATGACAAGATACGTTATCAGCCGTGAACTTGTATGAATGGACGTGTTTGGATTTTCTTTGGCGTCAGCTTCATAGCTGTACATCAGAGCAACGTGTGCTTCTAATTATATTTGACAGAATGCAAACAGTTACTAATGGGATTATACTTTCTCAGACCATGTATGTGGCTGACAGGCAGACGGGCCTCCGTATCTGGTGTCTCACGGTTCTGAAACATGGTGCATACATTATGCTGTATAGCACATCCATATGGAAGTTATTGACATTTGGCACCGAGCATTTTCATCATTGGGAAACACGGGGGAAAGAACCAGCAGCTCCCCGAGCATCAAGGCTGAGAGTTCGCCTACAGAATGTGAGGCGTACACATGCCCTCTTACCACCTCTCATCAATCTGCAGTGTCCAAACAGGAGATCGGTCGTGGCTGCTTTGGCCCAGAGCCGCGCGTCGCACCAGCACACATTGAGTCATGACTTTGTGCCACCTCCGTCAGCAGTTATGAGGGAGCCACTTACGATGACAAATGATGTATGAGAAACCCCCATAGTCTCGACAAGCAATGTGCTGCACATTAGCCTCAAACTCACCCTGCAAATAGACCATGTCAGGAGTGCCGAGCTCAGAGCACACATGTATTGATCATGAACTGTATCAGTTTGAATGATCTATGAAATGTTTCGCTGGACTTCAAACAGCTCTCAGCTTGACTCTGTGTGGGTGCGCTGCCTTCTATGCCCTCGGGAGTTTGACACTCCTGCTGCACTGTGATAGACCTATCAGTCAAATCTTATTGTGCGTTGGAGTATTCCAAATAGCCAAAGCTAACATCTTCCCTGGTATGGTAAATACTTCTCTTCCAGGCTTCCCCCTCCCAAATACAAACATCCTGATGTCTTGTCTCTCAGGGCATGCCAGTCATTCGTGACATTTCAAAAAGATTTACAATTTGCTGTCTGTCCGTCAATGTGCAATCTCTCAACAGATTGTGAGGGATGCATCCATCATTGAGCCTTAGCTGCAGTAGGGATTCATCACTCTCAGTCTGTAGACTGGATTCTTTTTTAATTTTCCCCCTGGTTCGCCCAGTTAGTCCTCAGAGATGTTTACTCATAATATAGTGCAGAAGAACCAGTGTCCTTGGAGTATATGTTAAATTTACACTGTCTTTTTAAATAATTCTAATGGCATAGGTTTTTTTGTTTGTAAAAAAATACAGAAAATCATATCCGTATGGGTGTTGGTATTCTATTAGGATTTTGGCAAATTCTATATAACAAAACAGGCCATTTTTCATTGCATTTAAAACAATTTTTAGAAGCATCGTCTAATACTGTTCCCATATATCAACAGGGTGACATCATTTTTAAATCATTCCAAAAAGATTTATTTAAAGGCTTTTTGATCTGCAGAAAGGTGGGAAGGCGTTGGAGGTCCAGCGCTCATCTGTATGCCTTCTTGAAGATCAAACCAGGACCCAGGAGACGGAGATGACCAGGATGTGAACTCATACGTTCTCCGCCTTTATGTGTTGAGGAAAACCGTTAAGTAGTGAACATGGGAGCTGTCCTGATACGATAAAACAGATCGCTCTCGGTGTGGGTGGACAGGCTGTGTTGGCCCCTGTGTGTGTAACTCAGACACATCCCACTGTTTGGCTCAGCAGCATTTCAGGTGCGAGGAAGAGCGGACAAAGCTCAGTTGTGCTGCAGCGGGTCGGTGATGGGACTGAGGCTGGTGGCAGGTTCACATCTGAGCTGAGACAATATGTCGGGGAAAACTTTGCTTCTCCTCTGGGGAAGAGCTGTAGAGCTCTGAAAGTTTAGGGAAGGAATACCCTGCTGTGAGCCAAGCCCGGTAGATGATTCATAGACTGCCACCGCTTCCCACGCCACAACTGCTCAATATGTTTGTTCTGTGTCAATGCGGCAATATTAGCTGTCCTACTGCGTGTTATTTTGAAGGCCCTGTTTGGTTTTAAACTTTGGCATGAAATTACTTTAAATATCTGCTCAATTAAAGAAACAGATGGCAATTAATGGTTCTGTTATGATTGGACAAAAATTCGGTCGCAGAAAAAAAAGTTGTACCGAATTCACAGGGATTGGTTCAATCTCTCAACAATTCAATCTAATTGTTGTGATTTCTACATCACCACGCCCTCGACGCACTAAACTGTAAAAGAATTAGAAATATGCTTATCTGCTTTCAGGCCAAAAGTTGAATGAAATATTGATGCCACTGTTTGTTTGTTTTTTACTGTGCAATAAATACGAAGCTACAGTCAGGAGTATGTTAGTTTAGCTTAGCAAAAAGATTGGAAACAGGAAACAGGCCAGCTGGTTCTGTCCACAGGTGACAAAAACCACTTATCGCCATGTCTAAAGTTTTTGTCATATTTTATCTAAATATTTATTAAATAAATTAAATAGAAGCTTTACGATCTTGCAACGTACAATGTTATTATAATGATGATAACTGGGTATATTTCCACTTCACTGTATTCAAGACAGAGCGAAGGGTATCTTTGACTTTCTGTGTGTTTGCAGTATTGAAGAAAACCCGGGCTTTCTCCTTCCACACTGGGACCGGCCCTTACTGTAAACACGATTGACAAAATATTTACATAAAAATAACCGTGCTCTATTGTGCTCCCTGGGCAGCAGGATGTGTTGGAGGAATGAGGTTTGTGTACAAGAATCCCAGCTGTCCAGAACTGTGAGTTTTGATTGGCGTCAGGTCACGACTGACTGTGGTGAACTGGTTCGTGCTTCTTTCTGCCGCTGGTGCTGAAGTTTGTTATCGAGCATGTGTTACACATGCTCGAAGATGTATGAGTGAATCTGATGCTCTTTTGCACATGCCAGCCCTGAGCACTACTTTCCTTTGTATGTGGAAGAAAGAAAGTATGAAAAGTATTGACTGTAGGCTTTCAGATTGTAAGGTTGCTGTTCTGTTTAACAATAATCACCCCACCGGAAGAATACAGTGCATCGAATACTGCACACATATCACAATCACTTTCAAAACAAACACTGCTCAAGTCCGTGAGGGTGAAAAATGGTTATTTTTTGCTTTCATACATGCAAAGAAATTCATTTTGCCTTCATACATCCCCTCAGTCTGTGCTGCAGTCCTGTTTGTGTTTCCATCTCTAATGATATCCAGGCGGGGTGTAGGTCATGGTGACACTTTTACATATGATAGACTGAAGGTGTGTAGTATGACTAAGCTCTAATAGCACCCTTAGGAGACTCTGGGACGGTAATGACATTCTAGACCATCCATGTTAACGGAGCAGAAGTCAGTGAAGTGAATGCATTTGGAATGAATAAGAGCAAATGGTCCTTGTGGCTATTCCAGAGGAGGAGACAAGGAGCTCAGAGCAACATCGCCTCATGAGTGGGCCATGACTGCTCCGTCTGGGTGTTCTCATCATTAGAGACCGGGTGCTTTACCTCACAGCTTGTAAATGTAATGAACAACGTGCTATCTAAGCTGCTGCCGTGTCAGATTTCAGATCCCTGATGTGTTGCAGAGATTTGACAGCCTAACCAGCAGCTCTGTCAAAACCACTAGGCCCAAACCGACCTGTGTAACATGAATCTAATGCAGTTGCCGTGTTTGCGCCCTCAGGTCTGGTGATTGGCTTTTCTATGACTCCACCCATCCTTGACAGCGGCAGAGGCGACCTAGTGATTCCAGTCTACGAAACACTCACTATTACATGCAGGTACTGTCCCTGTGTGTGTGTGTGTGTGTGTGTGTGTGTGTGTGTGGGGGGGGGGGGGGGGGGGGGGGGGGGGGGGGGGGGGTAATAACCAAGTCGACGCGAGATATGAATTCACTCATAATAATCCTTTATCCTTATGAAATCTCTGCTACACCGTCTGTGCCAAGCTGTCATTCCATTAACCTTTTTCTTTCTGCGATCACAAAAACAAATGCTGTCTTTGGAAAGCTGGTGATACCTTTGGACTTGACCCAACACAGGTCTTAAATAATTGTTTGCATTTAAACCTCACATTTTCATCAAGCCTGAGGATCTTTTGGGAGAGGAAGTCAGTTTCATTTTAGTCAATTTAGTCTCGCCAATGTACAATTTTCTGGAATCTAGATAGATGGACACTATTCCCAAGGGCTAGAAAATAGCCCAGAGACTACTTTCATTGCCCTGAGTGATTTTGAAGCTATTTCCAGTCATCACATTTTGGCTCTTTCTGCAAAATGTGGACATTTGTAGTTGGCGGAGGCAGGTGGTGAGAGCACAGCTATCAGTTTTCAGGCAGCCATTACTCAACTTCGCTCATACTGCCTCCAGGTTAACAGATCCACCCATAACTGAATTATGTGGCAAAGCACACAATGCGCGCACACACACACACACACACACACACACACACACACACACACACACGTACGTACGTACACACACACACACACACACACCATGATGCTTATCTGTATTGGTATCTGTATTACTCACAGTAACACAGATACCTAACTGCTTTTGATAGGCTAAAAATATAAGAGATATTTCTTAAAACAATAATAACAGGTGGCCCTAAAAACAGTGAAAGGTTTTTTTGCTTGATGTAATTTTGGTGTAAGACTTGATTTATTACTCATTCTTATTTCAAATATATTCAATGTGTATCTTCTCAGGGGACAGCGCACTCTGGCCTGGGCCTGGCCTGATCAGACTCTGGTGGGACAGGAGTTCACTGACCGTCAGGCCCAGCTGTCGACACCCAGGGCCCCCGGGCAGCGGGTCGCCTTGGTCAGCGAGTGTCCAGGGCAGCCTGGGTGGCCGTACTGCAAGCAGCTGGTTCTGAACAGGGCCCAGGGCAAAGACACGGGCTACTATCGCTGCTATTACAAGGATGTCAAGGCCATCATTGACGGCACAACTGCCGTCAGCGTTTATGTATTCATCAGGGGTGAGCAAAAATTACTCTTACTCTTATGCCATCAACATCTTATTTCCAACCAGGAGTTCTCTTTTCTACTCAGAAGTCATTGTAGGTTGTACTGAGTCGCAGTTTGTGAGGCACAGATTATTTTTTTCTGTTTTTAAAGAGAATATGTTTCATCTCCTGCTCTGCAGCTCTTTGGCTCGGCTATGTGGACCGTTTAGTCTTTTGTTTCTCTTTGCCTTGGGAGCCTGAAACAGATCTCCTGTTTGAATATGACTTCAATATCAAAGTGATCCTTGAGTTATTAGAACTGGAAGTTATTGACTTTGCCTCAGTAACACCCTGGAAGTTGGCAGGATCAATGTTTTCGGAATTAGAGATGCAAAGTCTCTGATAAAGGTAGGAATCAGCAGTTCATTCACTTTGTTAATTAGAGAAAGGATATGATATTCATACACGGATATAGAAACATAGCAGCATGTCTCACCAGACCTTTCGTGTGATTTGTGGGATCGTCAAATCTGATCAGAGCTGCACAATAATATGACGCCCCATGGTTTCAGTGGGTGTCATATATTAGGATTCAAAACCATCATTGCTACTTTCTCTATTTTAGGCTGCCTTTAGGCCTCTGATCTTGACTTCAAGGGACGCCTCTTTACTTGTCGTCCTTTTGCTACATGTGCTGTTGAATAGAAGTAGAAGCAGAGAGACAGATGGTTGTCATGTAGGGGAATCCTGCTGACCAATCCACTCATGTGAAATGGCTGTTTATCCCTGCTGACAAGGTGCCAAAACAGTTTCCACAGATCTAACCAGGGGACTGATCAGAAGCAGATGGAATGGCAGCCATAAATTAGGCCCAGCGTGTGGGGAGATGAGAAGGGACACATGTGGACTCAGTTAGACAGGCAGACGTCGACCGTTTGCCCCGGCTGAGCTTTAAACACTCAAACACACACATGAATTTACAGTATGATCCAAATGCACGAATGTTCTGTAAGCGTATTGGCTTACACACACACACACACACACACACACACACACACAGGCACATGCAAAATACATAAACACTTTCTCTGGCACATTTTCACCTATTCTCACACACACACACACACAAACACACAGTTAAGCTAATATCCCTCATACTCTGCAAACTCCAGGTCTCCTCCTCTGAAATCGACTGCAGTTTAATCCTTACAGGGATTTAGTGTGACAAACTCAAACTGTGAGGGGTTGTGTATATTTCTATAACCTGTTTGTATTGGACCGATTGTACGCCCCCCTTACAGCAGGTTGAAGTAATACACGTAATAATACGACGATTAACACAACAAAAAAAGGAATAAGAAAAGAGGTGGGCAGGTTGAAGTCATACAGCCTCTTTGGGTGCTGCACAAAAGTTGCTGCTGTCGACAGGAAGGCCTGAGAGATAAGCAGTGTCCGCCCATGATGTGGGATTATGTAATGATGATGACAAATTTTAAACTGGTGACAGTTTTTGTGATGTTTATCAAAGCCCTGTGCAACAGTAGCTGTGAGTCACTGACTAAATGGGACACACCAAGGTGTTAAAGGATGAAACACAGGAGAAATATTCCCACTACCAGACATCTTGGAGTGAAATTGTAACACTGTTTAGAGGAGGATTAAAGCCCCCGGCTGTCTGTCTCTCGGCTGACATGTAATAGCAGCTCTTAATGCTATTTATTGTGTGGGGACAGAGTGAGCTGCTGCATTACTGAAGCGTGGGGGGGTGTGTGGCTGTGATACTGCGATACCTCGGTAATAGCTGCCATTTTCCCGGCTGCTGCCAGGGTCACCCTTTAACAGCTCCCTGTTTCCATCTGCCTCCAGACCCAGAGAACCCCTTCCTCAGGAGAGGCAGCGAGGGCCACGGAAATGACCTGGAGACCATCTTTATCACGCACTTTTCCATGCACATCACAGTGCCTTGTCTGGTCACAGTGCCGGACCTGAACGTCACTCTCTATGCGGTTTGTCTCCACCACAGATTTCTTTCTGTTCCCAATTGCTGAATCTGTCCAGTGATGCTTTGATTCATGATTTAAGCTCAAATTAATATTTTCCTTTTTTAATGTGTCTCATTCCAGTATCCCACG
This sequence comes from Scophthalmus maximus, assembly GCF_022379125.1. Classification (NCBI taxonomy): domain Eukaryota; kingdom Metazoa; phylum Chordata; class Actinopteri; order Pleuronectiformes; family Scophthalmidae; genus Scophthalmus; species Scophthalmus maximus. The sequence continues at coordinate 10,330,832 of NC_061523.1, forward strand.
CCTCTGGAGAGGAGCGGGATGACATGGGACAACAAGCGCGGCTGGTCCATTCCCAGACAAATCATAGACAGTGTGCCGATGCTCATTGGATTTGCGTGTGTCGCGACCCTGGGCGGCAAAGAGTACCAATCTGCCAACTACCTGATCCACACTACTGGTAAAAACAAGACATCATATCTGCGTTAAATTCAAGAGTTGATAGGGATTCTGTCTTCTCTGGTGTTTGAGTCAAATATTGAGGATCATGAAAACCTTAACATCAACAGAAACACATGCGACCCGGTTTCAATCAGATGTGAAGCGGTGCTCTAAAGAGAAATTAGCCAGAAAATCAATGTTCACACTGTCTTTATAATTCTGCGCTGCGTTGAGCAAATTACACCTTAATGTTGTCAATTTTAAAGAATTTTATCTCATAATATCAATTCCTCAAAAACAACTCTTTATTCGGAGATGTAAAAAGAAATAAAAGGAAGAGGAGACTTGACCTAATTTAATTTTAGGAAACTATAGAACGAAGAGACGCAAGGTTCCCTTTGGTTGGGAGCGAACTCTTTGCTGTGCTGGCTGAGATCAGTCACCCCGCACTTCAAAGGGCCAAAGGAAACTCGTACCCGCTGCCGCTGACCAAAAGGAACAGCCACTCGAGGCAGAGGAGAAACTGAGACTGAGTATTTACTCTGAAAGCTAATGGAGCATTTAAACAATTAGCCAATCACAGTCTGCTGCACACTGTGTGTTTTCTTTACACCCCATTTTCCAGCCACCGCAGAGAGAGGGGCCCTGAATATCACAGGCCGTGGCTCTGCTTTCCTGCCTTTTCTCTCTCATCTTGCTTTAAGGCTTCGCTGTATTCCACTTTAATATCCCTCACTGATATATAGCTTGGCACATGGATGAAAATGGTGTGAGCTTGTGACTAACGACTTTTTTTTTTTTATAGTGGATGCCTCCTCTGGTCCAAAGGAAAGTCATTTCCTCTGGTCCGGCGAGGAAGGAAAAACTGCTGACGATGTCACCGTGACCTCTCTTACTGTCCCCCTCCCTCTGTCGCTCTGTTTCTTCCTCACCCCCCCTTTTTTTCCCCCCCGGACAGGAAGTCAGGTTTACGATGTCAAGCTGTTTCCTGAGGACCCAGTAGAGCTGATAGTCGGGGAGGCCCTCACCCTGAACTGCACAGCGTTGGTGGAGTTCAACGCGGGGGTGGACATTCAGTGGTCGTACCCTGGCAAGCAGGTACCTAACAGCAGCAGTTGGCTGCCTAGAGTTGAAAACCTGAATTTCTGAGGAGGTTTTACGATACTCAGAGTCTGTTTCTTTTCACCAGACCAACAGTTTGGTGGAAACTAAGACCTATCGCGAAGCTCTGTATCACGCCACAGAGGCCGTTAGCATCCTGACCATCCACAGTGTCAATGTCTCAGACACCGGCCCGTACATCTGCAACGTGACCAGCATGGACACAACTGAAACCCAACAAACCCAGGTCATAGTTCACGGTAAGCTTCCTCACTTTCATATCAGCCAGTTTGATATTGAAATAGACATTTAGGCAATAAATCCTTCATACAAACAAGTGAATGTATCCTCTTCCAGAAAGGCCATTTATTAGCCTCAACTACAGGACTGGGCCGGTGGTGGAGGTAACTGCTGGCCAGAAGACCTTCAAATTACAAGTGAATGTGTCTGCCTTCCCCACACCTGAAGCACAATGGTGAGATGAGACAGTTTGCCGTATCTATTAATTGTAATGGGCCGATTCCAAAAGCATAATTAGGTCTCCCACAGCCGAGATCTACATTTTAACTTAGGGGAAGGGCACTGCAGCAAGAATGTATTCCGTACTGTACTGTTGCAGCTCTGTGTATGTGCGTGTGTTTGTGTGTGTTTGTATGTGTGTGTGTGTGTGTGTGTGTGTGTGTGTGTGTGTGTGTGTGTGTGTGTGTCATGTCCAGGTATAAAGAGGGTAAGCTGATAAACCAGCGCCCAGAGTTCAAGATAAAAAGGATGAGGATTCACCTGAACCATGCTTTGGAGATTAAGGATGTTTGTCAGGAGGATTCTGGGCTCTACACAGTGGTGCTGAGAAATGCTGCTGCTGCGCTGGAGAGGAGGCTCAACCTCACGCTTGTTGTCAACGGTAACTGTTGGTCCGACTCACACCAGATGTTTTGTGGGGGAAAGGGTAAATGTGCAACAGTTAACATTCCTGTTAACTGCTAAACTGTAGAGGTGAAGGCACATACAATTGAGGTGTTTTGGTAGAAGCTTAGCTTTAAACATAAAGGCATCATTGGGGTCTATCCTGGTGTTCTATTGTGTGGTTTGAATATCTCATGTCAGGAAGAATTGAAATTGACAGGCCCTTGCTATGGGCCCCTTTACCAGTTCTTCATCTTGTTGAATTTTCTAGAAATGCAGATGCACCGTCATCTTATTGCCAAACCAATCGTTGCAAATTACAGAGGGAGTACAAAGAAGGTATCATGAATGATATATCATTAATTATTTACATAATTGGGTTAGTTAGTTAGTTCTTCCCTCTTAGTAGTAGTGAGTTTGCACACTTAATTGTTATCTGTTTAAAATTCGCAGAGCATGTCGGTTGTCAAACCGCTATTCTTGTTCACTACTCATATTCCAGTTTCAGGCATCCAGGCTTCAGCCACAGTGATCCTTTTTAGTTTTTAAAACACATCACATGTGCTACGTTTATGCAAGGAGTCCACATGATTCTGGGATTCAAGCCTCTAACACGGAGACTTTTGGAAACACTGCTGGCCCCATCTTAGTACGAAAGCTCCGGTGCTGCGTTTTAGTCCGGACGGGCTGATTGGGTCTTATCAGTCATGACTCTACTACCAGATGTGAATGCAAATAGTTGCCAATACTTACAATAGATAACATTTTTGCCTTGTCGTCGTACAAAGGCAATAAATCCCTGGTCTTACTTTTCATTATTGCTGTTCCTCGTTTGTAGCATTTTCTGCAACAAAGAAATCAGCTCCGTGCTTTGTTAAAACACATGCATGACCAGTGTACATGAATGGTCATGTGATTTGTGTTTTCACTAGTATGTCAGATTGCTTGCGATACAGAGCTTCAACGCATGTTTGGACGGAGATTAAGATTTTTAATGTCCCATAACTATGAGTAGGACTAAGAGGCTGATCTTGAGTCAGCCCTGTAACAGACAGACTAGTGGAGGGTGTTGCCTTGTTCTGCCTTGTGAACCCCCACTGGGACAGGTCTGTGACCCCATGGAGGGATTTATTCCATCTCATCTCCCCAGTTCCCCCACAGATTCATGAGAAGGAAGTGGCAGAGCCCTCCAGTCCTTACCCCAGTGGCAGCAGCCAGACTCTAACATGCACCGCCTATGGTCTCCCGGCGCCCAACATCAGCTGGCAGTGGAGGGCCTGGGGCCCGTGTGTTCTCGACAGCACCCGAAGCAGACTGTAAGAAAAACTTCCCTCACATATACACACACACACACACACACACACACACAGGACTCTGTATCTCTGAACGCTGTGTGGGAGCAGGTGAATCACGATCGATAGGTGAATCACAGGGTGCAGTAGGTGAAGCGTTATGTGAGAACCAAATACAGAGAGGAGGTCAGCGTGAAATTAGTGGCTCAGAGTGAAGAAGAGAGGGATGAGGAAGAAAGAGGTGGTGAAGAAAGAGAAGTGGAGGTGGGTGAAAAGAGTAAAGATAAAGAGGAAGGTGGAGAAGTAAATAGAGGAAAGTCTGTTGGATGTTGAACGTGCTTCCTCCCCCACACGGTAATCATGTGCCCGTTTGATCTGCCATGGTTCAGTTCTCACACTGCAGTCTCACTTTCTGACATATGCACACGCGCACACACGCACACACACAGAAACACACACACACACACACACACAAGTATTGTCAGGTATAGCCCCGGGGCTTTTGCCTCCCCTTTTCCATCTCTGCTGAATCCCACAAGATGATATAGTGGATGATCTGGATGGCAATAGAAAGTACATTTCTGTTATTTCCCCCAGTGTTGTGGCCACTACCACTGCATATCCCTCTAATATTCACCTGCCTCATCCATCTTCCTCCGAGGCTTCATTGTGACTGCTTTCTCTTGACCTTTTCCATGTGGGCATGCATCTTGAGTACAGACCCTCGGCGCCCACACTGTCCTTGTGGACGGTACACAGGAGACACACACAAGTGGCAGGGGAGGCTCAACTTCAGCTCCAGTCCCGTCCGTGCTCTGTCTACATGTAATTTGACATTTTATGGGCGCCGACTGACGCATGGCTGTGTTGACCTTTTCTGGTGTATCAGAGTTGAATTACTTTTTTCTTTCATTGCATGGTCAAACACAAAGTGTAGGACTTTCAAATGTATCTGTCTTGAATCAGAGAAGCATGTGTAGTGCACCAATCTACTCACACACTCCAACAAGACACTGAATTCAACAGTTTTGAGCAATATTCTTTGCAAAGTTTAAGAGATTACTCCGTCACACAATGAGGACAGAGTCTATATTGAAAGGGGCCCTTCCCCCTGGGACAAAAAGGAGGATTTGGTTTTAGTTTATCATTTTTAGGCAAATGCACTTTATTGCTGATAGCTCCACACTCATCATTGAAGCTACAGCAGGGAGACAATAAGCTTAACTTTGCATTAAGAGTTGAAACAGAGGTGGGAAGCTTCCCTGGCTCCATCCAAAGGGAGAAAAAAAAAGTTTTGTTTTTAAACATTTTGATTTTCCAACAGCTGGTTCCTGGATTTCACCCTACCATCCATACATTAATATATTGGACTATTTCTTGAGAGCAGCTGCCATTCAGCAGCTGGGGATCCCAAATAATAGTCTGGCATAGAACCCCACACGAAACCAAAAGTTGTTTTTACACTTGTTTTTTATTTGGATTAAAGGTCACACAATTTTAATCATGAATATAGAAGCCCAAAACATGTAAACATTTGATGGGTTAGGGTTAGGGTTAGTGAACACACATTTATCGACCGAAGCGTCACACGTGAAGGCTCAGAAACTCTGATATTGGCTAAAGCATCATCTGGTCATGACCCGATGTTTGTTGACAATAGAGTATTCGGTGGAATTGAAAACTTGTTATTTCACCAACTCAGTTCCTTTTAATTAATTTTCCTATGTACATTTCTAATACATATGAATTATATGGATTATGCATGCTCTTTATAAACTAGAGAGTCAAATGAAACTGACCTTGATCAATGCAGCTGAGCTGTGCCTTTAGAAGAAAATGCACAACAACATTTCATTTCATGTTTCATTAGTTTTGCTGTGATGCTCACACTGTGGATCTTCATAATAGCAGTTGATACTGTCGTTTTTTCCATTAGTTGCCAGGACACAACATAATTGCCTTGGCTTTGGGGTGTGGGCTGATGCACGTATGTGAAATGCAATCCAGATTGTGGAAGAAAGAAAAAAAAAACATATAACCTCAGGATGTCTGGTTCAATGTGCTTCTGAATTCTCCCCCACTGCTCGCTCTTCGCTGTAAATGTCGAGGAGGGGAGATGTCATGATTGTGTCTCTGTCTGTCTCCAGGGTCCGACGAGACGGGAAGGGCCGGAGTGACAGGATCACGGACTGTCAGAACTGGCAGGACATTAACTCGGAAGACGCAATGAATGAAATCGAGGCTATTGAAACATCCCCAGAGTTGGTGGATGGGAGACACAAGGTTCATCTCGACCCTTTGTCAGTTATTGTCACTGTCAGAGGGTCCTTTTTCACATTCCAAGATCAATGATATGCTAATACGAATATGCGATTGTAGGATTTCTGTAAAAGGAAAAATGACAGAATATGAAGACATTTTACGGACTCATCCATGAACTGTGATGAACTGTTTTTATATGTAAGCGTCCCAAATTCTGAGCTCCATAACAAAATGTGTCAATCAAGAACCATTTCCACAGTAGAAATATTTAGAACACACCCAGGCACACGTGTGCATACACATGCCTGTGAATTCATAAATGGCAACTATAAGAGACACACACACACACACACACACACACACAAAAAGAGTCCTAAGGTTTATTCAGTCACACCTGAGTATGTTTGCCTCTTGTTGGCCCGTCAGCACAAAATCTGTTCGGTGTCAGCTCCCACAGAATTACATGACAGTAGACCGCACTTCCTTTTTAAAATACGCGTGTCTCTTACAGATGAATTAAGGTTTCATCCGCCCTGTCTCACCCCACAGATAGTGAGCAGGCTCCAGATTCGCAACGCCAGTGTCTCCGTCATGTACAAGTGTTCTGCTGAAAACAAAGTCGGCACAGATGAGCGGCTGATCTACTTCTATGTAACCAGTGAGTGTGTCGGCTCCCTCAAAGCCCCCTCTGATGGAATTATTTGTCTAGGTGTGAGATTTCTGCCTACACCCCGATTACAATGGAGGTGAAGAGAATTTGATTTGTGGTGCTCACAGCATTGGAAAAATTTGATTTAAAAAAAACCCAGAAAAAATCCAGTGACAACATTACTTTCTACGTAAGAATATGGATTGATTATTGAATGTAACCTCCTGGGCACAAGTCCAGGGGCTGCAGCCCAAAGCAAGAGTAACTTATTAACATTTCTCCTGGGTTAAGTCACAAGGCTCAATCAGAATTAAGGGAGTTGTTCGTTGTTCGTTGTCTTCATCCTTTAATTCCCCTTAATGAAGAACAGTTAGCCTATATGTAAAAATTAATAAAGCAAATTATGTTTGACAGCAGACAAAGCACTACTCAGGGAAAAACTAGAACCTACGTTGTTGGGATTTTTTCCTCTGAGGGATTTTAATAATATCTTAAAGATTTGGAGAGGATTTCGTCAGACTCTCGTCATGAACTCAATCATTTCAACCAACAGCAGAATTTTAAAAAACTATTCACAGTGAGGTTGGTCCGTGTCAGGGACTCTCTTTCTGCAAAGCGATTTTGCTGTTGAAGTTTTTAAATGTCATTTTCCAATGTTCTGAGCACCACAAACATACATGTGACTGCTATTTATTTTATTGGGATGCAGGTAGAGATCCCAAGCTGATCTTAGGAAACTTAAACTACCTGCATGTCTAGCTACTGCTTGGGGAGTGGGGGGATTAGGAATATTTTTCTTCAACGTCCAGCGCTCTTTCTTGCAAGTGTACCTGACCGTTTCACCTGCCCTGTTCTTCAAAGCCATCCCCGAGGGCTTCAGCGTGGATGTCCAGCCCCCAGAGAATCCCCAGGAGCAGGAGAAAGTGTCCCTGTGCTGCAGCGCCGACAATTACACCTACGAGCAGCTGCAGTGGTACCGCCTCGACCCCCAGGCCCTGCAGGTAGAGCAGGGCAAGCCCCGGGACTGCAGGAGCGTGCATCTATATGCCGACACGCTTGACGGCCAGCTCTCCTTCCAGGAGCCCTCCAACAGCTGGGTCCTGGACTTCACCATCCCCGCCGTCCAGCTGCAGGATGAGGGTCATTATGTGTGCGAGGCTCAGAGCAGGCGCAGCGGGGAGAAACAGTGCCTGTTCAGATACATCTCTGTCAAAGGTGAGAGAAAGAATATGTGAACGCCCAAGACAGAGACATACACACATCGCCCAGCGTGGAGAGCAGTCACTCTAACTACAGCCAGTTATAGAGAGAAGCTCAACCTTTGGCTGAGGAAACACATACGGGCCTCTGTGGTACTGAGGATGAGATGTTGTAGGCTCAAAAATACACACACTTACAATGGAGGGCCCACGCAGCCCATCACCCACATCCACACATAATGCAAAGAGTGCCTGGTGTGTGCACAGCCTCAATATGGAATGACAGAAAACAGCTGAGACGCTGCAGGGTCAAAATACACAAATCCATTTTCCATTCATGTTGTGTTTTGCAACTTTGCATCAGTGCCTGGATGATAAATGTACATTTTTACAGTAATGAGATTTAAAAAAAATTCTTTCTTACTTTCTTCTGTACTGCGAGAAGCTTCAGTAAATATCACATCCACGTAAGTGCAGACACGTTGGAGAGTTGATTTCCCCTTTTTGGCCTCTTTCTCCCGCCATAGCCCTGGAGGCGCCTCGCTACAAGCGCAGCCTCACCAACCAGACAGTGAACGTGACCGAGTCCCTGCGGATGGAGTGCGACGTGGAGGGCAGACCCGTGCCGCGCCTCTCCTGGTTCAAAGACAACCAGCCTCTCCACCAAATGTCAGGTGCATGAATACACACCTACACAGTGATACACATGTTTACACAACAGTGCCGCCGCCCACCTGCGAACCCAGCAGCCACACAGATGGTAGATACACACACACACACACACACACACACACACACACACACTCAACAGCCACTCATGCAGTCTGGCCCTCTGGATTCCTGATTTAGCAAGAGGACTCGTATCCGCCCATCGGGTTTAGCTGTTCAGGTCGGTTCCCAGAAAAATCTGCTGCATTCTGGCTTCATATCAGTAGAAGAAGAAGATGTTTAGTAAAAGAAATAAGCTTTGTTAACATTTACTCAGATACTGACAACTTCTGGCAGACGTTGCCACATTTCTTTTTTTTGTTGTTGTTGCAATTTCCACCATAATAAATGATAATCCTACTATCACAGGCACACACACACACACATACACACACACACACACACACACACACACACACCCACACACACTTGTCTCTCTGTAGTTGTGAGGACACTCATTGACATAATGCATTCCCTAGCCCCTAACCCTAACCTAAACCCATTTCTAACTCTAACCTTAAAACCAAGTCTTAACCCCCAAACAGCCATTTGAAATTGTAACGGACCGGCCAAAATGTCCTCACAAGGTCAAAATGTCCTCACGTTAAAATTGGTTCTCACAAATATAGAAAACACACACACACACAGACACACACACAACCACCCACGCACTCGGACTGTTGAACAAACATGTCAGGCAGAACCAGAGACATTAATACTTGTGTGTGCGTGTTTGCTGCACATGTGCACAACCGCAAACACATAAATACACACATATACATATACACACACACACAAAGCCTGTAGGGGGATAGATGCGACTCATTAGTTTTCTCAGTGTGCGTCCTCTCTTAACATCAGAAGGAGATGAGGGGGTTGTGAAGGGGAGTGTGTGTGTGTGTGTGTGTGTGGGGGGTCAGTATGGGTCTGAGTGTCAGCTTTTACTCTGGGAAATGTTGCTTGACACGCTTGGAGGACGGGATTATAAATGAGTTACTGCAGTGACGTCCAGAGGTGCGACAAGAAATTGAAGAGATGTCATTGAAAATATTGCTGAAAATATCGCCTCACAGTGCATTGTTTCACAGCCACTGAAGTATGCTTATGGCTCTGTTTGTTTGTGTGTGTGTGTGTGTGTGTGTGTGTGTCTATCTAATCATCACGTGCCTCCTCACAGGGATCCAGCTGCAGGATTCAAACCGCACTCTGAGTATCCAGCGGGTGCGAGAGGAGGACGCCGGGCTTTACACCTGCACGGCCTGCAACCAGCGTGGCTGTGTCAACTCCTCAGCTGCCGTCAAGGTCATTGGTGAGACAGCACACATGCACACACACACACATCATAATAATAATGATAAATTTCATTTATACACAGACACATACAGACAAGCTTGTCATTCTATCATTGTTAGGACCCTCGTTGACATTGCATCCTCCAGCCTTTTACCCCAACCTCATACATCACGGCTGAATGCCTAACACAAGCCCTCTGAGCCCTCAAGCAGCCCTTTGAAAGATGCCAAAGGAAGTGGGAACCGGACTAAATGTCCTCGCTAAGGTCTAACGGTCAAACTGTTCGTCACAAAGACAGAAGCACAAGCACCGTCAGACACTAAATCATACAGAAAGCGACTGTTAAATACTGTACAATAACCGAAACACCTGAATCTACTCAGACTGTCGCCGCTCACATGTTTTTCAAGGACACTCAGGCTTGAAATCACAGTTGCCCTCGAGCTCACATCCTCTCAAACAAGATTTGCAGGTCTGTACTTTCACCTCTCGCTCCTCTCACAGCAGCGCCAACCTTTGTGCTTTGGCGCCTTTGTCATGGACAGCTCATCGACTGCTGGCCGATTTCACATGCAGAATGAATAATTCAGCAGGTTTGCTGGAATTGGTTTCATAAAGAATTGCCGAATGGAATAAGTGTCTTTTTATCACATTGGTGTAACCTAAAGATTGAATGTAAAGAGCCTGTGAGAGAGCCTGCATTAATAGTTTGTAATACAGCACCCCCAACAGTTGGTAAAGAGTATTGTCATATAATAGAGATTAATTGAGACGTATGAAGGTATAGCAGGGTTTCTGATTTCTCACTTTTCAAAACATTTGTCTCCAAAAAAACAACTTCTTCCTTTGTCTTTTCTGTTTTTTTTTTCTGTCAAGGGTCAAGTGACAAGGCCAATGTGGAGATTGTGATCCTCATCGGGACCGGGGTCATCGCCGTCTTCTTCTGGGCCCTGCTCATCGTCATTTTCTGCAACGTGAAGCGGGTGAGGAGAGGCCACGGCTCCCCCGTGCCTGTGTCTGTCTTTGTGTTTGTGAGCGACACTGTCCCACGGCGATGGCGACGCGTTAACCTCCGCATCGCAACGCGTCTGTCGGCGTTTGAGCACAACCCGCTTGATTTCAGAGAGAGTCTGTCATCTACTGCAGAGGGGGGCTCCTGATATCTCCTGAGAGGGAGTCCAATTAGTCGCTGTCACCGCCATTGGCTCCAACAACAAGCCCGGCCATAATGAGGCTTTTTTTTTTCACTAGTTATGCCAGCCATTCATTAGGGCAACACAATTGCTCTATTGCAAAATTCACAGGGTGGCAGTTATTATATAAATTCATAGAGATTTTCCTCTTGCTCACAGTGACTCGCTTTACCTCTACACTTCTCATGGTTGCATTATTTCTATCCTTTTCTTCTCTCCATGCTCACATTAGTGTTTTATTTTTGGGCTGTGCATCATCCACCGCCTCATTTGCTATTTCCAGCCCACTTCAGCCCAACCTGGTCCTCACCTTACACCTGCTTCCATTTTCTCTTCTCTCACTGTGCACCTCAGGTTAACCCAGCAGACATAAAGACGGGCTATCTGTCGATCATTATGGACCCGGGTGAGGTGCCGCTGGATGAGCAGTGTGAATACCTGCCCTACGACTCCTCGCAGTGGGAGATCTCCAGGGATAGACTCCGACTGGGTGAGCGACAGGGACGGGATGGGAGAAAAGAGAGGATGGACTGATGGACGGCGGGATAAAGGAGCGTACGGAAGTTGGGATTGGGGCGTGTGAAGAAATACAGAGGGCGGGGGAGGAGAGGGAATGGATGGATGAAAGTGAATTACTTTTCCATATCCAGAATCCATAATGGCATGAGTTTGGATCGCAGCCAGCTGGGCAAAGTGCTGCCAAGTAAAGTGCTACTATTAAATATGTGCTCATTCCCAGTACCGGTTCTTATTTTTTGTCAAACGCCCCAAGGAAAAGCATCTGTTCCATAATGGCAACTTATATGGGAACATGTTGTTTTCCAAATGCTGCAGTTCAGGTCATAATTCCTCTGCCTTGTCCGTATGGATTACAGATGCATTTACATTTTGCAACCGTTTGCAGCTGTTTGTGTGTTCCAGTGAGACAGCTTGCATAGATCAGCATTTTTTAATGTTCTTTCTCCTCACGTAGGAAAAGTTTTAGGCCACGGTGCCTTTGGGAAAGTAATCGAGGCGTCAATCTACGGCATCAGCACGAGCAGCAGTTTGGACACGGTGGCTGTCAAGATGCTGAAGGGTGAGATTTGTCTTTGCGTTGTTTAATCGGTGTACGGTTCCAGAGGTCTCGCTAAAACAGCTCTGATACATGCACATCATTTGGAACATAGGACTCGGTGGATGTGCATGAATGATAAAAACACACGCATGCATTTCACACATAAAGTTCGACTTTGTGTGCGTGTGTTGTAGATGGAGCCACAGCCAGTGAGCACAAGGCGTTGATGTCGGAGTTGAAGATACTGATTCACATCGGAAATCATCTGAATGTAGTGAATCTGTTAGGAGCCTGCACCAAACCAAATGGTGAGTGCACACACTCACATGGATTACATTTTATGCGTGTCATATTTTCATCATGTGATCGCAATAATTAGTGTCTGCTGAGGTTGATTTACTCAAACATCCTCCTCTTTTTCTTCACGTCTTCTGATATATAGCTGCAGAATTGCAGTTTACCAGGTGTAGACAAACACTTCATGACAAATAATTTATTGTTTATGTTCAACTTATTCATCTCATTCGTCTTTGCAGTTTGCTTGTTTTATAAGACATACTGTCATGATTTTGGAGTTTCTTCAGGCATTTCTTTTTCTCTTTTTTGAAACATACACCTGCAGTTTGACCTCCTTCGAGCGGTGCTGTTGGCTCCGTCGTTACTTCGGAGGGAATTCCTTTTTAATGAAGTGTTAACATCATTTTGTCAACCCCCTGCAGCTTCCACAGAACTTCTTTGTTTAACAGCCAACCACATGAGAAAGTACAAAAGCTGCCTCTTTTCGTCCGTATATCAATTTGACCTTCAGAGCACATTTTTGAGGGGTGTACATCTGAAAATGTTTATCCTGTTTACTTTAAACAGAACCAGCCAGGCAGATAATCTCAGGGAGGAAACGCCTGAAGAATGCAGCCCCCCATGATTTAGATTATGGCATGAGAGAAAAAGGAGCTTCTCAACAAGAGGCAGAAATCATTTGAATGTTTCTATCAAGTCAGACCATAATGTTCGGTGTTGATTTGTAGCCTTTTTATATAGGCTACAGCACTGTGATGATTAAAAAAAAGAAAACAGTTGATATTCACTCTCTGTATCACCAGGTCCGCTGATGGTGATAGTGGAATACTGCAAGTACGGGAACCTGTCCAACTTCCTACGAGCCAAGAGAGAGTTCTTCCTCCCGTACAGGGTATCCAAACACCGCAGAAACTGAAGCCGTTTGTTCTGCTGCGATAATGTGGCTGCAGCTTAATCTTTAGAGATTATCTTTTTTTTTCATTGTTGTTGCTTCAGTTTGCCAATATTTCTGTCACGTCTTTGTTTTTCCTTTATTCCCACAAACTCAGTTCAACTATGACGACCTTGTTCTCTCGTTCCCCCACTTAGGATCGTTCTCCAAAGACCCAGAGTCAGGTGAGACGGATGATCGAAGCGGGTCAAATGGACCAGAGGGCTCGTCAGCCACCTTCCCCGTCCTCCTCCTCCTCCTCCCCGCCTGCCTGTCCTCAGACTCCGTCATCCAACACGCCCAATCCGACGCCTGCTGTGGAGAAACGTCAGTCTGTTTTAACACACGAGTGAATTACAGGACTCGTTAAGTTACAAAACGTGGCTTCATTTCTCCTCTGTTTTCTGTCCCGCTCTCCTCTTCTCTCTCCAGTGGAGGACCTGTGGAAGACGCCTCTGACGATAGAAGATCTCATTTGCTACAGTTTCCAGGTGGCTCGTGGGATGGACTTCCTGGCCTCCAGAAAGGTTAATTGTCACCATTGCAGAGGCAATTTGTTTATGAGCTGTGGTGAACCGCAGCAGAGGTGTTAACCCAGATCATTCAGCTCCTCAGTCCTTTGTGCTTCTTAATGAACCATGTGACATTTAGAACTAGAGCTGTGCAACAGTTCTACATTGCACATCTGAGCAGGTTTTGAGTGTAAGTCATTGTGCACTTCCATTTTCTACGTGTGCCGTTGATGGTAATTGATTAAGGAAAGGAGCTACTCAGAGCGCCAATACTGTACATTAGAACAACACGCATAAAAACTGATGAATAATGAAATTGAAATAGGGAGAACAAAAGCAGTTATAAGTGAGAGCGGATATCAACAAGCGGACGGGACGCTAAGCTGACTGTCTGGCACCGGAGGCACATTTACGTGACAGCTTTGGGAACGATGCAGGATCTCCTGCGGAGACTCTACAGAGCTCTGCCCAGCTGAAAGACACAGTCCAGTCCCAGTCACAGACTGGCACACACACACACACACATACACACACACACACACACACACACACACACACACACACACAGGTTTTAAGGCAAAAGATTATTAAAATGGCCAACTTGTTATTTATTTGCTGTATCTGTAATTCACCCATCAGAGAAAACGAGGTGGAAACAATGCATTGAAGTTCTCCTGCAAACACACACACACACACACACACACACACACACACACACACACACACACACACACACTACTGTCTGCAGGGTTATGACTCATGTGTGGTTGTGTGTGTGTGCGTGTGTGTGTATCTGCAGTGTATCCACAGAGACCTGGCCGCCCGGAACATTCTCCTGTCAGAGAACAACATCGTGAAGATCTGTGACTTTGGCCTGGCCAGAGACATATACAAAGACCCTGACTACGTCAGGAAAGGCAATGTACGGCGTCCTCACACTCACCAAACCTCCGGGTTTATCATCCATCTCCGAAACAACAGACTCCTTTTTTGTTGTTGCTCTTTCAAACTGCACACACATAATGATTACATTTACAGCCCAGGTGTCATTTCTGCTTATGTAACCATCTTGTAATGCTCGCCTGGTGTTTTAATGTCCTCGCAGGCTCGGCTGCCTTTAAAGTGGATGGCTCCAGAGAGCATCTTCGACAAAGTGTACACCAGCCAGAGTGACGTGTGGTCCTTTGGAGTTCTCCTCTGGGAAATCTTTTCACTGGGTAATGACAAAAATCCAAGCGTGTCATCTTTTATGGAAAACACTAATCTCCTCTTTTAAGAAAATGAAAGGAGAAGGAAAGGAGCAGGGTTTCAGGGCGGTCACATCTGGAGCTGCGGAGTCTCCGTTCCTGCCTCAGAATGTATCCTTTGTTAACGTCAAAAAGCAGAGTGAATCCTCATCACCGTTATGCAAAAAAAACCGTTAACATGCTGTCCCCATCACTCACACGTCACTTAAAGCCTCATCTTCCTACCGGTCCACCCTCAGGTGCGTCTCCGTACCCCGGGGTACAGATTGACGAGGACTTCTGCAATCGACTAAAGGACGGCGTCCGGATGAGATCACCAGAGACAGCCTCCCCCGAAATGTAAGCGTATAAGCTCCAATTCATTACATCACATCTGCACATATGAATAGCATACGTTTTCACCAACTTCAGGGGGAAGATGCCGGTTGATCAAATATAGAGGTATTTTTTTACAAAGTCAGGGAAGTTGAACACGTCAGTGTTGTCCATGATGTGACGGTGCTGCCCTCTGCTGGCAGATATGGCATCATGCTGGGCTGCTGGCAGGGTGAACCCAAAGA
The DNA here is from genome assembly GCF_022379125.1 of Scophthalmus maximus. Lineage (NCBI taxonomy): Eukaryota > Metazoa > Chordata > Actinopteri > Pleuronectiformes > Scophthalmidae > Scophthalmus > Scophthalmus maximus. The sequence continues at coordinate 10,346,174 of NC_061523.1, forward strand.
GAGGCCCAACTTCCCTGCGCTGATGCAGATCCTGGGAGACCTGCTGCAGGACAACAGCCTGCCTGTAAGCTCGCTGCTGGAGAGACATTCAGTCTAGCAAGTTTTTCTTTTATTTCCTTTTTTTTTCAGTCTGTTTTTTATTGTCTTCATCTAAATCTTCTCTTTTAACTCAGGATGGGAAGGACTACATCCCCCTGAATCACTCACAGAGCTCAGAGGATGACGGTTTCTCACAGGCGTCATCGCGGCCTGCGTCGGAAGAGGAGCTGCGACTGGCCTGCAACACTCTACCCGCCAGGTACTAATACATGAACCTATGTTCCTTAGAGGCCCCTAAAAAAAAACTACGATTTTTTTTTTATCTGCTTCCTACTTTAAGAAACCGGGACTTGTATGAAGTCCGTTTTTTTCTCTTCCTATTGGTTTAATGCAGGTCAGAGGAGAAAAAAAGGGGATTATTTTAGTTCCCAATATTAAGGTGATGACAGTTGGTGAAAAAATACTCTCCCCTACTATCAGGACAGACAGCTACTAAACGTACTTTGTGGTGTGGTGATCGTTATACTTTGCAAAGCTTGGTTTGGTTTGTTTTCTAACAAACCCTACTATCAAGCCTTACGCCTTCCATCTCCTTTCCCATTGGTTTACAGCTCCAAAGGTCCCCCCCTGTGCCACTGGAATAACCTTATGTTGATAACTAACTTTATAAAGCCAGTAAAGATATTAAAGTCTTTACAAGGCCCCATGTTCCATAAATATCAACTCGGAAGATCAGTGTCTTACAGAATTTGTACTGTAGGTTTCATGTTAAAATTGTGATTTTCAATGTAAATTTTTTAATATTTGTCAAGATATTATGTCCATGGAAAATGAGCAGCTGTTTACATGAAATCCAGTGACTGTGAGAAACAGTGGTCATTAATCCGCAAGAGCATTTTGAAGGGTCATGAGATGTTTTATGTGGTGGGGGGAAAAAATAAATGACATATTCAGTGTAATGATTGTTGATGTTGCTCTGACGTCTGCTTTATCTTGTGCACTGAACAGTTTGAGCCTCTGGCAAAGATGATTAATCTGTGAGGAAGAGAACTTCACTCACACAGGAGTCAGTTTAGAAATCTTGACGAAGAAAGTCACAGTCATCTGTAAAATCTGAAATTAGTCTTTATTCATATTTCACATTGAATGCAACACCTTCTTCAAAGTTGTATTCAGGGTTGTCCAGTATTTGTTTTTTCTTCTTATCTTTCTCCTGGCATTTGGATGTCATCAGGATGCTCTGTTGTGTATTGATCTGATAATAATAACGATGTTAATCTTTTCTATACTTCCTGACCAGGTATTATAACTGTGTGCCATTTGCCGGCTGCGTGTTTGTGGGCCCCTCCAAAGCATGCCAGCCCAGAGTGAAGACGTTTGAAGAGTTGCCTCTGGAGATGCACCGACAGAAAGCTCCTCAGGTAAGCTCCGTCTGTATCTTCTCATCGATTGTTGAAAATGTGAACCGGCCGGGTGACATTATCTGAATGGGACTGGACCCTCAGACAATTAACTAAAATAGCAGCCGGGTCAACTAAATGTCATTCAATTCACGTGATGTCCAACTGCGTCTCTTCCCAGGACAACCAGACAGACAGTGGCATGGTTCTGGCCTCCGAAGAATTTGAGAGAATTGAGCACAAGCACAGGGGCGCCGTCGCAAAAAGGTTTTTCTTTTCTTTCTTTTAAAGCAACGGTCAAGAGATATGCAGCCTGTCTTTAGTGACAGTGTGTGACATCTGTCCTTGTAAATGCTTATTACTCACTGTCAGGTTCAAGTCAGTCTTCTCACTTATACCAGGCTACTTTTATAGATGCTCCACATGTTTCAGAGTCAATATGAGAAATCCTTCTCTCTTCCTTGGAAACACGTTTGATCAACACGTTTGATCAACACGCATCAGAAAACTGTACCTCAAGTGTGTCAGGATTAGGGCTGCAACGAACGATTATCTTGTGTCATAAAAGGGTGTAAAATGTTGATTGTATTTTCCCCAACCACAGGATGATGTTTTGTTTCATCCTCACACCCAAGATATTTAGTTTACTGTCATTGAGGAGCAAAGAAACCAGAACATATTCACATTTAAGAAGCTGAAATCAGAGAATTTTGACTTTTTCTTTCATAAAAACTACTTGAAATGATTAATCAATTATCAAAATAGTTGGCGATTAATTTAGTAATCGATTAATCGATTAACTGTTGCAGCTCTAGTCAGGATATCACATTCCTCACAAATCAGCAGCTACAACTGGCAAATTCGAACCCATCCAATCTTGAATTATACACATTAATTTAGAGTTTTGTTTTTTGACCAATGATATCCTGTATCAGTGAGCTTTTTTCTTTCTTTCTTTCTCCGCCCCAGTCGTGTGGGCAGCAGCAGCAGCACGGAGCCTCTGACAGCCTCCCACGGGTCCCTGGGCCGAAGCAACTCCATCAGGCACCGTCCCAACTTCTTCAGCCAGCTGTCGGGACAGACCTTCTACAACAACGAGTACGGACACCTGTCCGAGGAGGGCTTCTGCGACTTCTTCTCCTCGCCAGACGCCCCCTGCCTGGCCTCCTCCAATGTGTAACCTGACCTGAAGATGCAGCCTGAAGGAGTAAAAAAAAAAAGGAAAAAAAAGGCTTCGGTAGTGGGAGGTTTGTGTAACTAGTTGTTTATTAATGTAGATCAGTTGGTGGATGCTTATGACCAGAGCTGACCTCTTCTCATCTCAAAGTTCTTCCTTCCTCCTCTCGGGCTGCTGCTGCCTCAACAGACGGACTGAAGTTCCTCTAACCAGCCACTGGGTGGCAGCATTAGGACACAAAAAACTCCCATACCCCAAGTATTTTACATCAACACATTTATATTTTTTATCTTTTATATACAGAGTATCTTCCTATATTTGTAAAAATGATGGCTCGTATGGGAAGCAATAAAGGAAATCCTCTCCTTCCTAGCTCCTCTTCTCTCTGTGAATAATATGAAGTTGGAGCTGGATCCGTCAGCTTTTTCGGTGAAACAGGTTTTTAATGCAAATGTGCTGTGATGAATGACAGGTCCACGTAGAGCTCTGTGACGACCTATGAAATGGACCAATCGACGGAGGAAGGCAGCAGATTATTATGTGTGTGTATGTGTGTCACTTAGTGGAGGTGGAGACGCGCGACAGCTCGAACAAGGAATAAGTGACGGAGGTAAACAGAGGGATGTAGGGCGAATAAAGGAGCGAGTCACACTAAGCACCGCTTATCAGAGGCCGACGTAAGCACGACAGCTGTGACAGCTTAACACCCTTTTACATGCTCACATCACAGATGACAGGCTGCAGGTTGTGGAAATGAGCGGCGTCTTGGGCGCAAAGTCCACTTCATACAAACACAATCACAGCTTCATTCATGTTATGAAATCAGAGGGTCAATGTTCCATTTTCCGTTTCTATGAATAATTATTGTTAAAAGGCACCTGGCTAACGTTTGTAAACCATCAGATGAACAAAAGTAAGGGAAAGAGAAAATAGTTCAAATCTGTTTCAGATGCCTAAACTGATCCAACCGTCAGAAGAGATGGAACATTTGGTGAAGAAGGCAGAATAAAAAAAAGAGGACGTACAACGGTGAGTGTCTTCTATGGAACCTTTACTTAAGGAACACATAGCGTTACAGAGGAATTTGAAATGGAGGACCTTAACAGTATTAGGACAAGTTCTGAGGGCTTGTAATTATCACTGTCCTTGATCAGAAAAGCTGATGAGTATAAAAGAAAAAGAAAAAAACCCAAAGAGGAACAAATAAATATCGGGCCTCCAAGTTCTGTTCTAACAAAACCCAAACTTTCTTTTTTTTTTTACAATTTACAACTTTACAGAGTAACTCAGTAAACAGATTCGGGTACCATGTAAAAAAAAATATTCAAAATGAATTTTTCTTTGCAAAAGCAAGACATGATCTACTACACTTTTAGAAACCACTGAAATGGAATGGACAAAAAGTCAAAACTAGGAGCTTTTACAGTGTTGATGAAATATCTGGTATGAATGGAATCAACTCTGGTTTTAGTGGCAGCCACTGACAAACTAATAAGAGATGATCATAGTCCTTTAAGATGGAACAGTCAACCAAAAGGCACCAAGTTTGAATACTGGAGATAAAATGGCAGGTTGGATGAAAACAACTCTAACATGAAACGTGATGCAGAAAAACAAATACACTTCATTCAAATAATCAGTCCCTTGTAGTACAGTTAAAGGGATTTTCTGATTGGCCAATAAATTGGGCTGAAAATAGTAATCAATGGTTTCACCCTCTTTTTTTAAACCTGTAAATCATTCAGCCGTGGATTGACAAACTTCCCTATGACTAACAACCTGTTGAGTGCACAGATTTGAGTCAAATGGTGCTTGATCATATTTATAACATTGAATGTCAGCACAAAATCTTTACTTCATTCTAAAAAAAAAAAAAATCTCCCTTCAAAATCTCCCACACTGCTTGAGCCCTGACACGCGATACTTTAAAGACTTTGTCTCCACAGTAACAAGTAACAGAAGAGCTCCCCCCTCCTCTCAGACGTGTGTCGTCAGGTGGAGCAGATGGAGCCTGAGAGGAGCTCCAGTAACGGAGGTGCGGTGGTGGCGTGTAGCCTGGTAGTTACATCCGACTGCCGGAGCCACTTCTGCTTCCGGTGGGACTGGATTTAGCTAACAGGCTAGCGACTTTGCACTTATAAATAAGATGTGTAGGGGGAGGGGGGAGGGGGGAGTGGTCCTCATGACATTTTTCCAATCTGGATCTTCTTCCAGGCCTCTGACGCGGTGAATATGCAGGAGTCGATGATGCCTGCCACAGTGAACGTCCCTCCGACGATGGCACAGATCTACAGAAAACAAGTCGTTGCGTCAGCCTCGAGGTTTCTGATGTTTTTACTTCTGGGGTTCTAAACGGCTCAATATCAGCTGTTAATCATAACAATACGTTGCAATGACACCTCAGTGTGCGCCGGAATTCAGCCGAGCTCTGCTGCTGCCTGACTCACAATCTTACACCATGACTCATGATCACACTGAGCACAGTCATCTCCTCACCCATCGCCTCGAGTCACGATAAACTTAAACAACGCTAAAAAGACAAATAAAGGTTTAGGTCATCAGCCAAGCAGCCAATTTACTCCTGACCGCATTATCAGTCAGCAGGAATGTTTCATGATGAGGTGGTGCAGGGGCAACATTCCTCAACAGACGGCGTCAGGTGGGAGTGGAGGAAGATTAAAGGGATTCAGGAGGTAAAAGGAACATCTTGGGACAAAATAAATAGAAACAAACAGACACAATGACGTTTTCATTTGTTTTGTCAGTGCTGGTTGTCAGATTTTGAGAGAAACGTCAGACAGAACCAGGCTAGCTGTTTGTTACTCTGCTTTACAATCTTTATTTTACCATACAGGTATGGATAAATTGTAATCATTTCTTTCTTGAGTTCACTCACCGTTGTGATGAAGCGGTAGAAGGGCTGCCTCCTCTCTGTGTACTTGACTGTGATTGGACTGAGGTCGTATCTGAACCAGATGGCCGGGATGATCCTGCCCGTGTGGCTGTAGGCGACATATTCCTGTGGTGGATGGAAAAACAGAGCATATTATAGAACTTATAATACACACTCTGGAGCTGCACCTGCCGACAGGAGATCCACTTAATCGACGGTGTGACAGTTGATCCCGTTCCGTTTAGAGATCTGTTGATATCAATCTATGATGTCATTCTTATCTCGAACGGCGGCGGTGGAGCTGTAATGAGTCATTACAGCGTTGGTTTCAAGTAGTCACCCCCAAAAAATCATAAATGACTAAGAACAAATGACTGTTCAACTAAAAAAGAAAAAAACTTAAATAAACCTGGGATGAAAGAAAGAAGGGGGGAGGCTACAATGTGTTGTGAGTTACTGTTGTGTGATGCGATGACTCTGGCTGCTCGGTTTCTGTAAATCACATATCTCCTTAGTTCTTTCCCTACAATAAATTTGACATTAAAAAAATAATGATAGATCCAGCATGGAGAAGAAGTCCAAGCACTGAGACGGACCTTTATTTATGCTCTGGCAGTGAGATTTTGAAATATTTTGCTCAGGCCCTCGTCCTCCCGGCTTCACAGCTGACCTGCACTGTTATTACTCCAAACCCAGCTTCAAGGAATTTTGTTTATGGTTTGTTGACATCGAGGGAACTTTTCCAGGCACTAGGGGCGAGCTTTTACTTCCGGGTGAGTGCACACGTTAACGCAGCAGCACAGGCTCGGGGGCCATATGTTGTGATGGTCACGCTGTCTCCACGACGAGTGATAGAAGAAAAACACGGGACCAAGACAGAGAAAACACTCAGGACACGGGTACAGCACCTTGTTGGCCACCGTGTACTGGTAGGAGAACCTCTGTCTGCCAGACAGGTCTTCATACACTGTTGGAACAATCTTCAGGATGTAGTCGTGTGAGGCCAAGGCTGCAGTGGAAACAGAAGTTATTTCAATAACAAAATGCGGCTTCAGTGTCCATAAGTGGATTTAGTCCTGATGATGACGCAACCTTTCTACCGGAGCTGCAGTGTCAGCTGCGTGAATCAAGTTTCCACTCGCTTTGGCTTCAGTTGCCGTCCACTAGGCATCTCATTACGTGCACCGTGCGAGCAGCCTTATATAAATGTCCCACAGTGGTTATGATGAGGACGTGAGCAGTGTGTGTGTGTGTGTGTGTCTGTGTGTGTGTGTGTACGTACGATTAGACGAGAGCTTGTCAGCTCCTCCCAGTGCATTGAAGGCTCCTTGCACTTTTTGTACCTGCGTGACAAAGAGAGGTGTTTGAACTTGTTAATGCAGATCTTATCAAACTTTCCACAAGGTTTTGTGTGTGTGTGTGTGTGAGTGTGTGCGTGTGCGGATGTGTGTGTGTGTGTGTGTGTGTGTGTGTGTGTGTGTGTGCGTGTGCGGATGTGTGTGTGTGTGTGTGTGTGCGTGTGTGTGTGTGTGTGTGTGTGTGTGTGTGTGTGTGTGTGTGTGTGTGTGACCTAACCTGAAGCTTTTCCCCAAACGCGAGCTTGTGGATGTTGTGGGTCATGTCGGGGCTTTGGGGCTGCGCTGTAGCGCTGTGTGTCGACACGTGGAAGTTTCCCGGTACCTGGTGACAGACAGTAAAGATTGTGGGTAACAGCACCAGCACCTGCAACACATTTAGTTAAATAATGACCATGCCTGAACACACACACGCATACACACACACTGTCTTGGTTGGAAACTAAATGGTCCGTGCCTCCGGAAGACAAATCCACCCACTTTAACACGTTTCACGTATTTGCGATTATTCCACGAGCGAGTGTTAAAGGTACAACTGCCGGGTTAATCATTTTAGATGCACTGGAAAGACTGACGCAGGTGGGACATGCAGCGCTTCACTCTAGTGTTGCCGTCAGATGTAATTGAATCCCCCAAGCTCTTCCATTTAGCAGAACTCAATTTAGACGAGAGGAGGAAGTGGACTCGGCCTCATTCGTCTCAGACGGGGGATCAGCCCCCGGATTCAACTCAACTCCAAGACAAATACACAACACAGTCTCAGAGTGGAGGTCCCTACATCTGATCAATCCATCCAGCACTTTACCCGTTCTTAAATCATTGCTGAAAACCTATTTTATAGGAAAGCCTATTGATGCCTGATCTGAACTGTTTGTTTTTATTGTTTTCTTTCTTATTTTTGTTTTGTCTTGTTTTATTCTGTGCCATTTTATTCCCATGTCTGTTGTAAAGCATTTTGTAAACCTGTTTAGATAAGTGCTATAGAAATATCATTATTATCAAAAGCAGTTTTACGACATGAACTCTGTAAAAAATTGGATCCGGACATTTTCCAGGGTTTGCCGGACGAAATCAGCAGGAGATTGTCCGAGTCAGAGGCGTTCACAGCAGGAGGAAGATTTTCGGAACATTCAGGTGAGGGTTTGGCGCCTGGGTAAGAGCGCCTGCTGCACGCTCCCTCGCTGGGAATCTTCTAGTTATATTCTCAATCAGACATTTTCGGAAAATTTGACATTTTGGCTGGCAAGAAAAGTTCAGAGAAAACATCTGGAGCAACGTTTGCAGATATTTGCATTCACACATACAGCCCCTCCGGAGAAATTCAGGAAAATGTCCAGACTTCAGTGCTTGTTTGTAAGCAGCAATAATGAAATTACTGGACACAAACAAAACTCCAAGGGATTCACGGTGTGTGTGCCAGTCAGTCTTCTTCTCCTCCGCTTACTTTGTTGATGGTGAACTCTCCCTCGAAGCGACAACCCCCTCCCTGGTTGAGAGGGACCTTCATGGAGTTGTCTATGTGACCGACCTCATGGCGGCCCATCTCATCCTGGATGTCCAAACCCACCACTGGAAGAACGAGACGAGGGAGAGAATTAAAATATGACAGGAACAACAAATAATATGAAACTAAAATATTGTGAATACTCTGACAGATTCAAACTTTTGCTTTTTTTTGTGGTGATAAGAAAATGTGTTGATTATTCAACTATTCAAACAACAGAAATGACTCCAAAACAATTTAGATAATAGATCAGCCTCTTAAATCATTTATTAATCAAACAATACCAAACTACAACTAACTCCTTATTCATGAGAGATTAATCTGTCCTTTATTTTCAATACAATGATTAGTTTTAGTGATTATTTTAGTCTAAAAATGTCAGAAAATAATGAATGTTGTCAACAGTTGAAAATCCAAACATACTAAATTTAGAATGACATACACAGAAAAGGAGAAAATGCTTCACATTTGAGACGCAGAAGGGAGAACATTTTTGAGTTTTTGTTGATTAATCAATTTATTGTTACAGCTCAACATCAAACAGTTGCCTCGCTCCTCCGTTATAGAATCATTAGTTTAACCAAACTGTCACAACAAACAAGACTGTTGGTCAGACAAAACAAGTTATTTGAAGACGTCATCATCTTGCGACTCTATTATCAGATTTACTGATAATGAGAAAAATCATTATCATCATTTTTTTATTAAAAGAGAAAGAGAAAAATGATGAGAAATTCTCAATATCCCTGCAGAGTGTGGCCCACAGAGTAAACACACAGAGTCCAAACAGACCACCTCTGCCTGTCTGTGTTTTTCCATCTAGACTTCACGGACCCCCCCCCCCCCCCCCCCCCCCCCCCCCCCATCCCCCCTCTGCAAGCCGCGGTGCACTGGCACACTGGCAGCAGCCTATTTTCAGAGGCTGTGTGTTGGCCGGCAGTGCAGAGAGAGAGCGATGTCTGCTGGAGCTGTGCTAAAACCGCCACATGGCGTCCGTCTGACCTTTGACATTCAAGACAAATTCAACCCCCCATCCCGTCTATCCACAGCTCAAAATTTAGTGCACAGATGTAAGAGAAGTCGGCCGGAGTGAGTGTGAGAGCTGGTCATTCCTCCTTTTTAAGACATTTAGACCTGAAAGTGTCTTCATGTGAAGTGAGTGGCAGGCGGAATTATTATAAGCGTATTACACGCAGGTTCTGCTTTTCCATGAAGTCACAAATCAAGACCTGGCAGCCAGTAAAGGTCAGCGAAGGGAGACGGTGTTTAACTTTGGAACTACGGAGCAGAGCGGAGAGGATAAATAGTAAAAAAAGAAGAGATGGAAACGCCAGCTTTTCCATGATGAAAATGATTTCTGTCTGTAAATTTGTAATGGATGACAACCTGCTTGGAGGTCTGGAAAATAAACTGATTATTAACTCGCAGGGAGGGCTGAGGAACAGTTCTGCTCATTACATGCAGCTGCACTTTAGCTACACCAACATGTCAGTGCAGGTATTTCAACAGGCCCCCACATTTCTGCAAAAAAAATAAAAATAAAAAGGGGTTGAAATTCTGCAAATAAACAAAAAACACCATACAACAATCATTGAGGGCTTTAATTGGAAACGGCAGGGGACGGCCTTTGTTTAGGCATGCCACGAGCTAGCTTGTCTAAACACATGGCCAACAGCTGTGCGTCTGCATGCCGAAGCCTCTCTTGCGCAAATCTGGACTTAATTTTTCACACAAGCATTTTATTGGCTTTGCCATTTTTGGATATCACTCGAACTGGAAGAGCGTGTGCATTTTTCCGAACCGCCCGTGCCTCGCCGATGTGTGTGTGTGTGTGTGTGTGTGTGTTTGTTTGTCATTGGGCATAGTTTCTAGAGGGAGTCATGAGGAGCAAATAACCAGTGACTGCTCTCCGTCCTCAACCAGCCGGCCTTCTTCTCTGACATCAAAGTGCAGCGGACGAGCCGACGGAGGAAGCATCATGTCAAACTCAAATCACGGCTGTGAGGCAGCATGACATCAAACAGAGGCTACGCAGAGAGGAGGATTGAGGAAGTCGAGCGTCATTGAGGAGAATGCCAAAACACTGAAACAAACCATTTTGAGTCTATTATTTAGGGCATCGTTTCACTTTTGCCAATAAGCCGTGTTAAATGACAGGGCAGTGCAAGCATAACATTGTCTGATAAGGGGAAAGGACATAAACAGTGTGAGAAAGATAACGCACAAAGAAGAAGTGTATTGCAGAGAAACAGAGATATATGTGTATATATATATATGTATATACTCACAATCACAGTGTAAGTTTGGCAAACTGACGTTTAAACTCACATCTATCTTCCCACCACTGTCTTTATCAGGATCGTCCACATACAGTTCATTTACACTGGAACGTGAAGAGAAGAGAAATGGTTAGAAACACTGGGACAAACTTTTATTGGGGCTGGAACTATTTTCTGCTCAGGTTACAACATTTCGTTTACACTCTAGTCTACATTAACCGTCGAGGATTCATCCTCTGACAAATTTGCGAGGACAGAGCATTATTGCATCTCTGTCTGTGCAATTTCCTTCCTTTGACACCCTCCCAAAGTCATCACTTATTACACATCGCCGGGAGGCTGACGCATGCACAATACCAATTTCCTATGAGAGGATTGACCCTGTTCGTTGGTTACAACACGGGCCGAGCAGAATGCACCGTAACATGGGCAATAATATTCACGATGGATTTCTCTGGTCTATTTCAGATGGCAGGTCCATAGCCTGTGTGACAACAGAGTGGAACTGTGCGACTGTGAGTGTGTGTGTGTTTGATTGTGTGATACCTACATTTCAGTGGCTATGAATCCTGTCAACTCAGACAGGAACAGGAAAAGTATGAAGAAACAGCAGAGAATGGAAACTGTGGGCAAAGAGGAAGAGGGTTAGATCGAACATCTTGTTATAACTCAAGTCACGGCTGAGCTTACGTACGGCACATAATCAGAGAATGAGGCTGGCTCCTCCGGCCTTTGGGAATGGCTGACCTAAGTTACTGACATTAATGGAATCACAGCAGCCATGACATTTTTTCCTAAATAGCTGTTTTTCTGGCGGTGTTAAATCTGCCATTACGCAGGTTTATAAGTATCCTCCTACACAAATGACACATTAAATAGCAGCAAAACAGGCAGCCATTACACCATATCTGCTCTGAGAGGTGAGCTCATCCGACATTACAAACAGCTCCTTTTGACTTTCATTAGACTCACTTGCCACACAACCACCAAAAATGGCTCCTGCAGAGCAGCTTCACGGTGAAGTGGTTTTAATGAAAAGATAAGACAGGAACCCGATTAGGAATATTAAAAATTAAAGAGGAGGTATTTTTGTTTCGGTCTGAGCCAAGATAAAGTCTGAGCTTAAAAAGGGAAGACGGAGCCACGGTGTCGGCTTCACTTCAAATTAATCAACCAAGCGGGTCGTATAAAACACCGTCATGTGTCTCCAAAGATAAATATGGAAGGGGCTTATTTGTGTCTGAGCAACTGTGGTCTATCTGGTACGGCGAGCGTGTCAGTCAGAAAGCTCCAACTCAGCAGGGGAAGCATGTTTACATGACAACTGTCTCCTAGGATGGCGCGGTCACGTGACCTTGTGGTTGTCAGGGCGTCACGGCCAAAAGCTGCGGTTGGCAGAGGCTACGCAGAAAGTAATGTTTAACCAACAAACAAAACAACAGGGAGTGTCACTATGACATGCGGGTCACCAATTCAGGTTCATCAAAATCCCCTTGAGTTTGACAGGGTGCAATAAAGGAAGAGGATTACTAAATAGGATTGTGATTGGCTGGTACTGATTTAATATTTGATAGCTCTGTTACGGAAAATACTAATAAGGCAAATGGTTTCAAAAATCTCTCATTAAGCTCCAGTTTGAACCTTCCCAGTCCTCACACATGAAATGAAACGGGCTACAATGTTGCTTCATTCTTACGAAAGCTTTCTTTTTTCCTCCAGTGACACAAAGAGTAGGATAAAGAGTAACAGCATGAATCAGTTGCTGACATGTGTAACTAGCACATTATCCATTTATTTTTGTTCTGCCCAAAACTTGTTTTACCCTCACAGCAGGGATTAAATTAGATTATTATTTTCTGTACCGGAGGCAGGACAAAAAAAATATCAAAAATATTGCAAAGAAGTAGTTAGTGCCATCAAACAACAGATTGAAATACTACCATAGCAAACAAAAAACTAGAGGTATTGTTCAAAGTAAATACCATAAAAACTGAACCCGAAGGAATGTGACCCGTAAACCTAAATAACAAAAGCAGACAGGGTCAAATATTTGACCTTTTGTGAAGAAGCGGGAGAACCTGTTTCTGGTTGCCTCTGAACCACGTAAATTAAAAAAACATTTAAAAAGTAAGTTAGGCTGCTGTGGCTGAAGAAATAACACTTGACCAAATGCCCTCACTCCTAGACAGAGGATGGAGACAGGAAGGGAGGCAACTGCATACAGGAAGAGCTTTCATCCACTTCCTCATGGGTGGAAACCGGGTGTGTATGTTTAGCAACTTCATTCTCCTCCCTGTCATCCACCAAGGTGTTTAGAGTCGGTTCAACACTGTTCCCCATTGTTTATCCATTGTGTCATCAGCTTGGGAGCTGACAGTTTGTTCCACTCAAACATCAGCTGACCAATGAGTAACCAAGACTAGAAAATGACTGAGGAGCCAAAAATGTGTCATCAGGTGTATTATTTCCTATTAAGCGGTGAATAATCAATACAATCCGCGATTACACAATGGCCTGTTAGTGACAGGCAGCGAACACATGACCTGTCAGGAGAAGCCGTTCAGATTTCCACTGAGGACTAGTCAGTTGCCTGAGGCGATGACCGAGCATGATCGTTATCATTCCTGCCATACTCAGGTATCCTGCTTGAGCACCGAGCGACTCTGTCAGGACGGACCTCTGCGCCATGACAGGCAGGTACTCCCTTTCACAAACTGATCCTTGAAAGATCCACGTCACTGTATGTGGGTGCTTGTACCTCTATTCTATCTAGATCTAATGCAAACCTCACTGCAAAAATTTGCAAAAAGCAAAACATGATAAAAATGATTATCAGTTGAAAAAAAAATACAAACAAAGCTTTGCTGGGAATTGAATGAGTTATTATTTTCATGAAAATCAGGTTTTGTTACTTTTCTTTGGGCTGTTTTAGAACCCGAATACAGAGCCTCGTATTTTTTGGGCCAGACGAGTGTGACGAAGTACTCACTGAAAGCTCCTGTGTATGTGGGCTGGGTGAGATCTTTTGGCACTTTCCTGTAGATATCGAATCTGAGGAGAGTAAGGAAGAGAGAGAAAAAAAAGAAGGAAAGGAGGAGTGAGAAAATAAATAGCAAATGTAAACACTGCGTGCTGAGAAAAGAAGCACATTCTGTACCCGTCAGGCTTTGCGATATTACAGAAGAGTGGTGGAATGTTAGCTGTGGACCACCGCCATCACACACACACACGGTATAAACACAAACGTACTTCAGATTAGATGGTTTGATTTTCTTGGCAATACTGCAAGTGGAACCTGCAGTTCAGTGAAGCAGTAAAGGATTCAGCCTGACACCAGACTGTAGATTTATTCCCATTTAAATATTCATTTTAATATTTCCGAGAGCGAGAAAAAAAAATTGGATTGTGCGGAAATGGGGTGAATCAGGAGCGGAGGAGGATCATTACCACCTGACACAACCAACTCTGCTCTTGTGAAATGCTGCTGTTGCCTATTTGGGGAGCTGAGTAGGGGGGAAAACTACTCAACACCAAAACTATTTAGGTTCACGAGTTCTTGCGCATGTCCTTTTTGGGCAGTGAAACATTTTCGACCCCAAACTCCATCGCTGACTGCATAAACTCCACCCACTTTCTCCTCTCATCTCCTCCTACACACACGTACACGCTCTTGTTCCAAAACACTCACATCTCTTCACATTTCTTCCACCAAGACCTGCCAGAGAAATGATCACAGCTGATGCGGTTTGGGGGGCGGGTGCTTGTTTTGCTGCTCTTGCTCCCTTTGTTTTTATCTACTGCAAAAGAAATTCCTGGATCCTAAACACCTTGGACAGCTTCCCTCTCCCTGTCTCTCTGGTCCATATTCATATCTGTAACTTCCTGCACCCATGTCCTATTAGAATTAGATCCCTGTGCACTAAAAGCCTGGCAGGATATGTAGAGCAGACGGCACAGAGGAGGCGGTTGGTTCGGGGGCTCAGGGAGGGGTCGCCGACTGTATCACAATCAGAATTACTTCTACAGTAACACACTTCCTGAATGTCATGCGTTCATGTGCAGAGGTTGAGTCTCCCTCCTCACGTACTCTCCTGGGACAACAAGGAAGGTGGAGCGACGGTGATGTCGCATCGCTGTCACGTGAAAACCTTAAAACTCTGTTTTTGTTGATTTACATCTGACTTCAGTTGAAGGGTTGTGCCCTGGCCAGTCGACTGCGGGTTCCCCTGTGAAGAAAATACATTACCCTCATTGTTTACTGTCGCCTCCCCTTGTGTAAACTCCAAACTGAGTGAGATGTGTTAAAATAAAATAGAAAGTTGACCCAGACCGATATGGATTTTTGGGGGGCAGATGCCGATATTGAATATTTGGCTGATATATACAAAAACAAATTGGCAATGTTAATCCCAAGATGTTGTTATCAAACCCTTATGACAAAGAAATGTAATTTAGGCTCGATATTTTACACTTTAAACATAAACTATATTCGAAATAACTACAAATAAAAAGAAAACCAAATATATAGAACTTGAATTAGGAAAATAAACTTTTTTATGTAAAATGTAAACATAAATGCACAACTTTTCTCCAATGTTGTTTCTGTAAAATAAAAGTCTTCATATCCGTGTATATCACTTGTGTGGGAAATGTTCACATCAGCCAATTTTTATCTGCCAACCAATACAACCAATATATCTGTCAGGCTCACTAACACTGCTGTCCGTCTGTAACTGAAACACTGGCTCAGTGTATTTACACCAGGTTATAAATGTTTATGACAATCGTCATCTGAAGTTGTACGAGCACATACACATACAGTATGTGGTTGAGGAAATAAATCTTGCTGGAGAGGTCACTCGAGACTTGTGATGGAACCAGATGATATATCCGTCCATTATCTAGACCTCCAATCCACCCGAACCCAACCTGCAGCATGTCTTTGGACAGCGGGAGGAGGCCGGAGAACCCGGAGAGAACCCGGAGAGAACCCGGGGGGAACCCAGGCTGACACGGGGAGAACATGCAACCCCACACAGAAAGGACCTAGTTGGTCTGAACCGTCACTACATCACCGTGCAGCCCTACATACTCATGTGTTGCTATAATATAATATGGTAAATGCATTATTAAAAATATTACATATAGTATCATTTAAAATGAATGAATTGAAATAAACAAGAAGTTTAGAAGGATCACATTATATATGAATACGTACTTTGACAACAGCTCACAGCAATATACTTGAATATTCCAAGCACAAACACTTATTTTCAGGCTGGATGACAACTTTGTTTCACTTCATTTCCTCCGCTCAGAACACTTTGTATTCATGATTATTGATGTTGACTCTCAAGAGTTCACCTCTAACGTTGTCTTTTGTAATTTCCTGAATTACAGTCAACACCTCTCCCTCCATCACTTCCCACTCCTCGGTCTGCTATAAACGTGGGTAGCAGCAGATGTTTTGTGATCGGTGAGGACACGGTGTACCAGTATCTCAGTCAAGTGAAACCCGTTTTCAAAGAAAGAGGGCCTTGCTAAACAAACTGCATCTCGCAAATGAGTCATACTGTGTCAGCGTTTCATACAGTTTGGATTTCACCCTCTCACGTGACCATCTCTCGTCACAAGCTAAAAGGCAGCACACGTGCCGCTCTGCGAGTAGGTTTCAACAAACATCAGCACTGTCAAGATGAAGAAATATGACATCTATTGACAAAGTTCTGTCAACATCTTTAACACCCTCTAATAAACAGGAGCTCTGTGTGTGTGTGTGTGTGTGTGTGTGTGTGTGTGTGAGTGTGTGTGTGTGTGTGTGTGTGAATAAATGATGTCATCTGATGGTAATTTAAACTTGAGGATAAAAGCCTTATTCACTCGTTCATTCAGTCATTATGAGTGAGGTTATGCTCATGGTTAGGTCTGTTATAACACAGTGTTAGTGCCATTTTAGGTTAAAAGACCAAGAAAAGAAACCTTTCACACCAAAATGCTGAATGGTGAAAAAAACCCAAAAAACACTAAGTCTAACAGCCTTCTGGGAATACATGCTACCCTAGTGTATGCTGTAATCTACGATAATCTATTATGGTAACACAGTCTCATTCTACTGACTGACGCCGGGGTATTTCTGAGTGAGCTGAGTTGGTCAATCGAGTCGTTTCCAGGTGTTGCAATGCGAATTTCGTGGGATCAGGGCATAGATTCAGTAAGCGAGGCAACTGAACAGGAAACGAGCTTTGCTCTCAGGCCGCCCTCAACACAGATCCTCTCCTGTCGCAGGGCAAACAAGAGACGCACCAAATTATGTACGTCTGTAATTTAATTCACTCATCGCAATGTGAGCCAAGTCTGCAACTGACGATAGTTTCATTATCAGTTACCATGGTTACAGCTACGAACCCCTGAGGTATTAACTATATAATTATATAAAACAGAAACAAATTAGGAGGAAGCAAATGTTTGGCATTTTTGATTCACTTTCTAACTTACAGATGGATCTATTATCAACCTTATAACTGAACAATTGATCGACCGATTGCTTTCCAATCACGAATAACAAATTCAACATTTTTGACCACATTTTTTTTTTCAAGTCACCAACCAATAATTATTACCAAAGATGTAAACCCTGGGTTTTTCATGATGAAAACATCTTTAACATTTCCATCCCATAGTCTCAGTTCTTACCTTCCTCTTCATTTTGTTTAGTAGATATTTACTCATAGACACACAGGTCGGGATGTACTTTTGACTTAAATAATCTATTGCTTCAGCCCATACTATTCATTCACTGTTGCTTCATTGGTTTTGTATCAAATTCCTTGGGGAATTACATAACAAATCAATCAACAAAATCAATCGTCATGGACATAAAAACAATACAAAATAGGAATAAAACGTGATAGAGGAACAAAACAAGACATTTGTTGACTCCCCCTAAACTTTTACCATGAAAGAAAACCTGACAGATCAGTAATACCAGTCATAATAATCTTTAATTCATATTCTAGTTTGACTTTGACAATGTTAATGCTTTGCACTGTAATTTAAGGTATTTGTGAGTGTTGTAACATTATGACACTATGCCAGTCAGTATGTGTCACTGCCCAGCGGCGTGAAGTGGCCACAAAGTAAACATCCTGTTCTTTATTTTGATCAGGGTGTGCTCTATTGACAGTTTCAACAGCCCCACACAGTGGGTGTGACTGTGTCGATTATTTGACTGGACCTGCGTTGTCTGCACTCACAGTTATCTCGGACTTCTGACTGCTCACTGCCTGTTTTTAACTGTTTATTTGAGGCTAATCATTCTGAACGAATGAATATTGATTTGTAAATCAGACTAAACCAGGAAGTGACTTTTGGCTGTTACTAAACCCTGGGGTTACTTGTGATGATAAGTCTCACGTCTTGTAAATATTAGACCGGATGATGACGTTTGCACATGCGCAGGAGGGAGCCCAGCCAAAAACTCAAGAGAGCATACCTGAGCATCATTACACACACACACACACACACACACACACACACACACTCACTCACTCACTCTACAATGTGGCCCATTCATTCCGAACGTAGAGCAGCGCTGCTCCGACTCTGACCGAGGGTCTACCAGCCGTAAATTCATCCCACAGCTCACCGCCTCTGCACGAGCGCCTGCCCGCCACCGCCGCCTTCCCTCCATACCTGAACCCCGGTGAGCGGAAGTGGCCGTACTCACCTCCTCACATCGAACGGCATGGTGTTAACACGTTTCTCTGACGGGGGATTAGCAGACTAAGCTACAAAACCGCGGGCTCCAGTGCCGCTCTCTCCAACGCTACCGGTTGTTCATCGGTACCGGGCTGACGTCAGCTTAGGACGCTTTGCAAAAGCCGATTGGCTGAGAGCGACTTCCTGTTCACTGATTGTACTTCCGCCGAGAACCGCGCCGTCGCTTTATGGCTTTTTGTTTTGACACTTATTGTGTGAAGAAAGTGATACGTTTTCAGTAATATTATTATTTGAAGTAAAAAATATGATTATACTTACAAAAGCGAGTTTTTAATAGTTCTGTGTAGTCCAATCTTTTTTAAAGACTACACATTATTTTGTGTGGGCTCTCTGTAGCTAATTTTTTTTTTACAAACAGGATGTTATTTTTTCGAACAAAACTAAGCAATACTTTGTTTGTTTATTTTTCGTTGTGTTACTTATAACAAAAAAGGCATTAATGTCATGCTAACACACTCTTCCTGTAAAAACAGCATACAACATTTAATGTGTGTTTAATTATAACACACAATAATAGATAGATAGATAGATAGATGTCTTTATCAATCCAAGGGAGAAGTTAATTTGTCATAGCAGATCATACAATGTCAAAAAGTACACAAATGATGAAAGTACAAATTTACAAAATACACGGTTAAACACCCTAACACACTCTCTCTCTCTCACACACACACACACACACACACACACACACAGTTAACAGCCCATAAGCAGTTACGTACTTCATAATGTTGTTATGAATAGGGACTTTTTACATTTTTATTTATACTACACCTGTCTACAATCATATTTTTTAACAATATCGTCATTCATAATATGCTTATGCAGCTTAATTTGTTTATTCATAGCCACAGTTGGAGTTATTGGGTTGATAAATTCAATAATAACGTTATCTACTCACAATTACATTGTATAGTAAACAATATATTAAGTGTTTATATGCCGCTTACTAATGCAACATAAGTAAAACATATACCACTGACATTTTAGAAATATTCTGAGACAGATTTTACTGAGTTACATTCTTTACATACATTCTTTACATTTCATACATGGCTTCCATGAAGATTTATTAGTTTATTTATTTGAAAAAAATGTGAATGAACCACAATCAATCCAACATTCAATAAAATTAAATGAAAGCACATGTATTTTTTTTAACTGTTGGAAATTTTCACATATTGAGTATTGGTTGTTCTATATCAGATATAGGTGTCTAGGTATTTTGGAGTGAATTACAGTCCCAACCCAGAGAGAGGGAGAGGGCTACATGTTCAGTAATGCCGTGATGTAGCAGATGAAAATCCAAAAATTCCATCACTTAAGGTTTTTTCCCATGGAAACAAGAGATTTTGGTTTCCCCTCCACTTATATACATATATGAAACAAAGTATTTTTAAAATGTGTCTGTCGTTGAGAGATTAGAGGACTGGATAGGCCCCGTGTTTTCCCACTGATGGCTCAGCTGTTGCCCATAGTGACAATGACAGTAAATAGTCAGGGGTGACAGCAAGTGACATTGAGGCCAGACCACAGGAAATGCCTCTTTGTCATCCTCTGTTCCACTTCCCTTTCTGGATGAGAGCTACAGTTGCTTGTGGGCCATAATTATGGGAAAATAAAAACGGAGCCACAACTCAGGCTCTATTTTCAGACCTTAATTTCAATAATCTGTCAGTCACAGCCCGTAACAGAAACAGTCACACATTTGTCGGCTTTTTTCTATCTTCTGGAGTTTCTGTGTTATTGAAGTTAACCTCTTCATTTCAGTAACATCTCTTCTTTTACTTTCCTTTTTGCTAGTTCTCATGACTACCATAAAAAATGGGTAATCTAAGGGGAAAAGTGAAAATTTTATGCTTCATTGTGTTCAGTCAACAGTTGTTTCTTCAGGCTACTATTATACAGCATAGCTGCCTCTGCCTACCCCTTCATCAGGTGTCTTATTTCTTTCCCACACAAGTTCAGAACTTCAGAACGTGACTCAGGGGGGAGACGCATTTACAGTGAGGACAAACTGTTTTGAGTACAGGCTGTGTTCAGAGCCCGTTTGACCCTCCTTCTCTGTGTTGTAGTGTGTAACATTCCTGCTTTGCCTCACAGTTGACTCATCTCACCCGAGTGTGAGGTTAAACAGGCTGGAGAGTTTTGGCACTCTGTTGTGATAGGTTGTGTTTCTTTCGTTTGAGCTTCCCTTCCCCTCCCCCTCTCCCTTTCTCACATAACACGTCCATCTTCCCTTTTGCTTGAACTCAATCACAGGCCCAAAACAGTATGGATGTGGATTCACCCTGACTGAAAGTCCTCACCTGTTACAGTAAAGTGAGAATGACATCATGGCCTACATAGTGTTTGTCATCCTCATCGTTTGGGGGCAATAGACAGCCTGAAAGTCGTACATACACTGTGATAGTCATTAATACACATTTTGATGTTCAAGACAGTGGGAAAACATAAACTCTTCCTAAATTGAACCAATGAAACACTGCTGAGCAGAAACTCAAATGGGATTTTGAATGCAGGGCATTGTTGCAACACTACCTGTTTTTCATAAGTTTACTTAGTAAACATTTGTTTCACAACAAAACAACCCTGGCATGTCTCTGCTGTGTAATTTCAAGACACACCCTCCTTTCCTGTCAGCAGGCGCCTGTTGTCTGTTAATAATGATCCTCCCGCCGGTGCAGCATCGTCCACTCTGAGTCAGAAAACCACAGCAACAAACCAAAAGGGTTTCCCAGAGTCATTGCGAACATGTTTGCTTTTTTTTGTGCTTTTTTTGTTCTTGTACTACACACTGATTTTGGGAAAACCACCATCATCCATCTGTTTCAATTAGGTCACAAATGAAACATGACTTACAGGTCAGGAGATCTCCATCTGCTGTTGTCTTCCTGGTACATCAGTGTTTTGCTTCTCAGCATGTGGAAATTTACTGGACTTCAGATTTCTATACAGTGATTAACTTTTATGGTCAGCCTTTGCTCTCGGGGCATTGAACACTATGTACTCTGTCTAATAAAAACAAAGAATAAACTTTTATTGCACCTGTGGCAGATATTTACTTATTATCTTGTTATTTGTCAACTCTCAGATGAAGAGGCAAAATTGAACTCCAATTAAACACTAACATCATGGAAAATTTGGCAAATTCCTTATTTTCTGACACACAGATATGTTACTAAAACACTGAATATTGGAAAATAAGACTCATTATGACAAAGCACATTCATTATCTAGATTGTAAACCTTTATTGGACCAGGATCTGGAAAATAAATCCAATACATAAATAATTAGTTCAAATAAGTAATTTGACTAATGTAAGTTAGCTAGAATGAAACTACACCAGGTCATTAAAATTCAAGTTTTTGTAACTTCAACCAGTTAAAAAAACATATATATTCATGGTTATTTGTCATTTGTTTACGTACATGGGTAATATGACATTGTGAGATCGTCAATGTTATGACTACATCTATATGTTCAGTGATCTGGGCTCTACCCATCATGCTCCAATATCTGGATAAGGAAAATTACTATTTCTGTCTTTTTTGAGTTTGAGTAGAAACCATAGAGTAGAAACTCAGAAATAGATGGCTGTAAACCAACATACTATATCTTCTTTATTTTAGGGGTTATTGGTGAAAGAAAGAAAGAAAGAAAGAAAAAAGAAAGAAAGAAAGAAAGAAAGAAAAAGTAAAATTTGTCACCCAGTGAAACCATAGCCCGTCTCCGCGTGCCCGCGTACGCCTGTACAAAAATGTGCCGCAGGTGCACGAGCGCGACTGGTGTACACGCCGTACTCGGGAGCGGGCGCGATGACGTCAGCAGATCTGGCAGGACGCCAGGAGGGGCGGGCCCTGACGTCAGTGGCCTCTCATTCACAAGCACGAGCCGTATATAAACGCTCACCGCGGCGCTCAGAGGCAGAAGTTGCTCGCTGCGACGAGAAAGAGTCGACTATACCGAAGTTTGAAAAGAAGAAACCGCGACTACCGGATACACTCGAGAAGAGGACAGGACCCGCTCCGACGGTCTTAAGCGTTTTTGTTTTTTCTTGTTTGTGTGCGAGTTTTCTTTCTCTCTAAACGAGCGAACCGGAACAAAGGACTCCCGTTTCAACCTGAGAGAAAAAGCAGCCCAACGTTCGTTAACCGGCCGCGCGCGCTCTATGTACTTGGATTTACTTCTTCTATCCCGCCGTCCTACTATGGTCATAATGGAGGTGCCCACCATCGACTGTGCGTCCCTGCGTGGCCTGCTGGAGGGCGACGTGCCGGGCTGCCTGCTGCTGGACTGCCGCTCCTTCCTGTCCTTCAACTCGTCCCACGTCTCGGGCTCCACCAACGTGCGCTTCAGCACCATCGTGCGCCGGAGAGCCAGGGGGGGTCTGGGGCTGGAGCACATCGTGCCCAACGAGGACACCAGGAGCCGCCTGCTGTCCGGGGACTACCAGTCCGTGGTGCTGCTGGACGACCGCAGCTCGGACGTGAGCCAGGCGAAGAAGGACGGCACGCTGCTGCTCGCCGTCACCGCGCTGTGCCGCGACCCCTGCGGGGCCAGTGTTTTTATTCTGAAAGGTACGGTGAAGAAGAGAGAAAGTTGATTGCATTGTCCTGAACGGCTCCACACGATTGTTTTACTGTATCCTAACAATGGGGGCAACACGTGTGGATTACAGCTGTCACCGTACCAGCTGGTGCTGGGGGTAAACGGGGCTCCAAAATAGCCCCATGAGCAGTTGCCACCTTTTTGGAAACCCATATTTGAATGTAGATGTGTCTCCGTGCTGTCCTGTGATCTGACCTTGCTGCCTTTTCGTTTTCTTTATTTTTTATAGGCGGGTTCGACACGTTCTCCACAGAGTATCCAGAGATGTGCACCAAGCCCTCCCCTCCCCAGGGGCTCTGCCTGCCCCTGAGCTCCAGCCACCCCGGGAGTGCAGACCCCAGCTGTAGTCCATGCAACACCCCGCTATATGATCAGGTTTGTGTATGTTGATTATGATAAAAGACAAACCACACAAGACACCTTTTTCTACTTCCTGATATGCTGTCATGGAGCCGATGTTGACTGTTGTTGTTGTTTTTTTCCCCCCCTGTCTAGGGTGGTCCTGTTGAGATCCTGCCTTTCCTCTACCTGGGCAGTGCTTACCATGCCTCCAGAAAAGATATGCTGGACATGCTGGGGATCACTGCTCTGATCAACGTCTCTGCCAACTGCCCCAACCACTTTGAGGAGTCCTTCCTCTACAAGAGCATCCCCGTGGAGGACAACCACAAGGCAGATATCAGCTCCTGGTTCAATGAGGCGATCGAGTTTATCGGTGAGTTGCGTCAACCGCGTTTACACCTTTCACAATAAATGGCCAAATGTGAGTGCCTATCACAGCTGTTACCCCTCCTGAGCCAGTTGATGGGAGGCAACACAAACACCCGACCCCCCCTTCTTACTTCCCCTCAGCCTTTGGCTCCCGGATTTAAATTTTAAAAAGTTCCCTCCAAAACCGACCAGCTGGCTCGGCACAGGCTCCCCACTCCACCACAATAGTGGTTACATCATCGCCCCCTCTGAGGCGTAGATAAAGGGATGCCCCCTTCTAATGAATCGTGAGGCAGCGGCCCCAAACTAGTTCTGTAGTGGGCAGGATGGCTGGGCTTGAATAGCTCCCTCCACGCCACTCTTTGTTCTGGCAGAACAAAAGGCAATTTCTCCTCACTCACTGTCGGCCTTCCTCCCAGATCAATACCCCCAGCAGGGGTCTGTTCCCCTCCTTTGTCCATTCAGACTGCCCCCTTTGGGAATAACCCCCACAAGCTCACACCCTGCACCCCTATTAACTGTGTTCCTGTGTTTCAATGAGCACCCTTGAATTTAAATAGCAACTGAAAGTGTCGCAAAAGACTTTTGTGTTTGTGGTTTTCCTGTGACAGGAAAAGGGTTTTAAACCTCAACTTCACATTTCGTCACCTCCAAAGATGTGTGCGTCGCACTAATCTCGCTTTCTCTTCTCTTCGCCCCCAGACTCGGTGCGAAATAAAGGAGGCCGCGTGTTCGTGCACTGTCAAGCCGGCATCTCCCGCTCCGCCACCATTTGCCTTGCCTACCTCATGCGGACCAACCGCGTCAAGCTGGACGAGGCCTTTGAGTTTGTCAAGCAGCGCCGCAGCATCATCTCCCCCAACTTCAGCTTCATGGGTCAGCTCCTCCAGTTTGAGTCCCAGGTCCTGGCCACGTCTACGTGCTCATCCGAGGCGGGCAGTCCAGCCATCGGCAACAGCAGCACAGTCTTCAACTTCCCCGTCTCCATCCCTGTACACACCTCAGCCGGTCAGCTCTCGTTCCTCCACAGTCCCATCACCACCTCTCCGAGCTGCTGAGGAGGAGGACGACGACGACGACGACACAGACTTTGCTCGGACTTGAACTGCACCTCATGAGTGACTCCACACAGAGCACAAAGACAAAACACAGTTCTGATTATGATTCATTTTATGGTGATACTGGTATCACCAGGCAGAACGTGTGGATCAACCTCATCATTTCAAGGGGAGATTTGAAAACTACCAACACGCAGTATTGATGTGTAACCTCCTAAATATGAAAGTCATCCAGTGTGTAAAATTCTAGATGACTTTGGACACGACTGAAAAGAGAGTTAAGGTTATTCCCTTTGAGGAAGTTATGAGTATCTGAATATTCTTTATTCAAAAGACAGCTTTTTTTTGTGACGGCAACTGCTTTTGATAATCACAATCACTTTTTGTTAACTAAACTAAATGTAGAGGGCTAACAGTTGTCTCAGGAATATCCTCACAAGTGTCCAGTTCGCTTTTTGTACTGTGTAAAGAAAGCAACACAAACCTGTTGTTACTCCTCCTTCTGACGAACAATGAATGTAAACCCCTCTTTGGTGGAGATGTGGCCGAGCGCTTCATGTTCAGCTCAAGAGTTGCGTGGGGTTGCCAAATCTCAAACGCAAACACTTGCCTTTCCAGACATCGTGAAACTCTTTGTTGACGATCCTGACACATTGGGGAAACCGACCGTTAAATACCTCATATATCTGTACTGTGGCGCTGAGGCGGCCAGAACCCCAAAAAACGGCTAAAATGGGGCCACGTGGTCTTCGGCGTCGGGATTCTGACATATTTATTGAACTAAAGTAATATATTTCTTAATCATATCTATTTTTGCATATGTCTGTTTTTAATTATGTTGTTTTTATACCGCTGAATAAATCTCATTTGACTTTTGTACTCAGTTGGAGATCTGCTAATTCTTTTCATCATGTATTTTCACCAATTGACCTTGATTAATTTTTTGTTGCTCAGTGAGAAAATTGAGAGGAAAAAAAACCCCAAGTTGACATATTCAGGTTTCTTGTTTTGTCCAACCAACAGTCCAATATACTTAATTATTCATTTTAATTTTATAGAATGGGGTGTTGCAGGGGTTAACACCTTTGCCCCACAGCAAGAAGACCAACCATCCATGGCCTGTCTTTGTGGAGTTTGCATGTTCTCCCCGTGTCTGTTTTCTCTGGGTACTCTTGCTTCATCCCACAGTCCAAAGACATGCAGACACAATGTAGATAGCAAAGATATGAGAATTTATGTCATTATGCTAAAAATCTTTAGCATTTTTCTTCCTGGGAAATTTCTTACACCATATTTTTTTAAATGAAAATATTTGCTGATGATCAACTAATAGAAAGTTGTATATATGTGTGTATTATAGGTGAACATATGTTTATTTTTATGCTTAATATGAGCATAAAAAGAATAACATTTGACCTTATGACATGTCCGAAACATCTTTCCCACCCCTCCCCGCTCTCATCCCTGCGATGGAATCCTATCATATATATATATATGCACAAGGATCTTGGTCACATAAGAAGCATGATGTCATTGCATGGGCCATTGTTGGGGCCACACTCCCTCTCTTCTGTGAACCCATCAGAGACCGGGGTAACAGCAGGAGGCCTAAAGAATCAGCCGAGGATCCCTCCCTCCGCGGCCACAATAGGAGCAGCTGCAAGGCGTTTGGGAAAAGTGTGACAACTAAAGAGCTTTCAGGGCTCAGTCAGGCACCAGCCTTGTGACCCCCCCCCCCCTCCCTGTCTCACACACCAATGGGGAGGTGGGGACGGAGATGGCCGTAAAAGGGAAAGGAATATGTTTGGGTTGCAAATTAGCCAAAACATTGGCGGTGACCCCTGGGTGGGGTGTGAGAAAAAAAGGGTGAGAAAAAAAAAATTCCTTGAGAGATGATCCTGATGATGATGATGATATACCTCAAGCCCTTCACTCCAAAAGGCAAAAACTTATGGGGGAGAAACTGTTTGAGGACATTCGTTTCCTTCTGACAAACGACATAATACATTCTTTTTCCTGACATCTCCGTCTTATCAGTCAAACAGTGCAAATGTTTGTTGACAGAAAACATCACCGGGGGCTATGCCGTCATGATGAAAGGCTCATTCATTACCTCACCAGCTTCCTCGGAGAAGCTGTGGTTTTTGGTGACATATGTGCGACCCCCACCCCCACCAGCCCACCCTGCCTTTGTGTCTTCTAGATTTCCTGTTGGCAGGAGTGTGTGTGTTCGTGTCTGTGTGTGTCTGTGAAAGTCGTTAGGCGTCTTTTATAATCTGATGAGGGTGCTTTGGAGGGGGAAAAAGCACATTGGGAGTTTGTGTGTGTATGTGTGTGGGACACAATGTCAAGGTGCTCCTGGACCCTGGGACAAGCATCTTCATCTTGACTGATTCATGGCGAAGAGCAACGTTCAAACTTTAGTCTGTTAACTGTTTGTTTTTTTGGGCCGTTTACATTTTCTCTCAGCATCTGGAGAGACAGTATTAACCATATCGTCATTTGCCAGTGTCACCATGTGGTCAACTGGCTGTTCCATTTGGCAACTAAGCTCTGACTCAACTTCAAAGCCATTTTCATTAACACAATCCAATGGACAATGGTTATATAATGTGTCAGACACTGCTGCCGTGGCAGGAAGAGACACTGTCCCACCCCTCCCTTTTACATCATCTCGTTTGGAACAAATCAGTGGAAGCTTTTGGAGTTATGTTAGTTTGTTTTTCCCCTTCACATAAGTTCTGTGTATGATATTTCCACTTATTTAGTG